>NC_092645.1:33254827-33978577 GCF_039555335.1 Amphiura filiformis | reverse complement strand
GGTGAAAGTGGTGTGTGTGTGTGATATAGTGCAAGGAAAGTAGTCACAACCAAAAATTTCAAAATACACAAAATACATTTTATTACCAACAGAGTTATTATTTTGTCAAACTTGGCATTAGCAATATCATCAAGTACAAAACAAATTAATTTCTACATCAAGGACTGCCATTTACAATTTGCAGGCAGGAGAGCATTAAATTGATTTTCCCAGATTGGTTGTGATCATAACATGTTTTTTTTTTTGCCCTTTGTTCTAAAGAGAACCACAATATAAACGTAGAAAATGCTGAAAATTTCAGTTGATTCTGACACTCTGTGTTCATGAAACTAGCATTTTCTAAGTCAGATTTAAGGAACGCAGTATGAGAGAGATCACTCTCTTCAAAAGGCAGTCCTTGATACATTTACAAGTTTTTTGTGTATACAGATCCCTAGAGTACATAGCGTAATGTAGGTTTAATACTGTATTGTTGACAACAAATTATTGATATTTTTATGCTAGACAAGTTGAGCATGCATGTCTTCCAAGCGATGAGATGTTGATGCTTCCAATTATATTCAATGCATTGTCTTGTTTCCTGTATCTCACACACTCATAGTGATATTAGCAGTAGATAGTGAACTTGGTAGATTTTTGTTTCCCTAACAAACATTTACACTAACACTATCCTATAGGCCTATTTAAAGTCATAAAGTTTCATGAAGACTTACGATCGATCTTACCCTTGATTTAACAGAACTGTCAACTTCTTGGAATTGTTTGATATGAAAGGAGGGTATATTTTTTTTATTAGGAATTACTTTAAGTATTTCCTAGCCTCTTAGCCACAGGGTTGGTTGGCTACAAAAGACACAGAGTATATGTGACTGGACGCGGCGACTCAGCCGTAAAGTCGCCCCCGGTCAATTTTGTTTTATTTCGTGTTTAGACAATATATACCATAAGCTTTAAAATGGTATATCATTTGACTTCAAACGATATCCAAAAGCGGGATGATTTGTTGAATTCTGTTCCTTCGACAAAATTGTATTTTTTATCGGTTATTCATGTGTCTCTTTTCTACATTTTTTGTAATAAATATCCAACAGTCATAATTTGCGGTCATTTCAAATCATCCCCAAGTCAACGAGGTTCAGAAATATCCTCATTGTTCATTGTTGATTATACATACCTAGACAAAATACAATGCTTTGTTATCTACCACTTGAACAGGATTTAGCCAAAGCAAACAAAGACAAGAACTATTCTATAGAAATAGGTAGAAGCTTATTATCCTCTTCAGCAGTAGTATTATTGATTGATTTAAACAGCGTTTGATAAGATACTTGTCGCAACGAATTGATACACCTATGAATACGACCTTCACATACATTTTACACTTTAACTCAGAATACAATTTACTGAGTTTATGGCTGATTCGCCGCGTCCACTCACATATACTTTAGGATAAACTGGGGTACAATTACCGAATAGGGTGCAACTTGCTAGACTTGAGTCCAGTCCTCGTTTACGGAGTTTAGGGTTAGGGTTGGGGTAGGGCAGTCTTGTAATAAGACTAGTAGAGTTGCACCCTATTCGGCAATTGCTACTGGCATGAGTGCGCCGACCCCAAGTTTTCAACATTTCAGGATTGTTTCTGGACGGAGGTCGGCTGAAAAACAAAATTACGTTTACATGACTTTGTCGAAATTTGTCGTGTGACAAGAATGAGTGTATAGATGACTAGTGTTATGAAATTATAATAATGTGTATCTTTATTGCCTTATGTACTCCACCTGTACACATCCTATCATAAACTACCTCATCTACATAGATTGTTATCACACTTGTGACGACAATCATGACTTCCCACTCCATTTCACATTACAGCTGTTCATCATATTTATTTTGTGAAACGCACTTATCTCTGATTGGTTGCTGTGGCAATCTGCTGAGTGGAAATTTATGGATGAAATTTGTATAAATGCAAGCGTTAATAGCTCTGACTTTCCAACATCGCATGAGGACGAGCTCGTCAAAGAGCAAGTAAAAAACATAATATCATCTGCACTGCATGATAAATGTGTCTACTAATAATGTTAGATATCACCATCATAATTCATTGCACAATATTATTATCATTGATATTATTAGTATTTATATTAGTATTCCTAGAACCAATCAGAAAAGCTGTTAGAAACAAATCGCCTGTGTTTCTTCGTCTTGGCAGCCTTGCCCTTGGCAAGAGTCGCTTCCGTCTTCTTCCGAGTCGTCTCATTGGCAACCTTCTTAGCCTGCGCCTGGTCCTCAACCCTAGCGCAGAACTGACGGATAAATCACTGGCCGTTTTGATGGAGTACGGATGCAGGAAGTTGTTTCGATGGAATAGATTCTTGGGATTCTTCGATGGCGGTTGCGACACTCTTTGAAGACAAGCTACTGGAGGAAGCCGATTTTGGAGATCGGGTCCTCGGCTGAGTTGCGCTGTCTGTGAAATCTTCAGTGTATGATGGAACTCTTGATGTGGTTTTGCTTGGTGATGAGAAGTTTGATGAGTAGACGCCGTGACTGCTAACAGAACGGCTGCCTGTGATTGGTAGGTCACCAACTCCAAAGTTTCTGGAATGGAAGAAAAAAAAGTTGTATAGAATTTAGATTGCCTCCCTCTCTCTTGGAAGCATTTTATTCAAACTTTGCATTTTCACAAAAAGAAAAAGAATTGTAAAAATTTTCCATTTTATTTCGGGAACTTCATGACTTTACCATGTTCTGAAATTTTCAAATCTCAATTGCATGACATTTCCATGATTTTCACAAATTTTCAAAATACTTTTTGAGACTCTGCTGCCTTCATATGGCAAAACAACATAACTCAAGACATTTCTTAAATGCAAGTTATTGATATGAAGCTATAGTATAACCACCATCTAGATACAAGTGATTTAGTAAAGTTACATTATTTTGCCAAATAAATCCAACTGTGCGTGCTATTTTTCAAATTTGGCAGAACAGCATTATTATATCTACTTACTTTTGGTGGATTTGAAATTTCTATGTTATTCTGTATACATTTTTAATACTCTATGATATGGCAGAGTCACATAACTCATACATACAGTTGTTGCACAAATATTCTCCGAGTGCAGCCGTAACTTGTTTTGGCACATTAAATTGTTCAAAATGGCAAAATTAGGCCAAAATACATCAATCTACCTTTGCAACGGTATGAATATGTTAGCAGAGACTGTTGGCAACCAAAAGAGCACCTCCGATATACCCAGAAATACATTAAACGCATAAAACCTCAAATTTTTAAGTTACGCTGTTTTGTCATATTAGAGCAGCCTATGGGGTTGGGGTATGTGACTCACCTGGTAGATGCTCCTATAGGCTGCAGCAATGCTGCGTTCCTCATCTCCTGTAACATCTCCAGTTGATGCTGTCTTTGCTGTTACATTCCTGCTGCAACTGGCTGCTGCAGATGCCGCTGCTGAAGCCGTATCTGTAGCCATCTTGCCGGCGTCAAAGATTGGGATTGGTGCTGGTTGTTGACCAGCTGCTACTCGAGCCTATTGTGAAAATAAAAGGATTAATTGAGCTCAAAATATCCAAACTGCATGCTATTTGAAAATCCATCTGTTGCATATTTGTCACGCTTGTTTACTTTTATGGCATGACAACTCAATGTGTATCTTGCGCTTCCACTATGCACAGTGCAACAGTGATCACATGCGCCAGTGTGGTATGGCTGGAACGCTGGACCCAATATTGATTGACCGGCGACGTCTGGGAAAATGGTCTACACACTATGATCTCAAACATAATCATCTGACCAATAAACTTCTACATGCATAGAATGACCTTTGAGTGTATTGGCATGATTGGGTACAAAAACTCATATTCCACAACTTGAGGTCAACTTTTGAGCTATACTTATTGAATGGCGGTTAATGAACTTTGCATAGAAAATGAGATCATTTTGGCTCCTAGCATGCCGAGTGATATCTTACCTCAGCTAACTGTCTAGCAGCCTGTTGTCACCCTGGCAGCCTCTGTTGTCACCCCGGCAGCCTCAGCCTGAGACTCCAGTAACCGCCGTGCTGTCTCCGTGTTAGATTCCGCCTATTTCTTTGTGTACCTCCACTAGCACCCTCTCTGCCTTGTTGGCCATAACAGCAGCACATTGCTTGACCTCCTGGAGTTGCTTGTTGGCATCTTCCACCTCTTGGCGAGCCTGGTGAGAAAGGTGATAATATGAAATAAGAGATATGTATTGTAAATGGGTGGCTTTTTTTAGGCGCCAGCTACGGCTGGGGCACTTTATTGGCATGACTTTGTGAAAAGCGTCTAATTTCACTCTTGCTAGACTTACCATAAGGCAGAACTTGAGAAGCAAGCAGTCGAGTTGGAGAGATGCAGTCACACCTTTGGTCTCCATATTAACGCAGCCAAAACCCATGTTATGACCCATGGTAGCAAAGGATGGAAAGCCAATCTAGCAGGTTGAAAGGTTCAAATACCTTGGCTCAATGGTAGGGTGTGATGGAGACTCTACACCGGAGATCAATGCTCGACTAGCAATTGCCAGAGATGCCACCAGCCAATTAATAGGATTATGGAAGGCTGAAGCGATCAGCCTGAAGCTGAAGAAACAACTGGTGAGATCCCTTGTCTGGAGTATAGCCCTGTATGGTGCAGAAAGTTGGACCCTAAAACAACGTGATATCAAGAAGATAGAGTCGTTTGAGCTGTGGGTATGGCGCAGAATGCTTCAGGTCAGTTGGAAAAATAGGAAAACCAATGCATGGATCCGTCAGAAAGTGGGCATCACAGAGAAACAAGGTCTGCTCAGTCAGCTGAAGAAAAGAAAGATATCCCTGTATGGTCATTGGAAGCGGCGTCCAGATAGCATTGTTCAGATAACGATAGAAGGAGAAGTAGAAGGAAAAGCCAGGTAGGGTCGAAGGAAAACAGAATGGATTGATAACATCAGAATGTGGACTAATGGTGGAATGGCCGTGGCAAGAGAGAAAGCACACAAGAGAATGCCGACGGTTCTGAGGACTATGGCAACGCAGCAGCATGCCCAGCTTAGAAATAAAATCACAATTTGCTTGGATTTGTTTTTATTATTGTTTACAAATATGCATGGGATGAAATCTTGTGCGTAATTAGCTTTGTTTGAAATACAAAATTAATGGACTGATAAAAACACCAAATAAACCTAGACCTTTGACCCAGTTTACCGCCTCTTAGAACCTGATAGAGAGATGGCGCTATTACGATCGCAGAGTAAAAAAAAAAAAAGATCTCCAGATCTTAGAGGATTCAAAGCGCTGTAATTTCGCTGCAATGGTGAATCATCACAATCACGTCGCATCAACTAGGCCAGTTGCTGCCAAACGGCGCACACCTATCCACATTTAGATTGTAACATCCACTAATTATCTGTGCAGCTCCCCAAATTCCATTGGGTGAAGGAAGTTTTTGATAACCAAACAACTAATCACCGATTTTTGAGATACAGGAGGAAACCGGAGATCCCGGAGAAAACCTGCGAGAAGCGAGCATGGAATCGGGATAAACCAAGTGCACATGAGTCCTTGGGCGCGCCGGGCTTGAACCCGGGACCTCAGTGGTGCAAAGCGAGGAACTACCGCTGCGCTAGCTCGCCCTCCCAAGTAGACCTATGATCCAGGTGAAGAGCGACGCGTGTTATTTAAAACAGTTACCTAATACCAAAATCATTAAAATCCTGTATAGGCTTGTCATTTTTGTTTGAAATACAAAATTATTGGGTTAATAAAACACCCAATACACGTGACTTTTGTGTCGCTTTTAAAGCATGTTAAACAAGTTCAAATGCTCTTAAAACCTGATATCCGCGGCGACTTTCCGTTAAATCAATAACCAGGAATGCAATATTGTCAGGTATTACAACCGACAGTTATAATAGCTTATAATTATCATACTATGTCCACTTGGAAAACAATCCTTAACAAACCTATATTTTAAATAAAATAATTCTGCTCCAACAACTCCCACAACATGATTTCCCTAAAGATAGTACCTGAAATGGTAAGATCTTTATTCCTTTTTATTTGAAACCAACCCTCTTTCGTCCCATGCAGTACGAGTTCACATCTTTTCTCACTGCAATAAAAATTCTTTACTTTTCCTAATCTTTCTTTGCTTACTATGCTAATGTTACATGATTGTTTTTAAAATTTAAAGAAAAAAACTGTATCAAGCGGTTACATTTCAGCCCGGGTGGAACTTCAATATGAAATGGATATAGGTGTAGGGCTGGCCAGTAAGGGGCATCCGGTGATAGCAAAATATAAAAAAATATATGGTCATTGCAAGCCTGAGAGCGTGATTTTGGCTTTCTGTGAGAGCAAAATTAGTGTACAAAATATGGGGTCATTGGGTGAGAGAGGACCGTTTGGATCTAAATTAGGGGGAATTGGTTGAGAATATTTTAATGGGGTCTTTGGGTGAGAGCCAACTCCAAAAGAAGCCTCAAAAATCATTGATACACGACTCGTTGCTGTTCAGATGGAAATATTAGGGTCTAGGTCTTTGGGTGACAGATCTAAAGGAAAACTATGGGGTGTTTGGGCGACAGAGTATGTGCTGGTAATGGGGTCTTTTGGTGCCAGCGATGGTGAAAAAGGAGGTCTTAATAGCCTGGTCTTTGTGCGACAGAGCACGTGCTGGTAATGGGGTCTTTGGTTGACAGCGATGGTGAAAAGCGGGGCCTCCCTACATACGCGTCATCTCCAAAGTGGGAGTGCCCCCCCCCCCCCAATTTCAGCACATCACGTCAAAGCTCCCATTGGGCGCCCTATTCCTTTTTTAAAGGAATTTTTAAAAGGGGAGGTAGGTCAACTTTTATTGATAGGGTTCATTAATACAAGTTATCTCCAACTGATCCAGTACATAACTCGTCAACCCACAGTGCTCCTGGAGCACTTAAGTTATGGTGCTCCAGGAGCACCGTGCGCACAGAATATTTAAGTTAGAGTGATCCTGGAGCACTACAGTTTGAGTGCTCCTGGAGCACAAAGCCTTTATGATTTTTTTTTTTTTACCATTGTTATATTGTTATTTAGTTTCAATCCGATTTTAAGCTGAATAAATTTGTACACATCACTAACCTTAAAGACAGCAGCTGCAGTTCCCTCTGCAGGATGCGTGCCAGAGACATGCTTTCTTGTTGTGCTAACGAGACAGCCCTGGTCCTCTCCATGTCCGTCAGCTGCCTCACGGATACCTCCAAAGATTCCAGTAGGTTCAGCTCAGCTGCCATCTTCAGGTACAATGCTCCGGGTGAATAATATGTTTGGGTTTGGGGCACATTGCGTCCAATATTGGAAACGGGTGGAACCTTGAGAAAAAACAAATTTGATGTTGATTTTTTTTATCAAGTTAACCCCTATAATGAGGATAATACTTAACATGCAGAAACAAATGATAGGTAAAGTAAAGGTAAAGGAGACGATCCTGTATAAACAGTGATAGGAGTGCCCATCTCTCTTTCATTGGCGATTGGGCCAGACTCCTCCATGTAATGTTGCTATATAGGGGGGTCGCTACACCTCCTCTACAGCGAGTCTGTTACCTTCCCAGCATTTAAGAATGCGGTACCCATTTAAACACCTGGGTGGAGAGGAGTAATCGAGATAAAGTGCCTTACTCAAGGACACAACACGATGGCGTCGCCGGGGCTCGAACCCGCAACCTTTCGATTATGAGTCAGTGCCCATTCCGCTAGGCCACCGTGCTCCCTAATGATAATTGGGCAGGACAGAATTTTGATAGACCTTTTAAATTGTAGCTCTGTGACTGTTTATTTTATGGATTATTCATGTTCTTAATATAAACAAGTAAGTTACAGACTACATTCACACGCAAGAAAAATAGTCCAAAGAATCAACATGTTGCCACGGTAACACAAATTCATCGATGTGGCGGGACGGAATGATAAACTTCATGTATTTGTGAACACAGTACATTTGTTGAATTTTTATCAAAAGTACTGGGATAAAACATTTGTTTCTAACATTGGTATTAACTTCAACTATCCTTCTTTTGTTATGGAAGGAATTATAAAATTCAACCCCCTCTTTATAGTACGCTCATTAATTTTTAAAAATCATGTCATTGTGGCGGGACGGAATGTGGCGGGACGGAATTTTGTCCACCATGTCAAAATCAAGAAAAAAAAAGCAATTGATTCACTTTAAAACTGACAAAATTGTCTTTTCTTTCACTTCCAATGAAAAATTATTGCAAAATATAAACTGAGAAAGAAAATTTTCATCCCTTCCTGAACTTAAAAAAATCATCTCAAAATGTGGCAGGGCCATGTTTTACACCACAGACCCTGAAAATAGCCTTATTGCTGGCATCCTACCAAAAAAGGCCTGAAAAAGAAGAAGTTAAAATGGCTCTGAGTCTAGCAAAGTTGATGAATTCAATTTTCGTGTACTCAGAAATGTTTATTACCATAATAGTTGATATTTTGGAAAGTTTTGACTAAAATGGGTTTTTTTCGTCCCTTCCGAACGTAAAAAATCACCTCAAAATAATGGCGGGACGGAATTTTACACATATTTTAATTTATTTCTTTATTTTTGCAAAGTCCACTGATATTTTTTTTAGTGCTGAAATTGTCTATACAGAAGACTTTTATAATACCATAAACAAAAAAATCCTATCTTTTTTAAATATGTAGTAACATCAAATTTAGCAATTCCGTCCCGCCACACCAAGAGGGCGCTACATGTGTATATAATTGCTTGCAGTCCGAAATTGACGGGCAAATTTTACTTTTTTTTTGCTGATTCATAATCTTTGGTTAGTAGTCTATTAATCCAGAGAAGAAATTCACCCTGTGACAATTTCTAAATTTTAGGTTGAGTGATGACCATTTTTGGCTCTGGCCCAATTCTTGTAAAAAACCACACAAAATTAACTTGTATGATAAGTAAGAAGACAGCTTGCAGTTTGCACACAAAAAGTTGTGTCAGAATTGTTTTTAACAGGTTACTTAATATTATGCTGTGAAAAATATTTAATAAGGAGTATGAATGTTTGTGATTTTTAATGTTTGTGATTTTTACAATTACAGGCAGTTTTTTCGATTTAATTTGTAGTTTTAAACAGCTTCTTAAAAATCTAAGTAAACCCTATGACTCCAAAAAATGTTCTTTGACTTCAAAATGGGCAGTTCTATACTAACTACTGCACTAATTCATAGAACAGTAAAAGTATGCCAATTTGACCCAAAGAAGTTGGTCGTTCTGTTTTTTTCTTACAGCCATTGAGGTACTTCTCCTTGGCATTTCTAGCCCACTTGGCAAGTGCTCAAGTATGAGCTGATTGGCCAGTTTCCAAAATTCAACTTCCTCAAAAATTGACTGGCACAGACTTCTTGTTCTTGTTATTTTACTGGAGTAATTTCTGGCTAATCCTATGTACAATGTAGAGATGAGGGACTACAAGATTAACTGTTGTTTGCATGCAAATTTCTCATCTTTTAATGTTACTGTTTTAATTTATTCAGATTTTTATTTTGTTATTCTTTACTCAAAATACCAAAAGGACATTGGTAATAATAACTGTCAGGAAAGGTTACTGTCCAAAATACCAAGGTAAAGTGAAATAAACCCCACTGGTTATTTTGGCTACTTAACCCTAACGCTCCTGAATGCTACAAAATACTACTTGATATATGCGCTGTTCGTGCATGCATCCCATGTGGTGTGATGACGCAATCGCCCTAAGTGATATATAGGCACGGTTTCGCTGGCCAGCGAAGCCCAAGACCCATGGCAAAGTGTCGCCGACCGAGTGCTTGGCATGCGAGGGGTCTCGCGTTCGAATCCCACCCAGAGCAAACAACTTCTTTCCTTCTTTTCTCTCTTTATTCTTTCCTTCCCGTCGCCAAAAAGCCCTTAGGCGGTTAGGGTTAGGTTACCACTATCGAAACTCAGTATAGGCTTCCTTAACCCTAACGCTCCTGAATGCTACAAAATACTACTTGATATATGTGCTGTTCGTGCATGCATCCCACATGGTGTGATGACGCAATCGCCCTAAGTGATATATAGGCACGGTTTCGCTGGCCAGCGAAGCCCAAGACCCGTGGCAAAGTGTCGCCGACCGAGTGCTTGGCATGCGAGGGGTCTCGGGTTCGAATCCCACCCAGAGCAAACAACTTCTTTCCTTCTTTTCTCTCTTTATTCTTTCCTTCCCGTCGCCAAAAAGCCCTTAGGCAGTTAGGGTTAGGTTACCACTATCGAAACTCAGTATAGGCTTCCTTAACCCTAACGCTCCTGAATGCTACAAAATACTACTTGATATATGTGCTGTTAGTGCATGCATCCCACATGGTGTGATGACTTAATCGCCCTAAGTGATATATAGGCACGGTTTCGCTGGCCAGTGAAGCCCAAGACCCGTGGCAAAGTGTCGCCGACCGAGTGCTTGGCATGCGAGGGGTCTCGGGTTCGAATCCCACCCAAACAACTTCTTTCCTTCTTTTCTCTCTTTATTCTTTCCTTTTTTCCCTTCCCGTCGCCAAAAAGCCCTTAGGCGGTTAGGGTTAGAGCATGAATTATGATATGTCAAAACTACTCTGTTGACCTGAAAAACACAACAAATTTGGCTGCTTCCATTTAGGTGTACGCATTTCGTAAGTTGGAACATGTGTAAACATTACAAAAATGCCACAAAATCAGATTTGGAAACAAATGAACCAATTTCATATCGTAAGATCATATATTACGGCTTTGATGTTGCTCAAGTAACATTAATCTAAATCTCTATTTTCTGTCTGAGTTGTAGCAAGCCTCGACTGAGGTCTCTCAGCGCCCATTCCTTCCTGTTGGCGTTCCTTAACCCACCCTCATCAGAACTGGATCGTATCGGCCTAAAATGACTCAACATATATCAAGATGGCGCGCCCATTGCAAAACGTGTTTATCAAAGTTCGCAAATAAAAAGTTAATATTAACTTTTAGTTAAATTGCAGCGAAAATGTGGCTTATTGATGATTAGCGAAATTAAGTTGCCTTGAAATTAAAGTGTTTTACAGTATATAAAAACGTACCTTCACATCAGATTTCATAGAGGCACTCCTAGTCCTTGCACTCCCTGTAAAATCATATTCATATGATATGCTCTCTGTAGGCCCTCCAAGAGACCGGCTGTCCCAGCCAACAATTCCCTCACCGGACTGCTGCCTTCAGTGGCGCTCGATGACTGGTACTGACTAGTGGTGCTGGACGCCTTCTGTCCAAAGTCTTCATCATACGAGTACCCAGAGGGGGCTTTGACCTCTGAAACCGAGTCCAGATGCTGTCACTGGAAGTTTTCCATGGTATACTGCAAAATGCACAAATTGTTTCAATACTGTTGTTATCTGTTTCAACAATCACTCATCATAAAAATTTTCATAGCATTTGTCACATGAAAGTGGACCAAATTGCCACAGATAACCATACAATGTACAATGATGTAAAACTAACAACACCTTGACTAAATCATCAGCATCAGGGTAGTATATTTGGGTGGTGCCTCACAACAGGTTTTATCTCTCAATTTTCCATGGGGCTAACAATTCAGGGGCAAGTTTTGTGCCCTATATGGCAACAAAGTAAGATGGCGGTGCTTACATAATAGTGGTTGCTAAAACTAGCCCATATGACAAAATTATACTTTTTGCAGTGTTTTAAGCATGGAATGGATACTCCCTTATGAAGTGATTTTAGGATTTATAATTTATTAAACTGCATCAAAGGTTATATCACAAGTACAAGTTTCCAGGGACAAAATCTTATATGGAGTGGGACAGGCTCTGGGGTGCACACCAGTAAATAGCTCCCATTGACTTTCTGTACAAACAGGGTCCAGGAAAATGTCATTTTGTTGACTCCAGAGCGACTCAGTTCTTCAAAACTTACCCTTTCCACCCTGGGCTAAACCCTTTTGTTACCGTTGGGGAGTGCAATACGTGATTGATTACAAATCAATAACTCGCAGCTTGCCGATTGATTGTAGACCACTATAAATCGGAGGAGCCTTTTGTAAGCTATTTGACCCCGATCTTATTGTTAGAATACAATTGCTACCTTCTAATTACGTTTCCATATCAGGCCAAAAGGATGTATGCTTTGTGTCAGATGTATGTACTGTACTTCTTTTGTCGTGGTATGAAATTAGAGACCAAAAGTCCCAAGCTTTATTCTAAAAAGTACAGATAAAGCGCATTCTTCTTTTTGATTTTTGAGACAAGAACTATTTTGTGTGCAAGATAGCCTGAAAACCGTTTTCTTTTGAGAATTGAAATTCCTTGTAAATCGTCAGTTTTACCGAGGTTTGTTGTAATTTTTCGTTTCCATGAAAGTGGTCAAGAAAAGTTCAAAAATATCATATTTTGGCCGGCAAATTGAAATGTAATTCAGGCTATCTTGCTGTGTTGCAGCTTCGACTTTAGAAGTAAATATATATGTGGGACATTTCATATTTCTTTGAGGTGTTCTCTGAATGATGTCAGAAAGATCATGGTTCAATACAAAACAATCACCAAAAAATATTCACTTGCCAACTTGATATTATTTATTTTGAAGCCGGTCCCTGCATGCATGCATCCATGGATCATAGATTATCAAAAAACATGCAGGCAGCTAGTCTCTGTCCGAGACGATATAAAGTATCTATTAAAGTTGATTTATTATGTTCATACCACATTCCCGGGCCACAGTGTGTTCATACAAACAGGGCAAGAAAGTTGTTCTTCGGATTCCTTCATACTATATATTTTATTTCAAGGTGTTTAGAAAACATATGTTATTCTTAGCGGGCTTAATTCAAATTTTATGTGGCAGTTTTCCAAACATTTCACATTAAATCTGTTCAAAAACGAAGAGAGACTTGTGTCAGTCTAGAATTTTACTTTTTCAATGCATTAGGGACGCACCATTTGATATCAAGGTTGGGGGGGCTGGGTTGTGACAATTTTTTAGTAGGCCTACCCAGGGCTGTCAACTTTTGGAATTGCTTGGCGTGAGACAGAGGCATACCGGGATTTTCCGACAACAATGTTCATTTTGACCTGTGATTATTTGAGCCACGGCCCTCGAGAATCTGAAAAGAGGGGAGGGGGGGGGGGGAGGGACAACAAATTATTTGGATGCTGCGTGAGATTTTACTCATTTTCCAGCTTTTTGCGTGAATTGTACTACCAAAGGCGTGAGATTATACTACCTTGGCGTGAGACCGTGAGAAAGTGACCCAATCGTGAGACTCACGGCCAAAGCGTGAGAGTTGACAGCCCTGGGCCTACCTCGGTAAAGCAATTTTTAGCACCTCGATAAAGCAAATATAGTTTTACATTTTGTACCACCTAAATTTGGCGTAGTACGAAAAACATTCTTTTATGTTATAATGAGTTCATATCAGTTCAAGTCAGCTTTCGTGGTCGAGGTAAAAAATAAAGGTTTGGGATATGTACATATACCGGGGTTTTTTTAGCGAGACTTTAGCGAGACTGTAGGCCCAAAACGTTTTATTGAGACAATGCGCGCCCGCACAAAAACTTGGTATTTTACATTCATTTTGGTGCATGATCGGGGTAATTTTGGTGGGAAACAGGCTCCTTGCCCCCTTTCTTTTCCTATGCCTTCCCGATTTCTTTCATTTTTTGTTATGCGGGCACTCTTTTTAAGGAGCACTCTGCCCCCGCTGGTTACTACGCTTCTGGTTCAAATGGTGAGTTTTAGCATGTTTTTTTTTCATGAATTTTTTCAAAGGATTATTTTCTTCAAAATATAAATAGGTTCATGTGAGGATATCTCACCAAAACCATACTCGGATCCATCCCCACATATGGCTCCCATCATCACATTTCCAAGCCCCCCCCCCCCACCTTGATATCTAAATGGTGCATCCCTTAGTTATACAGGTTTATACAAGACATGTAGTGTTGTATTTTTTTTATTCGACATCGAAGTGATTACATAACTCTTGTCACGGCCGGTCGTTGCATCTATCAAAGAAGTTTAGTCAGACTAATTCCGGGGGGGACGAGGGGACACTCCCACTTTGGAGGTCACAGCGTACTAGTAATGTAGGGCTAGGTAACATGTCAACATCGCAGGAGTATGCGTGCTCGTCAAAGATTTACACCAATTAACTATAAGATGTACATTTTAGTTTACCAAAGCAGTTTTAACCAAATGTTTCAAAATATAAAAAATTCAACAAATGCTTTACTAACAATGAAAAAGCATTGTGTTGAATGTGTTCTAAACAGGCATGTCATTTACAATCTAGCCTATACATCTACTAATACATTCCTTTGAAATGCTGGTTGGAGAAAACTAACCTTGGGTATGTAGTTTACATTTTCCACATTGCTGCCTTCCTCACTGATTGGCCCTTCACTCAAGGTCTCCCCTCAGAATCACCAGCCTCACCCCTGCTGCTGTATAGACTAGTCTATGGAGAATCCAATCCCTCATTCACTGTAGAAACATGGATCTGTAAAAGAGAGTACATACAAATAAAGGGTAAGCGATGTGTTTCAGCAACATTCTAAAGGTCAGTCCAGTATTTTATTCATAATTTAACTGCTGTTTCATGGGGTGCATCTTCCACGCTTGGACAATTTTGAACTGTTTCTCTTGTTTTTAAACTCGCAATTCTAAATTCCTATTGACTTATAAATGAAAGGAATATATCCATGTGTTAATTTATTTTCACAGTAGCAGCTTGGAGCGTGAAAAGCGTGAAAATAAATATAGCACAAAAATTTCCACTTTTACAATAATGCTCTTTATCCTGGAATGTCTTAGTCAGATGCCTCAACAGAGAAAGTTTGATTCCTCAACAGAATTACTGATAATATGGAGCTATCATCAAATACTTAAGTGACAGATTTCAAAAACTTTCAAAACAATGTTTTCTCAGACTTTGCCGATGTCCAAGTCCTTACCTGTGGTACTCTGACTTGGATCTTATCTTTGAGGGTGGTGCCAGATGGTAATCAAGTCTCTGCCTGACAGTGTGTCATCGACTGTATGCATGCAGCCTGAATATTGGTTGCTGCATCTGATTCTTGGTTGTGAACACCCGATACACTGGCTAACTCTGACAAACTTCCTACACCTAAAGAAAGTCAGTAAAATCAATTCAATTTCTGAATAAAACCTAAAATGACCAAATTGAAGACAAGGACTTGATCATTGTTGTTTATAAAAATTGATACATCAATTTTTTCCATAGAAATAAATAGCTGAGGATTCAGGTTTCAGCCATCTTTGTTCAGGCATGTAGGAAAATTTGTGGTATTCATGTCAATCATGTGTTGCTCAGAATGTATTTGGAACTAATTACTACTTATATGCAAGACTGTAATTTGAAATGTCTCATGGTGTAATGTACTGATTGTCTCCAAGTAACATCACAAGTTTATCATATTTGATAAGACGTGGTGCAATTCAACATAGGCCTACATCACCCTAGCCATTCGCCACTTGCACGGTTCCGCCATTATGCACTATATGCGGGGAGAGCCTCGAACTGGCAGCATACATGAAAGGAAGAATTACGTAACCTTACACAGAATGTTATATGACTGGTTCAATTCCCATTCATGTATGCTGCCAGTTCGAGGCTCTCCCGCTTTATAGTGCATAATGGCGGAACTGCAAGTGGCTAATAATCATGTGAAAGACAAATGAATAATATTGCATGAAACACATCTTTATATCTTCTCTGTAAACAAATTTTCTCTTTTTTGGCATCTTATCCAATTATGCTATACACATCATGACTCGAATGTCGAAGCTACTGAACATGCTGAACAGACGTTTGCTTGAGGAATCAATGACATCATGATACAGACCAGTGAGACCACTCAACAGCACCCTTAAGGGGGTACTACACCCCTGGCCAATTTTGTGTCTATTTTTTGCATTTTTCTCAAAAATTATAGTGCATTGGTGACAAGTAAGATATGTACATGTATATTAAAGGGCAAGGACTATGAACAACTATACTGCACTGGAAATTTTATTTCAGCACAGACAACAGTTGTGGAGTTACAGTCAAAAATGAGGGAAACCAATATTTGATCAATAAACCAATAACTACTTGCCTTGAGCTGCTGAATTTTCAGTGCAGTAGTTGTAGTATTTGCCCCAATAATATAAATATCTTACCTGTCACCATACGCTATAATTTTTGAGAAAAATGCAAAAATAGGCACAAAATTGGCCAGGGTGTAGTTCTTAAGTTATTAATGACATTCATTAAAGGGTGTAAGTAAAAATGTTGTTACAGAGATTATACAGTCTCCTTATCAGTCGGTTTATGTCATGCTGTTTCTGATAGTGGCAAATACAGAGCGGGGACGAGACTACACTGCATTTGTGGGTTCATTTTAAGCTCATTTATGGTGTGTTTGTTCAATGATGTATCAAAAAATTTGGGGGGCGCTGCTCCAAAAAAAAGTCATACCTTTCAAATTCATCCGATTTAAATGAATTGAGTGGCTTGTCTGCTTCCGATTTAACCTGACCTTTATTGCTAGCGACCCCAAGAGGTGACCGCCTTCCATGTCTGCTTGAGAGTTTGCTTTGGTAGCTGGAGGGGACATTGGCCTGTAACACAAAGAATTGCAAACCAAATTATGTGGAATAAGAACAAGTGGACAAAAATACTTTTATGACATCAAAGTTCACAACCACTAGTAAAGAGAGACAACAGGCTGTATCAAAAGGATTACACATCAGTTTATGGCCAAAATTGTACCACCTAATTTGTAGTTTCAAGTAACAAGAGCAACATTCATATATGGGTTATTAGTTCAAACTTTCGGACCACGGAGGACCCATAAGACGAACTCGGAATGAATTCAAATTTTGGGAATCTTATTATTTCATCATTTGGCACATTTTAAGACTAGCTACATAAAATCTGGTTGACAAAAGGGGGCATGATGCACCCTACCCTGTACTACTAGAAACCATGTGCAACTCCCCAGGAACAATAATGCTTCCTGGTATAACAAACTGCATTTAGAATGCTACACTTAAAAGTACTATAAAATCTCGATATCAGGAGCACATTAGCAACCCCTGTGACGCATCGCTCACACTAAGTGCACCATGGAGGGATGATGGATCAGCATATTTTTATGACCTGTATTCCAGAGATGTTTTTCTGTTCTTATGATAGAGTTCTCTGTTACTTAATTGTCTACAGTCCTGTATTCACAATTTATAAATAGCAATATATAAATTCTTGATAGAGAGAAATGGAGGTTGCCATTTAATGGCAGGGTGCCAGTATGTCTGGAGAGTTGACCTCTAGCACAGTGGGTGGTCTTCCTGTACTTTTAAATGGTAAGGCAGTTGACTTCAGCAACTAGTCGCTCAAAATTTGGTGTTTTTTACCGAATAAAAAACATTATAAAATGAATGGCGCTCGGTAAATTTTAAAACGCTTTCGGTAACTTTTGTCTCAAATCGGTTTCTCATAACATATGTAAGTTACAGGATCCCCCAATCTTCAGATTTTTGACACATATCATTTTTATGAAAATTCATGAATACCTACATCTTGTTTTCCTATTCATTTGTATGGAGTGAATGCTTATCTAGATACTCTTTGGTGATACGATGTTGTGTAATGGCTCTGCCCATGTACCCCATGGTGATATATAAATAGCTATTTATAAATAGAGAATACAGGACTGGTCTACGTGCGTGATGACAATTGGATGTGTTTTCTGCGCTTAAGATAGTGTTGGCTGTCACAAGAAGTCCTGTCAATAACATCTATGCTCATTGAGTGGACTGCAACAATTTTCTTTGTGTTTGAAATCCAATGGATATAATTATTTCCCATGCCTGGCTCATTCACAAAACAGGACACCCAGGCTTGCGTCCATGGTTGTGAGAACATTCTGCCTTTAGGGTGATTGTTGAAGGCCACATCTGAGTGTGGAATACATTACTGATCTCATTTGCCTTTCGTTGCATACCT
Organism: Amphiura filiformis; assembly: GCF_039555335.1. Classification (NCBI taxonomy): domain Eukaryota; kingdom Metazoa; phylum Echinodermata; class Ophiuroidea; order Amphilepidida; family Amphiuridae; genus Amphiura; species Amphiura filiformis. The sequence goes on along the minus strand of NC_092645.1, from coordinate 33,960,535 downwards.
GACTCGCTGGGACATGGTGTGTCAATCGCAGCTAAGACTTCCCGTACAGCAGAATTACCAAATGGTTTTTTTGGTAAGAACTACTTGCAGCTGGGTATTTATCTTTGCCCCTTTCCTTCCTCTGCGAGGATGTTAAACTTCCGTGGCTCAAGTCCATCAATAGTAAATGAATGGAATGAAGCCGACGAAATGTAATGCCATTGGGATTACATGGCGATCGAGGTAGCGTAAGGTCAACGTTAGGTTAGGGTATTGCTTTTTGCATGTTTTCCACAGTGACGTATAGTTTTGTACTTTTTGTTTTCATTTTGTCAGTAATATTTTTTTTAATTTATTTATTTTGAAACATAAAAAAAATCTATTTAGTTTACTTCAGAAATTTCACATCATTTACAAAATATAATGAATGTCTCATTTACACAACTCAATTTTAAATTGTCATTTCTTCAAACCTGATTTCTCGAAAAGTTGTTTATTCGCGGTACCCCACTATACGCCACTATGGGAAAACAGCCAACGAATGGTTTAAGGATCCAAATAGAGCAAGGATTTAGCCTCATCAGATGCTGGTTTCATACTTTCTGCTGCTTGCTCCAGAGCGGTGTAATGCTTTATCATGCTGCTTGCACTTGTCTGATCAGCACCACTCTAAAATCGTATTTTGTTCTTATGGGCAAAGCGTTGGAGTGATCGACATATATCGGCTTGTTTTCTGGTGTGACTGCGCCGTAAAGCAAAATCATCTTCAGAGCAGCAAAGCAGCAGGAAAGTATGAAACCAGCATAAGACAAACAGCTTTGGACTGAGGATTTGATATATCTTCCATATGGGACTATATTCATTTATTTGCCCGTCATCTGAAAAAACCACACATAAACCAAGTCCATGAAAGTACAACAGCTATTAAAAAGACAGACAGGGAAGTGCATGTTAAACTTACATTGTCAATCTCTTGATCTTCAGTCTGAGTCTGAGGGTAAAACAAATATATGGGATTGGTAAAGATGCATATAGATTATAGATAAATAATAATTTTTTTACTTGAAGTTGGCTCAATCGGTAAAGCGTTTAAACTATAGACTGTGTGGTAAAGGTGTACCAGAGGGCGAGTTCGAGCCCTGCAGTTTCTATTTCTATACTCATGGAGAATTGGGTGGGTACAGGGCGTTGGTTCAACACGCCGCTAGTCCGAATTTGAAACCAAATTCCATATACTTAGGAATGCATCCGGGGAATGCATCAGTCCAAAAATGAAAACCACTGCGCTAGTCCGAATCTGAAAAACATAGCACTAATTTAGGAAACACTGCGATAGTCCTATATTCGGACTAACGCATACAGCGTCTTTCAAATCTGTGAACCACTGCACTAGTCCGAATCTGTGAAACACTGCTATATTGCGAATATTGATTCTGACCAGCGCAGTATTTTTCAAATTCGGACTAGCTGCATGTAGGATATTGTTGCAGTGGTTTTCATTTTCGGACTGACGCATTCCTAAGTATATGGACTTTGTGTAGTCGGACTAGTGGCGTGTCAGACTAAGCAGTGCATCACCTTGAAATTCTCGTCAACAAAAGTTACAGCAAATTGTCTCAGATTTACAGGCACAAAACTCAGGGTGGAATCCTGACTGCGATGTTTATTATTAAAATACTGTTAAGCTCCTGTGCCTTTAGATCACTGTTGACTTGACTGGTCTAACCCTAACAACACATGCTCTGAATACTGAATAAACCATATACTGCGTAACACAACTGAATGTCTCCTGTGTCACTGTTGGCAGAGGGTCAGACCCCCACCTTTTTTATTTTGTGGCACCAAGTCAGGACCTCCACCACTTACACTTTATCCGCCATTTGAACACACTGAAGTCCCTCAAAAAGCTGTAGCCAATGTCATGCCACTGTTTTTAAAGTCCCTGTAACTTAATTAAAGAAATGGAGCTCAGACAAACTGGCATTATAATAAAGGAGAAAAAATCAGAACCGTTAGGATTCGAACCAGCGTGCACTGAGCGATTACATGTCGATCAGCTCACCACCACACGCCCACGACAGCTCATGGCGGATCTACCGCGAATAGAACATGTAATGATTTTATTCTCTCATAAATGTCGCACGGCCAATCCCTGTAACTTGTTAACATTATGGGTGTATGCGAAGCAAAGAGAGAACCATGTGTGGCGCTTGTGACTATGGTTATTTATAATATGTCAGCCTAGTGGATGTAAACATGCATCAAATGGAATTTTCTTTTGTGATATGGTTTGCAGGTTTGGCAATTATTCTTGGAAACAAGGATACTTTTATCATTCAAAATGTCAATAAAAATATATTGCAAGTTGAAACAACCCCACCCTTTTTATTTTACCCACCTTTTATATCAATCCACCCTTTTTACCAACAAAGTTTTCACCCACCCTTTTAATGATTTTCAAAATTGCAAAGTGGCACCCTTTAAAAAGGGTGCTTTGCCAACAGTGGTGTATGATTTCAAGCCTAAAGCCCTCACATGTAGGCTGAGTAGGGTTCTCTCCAGTTTATGAGGTATGTCTTTGCTGTATGGAAGATGCACATTGATTTGTTAACCTCATAAGAAGGCCTAATTTTTTTAGACTTTCATATAAAAAATAAATAATTTACCTCATTTTGTGGAATTGTCTCACATGTGCCTGCGGGCAAAACACCCTCTGTCACCTGATCAGGCAAGGTATACGAGGGGGTATCCAAAAGTTTTGACATCACCCAGAAGGAAAAGAGCTATATTGATGAAATTTTGTCAGTGTAATCACTGGTCCTTATGTACATTATGGTCCAAAAATGGTCTCATAAGTATGTTTATTTTTTTACAGGTGGCGCTATGATGGGCAATAGGCGCATAACCTTTTCATGATAAGATCCCCCACTTTTTTTGAGTTTCTTCACTGTGGGCACATCATCCGTAAATGATTGACGTCCACTTCTTGGCTCATCTGTAAGGGACATGCGGCCAGTTTGGAAATTCCTTTTTCAAAAAGCAACAGTGCCATATGATGGGCAATCATCACCACAGATAGCTTTCATATCATCATAGATTTTCTGAGCATTGTAGGCCTAACCCTCCGAATGCAGGAACTTGATCAATCTGCGTGCCTCAATTTTCACCATCTTACAGGTTATGCGCCTACTGCCCATCTAGCGCCGCCTGTAAAGAAAGTAAACATACTTATTAGACCATTTTTGGACCATAATGTACATAAGGACCAGTGATTGCACTGACAAAATTTCATCAATATAGCTCTTTTCCTTCTGGGTGATGTCAAAAACTTTTGGATACCCCCTCGTATAATACTGCTTCGAGCCCCTTGTTCTCCGCCGGCTGCTTCCCCTCCTAAAATTAAAAAACCCAAAAAAAACCATTAATTGAATAAATGATTAGATTATGTACATGTCGACAAGATTCATAATTGACCGTTGAATATACAGTAAGCCAAAAAATTAAGGTACCAGTTGTGTTCACCCCTGTATATCCTAAATAAAGACAAATATGTCAAATTTAATACAAACAGTCAATACCTGTACTTTTTAGCTCTGATTTAAGACCTTATTTGTTGACAATGGTTGAGGATCAAAGAAACGGTGACCTAAAACCTAATGAAGAAACGAAATCAAAAGTTGCACTTTTGTGTTCTAATCAATGAAAGCATACTCGTTACGCTAGTACTAATCAATGGAAGCACGGCGCTAGTTTTCCTGTTCGCGAACGCTCTGTGTACAAATCAATAGGGCATGCAATGTAGCAAACTGCAACTTTTAAATTGACATCTTCCTTGGGTTTTTGGATCGTCGTGTCTCTATTTCTTGAACAATTTCAACAAATGAGGTCTTAAATTCGAGCTAAAATATGCAGCTATTGGTGGCTGGTTCCAATTATTATATATCTGTCTTTGTTTAGTATATACATGGGGTGAATATAACTGGTACCTTAATTTTTTGGCTTACTGTATGTGGCTAACTCCATGAAGTTGGGGCACAAAAAGTGTGACACATGGGTCAAAATTTCAAAATGACTTAATTCCAAATCTAATGTGTGTTTTAGTTACTTCAACTATCATACTTCAACAAAAAAGTCATCTTTTTGCATTGGAAAGTACAGAAATTTCTGTGGTTGTGGTTCGTTGTTCAGCAGTCAAGGCAAATATCACGATGCTACATGGACAACATTTTAGACTAATTCTTTCTATTTTAAACATACTGTCTATGACATGTCTTACAGTCTGTCCACTTAGAAGTACAAACCAAATCTGTGGCATCAGGGGTCGATGCTTTGCGTCACACGCGAGCGCGTCGCGACGCGTAAAGAGCGTGGTGCACAAATCGCGCAGCAGTTGCCGCACCAAAGAAGCATTGCACTGAAATAATTATTCTCATACCTATAGTAAAATGATACTTTTTTATGATGTCCTATCATATCAGATATAATGCCCGGCTTGTTTTCATTTAAAATGACCCCCTAACCAGAGGACCCGCTAATCAGAAATTCAAACCCGTTAATCAGAAGGCCCGCTACTCAGTAGCGGGTCTTCTGATTAACAGACCCTTTGCAGAATCACACCCTCTATTCAGACAACCTGCCACTCAGAAAACCCAGTTCTCAGGGTTAGGGTTAGCTGAATTTCTTTCAAATGATGAAAACAGCCCACTAGTCAGAATAGTGGGTATCCTTAGTAGCGGGTCTGCCCGCTAGCCAGAAAACCTGCTGCAGTAAAAAAATCTGAGTAGCAAGACTTTTACATAAAATACAACAAAAAGTCCACAATTCAGAAAGTCTGTTATTAAATTCAGAAGGCCCGCTCGCTACTCAGAAAATTCTAACTAGCGGGCCTTCTGAATAATGCTTTCTGACTTCCCAGCCTATATTAAGACAAACCGAAACCCCCACTCCGAAAACCCAGTTCTCAGGGTTAGGGGTTAGCTCAGTCCTTTCAAATGATTAAAACAGCCCACTAGTCAAAAACAAAAGATATTCTAAAAGTCAAATAGTGGATAAACAAATGGCTACTTTCACTTCTGCTAATTTAAGACATTTGCCAATTTATGTTTTAACACAATTTATAGGCTTACCATAATAGGGAAAACTTGTCGTCCACGAAAGGCTTGGACTGCTCATTTCACAAATTTTCGGCTTTAAACTAAAATTTAACACATTAATAGTGCTAAAGTGGTCCACCTAATCGCTTCAATTAGGTTTTCGTTTTGCAAATTTATGTTTCTTACTTCTCAGGGGGCATTTTTTACATTTTATTATTTTCTTCTAAAATTGGACCTCCCCCTCCCCCTTCTGACTGCTCTAGATCCGCCACTGCTCCAAACACACACACATTGTTAATGTCTTCAAGTACAAATATAATCATAATACTAATCATCGTGTGTCCGTCCGTCCCTCTGTCCGCGCGCGCGCGGCTCACTAACGCGTGCTCACTGTGCGCATCGCGCGCGTCCACACGGTGCGCTATCGCGTAGTGCGCAGAGTACCGACGGGCGCAGTGCGAGCATCGGAAAGCATTACAGTGTGGCTAATCGTGCAGGTGCATCTGATCGGATCAATAGGCCTATTTTCAACACATATTTCAATACGGCACACGTGCAGAGGCCTATTACAGCAGAACATGACTATTTCCGGGGTATGGGGGGGGGGGCTCATATGTGGAAGCAGGACATAGCTTGGTTAAGAGGCGAACGATGGGTTTCCAGATTACGGTCAAGTAAGCGTCACAGCTACAAAACTACTAAGTTGATTATTGTGTCAAATTGGGTCTTGATCATTGACAAACGTATATCATAGTTAGTTTAAAAGGTCAGGGCAGGTAGGCCTATAATGGGTAACGGTTGTTACGTAATTAGAGATTGTCCTATCACGAGAACCACCCAACCCGAGAACCGCGAAATCTAATATTATATAAAAATACCCCTTGGGCAATGTTTTTGACCCCTTCATAGGACAAATTCACAATTGAAAGGGTCCTAAAACTTACTTTCATACACTCCTATATCAAAACAGCCAATCAGAAAAGCTGTTAGAAAAGTATGAAACATAAACTGAGCTCAAAAAGAAACTTATAATTTTTTACAACTTGTGAATCACAAGGTCATATCTTAAAATAGTGTAAATCAAAATGAACCAAAATTACACACATGATTACTTTAATACTCTACTCAAAACACATGTCAGTAACCAAGCAGTTGTCCAACTGACACAACAGCAAAATGCACTGTCATGGGATAGCTTCCTGGAAGTTCCTCCACTTTCACAGCCAAACATTTGGCACCAAGCACAATGCTTTCTGCTTTTCATACACTTTTTTCATGAAACAGGGCTGGGCTGTGAATGTGGTCCAGGAAGCTGTTCCATGTCAGTGCATTATGCTGTTGTGTCAGTTGGATAACTGCTTGGTTACTGACATGGTTAAGAGTAGAGTAGGCCTATTGAAGTAAACCTGTGTGTAATTAGTAATTACTAATTTTGGTTCAATTTGATGGACAGGGTTTCAAGAATCAAAATATGACCTTGTGAGTATTTTTGCAGCGTTCTTGTCAAGTAGGATTGATTCATTTGGTGAATGATGCATTTATAATTATTTAGTTCTATGAAGTATTTTCCAACATTGTTAGGAAGTAAAAATCATGGGTTTTTTTCTTCTTCGGGGCGCGTGCATTAGACGCATCAACATCAGCGTGCATTTTATTTCTCTCCCAATGAGTAATACGCGTTCATTAAAATATGAATTATATAACTTTTGCAAACGAATTCCCTAGTTCCACCCCTTCCGTGCCTGCTTTTTACAATAAAAAAAATTAAAGGTTCATTTCGTATAGGGAATTTTGATTGAATAAACACAGCTGCACAACACTGACTGTGATGATCGTCCGCGTACACTGACACCATGTGATCATGGTGATTAACACTCGCGTGTGCGTGTCACGGAAGTGAATCCGACCATGGCAACACACATGTGATTGGTTAATATTTTCCAAGCAAGGTCAAGCGTTCGTATTGTATTTTGAAATCGCATACAGGCTGATGATTCATTTAATGAAAATTCCCATTCAACCATTGTACATATGTATATTTGTAGTAGTATACCTACCATGAAATGAAAATACCATCTCCGTTGAACAGGTTGGAAGAATATTTAATCCCGAAAATTATGAAAATGCTATCCGTTGTCCCGGCCCAGTGGCCTAAAAAAAAAGCGTAGATTGCATGGCGATCGGAGTGTTTCGTCAGAGCACCTTGGACCACTATCAAATTACACCATTCAGTAAACAATTTCCACTTTCATTTATTGATGCATTTCCATGTTTCATGTGTTTGCAATTAAATTGCAACGACAAGCATGACAGGTGACCAATGACCATGCACATGATGCATGTGACTGTGCCGAATTCGAACACCCGTCGCCCAGTGTTCAGACATGAATGACAGAGCTAGAGGAGAACACACATTCTTAGTCAGTGGGAGTGGTCTATTACGTAGCACTTAATCTGATTGGATAATCGCATGATTTTGGGTGTAGTCTATCAGACTGTAGACGACCCCACGTCATCATGACGATGAGCGTAGGTAACACGCTCATAGAGGTTCGCGTATGTATCGCAGTGTATGAGTAGACGCATTGCTGAATACTCGCTTTGCGCTAGCAGTACTGTACAGCGCAACAAAAGATGTGTGAAGTTGTAAACAAGTTTCGTTCATTTTAGAAAAGGGAGTTTTTATGACGGTAACCTAATTTTTGTTTTAAAAATAGTTTACAATTATTAAAATAGTATTTAAACTGACTAAGAATGAGAATAAGCGATAGGAAAACGACAGGCAGGTCCAATATTTTCATCGTAGTGGACAGTGTTCGAAATAAGCACTTATCCTCTTGTCCAAAAATCACTGGGGACAACCATATTGAGCTATGTACTTATCCCCTGGACAACCACTATATTTTACCTCCAAAAGTATGACACATTTTGGGGACAACCAAAATGTATTGAGGACAAGCAAAATTCATACTTTAGTTATCCTCTGGATAACCTCCATATTTTCCTTATTTCGGACACTGGTAGTGGATACCGGCTGCGCCAGCATCACTAACTAGTACTTAAAATATTGGACCTGCCTGTCGTCTATCACACGGTAGAGGATAGTCAAAATAAAAATTCCTATCGTTTATTCTCTAAATAATCATTCATGCATGCATGACAATGCTAGACAATCAGCATGATCAGCTGAGTGATTGCATGATGATAATTTTGAGGCAATAGTCATGATAGTCCAATACATTACCGTGACAGTTACACTTACAGAATTGGTAGCAGCTAATGCACGAGTCGAGTGTTGATTTTGTAGTCATATCATCAGTGATTATAAATCAATTTGAAGTCAAAAAGTCATGCTAAAATGTACAAACTTCGACAGTGTTTCCTGTTTTCGTACATGTCGTATGTCCATGCTCATCATCAGCCTCGTGTGTCATGGATATCGACCCCATCCGATTCTGACCTCACGACCTCAGGCTTGCACCAGCTGTTAGTACGCGCGCGATGTCAAACTGCGTGATACGCAGTGGGAGTGGCCCGGGGGGGGGGGCACTCCCTATCTGAAATGGCAGGGATGTGCCTCGGCCATGTTAAAAGTAGCGGGCATTCAGGTCAAATGTACAATTACAAAAATATGGGGTCATTCAGTACACAACCTGAATAAAAATGGGGTCATTCGGTATGAAACTTTGAAAAAAGGATGGTCATTGGGGTAACAAAAAGTAAAATGGGAGTCATTGAGTACAGGATTGCCAAAGAGTATCATTAAGTACACATAAATAAGTGCCAAACTGCGTAAAAACAACTTGGCCACCTTGGAAATGTGAAAAATCTCATTATTTCTGGAGGAGAACACAAATACCACCTAAATTTGGGAATTGAAAGGGGGGTCATTGGGTATAGCAGGAAATAGAAAAAGGGGGTCATTGAGTACATGGATTTTTTTAAAGGGGTCATTGGGTAATAGGTAGGACCATAACACAAAAAGGGGGTCATTGGGTACAAGCCGGTTTGAAAAAGGGGTCATTCCCGAGGCACATGATGCGTATCCACTATGGAAGTGCCCCCCCCCCCCCGGGGGGTTGGGTGCCAAACGCCAAAAACCCCGCTAAATTTCGGGCACGTAAATTTGGTCTCTACCGTAATTAATAACGTCAACGCAGTTTAAGCTTACCGATTCATGACATCACATGATTGACAATGCAATGCCATTCATCATGCCAATCAATGATGTGTCATCATGACGAGAAATTCAGTCTTTGCATTGACAATAAATCCTTGTTCTCAAAATTGAAAGAGAATCAATTATTGTTAAAACCACAAATGACCAATAATTAATTACCTCTTCCGCAATTCTGCTTCAGTGAGTTTTGAAAGTAAATAGTGATGACAGTGTAAACAACAAAATTCAAATTCTTTCGCCTTTAAATTCATCACGATTTCATTGGTTAAAAGTATCAGCAAACGTAAATAACAAATATGAATCAGTTCATTTCATATATTTTTTTAGCTTTTATGCTAAATTAAAAATATCCAAAATACGTTACAATCAAACAAAATATTATATTTTTAATGTAGCGACGGTTTATCAGTTAAAAGTAATGACAACTTTTATTAAATTAACCATAATTTGCCCGTATTTACTCCCTGCTAATGACTGACCAAGGATACAGTGGGTGTGGCGTGGCATGGTCAGCCAGCGGCCGCCTAGTTTCTTTTCCCAGTCGTTTTCTTTCGCACCTATCTCTACGTTGCTCTCTCGCAGTTTCCAAACTTTAATGGACCCAAATGAAAAGTGTTACAAGAGTATATTTTTCATTGTTTTATGATATAGACCAGTTAAAATAGAAAGGAAATCAATATTTTGAAATCGTAGATACATTTTTGTTGTAAAAAATGAAAAACAAAGTTCTCTCTGAAGCTTCCAGATATCCTGTGGAAGCCAAAAACACACTTTTCCAAAATGAAAAAAATAATATCTACCGATTTTCTAATGCAAACGATGATATATGATAATTAAAAGGTAAGGAAATACACAATGCTCTAAATAAAAAAGGCTCTTTGACATTTAAAAGCAAATAAATGTAATAAATGATATTTCAACTTGTTCATAGTGACCAAAAACACAGGAATTTTTGGCTTACAATAGCTCACAGTGACCAAAAACACACAAATCCCATAGTTCTCCAGAAAAAAATACCACCCAAAAAACTTCATTAACTAAAAAAGTAATGAATAAAAGTAAGTGAAATTTATCAAATGACCCCTTTGAATTAACCCCCATAAGACAAAAAAAAAAAACAAGTACTTTTACCTAAATAATAATAAAAATAAATGACCAAGAATGGCATTGATTTCCAGGTCGAAAGAAGGGTCGTCATTCATAGTACACGCATAGGGCTTTCTGTTTTGTTTCGACTGTTTAATCAAAGGATATTAACTTTTTATTAACATGTAGGGTAGAGAATAACTCTGTTTTTTACCCATTTTGTCATCTTTTTTTAATTTTTAGTCAAGAAAATGATGTTTTAATGTCTAGTGACCAAATACACAAAAACCGGATATCTCAAATCTTGTGTTTTTGGTCACTGAAACAGTAGTGCACTCGAACCAAAAACACACATTTCCAAATTTAGCTCTCTCGTCCAAATTGGTCAACAGGGCTCAGACGGGTGACCAAAAACACAAAGGAAATAGAGAGAGAGAGAGAGAGAGAGAGAGAGAGAGAGAGAGAGAGAGAGAGAGAGAGAGAAGGGAGAGGAGTGGGGGGGAGAATGGTACTCTATAATATCAAAATGTGTTGCTTTTAGGGCGCTAGCACCTATAATCTCTTTTCTCTCTCTCTCTCTCTCTCTCTCTCTCTTCACTTTCTCAAACCACCGGAAAAGAATTGGGTCAACCTTTTCGGGCTGTTGAGGAAGGGGCGGCTAAATGTTTGTTTGGTGAATTTGGGCCCCCGCCCCATACAGGCTTGCCCCCCCCCCACCCCCCTGGAAAAAAAATCCCAGCTACGCCACTGGTTGAAGCCCCATTCAAATACACAGCAGCTAATTTAGATACTATCAGTATCTAAATTACAGATTCGTGTAAAATGTCTTTCGCTGAACCACTGCATATGCTATGTTTAGCACATCTATGACAATGACAAAGGTACCGAAATCTGAATTTTGATGATTTTTACGATCGTCTGGATGAGCAAATCACTGAATGGGCCTTTTAACTATTTTATCATTTTGGAAGAAAAAAGAAAAATCTAAAAATTTAAAACGATCGTACATTAAGGCTTTAATTAAAAAGAAAGTTGTAAACTTGTTGCATCTAGTTGATTAAAGTGATGTTTGCTATACTGGTTTTATTATCACCTGTGTTGTTTGTGTTTACGATTCGTAATCCCACGAAGAGTAAGTTTAGTTCGTTAATGTGGTAGGCCCACAGCCACACGTACCCCGCATCCCCTGAACAAGCACATCCCGACTCATTTAAAGCGCGGATTCAGGGGAGCGCGACGTGTCGGCGCCGACTGGCCCAAGAGAAGAGAAAGGGGCTTTCGCGATTTTTGTTTAAAACAATTGCTAAAATTGTCCACCAAATCGCTTCAATTAGATCTTCATTTTGCACAAGTTTCTTACTTCTGAGGGGAACATCCCCCTCAGACAACCCCTACGTCGCACAAGCGCGCTCCGCATGGCCATTCTTTTTTTCATTTTATTTTATTTTTTCTAAAAATCGGCCCCACTCCCTGACTGCTCTGGATCGACAATCGGTAACAAAAGCTGGTATCGCCCATCCCTATGGAGATTGACATAGACGTATTATAGGACTGGGAGCGAGTCTAATACGTGTGAGTAACGGCAGAAACCGGTTGTGAAGAAGACTACGTGGATCGCTACAAAAATAAGCGTCCTTAACAACCTGTCAACTTTAAGACAAATAGGTGAAAAATTACACTTTCACGATGTGTTTTCATAATCTTTTTTATTTCACATGATCCGTGCATATATCGCCTAGCTATAAATGGAAAAATATTTTTTTAGACCAATCAAACCAATACATGGGTGTAGTACGCCCTTAAGACATACCCAGAATGCAGTCAAGGTGTCCTGAAATGTTACTTGGTATTACTTTTGAAACTTCAAATTCATTGCGTATCTCCTCTGTTTTTATCTCTTTCTGCAGAAAAAGGACCTTGATTATGATGAAGAGAAGTTGATGCTTATGCACCACCCAGTGTACAGGTAAGCAGTCTGCACAATAACATAGCGGTGGAGAGGTGGGGGGAGGGGCAGACAAGTTTATGCTTCTCATATGCGCCACCCAGTGTACAGGTAAAATACAGTATCACTTATGGACCACAATAGCCTCATCCCAATGGCATAGTTCAATAACCACAATTAAACAATCATAGTGCAAAATTTGACCTCGTGTTGCAGAGTATGAGTTTTGTACTCAAATTTTCAAAGGTCATTCAATGAATGTGCAAATGTATTAAGGTTAAAGAACTGTGCCGTGATAGATGAGCATGTTGTGGATCCTAGTGTGTGCACAACAAGGTAGCCAGCTGGAGGGGGTATATCAAATAACTTTTTGGTAGGTAAGTACTGCCCAGATTTCAAAATTGTGGGCTTTGGACCAGAGTTTGGACATAAAATTGGGTGTCCAAAACTAAAAATGGGGCTTTATTCAGTGCTTTTTTGAAAATATTTTCTCAGAAAAAGTTTTTGAAGCTCAAATTTCAGCATATTTTGGAGGAAAATTATAGTCTAGGCTCTGGGAACTTCAAATGGGGATCTCCAGAATGGAAAACAAAATTGATGGGGTTACGGTTTGCAAGGATGTGATTTACTTGAGTTAGCTTCAAAAACAGTGTCTTATACCCCCCTCTATGACTCAGAGAAAAACATATTCCGACTCGGCCATGTCTGATGCTGTATTCGCTGGCGTAGTACATGTTAAAATATGACCGTTGCTAGGTCAACTGGCTCACGCTTTCTTTGTTATGAACCACTGATCAAAATGATCACAACACAAAGCCTATGACATATCATAATTCAGAACAAGTGTATGAGCTGAGGCTTGACCCAGTAACCAATGGTTACTAACGTCCACTACTAAATAACTTTGTACAGGGTGTCCCAATAAAAACAGAACCATCATTGCACCCTCTTTTTCTCCTATTTCTGAAAAATTGATCAAATCTTTTTTGGTATGTAAAGAAACCTTAAACCTCATTGCATCAATAGCATTGTGTACCCTATAATGTGCGCCAGATACTTTCATGTAATGCAGCAGTGATACTGGTTATGAAGATGTTGGAGGCTAGCTGGTGATCCTCGCTCATAGTGAATGCGTTGCAATGCCTAATGGTATTATCTATTCATGTCATTAATATGTGTTTCATTTAAATCTTTGATATAGCTAAACCTCATCCGTGGACAGAGTGAAAAACAAGTACTTTTCTTTAAAACAGCATATCTTCAAAAGTTGTGAGCCGATTGACATTTTTCTTTTAGTTTTATTAAAGGTAACGAATAAAGTTTTCTTTACATACCAAAATATATTTGATTTTCTTTTCAGAATAAGGAGAAAAACAGGGCATAATGATGGTTCTGGGGTTTTTTTTTTTTTTTGGGGGGACACCCTGTATATTCTCGGCAATTTGGTCCATATCCTGGAGACAGTAATTAACAAAGTTTTTTATCATTTACATTTTGTGTAATTGTTTATTTAAAAGTCATTAGATGACTTAAAAAACATACAAAATATCATATATGAATTGAAACTTAGGTTTCTATAAAAACATTAACCTTTGACTTTATTCCATTGTGTTTTTTTATTCTGCAGAGTTTTCTATGTGTCTCATGATTCTCAGGATCTCAAGATTTTCAGCTACATCGCCCGGGATGGGCAAACTAATGTCTTCAAGTGCAATGTGTTCAAATCCAATAAAAAGGTAACGAATAGATTGATTGATGGATTGATTGATTGATTGATTGATTGATTGATTACTTGATTGATTGACTAGATAGGTACGGTATTATCAATTTATTGGGGTGATTGATTAATCAATCAATTGGTTAATTAGTTGGTTTATTGATCGATCAAATAGATCAGTGTTTGATTGATAAATTGATCGATCTAGTGATTAGCTGATTTGTTGATCACTAGATGGAATGATTAATCATTGGTTTATAATTAATTTGTTTATTGATTGAATAGTTTGGTTATTGATTATTTGCTTTATTGATTGATTGATCAATCAAACCATGTTGTACACCTTCGTTGTAAGTAAAAGAGAAGCTATTCCAGTTGAAATCCATACACCCCCTGTGGAAGACATGACCTTAATCCTCCACAAAGGGAGTGTGCATTTCAAATGGGGCTACTTGAATGGTTGATTCCATTTGGAATCTACACTCCTATACCTTCCATAGGGGGAGTGTGGATTTCAACTGGAATAGCCCAATAAGAAAAGTGTGTATTTTTAGTGTGCACCGTTGGGTTTTGTGATCACGTTTCATTATGCAAAACATGAAAGCGATCAAAACATTCAGAATAATCAGATCATTTAGCACACTATTTTTTGCAAGCAAGATGATAAAATATCATGATGCCGTTCATCAGTCAAGTTTTCAATCAATGCTGTGATTTTATCACCACTGGTTTATGCATATTCTCTGACATGCATATATAAAATTTTACAATTTCATCATATGAGCTTAACCATAGTATTTTGAATAATATACATACATGCATACGAATCTATGCTCCAAAGCCTCCAATTATACGAAATTGAATATGAAATTTTTTTTGCAGTAATACAGAGTATTCAGAAATTAATAAGCATAGTTAATATTTTTTATAGCAATACTAAATTAGTCCCCTTCAGCATGGTTTATATTGTACTAATTGTTTCTTCAAGGAAACGTGAAGTGCTACCTTTCAGCATAGAAATTCCCAATAATTCCAGCATTTCTTCCTTAACTCTCTCCATGAGGGTGCCGACTGCAGACGACAACTGGTTTCAAATTATTTTCAGAAATTCAAAAATTTCAGAATTTAAAATTTTCATGAACATATTTGAAATCAGCATGAGAAATGCATTAAAATGAGTACAAAAAAGCCTATTGGTTCAGTGGTTCTTAAGATAGCTCTTGATGTTTTGAGAAAATCTCAAAACTTGGGCTTTTTTAGGTTGAAGTCTATGGCTAGCATGCAGAGCATACACCTAGCAAAAGGCAGCCACACTGTAAATGTCAATAATTTGAACATTAATTTGCTTGTGTTTCGCTCTCAACACAGCTACTGTGAAAATAAAAACACACAAATTTGTTGTTTTTTGTAGAGATCTATAGCAGAAAACTCAAAAATTGCAAATTTTAAAAAAGCAAAGTAATTCTAAATTGGCGCAGTGCAAAAAATTACCCATGTGAAATAAAAAGACTTTTTTAGTAGTACATTTTCAATGTGACATTCACACAATATAAAATATTCCCTGTGCCCTCCAGGGGAAACGTAAATTAAAATAACTTGAAGATGTCGCAGTGGGCTGTTACACTTGAAATTCACACACCCTTTATGGAAGACAGGACTTTAATCTCTCACACAGGGGGTGTAAATTTCAAATGGAGTCATCCATTCAGGTAACCCTATTTGAAATGTATTCACAATCCCTGTGTGGAAGATTAAGGTCATGTCTTCCATAGGGGGCATATGGATTTCAACAGGAATAGCCCAATTTAAAAAGAATCAGAAATAATGGATAGAATTTCATTTTGGAAATTTCAGTCAGGATTATTCAACATTACACTTGAAGGCTGGTTTTAATGAAAAAAATGTGTTGCAAGAACAATGGTTAAATAAAATTAATAATTGTCAAAGCGAGAGAGAAATTGAAGTTTGTAATGAAAGGATGAATCTGTAGGAATTAGCTGTTCTGTTTGAAATCCATACACCCCTTATGGAAGACAGGACCTTAAAGCCATATTATAACATTTGCTGAGGAGAACGCCCTCAAAAAAATTCTGATTTTTACACGATTGTAATGTACTTTAGTCAATAAAGAATCTTGGCAAAAATCAAGTCTTTAGGTGCTGTAGTTTTGTCAAAATCCGAGATTTTGAATAAAACGATGGAACCGGCGTTTTATTATTACGATGGAAATATTAGTCGAACACGTATGCACAGTACGCACACGGCGTATGGGATACATATACACACACATCCCGAGGATCGTACCGTATTACAACCGCGGGAGTAACATGCATGGGCGCTAGTCTTCCATAGGGGGTGTATGGATTTCAATTGGCATAGCCCAAAAGATGAAAGAATGAGGAGGCTTTGGTTTTCTATGCACTAGTAGCAAGTATAAGAAAAAATCTATAGCACTTGCAAAATGCGGCATGTAACAAAATAAGCTAGAAATCTTTATAAAGCATAGTTTTCAACTTGTACAATGAAAACATACTAAAGCAGCGTCATGTTGTATGTGCAGATACACAATAAATTCACATGCTCTCTGCAATATAGAAATTTGTTAGATTTTAGTATCTGTGGGTCCTGCAAAATAAGCCATTAATTAGTCTCATTTTGAGTTACTTCGGACACCCTTTGCCAACAAAAAAAAAGAGTGTCAAAAGCTGTATCACACATTCGTTTTGTGGTGCGCATTCTGCTTTTTTTTTAAACAAAAATGTCGGTAAATTATGTTTTAAAGCATTTGTTGGAAGAATTGTGTAATTGAGTTAGTGCAAATATTTCATTATAAATTAGGTTTAAGAAATATTCTGAGCTTCTCAACCTTTCTCACACTTATTTTGAGTTTGAGTAGGGGGGTTAAAAAGAAAAGGGGTAAAAAAACCCCAATCTGTATTGGATTTTAAAATCTTCGTAAGCTCCAAGACATACTTTTTTTTTTGCCTAATGGGCTATTCCATTTAAAATCCACACTACTCCTGTGGAAGATTTAGCTAAAGTCATCCACAGGGGGAGTATGAGTTTTGATTAGAATAAACAATTGGGTAACTTCCATTTAAATTACTCACTCCAGTTGTGGAAGATATAGGTAAAGCCATAATACAGGGGGAGTATGGGTTTCAAAATGATTAACCCTGACCAATTACATTTGATTTGAAAACATACTCCCCCTGTGGAAGATATTTCCAAAATCTTCCACAGGGGTAGTGTGGTTTTCATCTGGAATAGCCCAATAAGAGCTTGAACTGTTGGGGAGTAAAAAAAACTCTCTCAATCTGGTGCTTGGGAATTGACTGCTATGCACAGGAATCAATAATTGGGAAATAATTCAAGTCATGTTCAGCAGAAGAACCCTCTGGCACATTTTACACACAACAATCAATTCATTACCATCTTCTCGTACGGAATTATCAGTCGTAGATCTCGCGGAAAATAATAAACATGTACATATTATATTAGACCGTTTTTCAGGAGTATCGCAGCCAGCTCGTGTGGAGTAGCACAGTACTTTAGCTTTTTGTTATTTTGTTGTAAGTTTGAAGTACTAGAAATTCAGGAATTTGGGAATCAATGTCAATTTAGATTGATTTTTTTGTGGTGAAATGATATGAAATAAAATAGAAGAATAAAAGAATTGAAACATAGCCGAAAGAATCGTTTTTTAGGATGAAAGTCCTATCCGAATTTTAATCTAGAGGCTGAATTCATATACATTTTAAAGGGTGATATATTGTATTTTTAAATTCCATGGCTGAGGCAACATTGCTATATATGTTGCAGTGATTTTCTATAATGAAAATATTTCCATAATGATTAAGATGATATCATGAGCCATGAAGTTAATTTTCTGTATGACTGTTATTTTACAATGTTTTAGATGCATTTCATGTTGATGAAAGTCCCATCTTAATTTAAATCTAGTAGCTGAATTTATATACATTTTAAAGGGTGACATATTGTGTTGCAGTGATTTTCTGTAATGAAAATACATCCAAAATGATAAAGATGATCTCATGCGCCACAAAGTATGACTGTTATCTAAGTATTTTTAAATGCATTTCAAGTTGCTTTAAACTGTAAATATTTTGTATTATATTGTAAAATCCGGATATTTATAACCAACAATGGATATCAATACCTCTGCAGTTTCCCCTGAGAGAACAAACAGTGCCTATTACAGGCCCATAACGATGGGAGCGGTCGCCCCCAATCCCAGAATGCCCCATAAGGCCCTGTTTTTAACCCCAAAAGTCCCATTTGCAAGTGTAGCGAGCTAAAAAATTGGGGTTTTTTATGCCTTTTTGGTCAAAAAAGATCTGAATTTTGGAAAAAAAGTCCATTTACAAAATCCGCCCCCAGTCCAAAAGGTCCAAATTTTGAAAAAAAGTCCACTTTTTCCAAAATTAGCCCCCCCCCCCAAAAAAAAATCCTGGTTTAACAGGCCGGGTTAATTACATGATATACTCATCTGAGTAAACAAACAAAATACAGATTTTAGATCTTTTAGCAATTTTAAGCTTAATCTCTTTCAGTCCTAATACTATAGATATTAATGAGTTTTATGCTTTTTTGTACTTTTTGGCTAAGTCCTGGCTATGTTACGTTTTGGCTGTTGGAAATCTAAGTTGCTCCTTCATGTAAGAAATCGCCAAAACTTGTCTAGTTATTCCTCGATTAAGTCTTTAAAACTTAGTCTAACTCTGTATGAAAGAAACACTGAAATCTATGGCAAATATTATAACTGTGCCTGGTTAGACTAAACTGATCTGCAAAGCATGACTTGAATGCGATTTCGGTAAACCCTTTCTAATAGTTCAGAATCACGACTTGAAATTGAATTTGTGTCCACATTGTACTGAATGAAGAAATAAAGGTTATTCCACACACAGAGGAATACACAAACTATTAACTCCAATATCTAGCGTAATACAAACTTATTATTGTCTCCTTTTAAGGCATTTTTTGAACGTGCCATAGAATACTAAATAGTTATATGAAGTAATTTTATTTTTTAATTTAATTTGATACTCTGCACATGTGAAACTAGAATTTCAGTAACTAAATGATTAAAGATAGTTTAAAGGATTGTCCCTAATTTGATGCATGTTTACGTTTCAAAGCAAAGAAAATGTGTTCAGATTGCCAAGTTCTGTGATTTCGGTATAGTACATAAAACAATTATTGCTTATGGACAATCATTGATGGAATGATGATTACTTATAAAAATAGGCATACAATCTATGATTGCTTGATTGATTGATTGGTTGATTGATCAATGGATTAATTGATTCACCATTGGATTGATCAAGGGATTGATCACTATTGATCACTATTGATCAATTGATCAATGGGCTGATTGATTGATTGATGATTGATCGATGGAATGTTTGATTGATTGTTTATATTTCAGAGTCATGCAATGAGGATTTTAATGTGTCAAATGTTTGAAGTGTGTAATTGATGGAATGATTGACTGATTGATCGATTGATTGATTGAATGATTGATTGTTTCTATTTCAGAGTCATGCGATGAGGATTGTAAGAAGTATAGGCCAAGCATTTGAAGTGTGTCACAAGTTAAGCTTACAGCACGCTGCCAATTCTGGCGACGGTCAAGCAGATGGAGAGAGCGACAAACAGGGTGAGGAGAATACAGACCCAAACCAAGGTAACTGGAGGCTGGAAAATACAGGGTGGTCAAAAAAGACATCAGTACTGAGGAATATATGTGTGAATAGAAAAAATAAATTACCATGGGACAAAGCTAAAGGAATGCTATTGGTTGAGTTGTACACTGTCAAAAAATTGTGATGTAATTTTATGGAAATAAATTATATGGTAGCAAATTTGCTGGATCTGTTCCGTAAAACATGTTCTGTAGAAGAGATTAGACAAAAGAGTACCAACTATGGTAAATCTGCCATTTTGGTTTATTGCTCATGGAGGGTAGATAGTGTACCTTGGGGAGTATTTGTGTACGTCCATATCAAAATGATGCACTTGTCGGCTGCTACATGTGTCTCATTTCACATAATAGCTAGGAATAAATACCAGACTCATCTCCGAAATAGAGGTCACTTCAAATCATCCCAAATCACATGGTTTAGGAATACAAAGAACATGTAACTTCAGGATGATTTGAAGTGACCTTCACTTCGGAGATGAGTCTGGTATTTATTCCTAACTATTATGTGAAATGAGACACATGTAGCAGCCAACAAGTGCATCGTTTAAGGTTATTAATTATTTTAAACTGTTGTGATTTGGTAGTTCACAGCATCTTACAAATGGTAGTGAGCTTTGGCAAAAAGTACATTGCTCAATTCATAGCGAGTGTGTAGAAGAATTAAAATATCACAGATATACTTTTATTGGTGCTGCGGTTCTTGAGTTACGGTGTGAAGAGGGCTGAAACAACAACACTTTTGTAAAACGTACATAACTAATTCACAACAATAAATTAAGCAAGTTTGCAGAGTATACGATTTGTAGAATGAACTTTTGCAAAACATCAAGGTGTTCATTTCCAATAATATATTGATCTAGATAATGAAAATCGATTTTTAGGATGCTTCGACCAACAATACCTCGTCTACCCTTAAACGTGAGGGTTACAAAGGTTCACGCAACACACCTCAAATCGAAGTCTGCTGGGTGCATGGTGAAATACCGGAGGTACACTATTTACCCTGTATGGGCAACACGTAAACATGACAGAGTCGATACTCTTTGGTTCTATTTCATTGGTTACTTGTTACTCTCCATAAGAAGTGTTTTGGCACCGGTACTGTTTGAAATTTCCATCAAATTACATTATGTTTACAGTGATAAAGAAAACCAACATTGGCAAAAACGTTTATTTACTTTGTCAGCCTTTTCGCATTCTTTAATTTAAAAAGTAAAATTAAAGAAAGAAACAAACAGAAAAAAAACCCATTTACTGGGTCCTTTATGTAGGCAATGATATACTAACAACCTTTCTCTCCAATGTGATGTTGACTGTTTAGTGCTAGAAGTGGGTAAGTGCAATAGCTGCCCTGTGAACATTTGGCAGTTTGCACACAGTATATTGTAGTCATCTACATGTGGCAGCTATTGCACTTGCCCACTTCATGGCACTGAGCAGTCAATGTGTTTTGTCAAATTCAGACAAACTAGAGCTGTATCATTTGGCTATTCCAGTTGCAATCCATACACCCCTTTATGGGAGACTTGACCTTAATCTTCCACACAGGGAATGTATAGGCTATTTCAAAGGAATTACCTAAACAGGTCACCCATTTGAAATCTACACACCGTGTGTGGGAGATAAGGTTTATATGCCTTCCATACAAGGTGTATGGATTCAACTGGAATAGCACATTAATGTGACCCATCACATCGAAACACGGCAGTTGTCGGAAAACCACATTTGAAGATAATAAAGAAAAAGAGCCTCGATAAATAAGAAAATAATAAGAAATTTGAACTCTATTTGTCCCATAAAATCACCATTATATGCGACATTCATGGAAGAGGTGTCATTTTAAAGCTTAAAAGCAGTCCTCTAGCTTGGTAAAATAATCGACAAGTTCATTTTTGATGACAACTGCCGTGTTTCGATGTGATGGGTCACAGTAAGATTCAAGATTCAGTATTCAAATACATACAGATGAGATTATTTTGCCAGGTGGTTCAACTCTGTATTGAGATGTAATGTGCATGAACCATTAAAAATTATTCTCTATGTGAGGATATTTCAATGACATTCTGATCAACTGTTTGGAGAACAAACTTTCCCTAAGTGCTTTTTTAAAGTTGTATACTGGACTATTAGCATTTCAAATCAAGATCAGAAGAGTTCGAAAAACCAGGTGCAGTGAGCTGTATTCAGTAAGCTAGGTGGGTCAATATGGCGGACAAAAAATGTCGTAAATCACTTTACCCTTTTGGGAGAAAACCCAGCTTATTTAGCCAATGTCAACATGGGGTCGCTGTTATTTTTTAGATCAGTTTCCTCAAAAATGTTGCTTTTATAGGAATTATTTACAGACTTAAAATTATTTTAGATCTTTTTGCTCAAAAGTGCTGCTTTTATAGGAATATATTTTTTTTACAAACAGACTTGAAAATTTGCTGTCCCTATCTTCAAAATTTAGTCATAACGTCATTGTGTAGTTGACTCACATGGACATTTCATGAACACATTATGAGTAATAGACTTGGATCGTCTTAAATTTGAATTCTTGAATTTGAACTTTTAGCTCAACAAACTTAATTTCAAGCCCTCTTTTGTCTGCCTTTGACATTACTTATCACAACCACCAAACTAATATCAATATACAGGGTGGCCAAAAACCCAACTCACTTTTCAGGCCACCCTATATCATATTACCCTCTCCTATATCATTTCAGTACTTACCATGCTTACCCTAACCCTATCCTAACCTGTAACCCTTAACCTATTTGCAAAAAGGACAACCTTTTGATTTCATCCTTGAAGATATTATTTCATTTTTCTGTAATCTCTGCTTGACTATTATTTCCTGCAAGTTTATTACCTTTTTGCAATCTGAACACACATCTTTTACCTACCTCAACCTGTGCCTTGTATTTTCTAGTTTCATCCAGTTGCTTGGGAATTTACTTTGCTGTATGTACCATGTATGTTATTGATGTGCTGCACTTTTCAAGTATTTTGTTTACAGAAGTATATGGTGGATAATTCATTCGCAAAAGTACATTAACTCTGTGTGTTAAGTTGGGAAGGTAGTATAGCGATTTTCACATCTTTCACAAGTTCTGACTAATGGAAGAGTATTACTATCTGTAAATAATACATGTAATTGTTGTCAGCTAACGAACCTGGTTATTAATAGCAGGTTTTGTAAAAGAATTTAATAAGAAATATGGCGGTAAAAGCTGATGCAAGGCTTATTTCTACCAGAACATATTCAGTGTTTTGTGTGGGTGAGACAATTACTAATTTGCCACCAGGATTCTTTGAATTGCGTATCAGCTGGCGCTTATATATGACCCGTTAAAACAAAATGTATCTAAGTCGGGCTGGCAAGTTTTGAGAAAGAAACCATTTTATCTTCAAAAATATAAAGAAAACATCAGCAAAATCTTCCCTAAATTCATCATTTATAATTTCATCATCAAAGCTTCAATTTTCAAAAGTAAGGTGCCATTAAAAAGTATATTTGTGTCTCTTGCAAGTAGGAAAGAAATCTCACTTTCTTGCAAAATACACTAAAGATATATTTTGATGGAACATATTATATATTTGACGCAATGTGATCCACTCAGTCCAATGGTGGTAATTGTAAAATTGAGATGCATGCAGCAAAAGTGAGCAAAAAACAGTAAAATTATAAATTAAGACAATATAAATTTATGATCATGTTACTATTCCGGGCTACTTTGGGAATGATTCGGTCATTTTCCAAGTCACATTTTTTAATACTTTTGTTTGAATAATGTGGTCTTTTACTTATTTTGAACCCATCTATTCATTTTTGTAGAATGTTGCATGTGAAGTAAACTATATCTGTTAATTTCATACACCATTAATTTGTCTATTATTGCACTGCAGCATGGAATCATTTTGATGCCATTTTACTTCCTGCCTTGATATTCTTTTTTTCTTAATTATTTTATTTTACATAATAACCATATAAATGGTTTAATTATGATTTTATGATATATGTTAATTTACTTTTTCTTAGAATGAGAAAGGCAAGTCCTTTGAAAACTTCGATCAATTGAATTAACTGAATAATTATCATAATTATATTTAATATCAAATTTTACTTTTTTTGGGACAGAATATTTTCTTGCCTGATAAGTATGCATACGTAATGATGTTCTTTCACATAATGATTTAGTTGTCAATGTTTTATCAAAACTTTAAAAAAATGATTTTCAACAAAATTTTAAATCCGTATCAAGTGTGATGTCATTTAAAAATACTGAATATTTTGTTTTCCAACATGTATGTCATTTTCATCGTATTCATCAGCAGCAATACTGTTGCATGTACATGTTCTGTTTATATATAACGGGAATGAACAGTGATTGTGTTTCACTACATGTGTGAAGACCTTTGACCTCACTGACCTTTTGACCTCTGGTCACTGTATGCCATGACCCTATATGTCATTAACATTGTACATAGTCAGATTTAGCATGGGCTTGATGTGTGTTTTGCACTGACTTGCTCCCAAACATTTTTTCATTGATAAATATTAATGCTTGTACGTCTCATATTTATCATAAAATCATTTTTTGATAGAATATTTTGTGATAAAAAACATTTTGCCTGATTTTTTTTTCTCATTCATTTTAAATTTTCATATTTTTGTATCCTTTATATCATATATCATTTGTTTTTTGGTTGATTAAAGACACATTCGGACATTTATGTCGCATATCACAGAAACATATTTTTGAACTTTTTAAAACTAAATATTTTCTATTTTTACATTTTTTTATAATCATTTGCATTTCTGCTTGAAACTTTTTCCTGATTTTAAATACCTTATTGTCTGTTGATTTTACAGAATGCTATTTTTTTACACTTTTAAAGGGTCCTTGTAAATTTGGTTACTTTTAAAACATGATTAACCCTTTAAAGAAATATATATTCTTTGCTCGCCTTCTTCATGAAATAAATGTTTGTTACCTTTTATTTATTTTTTTTTAAATTGCAATTTGCAGCCAATAAGAATACCTTTTTGTCATTTACAGCATTTGCTGGGTGGCTTCCATCCATTGGGTCAGCTGCCCCGGGCATGAGGTCATGGGGTCAGAGGTCGTCAACACCAGGGTCATTTGGATACGGCTTAAGAGGTTGTACAGGATGACATAGCTCTAATTAGAGTATGGTTATGTGTGCATGTACATTAGTTCTTCAAATGGACAATAACGGGCTATTCCATCTGAAATTCATACTCCCCCTATGGAAGATGTGACCTTAATCTTTCAAGGAGTGTAAATTTCAAATGGGGTTGCCTGAATCGGTGACTCCATTTGACATTCACTCCCTGTGTAGAACATAGGGTCTTGTCTTCCATAGGGGGTGTATGGATTTCAACTGGAATAGCCCAATACTGACTAGGAAGTTTCCTTTCCCTCTGGTATATTAGCAGGGAAGAAATAATATGGGAAATGTGTATGACTTCAGCAGTGGCTACAGCTATGCAGGCTGCCATTACACTGCCATCGTGTATCCTGGAACAACCGGTTCTCTACGTACTGTATGTTCTGCTGATTGTGCAGTACGCTATCCTTCTTTAGCACATATGTCATACACTTCTTAGAACCCAGTCAGCATCCCATATGTGTGTCAAATTTCCGATTCCCAGCGTTTTGTTTTCAGGTTCTGTAGCGTGCAAAGGATAACCAGTCGCATACAGTCAGATGCCTGGTATCCCAGGAGATAGCATGGCGTGCACTCATAACCATTCTCATTTTGAGAGTCTGTCATGTATAATAAATGAATGAATGTCAACAGATTGTTCTTTTATTATATTGGGCAATTACAGTTGAAGTGATCTTAATCTCCCACACAGGGAGTGTAGATTTCAAATGGAGTCACCCATTCAGGTAACCCCATTTGAAATTCATACTCCCTGTGTGGAAAATTAAGGTCATGTCTTTAATAGGGGGTGTATGGATTTCAAGTGGAATAGCACATTTTTTGCTGCAACAAAAGTTTGCCTACAAATTGGGGCATGTTTTCCATAGGGGGTGTATGGAATTCAGCTGGAATAGCCCATTCGGTGCAATGATTTGGTTTTGATGTTGGTGATCAATATCAACTATGTGGTATTGATCCGGGGGGGGGGGTACTCAATTTTGATTTTGGTAGGGACGTGCCGCTGAGAATTTGAAAATGGACCCATAAATATACCAATTTTTCAATAAATTTGGACCCATTTATATACCAAAAGTCAAAATTTCGGGCCAAATTTAACCTAAATTGTCTTAGTTTTTACAAATTTTCCCAATTTTTGTTTGAAAATTTAAAAATTTTGGCTAGATTGAGGCAAAATTGGGATATTTTTGGAAAAAAAAAATTGAAAAAAGGACCCATTCATATACCAAAATTGGCTTAGAAAAAGGGGTCATTGGGCCGAAAATGCTACCCAAATTAGTGGCACGTCCCCGTATGGTCATTTGTACTAAGTACCCCCCTATTGATCAGTAGCATTAGTGATAGATTGATCCATTGCTTGATTGAAAGTTTCTCAAGACACTCAAACCAGCATGCAGACAGATAAAGTCTTTTGATTCATATACCTGTATGTATACTACTATTGGCCATTTTGTTACTGAATAAGCCTCATACTACGTCATCATCATCAGAAAGAGAACTAGATCTGGTTACAGATCTGGACCTAGTCGGGGCGGAAATGCCAGTCTTAACTTAAAGTTTGACCTTTGACCGGCTATTATGGACATCTCACACCATTAATGGTGCATCACTGTAGCATGTAGGGGCTTTATCCGTCTTCCATAGGCTGAGATACAGCTACTTTTCCGTAATTTTAAATATTTTTTTTGCAAATTTGACGTTTTGACCTCCTTAATGACATTTGACCCCAATATAAAAAAACCCTCATATACACCGAGAAAATGCATTGTTACAGTTTAAATTAAAAAAATCTACTATGCTTAATTATGGAGATAAAAATTCTTGAAGTTATTTACCTTAAAACCGGAAATGACCCCCTTAATGACCTTTGCCCCCTTATCTGTGAACACCCTATAGACACCGACCAAAGTCAAGTCACATGATCTAAGCATGTCACCATCACGTGTATTTTGTGGAAGAAGAAGCATTTTGAAGATATTTGGTTTCATACCGAAATGACCCTTAGTGACCTTTGACCCCAAATCTGTGAACACCCTATAGACACTGGATATAGACGATGCATATGTGCAAGTGACGTCATTGTAGGATGTAACATGTAAGGGAAGAAGCATTTTGAAATTTGTTGCCAGAAGAAAGAAAGATCCGGTAGCATTTCAAGACCTAGCCGGTGTCCCGGCTAGGTAATTTAAGAAAAAGAACAATTTTTGCTCTTAGATTGAGAAATAAGATATTAATTAATGAAGTTCATATTCAATGCCTGATTCCAAGGTTAGATTTGATTGTTGTGAAGCAGGCCCTGCGTGGGAGTCTAGTTCCTTAACTCAGCATGGGCATTGACGATTATGATGACATAGTTTGCATAACACTTGTTCACAAAGTATAACATGTAACCATTTGTGACAACTAACCTCCTACGCAGCTACAATAACTAACTACATAAATACGTGTCAATCTCTCTCGCAGCCAATAGAACCGTGGATGGTGGCAATGACCAACCTACTAAAGATGTGGATGGTGATTTAGATGAGTTGGATACTTCTTTAGCACAGAGATTGGTGGACAGGAACAATATGCCGCAAGGAATCTTCTTTGGAATGGCTAACAAGGTATAGTACACTAACAGCACCTTTGATTCAAACAGACATTTTGTAATAAAGCACATCAGTAGTGTGCACAGGTTTTCAAAAGTGGCACAGGTTTTCTAAAGTGGCACAGGTTTTCTAAAGTGGCACAGGTTTTCAAAAGTGGCACTGGTTTCCCGGGGGTACTCAGTACAAATGACCATACGGGACGTGCCGCAAACATGGGTAGCATTTTCAGCCTTCTGGTATATCAATGACCCCTTTTTCAAAGCCTATTTTGGTATATGAATGGGTCCTTTTTCAAAATTTTCTCAATTTTTTAGGAAAACAGCCCAATTTTTCCTTGATCTAGCAAAATTTTCAAAATTTTCCCAAAATTTTGGGGAAAATTTGTAAAAACTAAGACAATTTTGGGTAAATTCGGCCGAAAATTTTGACTTTTGGTATATCAATGGGTCCAAATTTCTTGAAAAATTGGTATATTTATGGGTCTACTTCCAAAATCTCAGCGGCACGTCCCTACCAAAACCAAACTTGAGTACCCCCCCGGGACTGGTTTCCAAAAGTGGCACAGGTTTCCAAAAGTGGCACAGGTTTTCAAAAGTAGCGCAGGTTTTCAAAAGTGGCGCAGGTTTTCAAAAGTGGCACAGCTTTTCAAAAGTGGCACAGGTTTTCTAAAGTGGCACAGGTTTTCAAAAGTGGCGCAGGTTTTCAAAAGTGGCACAGCTTTTCAAAAGTGGCACAGGTTTTCTAAAGTGGCTAACAAGGTACAGTACACTAACAACACCTTTGATTCAAACAGACATTTCATAATTTTTAAAGCACATCAGTGGTGTGTACAGGTTTTCAAAAGTGGTACAGGTTTTCAAAAGTGGCGCAGGTTTTCAAAAGTGGCACAGCTTTTCAAAAGTGGCACTGGTTTTCTAAAGTGGCTAACAAGGTACAGTACACTAACAGCACCTTTGATTCAAACAGACATTTCATAATTTTTTTAAAGCACATCAGTGGTGTGTACAGGTTTTCAAAAGTGGCACAGGTTTTCAAAAGTGGCACAGGTTTTCTAAAGTGGCTAACAAGGTACAGTACACTAACAGCACCTTTGATTCAAACAGACATTTTATGATTTAAAGCACATCAGTAGTGTGCACAGGTTTTCAAAAGTGGCACAGGTTTTCTAAACTGGCACAGGTTTTCTAAAGTGGCACAGCTTTTCAAAAGTGGCGCAGGTTTTCTAAAGTGGCTAACAAGGTACAGTACACTAACAGCACCTTTGATTCAAACAGACATTTCATATTTTTTTAAAGCACATCAGTGGTATGTACAGGTTTTCAAAAGTGGTACAGGTTTTCAAAAGTGGCGCAGGTTTTCAAAAGTGGCACAGCTTTTCAAAAGTGGCACAGGTTTTCTAAAGTGGCTAACAAGGTACAGTACACTAACAGCACCTTTGATTCAAACAGACATTTCATATTTTTTTAAAGCACATCAGTGGTATGTACAGGTTTTCAAAAGTGGTACAGGTTTTCAAAAGTGACGCAGCTTTTCAAAAGTGGCACAGCTTTTCAAAAGTGGCACTGGTTTTCTAAAGTGGCTAACAAGGTACAGTACACTAACAGCACCTTTGATTCGAACAGACATTTCATGATTTTTTTAAAAGCACATCCGTGGTGTGTACAGGATTTCAAAAGTGGCACAGGTTTTCAAAAGTGGCGCAGGTTTTCAAAAGTGGCACAGCTTTTCAAAAGTGGCACAGGTTTTCTAAAGTGGCTAACAAGGTACAGTACACTAACAGCACATTTGATTCAAACAGACATTTCATAACTTTTTAAAGCACATCAGTGGTGTGTACAGGTTTTCAAAAGTGGCACAGGTTTTCAAAAGTGGCAGGTTTTCAAAAGTGACGCAGCTTTTCAAAAGTGGCACAGCTTTTCAAAAGTGGCACTGGTTTTCTAAAGTGGCTAACAAGGTACAGTACACTAACAACACCTTTGATTCAAACAGACATTTCATAATTTTTTTAAAGCACATCAGTGGTGTGTACAGGTTTTCAAAAGTGGTACAGGTTTTCAAAAGTGGCACAGGTTTTCAAAAGTGGCACAGGTTTTCAAAAGTGGCACAGGTTTTCTAAAGTGGCACAGGTTTTCAAAAGTGGCACAGGTTTTCAAAAGTGGCAGAGGTGTTTAAAAGTGGCACAGGTTTTCAAAAGTGGCACAGGTTTTCAAAAGTGGCACATGTTTTCTGAAGTGGCACAGGTTTTCTAAAGTGGCACAGGTTTTCTAAAGTGGCCCAGGTTTTCTAAAGTGGCCCAGGTTTTCAAAAGGGGCACAGGTTTTCTAAAGTGGCACAGCTTTTCAAAAGTGGCACAGCTTTTTAAAAGTGGGGAGAGGGGCACAGGTCTTGATTTCCACAACTGTTCACAATAATTGGTAATTAATTTTCCTTAATCTGACTGACAAAAGTGGGGGGATGTGGCTCCCCTTTGCACACAATGGTGACATATTTTACAAGGTAAAAGACATGTCACAGTATAGAACTATTTGCATGACATAGGCTATGAGACCAGTGAAATTTGTCAGCAAATTAAGCAAGACAGACTCAATGCTGACTTTAACCCCCTGAGCAATACCTGCCGATCTAACATTGTCTCTGATTGGTCAATTACATGATATCTTCACTTTAATCACCAATCAGAATGGATCTTTGAAAATAATTCACTCCATTTTTTTTGCGTGGTGAAATTATTCTAACAATGTTGCTTGATTGGTCCAACTGATAATGAAAACTTCTTTTTGACCAATAGGCAGGTAGTTTTCATGTGGTTAACCATGGCATGGCCTGTTGTCAGCATTTGTGATGCGATCAAGCAAAATCAGTCGGAACTCGGAAATATTAAATTTTCAGTTTCTTATAGGATAGTAAAATGCATTTACAAAGCTGTATTTTGCAGAAAACCCCATTGAAATTGAACCACCAGTTCCAAAGATATGAGCAATTAAAGAGTTTCCAAAACAATAGGAAACAAAACGAAATATTTCCTTTGTGTGGCTATATCTCAAAAGCAATATTTCCGAGTTCCGACTGATTTTGCTTGATCGCATCACATTTTTCAACCATTTTGGTGAATGTTTCAAAATTCTGAGGCCCAAAAGCCTTTTCATAATTCCAGGTTAAAACCAATCTTAAAGTTTTACAATATGAGTTTAACTTGAATATGAATTTAACTTGACTTTGAATGATCCTGATAAATCTCATCAATAATGAGTTTAGGCCTGTTAAAATTGAAAACTGTAGGCTCTATTTTGTCAAAATCTGATTTGTAGAAATTTTGGCAGCTCAATTATCTCAATATGACTTATTATGAGTAAGAAACAGGTGTTTTGCAAATGTCAAGGAAAACTTCTATAACTTAATAATTTTGAGGTTAAAATGTCCTAAATGTCAGCTAATATGTTGGCAGGTCTGCCATAAGTCATTGATTTTACTTTCATTCAATGCAGTCAGAAGTAGTTACGTTTGGAAGTATACAAGCCTTATTCAGACGAGCTTAGAGTTAGGTTTGTGTTAGGCTAACTTAGGTATTAGCGCCCGTCAGAACAAGTATTGTGTTAACAAACACGAAGCTGCTTAACATGAAAGATTTACCACAAAGAAATATCTGTGGTAGCGCACTAACACAAAGCAATCACTGAGAGTTATAAGGAGGGGCTGTGTGGACAATTATCAGTGTTAAATAATGCCCGGGGGAGGCACTCCCTATCTGAAATGGCAGGGATGTGCCTCGGCCATATTAAATGTAGGGGGCTTTCAGGTCAAATGTACAATTACAAAAATATGGGGTCATTCAGTACACAACCTGAATAAAAATGGGGTCATTCGGTATGAAAGTTTAAATAAAGGGGGCCATTGGGGTAACAAACTGTAACATTGGGGTCATTGGGTACAAGATTGCAAAAAGGTGTCATTGAGTACACATAAATAAGTGCCAAAACTGCGAAAAAGAAACTTTGGGAACTTGAATCAATTAACAATTTGGAAGCAACTGTATGATTGAATTTGAAAAATCCCATTATTTCTTGAGGAGAACCCAAATACCACCTAACTTTGGGAATAAAAAGGGGGTCATTGCATAGCAGGAAATAGAAAAAGGAGGGTCATTGAGTACCTGAATTTTGTTTAAAGGGGGTCATTGGGTATTAGGTAGGACAATAACATAAAAAGGGGTCATTGGGTACAAGCCGGTTTGAAATAGGGGTCTATCCCAAGGCACATGATGCATATCCGTAATGGAAGTGCCCCCTGGAAATAATGACCTTGCACTACCTCCGTGTTATGCTAACACAATATGAATAAGCCTACAGAAATATATTCTGACTCACAAATACGATAAATCCAACCATTAAACCTATCTTAACAGACAAGTCAAGATAAAGTTTAACAAAAATTGAAAGCTATAAATGTTCACCTTATTCATAGCATGGTTGAACCACGACCATGCCCATAGCCAGGATTTTTTTTGTGGGGCTGCAGATTTTCCAAATGCAGACCTTAAAGAGAAAGCCCTGTCAAAGTATTTCCTCTGAGGTGAACCAAACCTGCCTGGTTATCAAATTAATTAGTGACAAGGATCTCTGAATTTTACAGGTGCTAATTGATGTTTTAATGTTATTGCATCAATTAGCACAGGCAAATTCAGAGTTTACCTTGCCACTGATTAATCTGATAACCAGGCAGGTTTGGTTCACCCCAGAAAACTGCTTTGGCGTTGCTTTCTGAATGAAAGCAAACAGATCTTTACCTCTCAACAATTGATTTTTGGAGCCTAGTTTATTTTGGACATAATTATTCCACAGAAAGTTCATGATTTGGGCTCAAATGTTGACATATTTAGCCTAATTTTGCTAGTTTTAAAAACAAAGCAGACATTTTGCTGATTTATATGAGGGAGGGGGGTGCATCACAGTCCTCCACCCCCCACCACCGGTCGTGGGCCTGACTATGATTGTTAGTGGAGAATGCAAAACACATTGGTGGTGCAACTATTTGTCGGCGTAATGGTAAAAGGCAAACAATTCCTGCCAATTTCAAGCTGATCAAACTATTGGTGATGCAGATGGTGTAGTACACTAGTGATGCTTGTTCAGTACCCTGTCAGCATCCCAATTCCCTGCATTTTGTTTTAATTCAAACACCATAGCACACAAACAACCATGTTCAGTCACATACCTGATATCTAATTGTAACATTATCCCATCTCTTTTCTCTCTCCAGTCTCCTGCATTCGGTCCTCCGGTACCAGGTTTAGATGACAGCAACGTCTATGGTTCACTCAGTCTTTATCATCAGCGACAGCTATTACAGCAACAGCTACAGCAACAAGAAGCTCAGACACAAGTGGCCATGGCACAGGTGCAGCTTCTCAAAGATCAGTTGGCTGCTGAGACAGCAGCCAGAATGGAAGCACAAGTGAGTCATAGGGAATAAAGGGGTTTGTCTTAAAAAAAACCTGCAGACATACAATCAAAGAAAAATACAGTTGGCACACTTTGACAATATGTTAGAACTCTTCATTGCTGCTCTATGAGTTCAGTGAAATTAGTATAACTTTGTTAGTGAGAAGTACAAACTTTCCCCTTTCCTCCCATTCACCCTCAACCAATCTTCTGTTGACATGTCCTCCAAGGACACCTTCAGGACCTCCATCCAAGACCTTAGACTCCACAGCCCCTGTTAGACCACCAGACCACTCTCGTCAACTTCCAGCATAGTCCCTGGTGGACCTTTCGGGAGTGAAGGTACAAGGTACAAAATGTCAAAATTGCCTTCATGAACATTGAATTGGGGGAGAGGGGCTGCGATTTACAGTAATTATGCCAGAGTGTGCCAATATTAAATTCCTTGATTTTAGCTAAGTGAAACTGGATTAGCGAAGCGGCATATTTGTGTCTTTTCATGTTGCAAGCCACTTTCATGTATCCAAATTTCATAGTTACAAAATAATTGTCTTCTTATGTCTTGAAAAAATTATGAAAAAAAATTGGTGTGTTGTATTTCCGGAATTTCTGCTTCAATACCAGAATACAAAATGGGTCAATACTCAGGGTCAATACCAGAATGGCCACGTTTGCAATCCATACACTTCCTATGTGTATCTTCCACATAGGAAGTGTAAATGAGGTCACCTGAATGGGTCAATTTCTGGGTGAATACCAGAATACAAAATAGGCCAATACCAGAATGGGTAAGTTTGAAATCCATACACCTCCTATGGAAGACATGACCTTAAGGGCAGAGTAATGGGAGAGAACACAGACCTTTTCAAGCATCATTATTTTTGAATTGTATGTCCAAAGTATATAAAACTATACATTTTTGGAATGGAAATGAGCCAAGGAATCCCATGGTGACGTCAGATTTGTTCAAAAATCTCGAGTTTTTGAAAAAATTACAAAAATGCACTTTTTTACCCCAATTTGTTTGTGACAACTTAAAAAAAAATCTGTTCTGAGTAAAAAAAAAAAGTTAGTTTTTCATGGAGAAGAGACATGAACTTAGGGAAGGTTTTTTTATTTTTTGAAATTTGTTTTATTTTTCGAAATATTGCAAAAAACATGTGAAAAAAGCAATTTTGTCACTCTATTAAGCTAAAAATTGCACATAATGGTGTATATTTTTGTTCAAAACAAATATTTTGAAAAAATGAGAAAACCTTCCCTAGACTTTGATGTGCTCTAAACGATAGTGCAAAAGGTTTACCTTTTGCTTGCATATTTTTCGAGTTATCTTGTCACAAAAATCGTACAATATTGTTAAATATGAACTCTGAGAAATCGATGTTTTAGTAAAAAAATGTCAAAATTATGCACAAAACGTCCTTATATTTTAAAACGGCAAGACTTTCACGCTTGTAAAAGCTGTATCTGGTGCATGGTCTAAATATGCATCTTTTTGCACCAATGAATCTATAATGTCTGTTTTTAGTGCGCATAAATCCAAAATAATTAAAATATCTAAGTGGCTTTTTCACTGCAAATATTTGTTTTGTTTACATCACATTTGCTGGCGTTAACAACATACCGAATGCGCCTTGACTGCGTTGGACATACACGCAGAGTTGCGCCAGCGTCACGCGAACGCGAATCGCTGCAGTAATCACAATATTTCACATTCGCGCATTGCCGACTCATTATTTCCCGGTTCCCGCCAATTTACAAAGCTGTCTTGAGCCATGTGACTTTTTGGAGTTGAAAAGAGTGAAATAAATCAAGCAAAAATACAAGTAAATATTAGGAAGTTGTATTTTTATCAGTTTCAAGTGAAAGAATACATCTTAGTGTTGATAAATATCAAGAATCTCAAATTTGTGTGTGGACGAATGTGTCTCCCATTACTCTGGCCTTAATCTTCCACATAGGGAGTGTGAATGTTGTCACTTGAATGGGAGACTTCATTTGAAATATACACCCCCCCCCTCCCTGTGGGATACTGTAGTTATTTCTTCCATAAGGGGTGTATGGATTTCAACTGTAATAGCCCAGTGTATGCCAAAATTTATGCGTTTTCTTTTATTTTCAGCCCATATTTGGTGTTTTTACCCTGATTTTACGCTGTTTTTAGTGATTTTCCTCGTTTTTGGTATGTGGCCTCTCACACCCCTGAATTGATCCTACTTGTCATCATTAATGTTTTCTATATATTTTTGTCTCCCTTCTTCAGGCTCGAGTACATCAAATGTTGTTACAGAACCGAGAACTTCTTCAACATCAACAAGAACTTGTCCTGCACATCCAAGAACTAGAAATGAAAACAAAGGGTACATCACCCAGTCCCGGCAATCCTTTCATGAGACATTCACCGGCAACCATCATGCCGGATGCCACCACACCACGTCCGGCACCAGTCATACTACCGGAATTCCCATCAATGAGCGATTCTCTTCCACAAGACATCCTCCCCAGTGCAATGTTTGAGAACTCTAACACCCGGACGTCGAGCGAGAGCACGACAAATAATATTGGTTTAATGGATATGGAGAATACGCAGAGTAGTGACAGCTTGAGTGATAGTAATAATGAGATGAATAACATAATCGGCGATGATATGGGGCGCCCTCTTAGTCAAGATGAGGATGTTAATAATAGTTTGAAGAAGTTGAACATTTTGAGTAATGATTCTGACGAGGACACTCCAAAACATTATTCCAGATCTTTTGATGAGCCTATCACGGTAGATCGATCCCCGTCACATACACCCGATAAGCTTCGGACCAATAGCAACACACGGATTATTGTACCGGATCGGATGCAGGACGCAACCTCCAACAGACTTGAACTGAATGTGAGTCCCATCGAAGATACAAACCCGCCCAAAACAACAACGTCTTCCTCGCGTAATTTCTCAAATTCCACCGGAAACGACAGCAGCCAGCAGCAACATAACATCAACACCAATGCGCAGATACCACGATTACCGCCACCATCAGTAGCAGCTTCGCACGTAACAGCCGCTGACCTCACGTTGACCCCAGCGGCTGACATGATAGATTTTGAAGGTGACGTAGATCCAATAGGTGCTTATTATGAATCTAACAATAATCAGAACAACAGATCGTCTTCCAGAGGTTCTAACCACAGAATGAACTGGAATAAAACGGACGCCATGTCGACTTCCGAGTCGATGAGTCCTATCCAGCCAGACATTTCCATTCCAGATACAAGGTTGCACATAAGTTTTTCAGACGATGAAAATACGGAGAATTCGGAAGACTCAGGAGTGCCAAGACCACCTAGAGCATTAGAGTCAATGAACTTTGATGAAATTGATTCGTATAGTTCATAGTGCTTTCAGATTATGAAACCACTGAAGACTTTGGTGTGTACAGGGCGAGTCAAAAATGAAATGTACCCAACTTTATAATTATTTTTTCCTGGGATCTTGGATACCCTGAATACAATTTAACCTGCTCTGATGATTGATGATAGAGTGTTGTTGTACCCTTCACAGAAATTTTGATTTGGATATATCAATAAACAAATGTAACAATTTTATGATATTTCAATATATAGAGCATTTATTGTTGTGCAATGTGTCTCCTATATGACCTTTTGACATATTTATTATGGTCTCAAACTGGTAGCAGAACAACTTCATTTGTAATATTCGGATATGAATGGTTAATTAAGTTGTTATTATTGAAAAGGGCACTGAAATCACTGTAATATGGAATGACCTTTGTACATAAATATGCAAAGGTCATATAAAAAGACAGTGTGGTCCTACTGAGCATCCATGTACAACTTGGATTTCAGGTTTTCTTTTTCAAAATATCTTTGCTTGCAAAATAAACGACATGCATTCATAAGGAGTTGCACACACAATAGGTAATATACGAGTCCAGTTTATCCGCCGATTTTAATCAAGATAAATACTGCTATTTTAAAGATTTTTGTAAAGTTGGGTACATATTAGATTAACTCCATGAGAACTACCTGCCTATTGGTCAAAAAGAAGTTTTCATTATCAGTTGGACCAATCAACAACAATGTTAGAATAATTTCACCACCAAAAAAATTGAGGTGAATTATTTGCAAAGCTCCATTCTGATTGGTGATTAAAGTGAAGATATCACATAATTGACCAATCAGGGGCAATGTTAGATTGGCAGGTAGTACTCAGGGGGTTAACTCACACTGTAAAGAGTGTCATGACCATGTCTGGAAAATTTTAGAAGCTCCTAGAAGAATTGGGCTGTTCCAGTTAAAATCCATACACCCCAATAGGAGACATGACCATAATCTCTCATTCAGGTAACCCCATTTGAAAATTCACGCTCCCTCTGTGGACGATTAAGGTCATGTCTTCCACAGGGGGTGTATGGATTTCAATCGGAATAGCCCATTTGGACACTTGAAAGGAAATGTTACTTCCTGAAAGACAGAAATAAATAAGAAATTGTTGGACAAATTTTGTGGGAAATTTGGCTTATTTCCGGGAAACACACATTTTTTTCTAGGCCTGGTCAGGACCCTTGATGATTCCTCTGCATAAGTTTGTAAATTTGCCATAATTCACAAAAGAAAAAAGTTAATATAATTTTTTAACACTGTTCAAATAATGTATGTTAATAATATATTGTATATAATCAAGGTCTACAATGTGAACTACTTGCCTGTATTTGTTGTAGCTCAAATTTGAGCATTCAATTCAGTTCAGTTTTATTTGAACTTTGACATTTATAACAACTCCATTTGAAGTAATTAAGAACCCAGCAAACACAAAAATGTTTTTAAAATGTGTAACATCAAAAGGTTTTAAAAACATTTAAATGTTGTGTTATAACGAGATCACAATAATGGCTTTAAGATATTTTATATGAAATATATTGCAATTTTATATGAAATATATTGCAACAATATTTTTAAAATGTCAAAATATTTTTGGCAAACATGTTTGCAAATAACATTATGTTAGAATGTTTTGCAGCAAGTTTTCAAAAATGTTTCTAAGTGTTAATAAAATGTGTTATACCCTTTACTCAACATGTAAATGTTTTAACTTTTTGTGTTTGCTGGGATATTTAAGGCCATAGTTTTGACATTTTGTGTGTGTTTTGCCATAACGACAAATGTAATTTTGCAGCAGCATTAGGCAATTCCAGTTGAAATCCATACACCCCTATGGAAGATATGACCTTTAACCCTAGCTGAACTAAATCTCAAAACTCACTTTACAAAGGTATGCCATGTGATGCAATTGCATCATCATGTGAGCAATCATATGGGCATGGAAAGCTGGGCCAGCCAAGGTCACCCCCATGGCAAGGTATTCTTGTGCGCGTCTGGCACCTGAGGGGTCCATGGTTAAAAACAGCACCAGTGAGAAAAAGTTTTCTTTTCTTTCTTTCTTCCGCCACACCCAAAGGCACCAGGGCATATAGGGTTAATCTCCCACACAGGGTGTGCAGATTTCAAATGGAGGCACCAATTCAGGTAACCCATTTGAAATTCACACCCCCTGTGTGGAAAATTAAGGTCATGTCTTTGACAGCAGGTGGTTGGATTTCAAATGGAATAGCACATTTTCCACTGCAACAAACACTATGGACCACAATGGCCTCATCCCAATGCCATAGTTCAATAACCTCTATTAAACAATCATAGTGCAAAATTTGGCCACAAGTTGCAGAGTATGAGTTTTTGTACTCAAATTTTCAAAGCTCATTCAATGAATGTGCAAATGTATTGGGTCAAAGAACTGTGTCCTGATAGATGTGCATGTTGTGGATCCTAGTGAAAAATTTGCCTACAAATTGTCAAAAAGAACAAACCATCCATGAACAAAGTTATATTTGAGTGGGAAATTGCAGCGGTTGAACTGAAAATCGAAGCAGAGAACAAACATTAAATCATAGCAGAGCCAGATCCTAGGTTCAGTGGCGGTGCCACGAGGGGGGATGAGGGCAAATGCCCCCAGTTAGAACCCTTGCCCTCTGTTGGCCCCCCAGTAAAAACCAAAAATTACGAAAAATTCCACTTTTTGCTGCGATTTTTCGCAAAATTTGTTGATTTTGTCCCTCTGAAATTCTCTTTGCCCCCCCAATAAAATTCCTGGCACCGTCACTGCCTAGGTTCCTAGAGGTAACCGCTACCGAGACTAGAGAGCTGAACTGAAGAAGACTCTTCATGTTATGTTACCCATACAAGAACTTGCAAGCTGATCCTGGCTGTGATGGTTCATTGTGGTATGTAGATGGTGTGTGCTTTTTTGTTGTGAGTCTCGGATGGTTGCTAAATGGTTTATATGGTGTGTCTTGGGCTACATTGCTCAGCGAATTCCTGTAAAGTGTGCTGAGGCTTGTGGGTTTTATGCCTGTGTGTGGTGCATTAAACAGTTGGTGCATTATAAGTCATTTTTCATGTGTTTCTTCTTTTCATGATACATATGAATATATTGTTTAAAAGAACAAAAATACACAGGATGCATGTCTGCTATTTATATTATGATAAATATTGAGTGTATGTATCGATTGTGATGTTATAAAATATGATCATGTTTGCTGGGAATTCATGATAAAGATAAGGGAACAGACAAAAAGTTTGACATCCTATAAACAAAAGTCCTTTCATTGGGCAGAAGGGGGTCAAATAGTCTGATTATGTTTATAAAAAGACCAGTTAAAATTTCGGTCAAAGTTGATTGGGGGGGTTGACATTTTCAATATTTCACACTTACAATTCAGGGAGGGAGGGGGTCAGCCTCCTAACCAAAGCACTTACGTTCATCAGATGTCATCAAACTTTTGGTTTGTTCCCTAAGGGTATCAAGAAATATGTCACAAAAGGGTTCTCTTCCATCTCTTTCAATTTTGTATATCGTCGTTGGGCAGGAAAAACCTATGTACTTGTGGCCCTTGAATATGTTTAAAACAAAACTGCCAAGAGGTTACATAGGAGGTTTTGCTTTAAACATGTTCAGGGGCCAATGACACATAGGAGGGTTTTCCTGCCTAACAACGATATTTACCATGGAGTTTAGACCCAAAGAGTACCAACTCAAACATGTTTGTGTGCTGCGCATGGAGGGCAAAGTACCTCAAGATTATTTTCCCATGCACATGGTATACTTTGATTTTAAGTGCATGCTTCATTGCGTTGTGTGAGTACTACATTGTGCCGATAACACATGCTTAGTGTTATGCGTGCAAACCTTTGTAATGCTCATGGTTAACTCTCTCCATGCGGGTGTCGACCGCTGACGACAGGTTTAAAAAAAAAATCACAATTGTAAATTATGATGACCATATTTGGAATCAGCTTGAAAAATGCATTAAAATGAGTACAAACAAGCCTAGTATTGGTTCAGTGGTTCTTAAGATAGCTCTTAATATTTTCAGAAAATATCTCAAAAATTACTAGAACTTTCTGTGTTGAAACCTATGGCCAGCACCCAGAGCATTAGAGATACAAATTTTTCATTCAATATTGGGGTTTTGCCAATATATGCCACAGGTACACTAATTTTTGGTCTCCATGTGTGACAACCCAATATGGTGGATTTACCATAATGTTACACACAGCAGTCTGTTCTCCTTGGGTCTAAACTCTTTGATATACTCATGTTTTACTCGCCTCTTCAAGAAATAAGCTGGAAATGAAATTTTGTTAGCCTAAAACAATAATTGCACAACTCACCCTAAAGGGTCTTGAGAAAGTTTATCAGTTGAAACATGTTAAAAACACTGGTCATATAGATATATTATAAATGGAGTTCAGGGTAACCCACAGAATTAGAGAAGGAGAACCGGGACTCCCTATACCGCCACATACAATCGCGCCGTCAGCTATGGGGAGAAAATTGGGGATATTCGGGTCCTTGCCGACGGTGCGCGGAGACGAACGATAACAATTCTGCGTCTCATCTGAAGCGTCTTGGTACTCAGGTGCAGGTCGCATCAAGTGCGTCTCCCAAATGCGCCTTCATCCATGTCACGCTTGCATGACAACGAATGCCTCAAGTGCATTCTGAGGGAAACCGAAAACCCCCAATTTTGCTCCATGCCTGTATCAAGATGGCGGTCAAGTCCCGATTCTCTGTCTTTAATTCTGCGGGGTAACCCCATTTGGCTGAAAAGTGAGTGATGCAATCATACAGAGTATCAAAATGATTGGTACCCATCAGTATTGAAGTTCATTGAAAAACCTGCAATATCAGATCATATTGAAATGACCACACTTTATAGTTTTATGAAAATGCATAACATTTATGCACAAACTAAGTGGTTCATGCTTATGGTGTGATAGTCTTGTCCAAAATCACTAGAAACTGATGGGTGCCAATCATTTTGATACAGCCTGTATTCGCTGATGTTTGCCATTTTAAAGTAACAAGTATCACCATGATATTGCTCATTTGTTTAGAAACCATTCTTACCTTATGAAATACCAACAGAATTAAATAGGAAAGGGCATTAACAATTGCTAAGAGGCTGTTTTGTTCTCAAAATGTGTATAATTATTATGTCATTTGACTAAATGATAAATCTTAACAGAAATGAAAGAAGAGTAAGAAATTTTATATAATGTATATTATATTATGACCAGTCAGTAATATTTCGTTCTTTATATATATATATATATATATATATATTGAATCATAGGACACCACTTGAATTTAGCAAGTAACCCAAGGTAAAAAGAGGATGCCAAAAATCATGAAATACCCCTTTAAATGATTTCCCTAAAATGTGAAGTTTGGTGTCTGCATATTGAGCCATATAAATGAAGGAAATCAGATGAAAGCCCTCTATGTGTAAGACAGACTTTCAGATTGATTGGGGGCAGTATAACACAATTTCCATGGGTAGAAATTGTGTGAAGTTTATAGTGAAGATGATGTTTATGTGCAATTTAGGAATGTATTCAAATACAGCATTATAATCATTAGGCGATGAAAAAAAAAACCCTGTTCTACGGACAGACGAACTTGCCAAGTAGGTTCAGTCGGTCAGGATTTTTATTTTTCAAAAAATTTTGTTTTGGAAGAGGCTAAAAAAGTGACCCTAAAAATTTCAGTCAAATTAAATCCACTTCAGCCACATGAGAAACCAGGTATCCTTAAATTGATATAAAGGGTGTTTGCTCTTATATGCAAATGAAAGAGTTTACACTCTGAGATTTTGGAGCTTGTTCTTTGTTATGCTAAATACTTTCCCTATTTCACATGCTCAAAGCCATTTCTACACAGGTGAATGAGCATGAAAATAGTCTATCGCACAACTATTCGGTGTGGACTAAATATCACATTATACTCAGGGAATGTAATGAACAATTCATGGTAGCTTTCATTACATACAGCTAAAAAAGTCCTCAAAATTCTAAATCTTGGTCCGTCAAAACTGTAGAACAGGGTGTTTTTGTAATCGCCTTATAATGATATTAATTTCTGCATAGCTTTTGATATCCTTGAATCATGTGTATAAAATTAGATTGATTGTATAATGTTAGCCAAAGTATGAAGAAGTTGCTGGAAGTTTGAGACTTCAAGCAGTAATGATGAAAGTAGAATGCATATTCAATAATTTTGAGTTGCAGTATAAAGGGTGATGTTCTTCCTTTTTTTTGTGTTGTGTCAAAACCGAAAACAGTTCTGTTGAAGACAAATATATATCCTCAAATTTCTTTGTATACAAATGATGCAGAAAGAAAGGAGGGGTTAGATGTTCAGCCCCCTGGTTATGACAGCAAAGAATCTTCAAGGGTAATGTTGTGATACAAAATAGAGGCTTTTTAATGGTAGAGGCTCATATTCGTCTTTCAATTTACCACAAAACATCGCTGATTATTCAGGTAAAGAAATATGAGACACAATCTGGTCCATGGGGGCCAAAGGCGGCAAATTTGAAACTGAGATAAAGGTAAAAATATGGAGTTAAAAAACAATAAAATACATAAGAAAATAGACATCAACAAACTTCATAACTTTAGAACTAAGTATGCTAGACCTTTGGTGTTTTCAGTAAATGATAGCCTATTGTAATGTAATAATTACAGTAACTCAGTTTTCAAAAATACCTCCTTAGGCCCCCGTGGACCAGATCGTGTCACATAATACCCTTTTGTCCAAGCAGCTCATATCCCCCTGCCCCATGTGTATTCTATATTTGGTCATGAAATGTTAAGTATGATATGATTATATCACAATTTGTAAGACTACATGGATTTATTTTGAAGGGCTGACGATTTTGAGGAAAACTTTTTGTGCGACATGTCAGAAAGTATGTTTCTGTTTGCAGCATCAAGTGTCTTCTGTTTGTAGCAGAAATGGTATGTCATTAACTATGGATATATAATAGAATCAGGAAGATTTCGTTGATGGGCAGGAAAAACATCCTATGTGATTGTGGCCCCTGAACATGTTTAAAACAAACCTGCCAAAAGGGTGCATACAAGATTTTGCTTTAAACATGTTCAGGGGCCATTGACACATAGGAGGTTTTCCTGCCCAACGATGATTTGATGAGTACAGAGTCATCATAACTGCATTACTTATAATAAATTCATAACCTCATTAATAAACGCGATGCGTGCGATCCAATTACATTTAGTTATTTGTGAAAACGCGAATGCAAATCGAGGTCATTAATATCTCACAATTGACCGCAAAATGCGTAATTGTTCCAATGTCGCGCACAATTGACCGGCGTTTGCGTGTTGTTGTGCGTCGAACAAACTTCGCGCGCGCCGGCTGCCGTATTTGGATTGCGCGATACCATATTTGCACAGATTGTGATACGCACTTTTGTTATTGGTCGTCATGTTTTAGCCTGATCGATTTTTGGAAAGGGAAGATGTAAAAATCATCTATTTTTTATAAACTTTTGAGCACAATTTTGTGTTATTTTGTTAGGTGAAGAGATTAAAGTGACGGTTATGAATGAGGTTAATAACTTTGCATCGGTAATATTTGGAGGACATTGTGAAAAATCTAAACATTTTGCTTTGGACCTCGGAATATCCCTCGGGCTGCGCCTCGGGATATTCCTCGGTTCCAAAGGCAAAATGTTTAGATTTTTCACAATGCCTCCAAATAACCGATGCGCAGTTATTAACCTCTAAATGGGTTACAGTACAAGTTACTATAAAGTGAAATGCGCTCTCCCAGTTGAATTCCATATGCCCCCTATGAAAGACATGACCTTAATCTTCCACACAGGGAGTATTGATTTTAAATGAAATGGGGTTATCTGAATGGGTGACTCCATTTACAATGTACACCCCGCTGTTGGAGATTAAGGTTTATGTCATCCACAGGGGGTGTGTGGATTTCAACCTGAATAGCCCATTCAAGTATCCTATACTGTCAGTCTCACTTCTATATTATACTGAAGATTCATTATTTTACACTTTGAAATTGCAAACTGTCGAATAATGAACGAATAATCAGTAATGAACATTTCATTATTTTCATTCAACAAGTGAAGGACTACGGGCTATTCCATTTAAAATCCACACTCCCCTGTGGAAGATTTTGGAAATATCTTCCACAGGGGGAGTATGAATTTCAAATGGGATGAACATATTATGCAGCTTCATTTGAAACTCACCTTCCCTCTGGAATGATTCAAGACAAAACTTTCTCAGAGG
Source organism: Amphiura filiformis (assembly GCF_039555335.1). NCBI lineage: Eukaryota > Metazoa > Echinodermata > Ophiuroidea > Amphilepidida > Amphiuridae > Amphiura > Amphiura filiformis. Next base: position 33,915,915 of record NC_092645.1, on the reverse strand, counting down.
GTGTATGGAATTCAAATGGAGCTGCCTAATGTGTTAATTCCATTTGAAATTCATACTCCCCCCTGTGGAAGACATTTTCCAAATCTTCCACAGGGGTAGTGTAGATTTTATATGGAATAGCCTAATTACAAGTAACAGAAAAGTGAATAAATCTTCAAAAAAATGACATTACCATGGTAAAAAAAAAAAAAACCTCCTCTACCAGATAACTTTCCTCGTCAACAAACGAACATCAAAACAAACATGAATCAATGATGTATGTAGACTTTGTGCCATATAAGGATGGAATGTGTACAATTCTGAAAAAAATGTTTATGATGATCATGATATATATGTAAAATAAAAAGAGATGTGAGATACATATACAAGTTTAATTATAACGATTGAGTAGTTTTTATTGTTCTGCTGTTTGCATACATTAAACCCATGGGCATCACCAGTCAATCTCTCAACTATTTTGATTGGTTACAAAGTAAACTATATTATCTGTTGAACCAATCAGGGATAAAGTAAGAATAGTCAGAGGGTTAAGCTTAGAGGAAAAAGCTCTATTTCAATTGGTTACTCAGATTATTATATCATGTAATTAACCAATCAGGAGCTCTGTAAGAAAGGCAGTAGTGTCCATGTGGGGATTTCTGTGTAATGATGAATGCCACATTAATATAATTATCCCGATACAGTCCAATCTCTTTATCCAGTGATTGGTCCAAAAACCCAAAGACTTTTTATAAACCCTACTAATCCATACCTTGAACTTCACCCTAAGTCTAACCTATCACATATAAAGTCCTAATCTTAAGGGCTGGGGTATGAACGTTTGGACAGTATTTATTTTGGGACACTAGAGCACATCAGACATATCGAATTGCATTCTGAATACGAAGAATGTCATTCTGATATCAAATATTTTTGATTTTTGAAATTCGCAATTTAATACACATTTTATGGCAAATCATTAAAATTGATATTTTGATATTGAACAGTACTTGGAGTAAACTTTATAAATCTGATGATTTATACTTAAAGTGTAGGCTATGTAGGTGGGATGAAAAGCCGACGATCAATTGAAAAATTTGACCTTTCATATCGAAGATATGGATTTTTTCCCAAAACACCAAAAAAATTATGTCTTTTGGGAAAAAATCCATATCTTCAATATGAAAGGTCAAAATTTTCAATTGACCGTCGGCTTTTCCTCCTGCTACATACACTTTAAGAATATATCATTAGATTTATATAATTTACCGAGGACTGTTATATATCAAAAATTTGAATTTCTTTTATAATTTGTCATAAAATTTGTATTACATTGTGATTTTCAAAAATGAAAATTATTTGATATCAGAAAGACATGCTTCGTATTCAGAATGCAATTCGATAGGTCTGAGGTGCTCTCATGTCCCACAAAAATACTGTCGAAACGCAATAAACGCTCATTTTAGATCCCTTAACCCAAACTCTTAAAATAACCCTGACTCTGATCCTAAGGGAGTGTTCATATATACTATGGTGGAGGGAGGGGGTTGGAAAATAAGGATCTAAAAAAATTATGTCCTAAAAGGGGGAGGGTAAAAAAAAATTCAGTCCTTAATAGGAGGGGATCAAGAAAATTTAAGGTAAAAGTCCAGGTTCCAACTTTTCCAATCCCCACCAAAGTATTTATGGACACTCCCTAACTCTGATCCTAATCCTAACATTATCCTTAACCATAATTTTCCTATTTTGGACTAACATATGACTAGTAACAGGCTGTCTCCTCACGATACAGGATATTACTAGCCTACTCCACTGCTTCCCCAAAACATTTGAATACCAAGTAGTAGCTAGTGTTCAAATCATCTTGCAGATATATCAAAATATTACTATAAGTGTATGAATCCGACCCTAAACTGGGGGAGGGGACGGTGTAACCACTTAGGAGAGGGGAAAATCTGTACTGCTACCAGAGACCCCGCCAGAGATGGTTGACATCATGGGGTACACAAAAATGCATGATAGTAATTGAACCGGATTAGCGTTTGGCAAGGGCGTCAATCGGAAGTGGTGTGGTGAAGGAGGGGGATACATGGAGTGGCAGTGGCAGGAATTTTTTCGGGGGATTTGGGTGGCAAAGTGAATTTCAGGGGGGGCACAAAATCAACAAATTTTGCGCATAATTGCTGCAAAAAGTAGAAAATGTTTTACTGGGGTGAAGGGGGCAAGAGTTCTGACTGCCCCCCCCCGTGGCGCCCCCATTGGATACATGGGTGTCTGAAGGGGAATTTGCCCCCCTCTATGGTTGGAAATGTCACAAAACGAGGGCTTAATTTTAGTTGTAAAAAGTGGAAAAATGTTAAACGTGAAGACTCATTATTCAAGCAGGTTGCTGTTCATTTCCAGTGGCGTTCCGTTAAGGGGCAGGCCCGTAGCCAGGGGGGTGCGGAGGTGTGATGCACCCCCCCCCCCAAATTGGCAAAAGTATACAAAAAGTCCCAAAATTTAAGAATTTGCGAGTGTATCGAGCCTAAGAATTGGGTTTTTAAAGCTTTTTTGGTCAAAAAGGTCCAAATTTGAGGAAAAAGTCCACTTTTCACAAATTGCCCTTCCCTTTCAAAATCAGCATCCCCCCACAAAAATTCCTGGCTATGGGCAGTGGCGACGCTGCCCATAGCCAGGATATGAGGGGGGCAAATTTTGCGCAAAATTGCTGCAAAAAGTGGAAATTTATGTGATTTGGGGGTTTTGCCTTAAAACTGGGGGGACTGGGGGGCAAGAAAAATATTGGGGAATAATACCCCCCTTGCAGCGCCACTGCATATGGGCCTGGGAAGGGGGGAAAAAAAAAAATTTCCAGGGGGGGACAAGCCTGTATGGGCGGGAGCCCAAATCCACCAAACAAAAATGGGGGTAGGTGCGGGTGGTGTACCCCCATCGAAAAGGAAGTGTACTTTCAGAGTAAAAATATCACAGAAAAAGAAAAAAAGGAAATAAGTTTAAATTTTGTAATACAGTGGCCCAAGAGGGAAAATGGTAAACTGGGTTATTACTTTTCAAAGAAATTGTGTGCTTTTTACGAGAAAAATTTGCTCTTTTATTACTAATTTGGTCTTAATAAAAATTAAGTTTGGCCATAATTCTTACTAATTTCCTATCTTAAAGTGTGCGGGAAGCGTGCTAATAATGTCCAATTTCAGACAATTTTAGCCCAAAATGAAGGGAAACTATTACTAATTCTAAAAAAGTTAACTTCCTTGACTCAGAAACGTTTTTTGACGATAATATCTGTAGCGAGATGTGTCGGAATGTCTTGTTTTCTTGGGTACTTGGCTATGATGTGTGCCAGCTATAAATTACATCATCATTGTACACTTCCAGCAGTCAAGAGATCAGAACTTGAGGGGTGGGCGGACTTGCCCCGAGGGCGGACATTCCCTGGTCTCCTCTATAGGTGGCCGTGCGTTTCCAACTGGGTACACCAATAGGGTGGAGCAGTACTTTTGTGCAAGATTTTTTGTGCTAATTATTATTATTTTTAAGTCAAGGGTGTCAGCTACCTATGCAAATTACCTATCAATTTAAAGCTTTTGATGAGACCTTTGTATTGATACCATAACATTTTAAGTAGCATTTACCATTCTCAAGTTATTTTGATTTTAGTGAAAAATTGACAGGGTGGAGCCGAGGATTGATATGGAGGATTGATATGTAAATTTAACTATGTGTGTAAATCCCTAAATGTGTGTAAATCCCTATTCGGAATGCCTCAAATGTGTGTTTCAAATATGTTCGCACATAATGAAACCTGTAGCAGGTATCACAATAAAAGTTTACATTTTTTTAAAGCTCTTGAGCCAAGGAACTCATATATGATGTTCTTTTCAGCATAGGGTATAATATGTAAAAAATATATCCCACTGAAGATAGAACATTTTTTATGGAAAATGTTGTTATTCAACTTCCACTACCTCCCTAACCAATCTTCCTATTGGGAAACTAATATCATTTTTGGATTTCCTGTTTAATTTCCTATCGGGAAATGTATACTTTTATTGTACTTATGGGTTTAGTAAACAAACAATTATAGTTGTATCAAAAAGCGTGCATTTTCCAAGAGGAAACAAATTGGAAATTTTGAGTATACCGAAAAATCTACCAACTCAAGACACACGGCCAGATAGGTCTACGGGGTCTAGTAATGTTGTTTTGCCTGCTGAGATTTCCATCGTAATAGGCCTAGGCCTATTATGTTTGCATTAAAATGGGTTTTTTTTCCTGATTATGCACGATTCAGAGTCAATTCCTTCAAAAATCTGTGGCCAAAAACGCAACGAACTTGAAACCTGGTTTGGTCTGGTTTATAGTTCCTTAGACCCCCATTTCTATGGGCAGACAGTTCCCTAGACTCTTAAAGCCATATTATAACATTTGCTGAGGAAAACGCCATCAATTTTTTTTTTAATTCTGGTTTTTACGCGATTGTAATGTACTTTAGTCAATAAAGATACTCTGCAAAAATCAAGACTTTAAAGGTGCTGTAGTTTTGTAGCCTTTTTGTCAAAATCCGAGATTTTGAATAAAACGATGGAACCGGCGTTTTATTATTTACTATGGAAATATTAGTCGAACACGTATGCACAGTACGTACACGGCGTGCGGGATACACATACACACACACCCTGAGGATCATACCGTATTACAATCGTGGGATGGTAACATGCATGGGCGCTAGTAGTATAACTATAATTTTCTATGCTTTTACCTCACTTGTTCGGCTCAAAATTAAAGCCATATTACAACATTTTCAAACAAAATAGATTAGCATTTCTTTGCCATAAAATGTTAGCTTTTACTGTCAGATATATCCCATTTTATTTTTGAGCCGAACAACTACGGCAAAGCAAAGAAAATTGGAATTTACTACCAGCGCACATTTCGCCAATACGTACCCAGCAAACACAAAAACGTTTTTAAAACGTTTTAAATAAGTTATATTTTGGGTTTTGGTTTAGGTAAAACGTTTTAATAACATTAAAATGTCGGGTTATATAAAGGTCATGAAATCGTTTTAAAACGTTTTGTATGAAAACGCACTACAACAATATTTTTAAATGTTTTCAAAAAATGTCATTGTAAACTATTTTTACAAACATTTTTGGCCAAATATTTTGTCAACACTTAAATAACATTATGTTAAAATATTTGCACCCAGCAAACACAGAAATGTTTTCAAAATGTTTTTTACAAAACGTTTTAATAACATTTAAATGTCGGGTTATATAAAGGTCGTGAAAACATTTTAAAAACTTTATTGCAAATATTTTGGGCAAACATGTTTTGCAAAACATTTTTTCAACCCCAAAATAACATTCTGTTTAGAATGATTTGTACCAAGTTTTCAAAAATGTTTTTGGAATGTTATTAAAACGTTTTTATACCCTTTATATAACCAGACATTTAAATGTTTTCTGTAAAACATTTGTGTTTGCTGTGCAGTAAATTACCAACAAATGTTATTTAATGTTATGAAAACGTTTTATACCATTAATGTACCCTTTATATAACCCGACATTTAAACGTTTTCTGACAACCTTTTATAACCTTTTGCGAATGATGTCGAAAACGTTTTGTGTTTGCTGGGTACCACTCCTTCGGTCATGTTGTGGTACGACCCTTTGTTGTGTATATCACCGTCCCGCACGCCGTGTTATGAACATCTTGTATGCGTTCGACTAATAATTCCATCGTAATAATAAAGCGCCGGTTCCGGCGTTTTATTCAAAATCTCGGATTTTGACAAAACTACAGCACCTAGAGTCTTGATTTTTGCAGGGTATATTGGTTTAATAAAGTACAATTTAATCGGGTAAAAAAAGGAACTTTAAAAATTCAGTGAGGACATCTTCCTCAGCAAATGTTTGTAATGGCTTTAAAAGGGGACATATCTGACAGTAAAAGCTAACATTTTATGGAAAATAAATACTAATCTATTTTTACAGAAATGTTATAATATGGCAAAGTGAGTGCCCCCGTGGGTGGGTGCAGCCCACGGAACTATACAGTTGTGCAGCCTGCACAGTGCACAGTATTTTGTGAGTGGGTGGCGCCACAGAAATGATTAACGCCCAACATGAGCTAATCAGCTAATATGATCCATCGATATAGAATAAAAACTAGATAACTAAAGGACCAATCACAGGACGAGCTAGCTGGTGGAATGGCGACCATATGCTAATTAGGAGATTGTTGTTTATGTCCGTGACGTCATTTTTGCTATAAATTTTTGTGCCGAAAAATGACGAACAATTTCATTTTTTTTTTCATTACTTTTATATTGTGAAAAACCATATAGGCCTAGCTGTGGAGTTAGTCCAATATGTTAGGAAAATATTCAAACCGAGGACCCCATGTTGACACTGGCTAAATAAGCTGTATTTTCACTCGTAAGGGTGACAGTCACTGTTGCAATTTCGTCATTTTATTTTTCACAGACGAAATGAGAAGATTTGACCTTTTGAGGTCATTTAGTAGAAATGTTTACCAGTCGTTTTGATTTTCGTAACAACAGTTCGCCTTTTGAAAAGTGAACTTCGAAGTCCGTGGTGCGAAACTTTCTTGCCACCAATTGACGCGATTCCAAATACAGCGCGCCACCTACGATCACGCCTGGCTGATCTACTTCGCGCAGAGCATCATGGGTAAAAGTCGACATCCATGACGCGTCGACGATGAACCATCGACCAAGGAAACGGAAACGAGTGTTGCTATCGATTACTCATTACTCAACCACTTTTGTTTATTTACGTTGATGATGATCAGCTGTTGATTCAACCCTCCGACGATTTTTTTTCATTTCTGCCTCCTTTTTAAAGTTAATTTCGACAGTCATGGTTTAGGCCTAGCTCTGTGAATGTTCAGAGTGTTAGGCCTATTCCCACACAAAATAATGGGCATCAATTAAACCCTTATTTTCAAACTTTTCCGAGCCCGATCCGAGGCGCTTGGGAAAATACTTTAGGCTCTCGTTTACAAGAAAAGAAAACAGTGAAAAATATGATTGGGGATAGGCCTACTTTATATATATCCTTTAAAAAAAACCAATTTTTAAACCTTGTTCGTTTTAAGTAAAGTAGGCCTAATTCTCAATATTTAGAAGAACGAAATATTCAATACATATTTTAACAGCATGGACAGCGTAAAGCATTTTTTTTTTTAATACGATTAAAACATTTTCGAATTTCAAATGGACTCTATTCCTATTCAACCATCTACGGTTAAAACTCGATGTCAAAAATGTTGATGTCTCTGATCGACCATCTAGGCCTATAAACCCGATGTCAAAATGTCAATTTTCGAGTTGATAATAGCAAATGCCTTTGATGCAAGACAATTTCAAACAGGTAATTTAATCTAAAACTCCAATTCGTGCCTTTTTTATTTCTTGATTGGATAACTTTTCCCATAATTATTACCATACATATGATTAAGATAAAAGCGTTTGGTTTTCATAAATGTTTTGAACGCTTGTCTTATTTTTATTTTTATTATTTTTTTCTTGCTAACCTAGGCCTATCGAGATGTTTTACATTTATAACCTTTTTAACAAACTTGAATAGATATTATAAGCATTTTCGTGTGACGTTTTGAAACGCATTGTAGCATGATGTAGGCCTACTGTGTGATCATGAAAGGTCGTAAATTTAGAAGCCACTTCCTTCTATAGCCCTATAAATAAAACACTTTGGCCCCAATGTATAATGTCGGGAGAAAATATATACTTGCACTAAACAAATAAACCTCTTAATTTTTAAAATAAACTCTCGTGGTGCAATTCTGTCAACAAAAATTACATAGGCTTATGAACCGGGGGCTTGGGACTCAGCCCCCTCAATAAATTTGGTGCGGGAGCTCGAATAGGCCTACCCTTCTGTGTGAATAGGCACGTTTTCATTTTCAAAGTCCATGCACAATGCCGTAAAGGTTGGACTACACTACAGTTCAGTTCTTTTCACAGTGTTGACTTATAATTTCATGAGAAAGAAAAAGAAAATGGGAAAGATTTTAATCTTTCCCATTTTCTTTTTTCTTTTAAAAACATGTATAGGCCTAGGCCTAGGTGTTTAAAATTGTCCAATTGAATATTTTTTCGAAAAAGTTTGATTTTTCAATGTTGTGCCGACCGATAATATGACTAAAAAGAAACTCATTCCAACCAACGTTGGCTATTTGGGAGTAGGCCTAGGCCTACATTAAGAGTAAATTTCCTTGGGTTATGAATTATTAAAGGGGAAAGATGAAATAAAGATGGTACCGGTATGACATGCAAGAAAGCGGAAGTAAAAATAAAATATGAAAAAGAAACATGAATTAATATTAAAATCGGGCATGACAATTGTCAAATTTAAACTTTAATTGTGACACGATCTGGTTCATGGGGGCCAAAGGAGGCATTTTTGAAAATTGTGTTACTGTAATTAGGCTATCATTTTAAATTGAAAACACCAAAGGTCAAGCATACTTGGTTCTAAAGTTCTAAAGTTTTTTCATGCAGATTTTCTTGATATGCCTTAAAATAATGATCTTTTAAAATTCATGTACTCTTTTGCAGTTTGAAACTTTCTTCATCTTTATTATAATGCTAGAACTCTATGAGGTATTGTTGAACTTATGCATTAGGCCTAAAGTCTCAAATTGAAATATTAACAAAAAATAAATGCTATTTTTATGCGGTAAGCTATGCCTACAAAGTGTTTTTATTGCGATCGTAATTTTTTTAATGTTTGATAGTAATAGGCCTATAATTAAAAATACAAATTTAGGCTAAACATAAAATAAGGACAAATCAAACAATTACAATAATAACAAAAACGGCAAACCAATGTGATGCATGTTTATAAGTAATGAGTATTAAGAATCTTTTTAAAATTTACTTGAATTTCTTTGCTGTAGGCCTATCCCGCGCGGCGGGCCGCTATAAGCGCCTTCGCAAAAAAACAACCACATTTTTAGTAAATGTAGGCCGATTACAAAAACGCAACACCTATATATAGTATGGATGTTGGTGTTATATTATTATCGTATTGAACAAACAATAAATTCAGAAAGAATTAAAACAATTTATTCTAATAACCAAAATAAAAGCGTTTTCCATTAAAAAAAAAAAAAAAGAATTGATGAGGGAGGGAGGTGTTTTTTTTTTTTTTTTTTTTTTTCAATGTAAAATTAGCATTGTCAGTAGTTTTCGGTCTTCTCCAACAGTGCTCGAGGAAACGATGAGGCCCTTTTTTTTTTTTTCAAATGTGAGATTCTGAGGGAAAAACCCCTAGAGAACCACAAAAAGACTTGGAAGTGATGCTTGTTCTCTAATAAACTTATTTATATGTATGAAGATTTCATAAATCATTCCAAAGTCTTAAAAAATTGAAAAATCTTCGCATTGACTATATAGTGAGGGAGTGAGAGCCCTAGATAGGGTGTCTGCTGGAATTAATTCCTCAATCGACAATTTTTGTACTGGTAGACGTGGCTTCAATTATTCAATCACATATCCAAAATCGACCAAAATCCACCCTGGGCAAAAATATCTACAGGCATTTGAAAATCACTATTTTAGGCCGTATAAAATTAATGTTTTGTATCTCGTCCAGAGAAATTTCCTGTATTGATGAGGGTGGGAGGTGTTTTTTTTTTTTTTTTTTTTTTCAATGTAAAATTAGCATTGTCAGTAGTTTTCGGTCTTCTCCAACAGTGCTCGAGGAAACGATGAGGCCCTTTTTTTTTTTTCAAATGTGAGATTCTGAGGGATAAACCCCTAGAGTACCACAAAAAGACTTGGAAGTGATGCTTGTTCTCTAATAAACTTATTTATATGTATGAAGATTTCATAAATCATTCCAAAGTCTAAAAAATTGAAAAATCTAAAAAAAAAAAATCTGACAAATCCCAGAAATTGAGGAGGGAGGGACGAGAACCAAAATATTAATTTTACACGGCCTTACAGTAAAAATACACAAATCACGAACGTTTCCGACTATTAAGCCGCATTTACGCAAACATGGTTAACGCGTCCACGCTTACTGTTTTGTATTTGCGTTCGCGCAACAAGTGAGCGTGTTGGCGTTGCATACTGCGTAAACCAGAGCGTCACATCACACAACACACGAAGTCGGTGTCTAATTGATCACCACCTTGTGCAATAATTTGTCGCTCGGATGACATAGTGGCGTATCACAAAAATGGCCATTTTGAGATAATCACGTTTAAAGTTTTTGCAACTTTTACCCTTTTGTCATACCTGAATCAAAATGTCCCCATTTGTTGAATGGATACGAAAAAATTAATATTTAAGTAATACATTTTATGTATAAAATACATTGATGTCATTCACCAATTAATTGTAATTAGGCCTAGTCATTAAACCTATGCCTATACGTCATTATAGTATAGGCCTACTAAACGTCTAATCATTTTAGACCTTACATGGGTCTATAAATAAGCCCATAGCCATTAACACTAATACGGCCTAAATAAATACAAACTTATCAGAACGGTCGACAAGAATGTCAAAAAGTATAGGACTTTGTTATGAAAAAGTTATTATAGGTCTACAACTACATGGTAGAGGCCAGACTAGATCGGTAGGCCTAGGCCTATATCAGACATTACAAGAAGCCTTCAACGGAAATTAATAGTTATCTAGACCTAAGTATCTCGTGGATTGGCTTTCTCTCATATCCCCTCTTTTTTGCATTCTTTCCGTGCACCTTTATTCCGTTTTTTTAACCAGTTGGTTCGATAATCATTTAGCATGCTTAGTTTAATACCTAATAAGTCTAAAACCATTGGTCTAATAAATTATAACCCATTTCGTCTACAAACCACTTGGTCTACAAACCATTTGGTCCAACAAGCATTTAGTCTGCTAACAGTTTGGTCTAGGCCTAGGCCCTACGGTTAGTCTAAGCCTATATGCAATTTGCTATTAAAAATGCAGTAGATTTATCGTGTTTTTATTTTGCTAATGTATAATATAACTGACGGTCAAATAGTATAGGACTATAGGCCTACGTATTTACCTGCTGGCACACTACACGCTGTAGCCTACACATGTGATAGGCCTATCGCGTGTGTTTGATACTAATTAGGCCTATACCATAATCTATGATTATACAATAGGCCTAAATGTTGATCTGTTGATTAAAATAATTGTTGGCAATATTATCCGATATCAGTTTAATAGGTCCTTATGGTAATTTAATGTTATTTTGTTTTCGGGAAGAAATGTAAGCAAGAGTTATTAAACGTGAACACAGGGCCATCGCTAGACCAATATGATTGGGGGTGTGCATGTTTTGCCGACGGAAATATATGTGAATTGTACACCCAATTTTTTTTTAGTGTGTGTGTGTGGGGGTGTTAGCGGTCCAATTTGTTTCCGACATTTTTTTAATTAGTAACTACTATAACCATGATAACATTAACAATAGGCCTACGTTAACAACAGCACAATTTCGTAACACATACACATTAATCTTTTACATGACTCTGCCGACAAACACATAGCTTTGACTACATTTGCCGACAATCGCATGGTTTTGACAGCACAGTCCATTTTGCCGACAAAATTGTGTATTGGGAGGGGGGGGTAATCACACCCCATACCTCCCTTCTATCGTCGCCCCTGCGTGAACGTAGCCTATTAGGCCCTATCATATTGATTTGATTGAAATGTTATCGCTCCATGAAATTGAGTCACTGACAATCGATGGCGGTTAAAACAAACTTGCATGCTCAAATATTATTTCTAAGCGAAAGTTGACGGAACTTAGTTTATTATAGCTTTAATAGATTTATTTGTAGGCCTACAAGGACAGATTTGTAGTAGGCCCTAGGATTGAAGTAAAAAACGATTAGATTTTTATGATTGACAAATCCAGTTTCTACTCTACTTCTTCTAGACTTTAACCATCTTGGCAGTTCATGCTTTACGAGGGAAAAAGTGGTCAATCGGGACACGGGCTACCGGGGTACCGTAGGCCTACTACACGCTACCCTGATAGGCCTACGATCCACTTAAAAGAACCAAACATCATGGAAGGTTTTGTGATCAGCCTAATTAGAGGGGCCCTACCCTCCCAGACAGAACAACAAAATAACTAAGCCCTTGTCTTTTTTTCAGACATAAATTATTGTAGGCCTATACGCTAAAACAGCCCTAAGTTTATTTGTATTTGCACCAATTTTGCGATCATTTATAAGAAATGAAAAAAGCAACTCTTCCTTTTTTTTGTTTTTAAAGACCCGGACTAGAGCCGAGGACGAGAGACATGTTTTTTTTTTTTTTTTTTTAATATTAGGCCGTATAAAATTAATTAATTAAGGTTCTACTTATCCCTTTAATTTTTTTATAATTTTTTTTTTTTTTTTTTTTTTTTTTTTTTTCAATGTAAAATTAGCATTGTCAGTAGTTTTCGGTCTTCTCCAACAGTGCTCGAGGAAACGATGAGGCCCTTTTTTTTTTTTATTTGTGAGTTTTTGAGGGATAAACCCCTAGAGAACCACAAAAAGACTTGGAAGTGATGCTTGTTCTCTAATAAACTTATTTATATGTATGAAGATTTCATAAATCATTCCAAAGTCTTAAAAAATTGAAAAATCTAAAAAAAAAAAAAAAAATCTGACAAATCCCAGAAATTGAGGAGGGAGGGGACGAGAACCAAAATATTAATTTGACACGGCCTTAGACCTAGTGGGCTATAGCAGGCAGCGTATAGGTGTCTGCGTCGGAAACTGCATAATATAATATTATTTAGACTAATACTAAATACGACGCCTTCGAAATATCTTTTAAGCTATTATGCTAAAATTCCCAATTAATAATCCGCAAATCTAAGCTAATCTATTGGCAAAACAAACGTAAACAGTCCGCCGTCAATGAATGGCAAAATATATGCAATCAATGCTGCGAACCGTGTGTCAGCGGAAGGATAATAAACTAGAAACCACAGTTGTGTTTGACCAAACACGAATATCTATGCCCGTGGCCCACACTCTCTCTAACACCCCACCAGACCATCACTCTCTTATACTCCACCAGACACTCACTCGCTCTAAAACACCACCAGGCGGGCCCTACTCTCTCTAATACCCCACCATGCCTTCTCTCTCTCTTATACCCCATCAGACCATCAATCGCTCTAAAACAACACCAGACTGGACCATACTCTCTCTAATACCCCACCAGACCCTCATTCTCTCTTATACTCCACCAGACACTCACTCGCTCTAAAACACCACCAGGCTGGCATACTCTCTCTAATACCCCACCAAGCCTTCACTCTCTCTTCCCAGCAAACATTATAATATTGGCCCAGTAATGGCTTAAACCGGTCTACTTCTGGCAATACCGGACACGGCTGACGGTATAACGCCAGTACAAATCCGATACTGGTCAATGTTTGGCCGCCGTTTTCCTACCAGGATAAGCAGTGCCGTACTTGGTCCATTATTGGGCCAATTGAAGACTATCCGAATATGGCATCGAGCCGGCACATACATACTGGTCCAGTTGCGGCAGACACTTGTATGCCGGGCTTGTAGGCCCCCGAGTGCCGGCCCTGTATTGGCCCAATGTTGCATTAATGTGGGCGTGGTTTTGAAACCCTGACATTTTGTACTATCAAAATACAATATTTGATCAGTATCATCTTCATTTTGAAGGGCCACATGTTATTATTATTATAAAGAAGAGGCAGTGAGTTTGCGCTTGTTCCGAATATTTCATTTACTGCCTTGAAAAAAATCTACGTGAGCAAGGCATAATTTTTATCTGATGACACCATAGAATATATATTTCATTTATCAATGGCTCAGTTTTTGAGCTTGGTTTGTTATCGACCTTTAATACTTTGCACATCATTTAACACAAATTCAATTGTGCTGAGTGCAAGTAACCTGTAGGTCTCCTTTATAAAGAAGGAGATCTGGTTTAACAGGTGAAACTGACCAATAATGCCTGAACCAACCGGATAATCGAGGAATGAATAGAAGAATATTCCACAGCTAGACGTGGACCAAAATGATATAAAATAAAAAGGACCAAAATTGGACCATTACCGTTTGCTTACGGTTGCATAATGGGAATATATTGGCAATATTATATTGGCCCAGTACAGTATTGAATAAATTGGACCTCTACTGGGCCAATTTCAACCCATTTTGGCCCAGTGCTGGCAATATCTATTGGGCCAGTCGAATGCCCGTGTGCACGACCGTGTCGGACCAATACAAGCTGCCATTCTTGGTCCTTTATAGCAGCTTTTATAGAGCCAGTATTGGGCCGATTGTATAATGTTTGCTGGGTTATACCCGACTATACACTCACTCTCTCTAAAACACCACCAGACTGGCCCACACACTCTCTAATACACCACCAAGCCTTCACTCTCTCTTATACCCCACTATACACTCACTCTCTCTAAAACACCACCAGACTGGTCCACACTCTCTCTAATACCCTACCAAACCTTCACTCTTATACCCCAGCAGACCCTACTCTCTCTTATACTCCACCAGACACTCACTCGCTCTAAAACTCCACCAGGCTGGCCATACTCTCTCTAGTACCCCACCAAGCCATCACTCTGTCTTATACTCCATCAGACCCTCATTCTCTCTGAAACACCACCAGACTGGAGAATACCCCTTTAATCCCAAAACATTTTGTCCCTTTAAGCGGTTAACCTCTTAACCCCATTGTACGTCGTGATGTATATTTGAAGCCTTCATCATTGCAAATACATGTAGCTACCAAAATTCTACCTATTGCGATACACTGTGTTAACCGGTCGTACCTATTTTGCTTTTTAAAGCATATGAACTTTGACCTCTGGGGTTGTGGCTAGCATAGCATACTTCTAGGGTCATCGGCCATTATTGTACCAAGTATGAACCCTGAGGGCGCTATAGTTTTTGAGCTAGAGCTGTTTGAAATTTTACACATATTGCCCCCTGTAGCCCATGACCTGTGACCTTTGGGGTCGGGGTACCCTAGGATGTATCTAGGGGTCATGGGCCATCATTGTACCAAGTATGGGCCCCGAGGCTTCTTTGGTTCTTGAGCTAGAGGAGTGCAAAGAAGTGGTCTTAAGAAGGAGGAGAAGGAGGAGAAGCCGAAGACTAGAAACCACAGTTGTGTTTGACCAAACACGAATATCTATGCCCGTGGCCCACACTCTCTCTAACTAACACCCCACCAGACCATCACTCTCTTATACTCCACCAGACACTCACTCGCTCTAAAACATCACCAGGCTGGCCCTACTCTCTCTAATACCCCACCATGCCTTCACTCTCTCTTATACCCCATCAGACCATCAATCGCTCTAAAACACCACCAGACTGGACCATACTCTCTCTAATACCCCACCAGACCCTCATTCTCTCTTATACTCCACCAGACACTCGCTCTAAAACACCACCAGGCTGGCCCTACTCTCTCTAATACCCCACCATGCCTTCACTCTCTCTTATACCCATCAGACCATCAATCGCTCTAAAACACCACCAGACTGGACCATACTCTCTCTAATACCCCACCAGACCCTCATTCTCTCTTATACTCCACCAGACACCCACTCGCTCTAAAACACCACCAGGCTGGCCCTACTCTCTCTAATACCCCACCAAGCCTTCACTCTCTCTTATACCCCACTATACACTCACTCTCTCTCTAAAACACCACCAGACTGGTCCACACTCTCTCTAATACCCCACCAAGCCTTCACTCTCTCTTATACCCCACTATACACTCACTCTCTCTAAAACACCACCAGACTGGCCCACACTACCCTACCAAATCTTCACTCTCTCTTATACCCCAGCAGACCCCCACTCTCTCTTATACTCCACCAGACACTCACTCGCTCTAAAACTCCACCAGGCAGGCCCCATACTCTCTCTAATACCCCACCAAGCCATCACTCTCTCTTATACTCCATCAGACCCTCATTCTCTCTGAAACACCACCAGACTGGAGAATACCCCTTTAATCCCAAAACATTTTGTCCCTTTAAGCGGTTAACCTCTTAACCCCATTGTACGTCGTGACGTAACACTACCAGACTGGACCACATTCTCTCTAATACCCCACCAGACCCTCTCTCTTATACTCCACCAGACACTCACTCGCTCTAAAACACCACCAGGCTGACCCAAACTCTCTCTAATACCCCACCAAGCCATCACTCTCTCTTATACTCCACCAGACACTCACTAGCTCTAAAACACCACCAGACTGGCACACACTCTTTCTAATACCCTACAAGACCCTCACTCTCTCTTATACGCCACCAGACACTCACTCGCTCTAAAACACCACCAGGCTGACCCAAACTCTCTCTAATACCCCACCCAGCCATCACTCTCTCTTATACTCCACCAGACACTCACTCGCTCTAAAACACCAACAGGCTGGCACACACTCTTTCTAATACCCCACCAGACCCTCACTCTCTTATACGCCACCAGACACTCACTCGCTCTAAAACACCACCAGGCTGACCCAAATTCTCTCTAATACCCCACCCAGCCATCACTCTCTCTTATACTCCACCAGACACTCACTCGCTCTAAAACACCAACAGGCTGACCCATACTCTCTCTAATACCCCACCAAGCCTTCACTCTCTCTTATACTCCACCAGACACTCACTCGCTCTAAAACACCAACAGGCTAACCCATACTCTCTCTAATACCCACCAAGCCTTCTCTCTCTTATACGCCACCAGACACTCACTCGCTCTAAAACACCACCAGGCTGACCCCAACTCTCTCTAATACCCCACCCAGCCATCACTCTCTCTTATACTCCACCAGACACTCACTAGCTCTAAAACACCCCCAGATTGGTGCACACTCTCTCTAATACCTCACCAGACCCTCACTCTCTCTTATACTCCACCAGACACTCACTCGCTCTAAAACACCACCAGGCTGGCCCTACTCTCTCTTATACCCCACCAAGCCTTCACTCTCTCTTATACTCCACCAGACACTCACTCGCTCTAAAACACCAACAGGCTAACCCATACTCTCTCTAATACCCACCAAGCCTTCACTCTCTTATACTCCACCAGACACTCACTCGCTCTAAAACACCACCAGGCTGGCCCAAACTCTCTCTAATACCCCACCAAGCCATCACTCTCTCTTATACTCCATCAGACCCTCACTCTCTCTGAAACACCACCAGACTGGAGAATACCCCTTTAATCCCAAAACATTGTGTCCCTTTAAGCGGTTAACCTCTTAACCCCATTGTACGTCTTGACGTATATTTGAAGCCTTCATCATTGCAAATACAGGTAGCTACCAAAATGCTACCTATTGCGATACACTGTGTTAACCGGTCGTACCTATTTTGCTTTTTAAAGCATATGAACTTTGACCTCTGGGGTTGCGGCTAGCATAGCATACTTCTAGGGTCATAGGCCATCATTGTTCCAAGTATGAACCCTGAGGGCGCTATAGTAGTTGAGCTAGAGCTGTTTGAAATTTTACACATATTGTCCCCTGTAGCCCATGACCTTTGACCTTTGGGGTCGGGGTACCCTAGGATGTATCTAGGGGTCATGGGCCATCATTGTACCAAGTATGGGCCCAGGGGCTACTTTAGTTCCTGAGCTAGAGGGGTGCAAAGGACTGATCTTGAGAAGGAGGAGAACTAGAAACCACAGTTGTGTTTGACCAAACACGAATATCTATGCCCGTGGCCCACACTCTCTCTAACACCCCACCAGACCATCACTCTCTTATACTCCACCAGACACTCACTCGCTCTAAAACACCACCAGACTGGACCACACTCTCTCTAATACCCCACCAGACCCGCACTCTCTCTTATACTCCACCAGACACTCACTCGCTCTAAAACACCATCAGGCTGACCCATACTCTCTCTAATGCCCCACCAGACCCCCACTCTCTCTTATACTCCACCAGACACTCACACGCTCTAAAACACCAACAGGCTGACCCATACTCTCTCTAATACCCCACTAAGCCTTCACTCTCTCTTATACTCCACTATACACTCACTCTCTCTAAAACACCACCAGGCTGACCCATACTCTCTCTAATACCCTACCAAGCCTTCACTCTCTCTTATACCTCATCAGACCATCAATCTCTCTAAAACACCACCAGACTGGACCACATTCTCTCTAATACCCCACCAGACCCTCTCTCTTATACTCCACCAGACACTCACTCGCTCTAAAACACCACCAGGCTGACCCAAACTCTCTCTAATACCCCACCAGACCCTCACTCTCTCTTATACGCCACCAGACACTCACTCGCTCTAAAACACCACCAGGCTGACCCAAACTCTCTCTAATACCCCACCCAGCCATCACTCTCTCTTATGCTCCACCAGACACTCACTCGCTCTAAAACACCAACAGGCTGACCCATACTCTCTCTAATACCCCACCAAGCCTTCACTCTCTCTTATACTCCACCAGACACCCACTCGCTCTAAAACACCAACAGGCTGACCCATACTCTCTATAATACCCCACCAAGCCTTCACTCTCTCTTATACTCCACTATACACTCACTCTCTCTAAAACACCACCAGACTGGCCCACACTCTCTCTTATACCCTACCAAGCCTTCACTCTCTCTTATACCCCATCAGACCATCAATCGCTCTAAAACACCACCAGACTGGCCCACACTTTCTCTAATAACCCTCCAGACCCTCACTCTCTCTTATACTCCCCTAGACACCCACTCTCTCTAAAACACCCCCAGATTGGTGCACACTCTCTCTAATACCTCACCAGACCCTCTCTCTCTTATAATCCACCAGACACTCACTCGCTCTAAAACACCACCAGGCTGGCCCAAACTCTCTCTAATACCCCACCAAGCCATCACTCTCTCTTATACTCCATCAGACCCTCACTCTCTCTGAAACACCACCAGACTGGAGAATACTCCTTTAATCCCAAAACATTGTGTCCCTTTAAGCGGTTAACCTCTTAACCCCATTGTACGTCTTGACGTATATTTGAAGCCTTCATCATTGCAAATACAGGTAGCTACCAAAATGCTACCTATTGCGATACACTGTGTTAACCGGTCGTACCTATTTTGCTTTTTAAAGCATATGAACTTTGACCTCTGGGGTTGCGGCTAGCATAGCATACTTCTAGGGTCATAGGCCATCATTGTACCAAGTATGAACCCTGAGGGCGCTATAGTAGTTGAGCTAGAGCTGTTTGAAATTTTACACATATTTCCCCCTGTAGCCCATGACCTTTGACCTTTGGGGTCGGGGGTACCCTAGGATGTATCTAGGGGTCATGGGCCATCAGTGTACCAAGTATGGGCCCAGGGGCTACTTTAGTTCCTGAGCTAGAGGGGTGCAAAGGACTGATCTTGAGAAGGAGAAGGAGAAGAACTAGAAACCACAGTTGTGTTTGACCAAACACGAATATCTATGCCCGTAATGACCACACCTGACCCCCTTCCCCTATTCACAAACGAAAACATGGTGAGCACCATGTGAAACCCCTTGTTTTAAACTTTCATTTGATATACATGTAATGCTCATAACACTAGACTGGCCCACACTCTCTCTAATACCCTACCAAGCCTTCACTCTCATTTATACGCCACCAGACCCTCACTCTCTCAAAAACACCACCAGACTGGACCACACTCTCTCTGATACCCCACCAGACCCTCACTCTCTCTTATACTCCACCAGAAACTCACTCGCTCTAAAACACCACCAGGCTGACCCATACTCTCTCTAATACCCTACCAAGCCTTCACTCTCTCTTATACTCCACTATACACTCACTCTCTCTAAAACACCACCAGACTGGCCCACACTCTCTCTTATACCCTACCAAGCCTTCACTCTCTCTTATATCCCATCAGACCATCAATCTCTCTAAAACACCACCAGACTGGACCACACTCTCTCTAATACCCCACCAGACCCTCACTCTCTCTTATACTCCACCAGACCATAACTCTCTCTAAAACACCACCAGACTGGACCACACTCTCTCTAATACCCCACCAGACCCTCACTCTCTCTTATACTCCACCAGACCATCACTCTCTCTAAAACACCACCAGACTGGACCACACTCTCTCTAATACCCCACCAGACCCTCACTCTCTCTTATACTCCACCAGACACTCACTCGCTCTAAAACACCACCAGGCTGACCCATACTCTCTCTAATACCCCACCAAGCCTTAACTCTCTCTTATACTCCACTATACATACACTCTCTCTAAAACACCACCAGACTGGCCCACACTCTCTCTTATACCCTACCAAGCCTTCACTCTCTCTTATACCCCATTAGACCATCAATCTCTCTAAAACACCACCAGACTGGCCCACACTCTCTCTTATACCCTACCAAGCCTTCACTCTCTCTTATACTCCATTAGACCATCAATCGCTCTAAAACACCACCAGACTGGCCCACACTCTCTCTAATACACTACTAAGCCTTCACTCTCTCTTATACCCCATCAGACCCTCACTCTCTCTTAAACACCACCAGACTTGACCACACTCTCTCTTATACCCCACCCCTTAACCAACCACACTCCTTGTCCCATCATGACAACCTATTGAGGTGGTCCAAGGAACCAAAATCAAAATGCCTACACATTCCCTTTTAAGGGAGTTTTTGTCAAGTGATCAGTTTCCTTGACGTACGATTCAGGCCGTTATCATTGCAAATACAGGTAGCTACCAAAATGCTACCTATTGCGATACACTGTGTTAACCGGTCGTTCCTATTTTGCTTTTTAAAGCATATGAACTTTGACCTCTGGGGTTGCGGCTAGCATAGCATACTTCTAAGGTCATAGGCCATCATTGTACCAAGTATGAACCCTGAGGGCGCTATAGTAGTTGAGCTAGAGCTGTTTGAAATTTTACACATATTGCCCCCTGTAGCCCATGACCTTTGACCTTTGGGGTCGGGGGTACCCTAGGATGTATCTAGGGGTCATGGGCCATCATTGTACCAAGTATGGGCCCAGGGGCTACTTTAGTTCCTGAGCTAGAGGGGTGCAAAGGACTGATCTTGAGAAGGAGAAGAAGGAGAAGAAGGAGAAGCCGAAGACTAAACACAACAAATACAATATCTATGCCCCGTTAACACGGGCATAGATAAGGAGAAGGAGAAGACTAGAAACCACAGTTGTGTTTGACCAAACACGAATATCTATGCCCGTGATGACCACACCTAACCCCCTTCCCCTATTTACAAACGAAAACTTGGTGAGCACCATGTGAATCCCCTTGTTTTAAACTTTTATTTGATATACATGTAATGCTCATAACACTAGACTGGCCCACACTCTCTCTAATACCCTACCAAGCCTTCACTCTCATTTATACTCCACCAGACCATCACTCTCTCTAAAACACCACCAGACTGGACCACACTCTCTCTGATACCCCACCAGACCCTCACTCTCTCTTATACTCCACCAGAAACTCACTCGCTCTAAAACACCACCAGGCTGATCCATACTCTCTCTAATACCCCACCAAGCCTTTACTCTCTCTTATACTCCACTATACACTCTCTCTCTCTCTCTCAAACACCACCAGACTGGCCCATACTCTATTATACCCTACCAAGCCTTCACTCTCTCTTATATCCCATCAGACCATCAATCTCTCTAAAACACCACCAGACTGGACCACAC
The DNA here is from genome assembly GCF_039555335.1 of Amphiura filiformis. NCBI lineage: Eukaryota > Metazoa > Echinodermata > Ophiuroidea > Amphilepidida > Amphiuridae > Amphiura > Amphiura filiformis. Next base: position 33,894,176 of record NC_092645.1, on the reverse strand, counting down.
TCTCTCTACTACCCCACCAGACCCTCACTGTCTCTTATACTCCACCAGACCATCACTCTCTCTAAAACACCACCAGACTGGACCACACTCACTCTAATACCCCACCAGACCCTCACTCTCTCTTATACTCCACCAGACCATCACTCTCTCTAAAACACCACCAGACTGGACCACACTCTCTAATACCCCACCAGACCCTCACTCTCTCTCTTATACTCCACCAGACACTCACTCGCTCTAAAACACCACCAGGTTGACCCATACTCTCTCTAATACCCCACCAAGCCTTAACTCTCTCTTATACTCCACTATACACGCACTCTCTCTAAAACACCACCAGACTGGCCCACACTCTCTCGACGATATTTTTATCAATACATGCATGCATGCCATATCAGAAGTTCAAAAAGTATAGGCCTACTGGTGCAAAACGGCCCGGCAAACAGTGAAGCATCAAGTATACAAATAAACAAGTACAAAACATACTTCAATCCACTGCCATCGTTCAAAACAGCTTCTTTATATCCGAAACGTTATTAAAAACAGTATGAATTCAACCATTTGCCGCTATTTTGCATTGCATGAACATTGAACATTTCGTTGGTCGATCGTGGCCTCCTGAGTGGATGGGAGACCACTGCTGCCCTCATACACATTGAACATTTCGTTGGTCCTGGCCTGCTGAGTGGATGGGAGACCACTGCTGCCCTCATACACATTGAACATTTCGTCGGTCCTGGCCTCCTGAGTGGATGGGAGACCAATTACACATATTGCCCCCTGTAGCCCATGACCTTTGACCTCTGGGGTCGGGGATACCCTAGGATGTTTCTAGGGGTCATGCGGGCCATCATTGTACCAAGTATGGGCCCCTGAGGCTTCTTTGGTTCTTGAGCTAGAGGAGTGCAAAGGACTGATCTTGAGAAGGAGAAGGAGAAGGAGGAGAAGGAGAAGGAGAAGGAGAAGGAGAAGACTAAACACAACAAATACAATATCTATGCCCCGTTGCACGGGCATAGATAACTAAACACAACAAATACAATATCTATGCCACCGTTTCACGGGCATAGATAAGAAGGCGAAGGAGAAGGAGAAGCCGAAGACTAAACACAACAAATACAATATCTATGCCCCGTTACACGGGCATAGATAAATAGATAAATAGATAACTAAACACAACAAATACAATATCTATGCCACCGTTCCACGGGCATAATAAAATGTGAGTCAGCGCGGCACAGTGTCTTCGACCCTATATCTTCATGGCAGGAATCGCCATGGTAGGTTAAATCCACAGCCACGATTAGCCATTTGGTTCAAACCTTTAAAGCTCTTTTAAACTAATAATTAGTCGAGGGACATAACTAAGGCTACTCACAATAGCCGGGTAATCGATCTTGGTTGTGCGTGATTAAGCTTGTATACCCCATTGAGGTCAATGGTCATCGACTTTATACTGCCTACAGTGAGTGCAGCTGTACTACACGCTGCACGCTGTAGTCCATAACAGGACCAACGCAATATAAAATGGTCAAATTTTGAGTTCAAAGCGCACGGCCAATTTTCAAAGCGCATTCTAGCGACTATCATATCTGTTCAACACGTATTTCCAAGTTTATGAGACCAAATCTGGTTTCTTGAGAAAAAAATCATGACGGGAGATATTCATCATTTTCTAACCCGGTATCAGAAGATTTTCGTCTTATATCAAAATCGTGCATAGCAATTCACGTGTATCGATCCCGTGTATTCATTTTAGTGTCCCTTCTGCACCAAATAATTATTAGCCAGGCGGTGTCGGTGTGCGCGGTAAACGGTGTATGCGCACTATACGCAAAATTTGTCGCTCATGTATCAGCGCGTAATGCCGTCGCGATAGCCGCGTGCGACCACGCTTCGCAATACGTCGGACGCATCACATACTGGTCTATCTCGAAAAACACGCATTTCGAGAAAATCGCAATTGAAAATCTTCGTATTAAGTTTACTTTTCTATTATTTAATAAGACTACGGATTTTCATGAAAGTGGTTTTAAATTAAATCATATACTTAAAAGATTTATTTAAGTGGAATCTTGAATTTTATTTACGTATGCAATATTGCTTAAAACTACACTAAAGTTGTAGTTCTGTATGTGAAATAGTTAATTTCCCTATATCGTATTTAAAGTGCATCACATACTGGTCTATCTTGTGGGCTATCTCGAGTTCGCGAACGGTGACGTGACTTTAGACGCATCACATACTGGTCTATCTCGAAGCTTATCGAGATAGACCAGTATGTAATGCACTTTAAATACGATATCGGGAAATTAACAATTTCACATACAGAACTACAACTTACGTGTAGTTTTAAGCAATATTCCATACGTAAATATAATTAAAGATTCCACTTAAATAAATCTGTTAAGTATATGCTTTAATTTAAAACCACATTCATGAAAATCCATAATCTAATTAAATTATAGAAAGGTAAACTTAATACGCAGATTTTCAATTGAGATTTTCTATAAATGCGTGTTTTTTCGAGATAGATCAGTATGTGAAAACCGTATTTTGTAAAAATCATAGATAGTTCAAATTTAATATCTTATAACTAATTATTGAGGAAAAATTGAGGTCTGTAATTTGTTGAATTAGAAGAGCTTCGTAAAAAAGAACTATATACCAATTTTCTCAGAAAAGTCAAAAATTCAAGATAGACCAGTATGTGATGCACCCGACGAATTGTATTTTGATTTACATCTTCGGAATTAAACTTGCCCAAAGTTAGAATAAGTGCAACTTTCAAGGGTTATAAAAAATTTGCCCAAAGGTAGATTTTAGCCGATTTTTGTTATACAATACTACAATATACTCTGCATCCATTGATACAAAAATCGTCGATTGAGGAATTAATTCTACCTAAACTGCCTTCACTCCCTGACTAATAGGCTCGCGCGTATCGGGCTGAAAAGCATCGTAAAGTTTAAAAACAAAAAAGGGCGGTTTTAGAAAATGGGATAACAACAAGTTAACACCTAGTATCAACATCAAGTTTGCGGGTTTTAGAAAAGGACATCTATGAATATCAAACTGCAATATTTCACTTCAACACAGAAAGTCTCAAAAATTTCAAAAGTACTACAAAACATTGTGTTTTTAGAGTAATAATCACAAACATGGTCAGCTATGGTTGATGAAAAAGGATGTCGACCCCAGACACGGGAAATGCCAATTTTCACTGCCGTCGTTGGTGGCGCGCTGTATTTGGAATCGCGAGAATTGCCAAGTTTTCTTACGGTGCTTCCCGTTTCTTTTTATCGTGTGGTTGATCAGTGCATGAGCGGTAATGACACACGGCACCAGGGCATTCGCTTAAGGGCGTAAACCACCAAATAACTTCTCCATTGAAAAGCACGTAGAAATCAACTTTTTTAAGCGGCGTTTTCTACCAGGCGTGACAATTTTTTTCACTTTTTAACGTCATCCATGTATTATTTAAGGACTGAAATTTCATTTTATCTTCAATTTTGGGGAACTTTACAGATTCAGTTTTTTATTAAAAAATGTTGAAAAGCGACGCCGCTATTTCAACGCCAAAACTAGCATTAAAACTTGTTCCGTTAGCAGTAATTCGGACAGGGCCTACTTTTCTTGTGAAATCGATTTGTATAATTTCATATCTATTTTAGTCATTAATAGGTTAGCATCTTTCATTTAAATCAGAACATGCCAACCTCACGAAGAACATGGTCCCTAAGGACACCACATTGTCTCATGTAGGCTGTAGCCATATACGTTTAACCGGAACTCATCACCATTGCACCTTTCGCGCAGTGATTTGGTGTCATGCGCCCTTAACTGCCTTGATATGATCCCGCTTCGCCCAACACTAATCAAGGAAAGTGGATTTCCGAAGAAATCGGTGGAATTTTAAATTCACTAATATAATAGTGAACGATTGTGACTGCAAAAGTTATCTAATAGTGAAAAATATCGAAGGAAGGCATGTATTTAAAGGTGTACTTTTTCTGAGAGAAATAATTAAACTTGTTCGTTAACTTGAGAATAGATAATTCACCTTTCAATTTCCGAAAACTTCTCGCGGTGCATAATTCGACACCCTCGCATGTTCACTGGTGCAGTATTATTGTCTGTCCAAATAACTTAGACACCCGGTTTTTAGGATATATTTCGAAAAGTTTTTACTTTGGCAAAAAGTCATGAAAGAAAAGTTGCTAAACACGGTCAGACCTAACAGAAATTATTAGTAAAGCGATGCAAAAGTATTCTTCCTTGTCTACTTTTATTCAATTTTGACCGATTTACAGCAAGATTATCTGGGTCCAGCCGAATATTCCTAATGACTTGAAACTTTTGACGGGATAATCTATTTACAGTAAGGGGTGTTTGAACATTGTAATCATGCATATTGATCAGTGATGCCACCCTTTTTTCTTTGATCCTTTTACTAATTCACAATGGTGGTCTACTCAAATGCATTCAACAAAAGCATGTTTGCAACCTACCGGGTCTCTCACATGCATAACAAATACACTACGATCAAATAGGTTGATGACAATATTTGATCGAATGGACTGCACTGTGCCATGATTTCAAATCCTTTGTTTGGAGCCAATCAATAATTTCAGTTGGTGCATTATAACAAATGATAGGGCAAGTTACTATGCGTCTGGAGTGTATTGTGAATTATACTCCTCACCAATCCAATAACATCGGAACATTCATAAGGCTGCGTTCACATAGAAGTATACTATTCGGGTATACGGTGCACGTTTTGCAGGTTCACGCGTATAGCTTAAATCGAGCAAGGCAATTTCATAGTACCGGGTCACATAAGGCTACGATCGCATAGAAGTATTACTATTCGGGTACATACGATGCACGTTTTGCAGGTGGACGCGTATAGCTTAAATCGAGAAGGCCGTATACCTGCGTTTAGTATAGTATAGTGGGAATCGCGCGTGTTCGATTTTAGTGCAGCGTATACCGTCCAAATTTTAAAAACCTAAACCATATGTGGGTAAATTCATTTTTTTAATAGATGCACTATCTAATTCTGCACATTATGACACCTCATTGAATGCAATGTGACCTCAAGAAGTAAAGTTACAAGCATTTGATAAGACGAAGAAAATGGGTAAACTGACATACTAAGCTGTTAAGCTATCTGAAATCGCTCATTCGATCAGGCTGAGTTCACATAGTATACTCCTATATGTACTCAGCCTGATCGAATGAGCGTATTTCGTATAGCGAATACCGTATACCGTATACTTCTATGTGAACTCAGCCTTAGGCATACAATTTGTATTTTCTTGGAATTGGACCAAGCCAAAAGCATGCACAGAACAAGATTCAAATACCGCGCCGAATTGTTGTAATTGGTTGAGGGACAGCTGGGATCACTGAGTTTCATACACTAAGAATAAATATGCCAATTAGAAACACTGTCTGCATTTTATGAACTGAATTATATTTTTCATTTTTATAAAATGTTTTTGGTGAGGAGTATAATTAATTTACTATTCATCCATTCACTATCCAAAATCACAATACCTACAAATCTGTATAATGAGACCTTCCAAAATAGTGGTACCCAACTTCTACCAGATTATTTTTAAAGTGTTGAGAAAAACCTTCCAATTTCAATAGAATTTCTGGTAAACTCTCACTCAATGCTTTGGAAACACAAAAATCCCGTTAGGTCTCAGCGAATGTTAACACATTTCTTTCATGACTTTCTTTGAAAGTGGATATTTTTTCAAATAAGTAACAAAAACTGGGTGTCTAAGTTAATTGGACAGACAATAGTCGTAGTCACAGAGGAGAGAGAAAACAGAGAGCGTACCACCAGTCAAAGTCCCCGTGATATTGTATACGGTGACGTGAGTTCTCGTGATATTCATGAGGGCGGCGTTCGATCGTGCCGTGTCAAACAATCACGCCAGGGCTGCGTTGGCCATTGCATTGCGTTTGGCGTTCCCCCCGTTCAATCATGCGTTGCGACTTGCATTGCATGCTTTCGCGATTACGCGATAGACCATGAAAATATGCGGTAATTGCGTAGCAGTCTCGCCTGTTGCATTTCATGGAACAATCGGCCCTCATTATCGGATGATGCAGAGACTTGCCTTTGACTGGTGGTACGGGCTCTATTCATTGCTGTTTTCTCTCTCCTCGTCCTCTGTGGTCAGTCGCGGTCGTAGTTCGCAAGGCAAACTTTAAAAAACGGGCAAAACAGATATGTCATTTATCGGTATGACATTTTTGTTAGGGGCTGTGGCCTGTGCAATAATTATGAGCCCTGAGATAGGTATGCCAGGCAAAGCTTAGTTAAGGTGGTATTGGATGCATTTTCTAGAAATTAGAAAATGCTTTGAGCATGTTTTAAACAAATTAATTGAGTAGGGTAAAGTACACTGATCAATATGCCTTTTGTTTGGAGCAAATCGGACATACGGTTTCCAAAATACATCAATTTATATTTTCTTTGTATCCTATTGTTTTTTGTCAATACGGTAATCAATTCAATATAGTTAATGAGCTAAATGGACTGGAAAGGCTCATTTAAAATATGTAATTTTTGCCAATATTTTGCTAAAAATCAATGCATAAAATGTTCAGGGTACTTTTATTTTGCATACTTTTGCCCTGAAACTTGGTCAAAGTGTTTCTGATATGTTCTAATGTATTATATAATATAGTGAAGCCGCCCTCTAATTTGCATATTTGCATAATTAATGAGCTAATTTGCATAAATGCTAATTAATTATGCAAATTAGGGGGTGGCTTCACAATATAATATATTAGAACATATTAGAAACACTTTGACCAAGTTTCAAGGCAAAATATTTTTGGCCAGAAAAGCAAGTTATAGGCCCAAAATGACTTATTATTAAAGGTTGGAAACCAGAGAAATACTGCTACTAAAAAACCCCAAAAAAACCCCAATTTTTGTTTTACAAAGAAATTTAGTACATTTTGATTACGGTACCTTTGCTTCTATTAAAAAGTCAGGGACACATTGAATTAGTATGCATTGCTAGCTGTTCGATAGAAACAAAAGTTATTAAAATGTGCAACTTTTTTTTTTGAGTAGCAGTATTTCTCTGGTTTCCAACCTTGAATAACAAGTCATTTTGGGCCTATAACTTGCTTTTCTGGCCAAAAATATTTTTGATTTTTTTTTTTTTTTTTAGAATTTTTTAAATGTAAATCGGCGTCGGTACATACAAATTATATCGACATGTCAACATTAAACAACGGTGCCGACGACAGCACTATTGAATACAAGTTATCAATTTTCATATTAAAAGCACAAAACATTGTGCAATTTTTTTTAGGTCAACCATGAATGATCCTAGCATTTAGGTCTAGGTCCAGGGACATTAGAAAACCGGAAAAAATTACTTAAAAATTTTTTTTTAAATTTTTTTTTTTAATTTCTGGTACCGGGCAGGGAATTTCATGCCCGGGTAATAGGATTCTTGGGTGGGACTTGAATTCCCGGGATTGACTCACACCCTTAATGTGATCAATGTGCGACTTGCATAGGATTAGGATTGCACAGAGATTAAATTTGACAATGAATTCATAGTTTCCTCTTGGAGCGCTCATCATTTTTCAAAACTGGCCAAAACTTTCATTATTTTCATTTAAATCTCAATTTCCTTTTAAAACTTGATGTTATTTTGAAATTGTTTTCTGTCAGTTACATGTATGACTGTTATGTTCACCAGTGTTATTCTTGTAAGCATTTTAGCAGTGTTTTGCAGCAGTCTAGGGTACATGTAGAGCATGTGCTATAGAGCATGTGCTAAATAATGGAAATTTTAGAATCCCACGTACCTTTCCGGAGCATTTTAGATGCCGCTTGCAATATTAATAGTAATTTACCATATTTAAAAAGATTTTGATTTGAGCAAAATGAACCTATGATATGCTGCAGTAATTCATTTGGAACATGTTTTATAACCCTTTACAAATAGCAAATAATGAAATGATGCCAAATAATGAATAATAAAATGTGACCTTGTTCCCTTCGCAAGATATCAAAGAGGAAACTATGAATTCATTGCAGATGGCCTAAAAGACAGTCTTAAGTGTGACTGGACAACTACGAATGAGCTGTAAACTCGGCAAATTGTATTCTGAGTGAGTTACAGTGTAAAATGTGTGTAAAATTCATAGGTATCTCAATTCGGTGCGACATGATTCTCATCAAACACTGTTTAAACCAATCAATAATCCTATTGCTAAAGAGGACAATAAGCTTAGAACCTATTTCTATAGAATCCTTAAATAGTTCTTGCCTTTGTTTGCTTTGCCTAAATCCTGTTCAAGTGGTGCATAACAAAGCATTGTATTTGTATAACCAACAATTAACAATGAGAGGACATTCCTGAACCTTGTTGACTTGGAGATGATTTGAAATGACAGCCTTGTCAGCCAATTATGACTGTTTGCTATTTATTACCAGAAATGTGGAAAAAGAGACACATGTTGAACCGAAAAAGGTACAATTTTGTTGAAGGAACAGAGTTCAACAAACCATAACCCTGCTTCTGGATATTGAACTTTGAAGTCAAATGATATACCATTTTAAAGCTTATGAGATATATTTTCTAAACACAAAATAAAACAAAATTGACCGGGGCCGACTTTACGGCTGATTTGTGCTGTCCAGTCACATATATGTGCATCGCTTTTGGTGTTTTGATGTTTTGGGATGATGTGAGGGATCCCAAATAATCGGAGCCTATTCTTGACTGTGTAATATTCCTTCACCACTCTGACGTACTGGCTTAGCCTTACATGTTGGACAAATAGAATCCGTTTGTGAATGAGGACAACGTATAAGTTCCTTGTACTAGAAGTTCAGCTAGGACAGCCGATGAACTAGCATAGACCGTAGTACTAGAAGCGTGCTGTTTGTATCTCCAGACTCTGGTAGAGAAAATAACAAAATTAACGTTGTCAAGATGGGACATGGATCTGCATGTCCAAAATATTCTCAAACACAAAACTTGCTTTTTAAGGTGGTACACCCCTTGATTAATTTGTACAATTTTTGCATTTTTCTCAAAATTATTAAACACACTGCAAAAATAACATATATTATAGGGGCAAGGAATCCAGTTACTACACCGGAATATCAGTGACTTGAGACAAGCGGTACGTTATTTAATAATAATAATAATGAATGGTTCTTTTAAGGCGCAAAATTTTCTGCGGAACTCAGACCGCACAAAAACATGAAAAAGACAAACAAACAAAGAAGCAATTAATTCTGTGAATCTGGAAAAACTTGACTGAAAAGATGGGTTTTAAGCTGACTTTTAAATTGAATGAATGTGGGGATGCTACGAAGGCTGTTTGGAAGTGAGTTCCAAACAGTTGGAGCAGCAAAATGAAATGAGCGTTCACCAGCTGATTTGAGGTTAACCCGAGGTGTTTTTAGTAACTTTTCAGAGGATGATCGAACGGAGCGGAAAGTTTGACAAGTACAAAGCGCAGATGATAGGTATGGTGATAAAGTGCCATCGAAGTGACGGAAAGCCAGAACAGCAAGTTTGAATTGGATGCGCAAATCGACGGACAGCCAGTGAAGCTCGATGAGGATTGGAGTACTAATATGCTCATACTTTCTTTTTTTGACAATAAGACAGGCCGCACAATTTTTAATTCGTTGGAGACGGTTGAGTTGATCAGCAGTGAATGCCAGTGATACCTGCCAAGATGGAATTGTAGAAATCGAGCCGCGAAAGAATTATTGAATTAACCAGACATGATGTTGCTTTATCAGACAAGTAAGGTCGAATGCAGCCAATATGTCACAAGGATAGAAATGAAGAACGGCATATATCACTGGCATGTTCAGACACAGACAAAGTTTGATCTAATCGAACACCGAGGTACTTAACAGATTTTTGAAAGGTGATATATGAGTCCAAAATCTGGCTGACACGAGAAACCGTACCAACACAAAACAGCATTAATACACTCTTAAATGGACATCTTAGTTGACTCAAAGTCCTTAGGCATGCCACATTGAGTTATTTCAGTATCATCAGCGTACTGAAAAGAGCAGTTGTGCTGTGATGACGTCGGAAAGTGGTTGAGAATATAATGTAAATAAAACTGGACCAAGTACGGAGCCTTGAGGGACCCCGTACAAAAGAGGATTGGGATCCAAAATCAATCCATTGACAATGACAGATTGGAAGCGTTGAGATACATAGGATGTAAACCAATTAAGTACAGTGCCTTTGATACCAAAAGGCGCCTCCCGCCCAAGGAGGATTGATTGGTCCAGCGTATCAAATGCAGCACTGAGGTCAAGGAGTGTGAAGTGAGAGAAATTAACTTCTCATCAGAATTTATGATAAGAAAAGAGGTACCGATAGAATTGTACCTCATTTCTTAACATATTATGAAGTGGGTTTTCTAGGTACTCGTTTGTTTGGGGGAGTGATATTCGCAGCCGTCCAAGAAGAGCGGTGTTCTCCAACAAAGTCCAAGTGTCTGGTACTAAAGTTCAAGTGATTTTTATGACATTTTTCAGTAGATATCCAACCACGAAAAAGCTTATTACTAAAATTTCAGTGTTTTTGAGGCTCAATTTAGGACCATTCTGCGTTGTTTTTCAGGCTTATTCAGGGTTTTTGGCAAAAATGGACTTTCATCCCTGGAAGTGGGGGTTTAGGCTGAGATCTCGAAATGCCACGTTAATTTTTAAGTACTTCCATGGTCAGGGTAAGCGCTGGTAAGAGCCGGGCTTGCATGTTCGGCACACAGACCACAGAAGCAATACAAAATATACTTTTTATTAAATATTATAAATTATTAATTTTTACATTTCAGGTATTTACCCTGGTGAAGTTGGTGAGGAGGGTTCCATTATAGATTTGCCAGAGCTATTTTGGTAAGTACCAGATATTACCTTCACATGGGTGCCATGTGGAGTGGGTTGAAATCTGCCACAAAACAAAACCCTGGGTTGCCCCCCAGACAGAACAGAAAATTGCACTATAGTATTTGGGGCCAAAAAATGTCAAATATTTGCAAATGTTCACATTCTCCAGATTTTAGGTGCTCCATTGCTCCTGACAAAAAGATTCCTAGGACTTCCTACAATGTGTGTCTGTATTTATTCTGACACACATTTGATGCAGTATGATCTCCTGAGCATTTTGACACCATTTTCATCCAAATCGGCCAAAAATGAGTTGGTGCCGGCTAAAACAAGTATTTGGACAGGGGGGGGGTCTGAAAATTAATATTTTCAACAACAATCATTATTTTCTGCCTAATTCTATTAAAGTTGGTGCTGATTTGTATGTTATTGATGTCTAGAATTCCATTAATGAAAGTTGCATAAAAAATGGAGTTGTCGTTTTCTTAAGGGATCTAGAATGAGTGTTTATTGCGTTTCGACAGTATTTTTTTTGTGGGACATGAGAGCACCTCAGACCTATCGAATTGCATTCTGAATACGAAGCATGTCTTTCTGATATCAAATAATTTTCATTTTTTGAAAATCACAATATAATACAAATTTTATGACACATTATAAAAATTTAATATTTTTCAAATTTTTGATATATAACAGTCCTCGAAGTAAATTATATAAATCTAATGATATATTCTTAAAGTGTATGTAGTTGGGAGGAAAAGCCGACGGTCAATTGGAAAATTTTGACCTTTCATATTGAAGATATGGATTTTTTCCCAAAAAGACCTAATTTTTTTGGTGTTTTGGGAAAAAATCTATCTTCAATATGAAAGGTCAAAATTTCCAATTTATCGTCTTTTTTTCTTTCCACCTACATACACTTTAAGCATAAATCATCAGATTTATAAAGTTTACTTCGAGTACTGATAAACATCAAAAATATCAATTTTTAATGATTTGCCATAAAACACATGTGTATTAAATTGCGAATTTCAAAAATCAAAATTATTTGATATCAGAAGGACATTCTTCGTATTCAGAATGCAATTCGATATGTCTGATGTGCTCTAATGTCCCAAAATAAATACTGTCCAAACGTTTCATACCCCAGCCCTTAAAATGGCTGTTTTACGTCCAAATATGGATGTGAGGATGCTTTGTATAAAACACTAACACATTCTTTTCACAAGAAATAAGCCTGTTCCTAAAAAATATGAAATATTACCCTCTTTAAAAGGCTGCTTAACCTACCCCTAGTAGAATCTCACAAATCTCACCATCATGCATCATCAAAATAAAATGTTGTCGCTACCCTACTTTTAAGATTCTTGAGCACCCTGACTCAAATAATCAGTTAGCAATCCTGTGTCCTGGTACTGTGGCGGTACACCACTGTTTGACAGTATCTCATGCCAAGCATTTCCAAAAAGTTAACAACCCTGTAATAATAGCTCAAATTCTAGCCTCAAATTGCAGAGAAACACCATTTTGGATATATATAGACCTATTTCCTATTTCCTGGGTATCTTACATTTTAAGTTACATGTAATGTACATAATTTATAGACTGGATTGATGGTGATGGGCCAAGTTTCACCACATAAACGTAAATGGTTCAGGATAAAAAGTGAAGCCTGGTGTTGTGATTTTTATGCAATTGACTACAGGCCTGAAACAAAGCCTGACATAGCCTGTTTATTTTTACCCTTGCTACCAGCACTAATAGCAAGAATTTGAGAAGGACGACGAGTGGGCGCTGGTATTGAGGTACCCTACATAATATGAACATTATCACACGGATCCGCAATCTTGCTACCAAAAAAAGGTTCGATCTTCCTTGCATACACATGCACCCAAAGTGCACTTTTCTAGCAATACGCCAGAAGGTTTTGAAATGCATACGTAGTAATTAAAGCATGCATATGAAAAATACATAATTAGATATACTATTTAATTAGACAAAATAATTCAGATTTTTGTAACATTTCAGATATTTTGATCCAGTAATATATACAAGTCTGCGTTTGAAACTACAAGTAGGTATGTCACAGTGGCTGCACAATAATTCTGCTACACTGTGCATGCAAGCATAACAGTGAATTGAAAAGGGCGCGCTTCAAATTTGGCCAATTTTAGAAAACATCCATGTCGATAAATGAATTTCTTCATATGCTTCATTTATCCAAATTGTTTGAATTTTTAATATATGGTGTGTGAAGCCTTCCCGAGGCTACCATCGGGTCCCCCAAAATTAAAAATTGTTTTGTTTAAGAACTACTGCCTGTTTTTATGGATTTTGAAGATCGCTCATAAATCAGTAAATATAGGCCTACTGAAGTAAAGGAACTACCACCATTTAGCTGAAATACTAATCTGTCTTAGCATGTAAATTAATTCCGTCGACAACAAATGAAACACTTTCCTAAAACAGTTGAAGCAAAACATTAATCAATGTTTTTTTAGGGAGTAAGTTTCAAACCACAATAGCTCTAAGCCATTGTGTGTGTCCAAGGCCATACTATTTTTGGATACGCGGTAAATCAAAATTGCTGTTCATTTTAGCGATTATCCTCCCATGTTAATCCAGATGACAAAATGTTAATTTAAAGTCTCATTGCAACTGAATTTTAATTTTTACTTTTCGGACTTGGCTTTGAGTAATGGTGACACATACCATGTTTACAGTAAAAATGAAAATTATATTCCAGACACCGTCAAAATGTCAAACTTTTAATTTTTTTGTATTGTTTTTAAATAATTAACTGCAGTTCATTTATTCAACCTCACAACAGGATCATACTTAAAAGATTGATGAATGAACAGACGTTCATTAAATATTGAAAAAAAAACCAAAATTACTCATGCCTAATTTGCATTATAATATCATAAATACATAATTAGCTGTAATTACCTAATTTGCATAATTAATTACTTTTTGTGTATTTTTGTCATCAATTGAAAGAACTTTGTATACATATGTGTGCAAAAAAACCGCACCTTTATATCATGTACGGTTTTCTATTGGCATCAATTTTGCATATTAATAAGCTGAACTTAGTCATTTTTGAGATTTAATTTGTCTGCAGATTGGCCGAAATGGCTAAAATAGTATATTTGATTAATTTATTATAATTATTCAATGATGGATTTTTAAATTTTGTTTTCTGTAACGAAGTCAGGAAAGATAGGCATTTAACATGTGCTATTTAAATTAACGCTGTTTTTCCAAGCAAGCGTCCAAATAAACCTTCAAAATCTCGAAATGTGCCAATTTAGTCATTACAGCCATTTGTGGCAGGATTTCATTCCATCTACGAGCATCTTTAAATTGACATTACATCACAATGCATTGACCGATTTCAATTCTGTTTTTAGATTTTTGATGCTTTAATAAAGCTTAATAATGTAGGAACATTAAATAACGCGTTTCTGCTGCGATTATTTTTGAGGTGATATACCTACTACAAGTTCTACCAGGGCTAATACAGAAGGCAGTGTGGATAGTGATCTTGTCTTGCTTACAGATCCGTTGCTTGCTGGTATTGACTTGTGGTGTTGTTTTGAGGTTTGAGGTTCGCATCTATATTTGAACTACATGTTTTTAGTAAGAACAGATATTTAGTGATATATAGTTACTTATCATCAATACGTGTTGCAAACATCTACATGTGACAATGACACTTTTGAAACCATTTTCTTGTACATTTTGTAAAATGAACCATTATTCTCTGGACAGATTCAAAATCCATGTAAGCAGACATTTGATAAAATATGTACAGGCTCGTAGACGAAAAAAGTGTGTATTTTGTAAGAAAAGCTGGTTAAAATTTGGTAGGCTTTGTAGACAATTGAATAACCTTAGGACGCAACATGTATGGGGCAAATGTAACCCCAAGTGCTTAAGTGTTTCCAAAACAGATGCCAGAAGTTTGTCATCACAGAAACGCTTTCAGTGTGAATACTGCCAGCTGTGGGGAAATAATCTAACAACCCACAGAAGTCACACCAAAGAAAAACCATATCAGTGTGTGCATTGTCAGACATTGTTCACTTATAGTAGTAATCTTAAAGGACACATCAGATCTCATACCATCGAAAAACCAAATCAATGCGAGTATTGTAAGAAATGCTTTACATGTAGCTGCAGTCTCAAATCACACATCAGAACTCACACCAAAGAGAAACCCTATCAGTGTGAGTATTGTCAGAAATGCTTTGCAAGTAGCAACCATCTCAAAGGACACACCAGAACTCACACCAAAGAGAAACCATATCAGTGTGAGTATTGTCAGAAATGTTTTGCTCAAACGTCTGCTCTTAAAAGACACATAAGAACTCACACCAAGGAAAAACCCTATCAGTGTGAGTACTGCAAGAAATGGTTCACTGACAGGAGTAATTATGGAAGACATATTAGAACTCACACCAAAGAGAAACCTTATCAGTGTGAGTATTGTAAGAAATGCTTTGCATGTAGCAAGCATCTCAAAGGACACACCAGAACTCGCACAAAAGAGAAACCCTATCAGTGTGAGTATTGTCAGAAATTGTTCGCTTACAGTAGTTCTCTTAAAAGACACATCCGATTTCACACCAAAGAAAAACCATATCAATGTGAGCATTGTAAGAAATGCTTTGCACGTAGCAGCCATCTCAAAGAACACATCAGAACTCACACCAAAGAGAAACCCTATCAGTGTGAGTATTGTCAGAAATGGTTTGCACGTAGCAGCCAAGTCAGTTCACACATCAGAACACACACAAAAGAAAAACCATATCAGTGTGAGCACTGTCAGGGATGTTTTGCTTTTAAGTCTCATCTTACAACACATATTAGAACACACACCAAGGAAAAACCCTATTGGTGCGAGTACTGCAAGAAATGGTTCACTAACAGTAGTCATCTTAAAAGACACATCAGAACTCACACCAAAGAGAAACCATATGCGTGTGAGTATTGTAAGAAATGCTTTGCACGTAACGGCTCTCTCAAAGAACACATCAAAACTCACACCAAAGAGAAACCGTATCAGTGTGAGTATTGTCAGAAATGGTTTGCACGTAGCGGCCAAGTCAGTGAGCACATCAGAACACACACAAAAGAGAAACCCTATCAGTGTGAGTATTGTCAGAGATATTTTGCTCATAAGTATGGCCTTACAAGACATATTAGAATTCACACAAAGGAAAAGCCTTGTCATTGCTAGTACTGCAAGAAATGGTTCGGACAGTCCGCAGTCGTAATCTGTGAGTCCTGTCAGAAATGCTTTGCACTTTGCATTCCATAGTGGCGTATGATTTTTGTTAATTTAAAAAAAAAATGCCACTTATGTTCTTAATGATGTTCCCTTTCATTTTTCTAAGTCTCATCAGTCAAAATTACCTTAATTAATTAGTTAAATGTGGTGTATAGTTACTAAGTGAAAATTAATATTTTCAACAACAATCATTATTATCTGCCTTATTCTATTAAAGTTGGTGCTGATTTGTATGTAATTGATGTCTAGAATTCCATTTATGAAAGTTGCATAAAAATTGGAGTTGTCGTTTTCTTAAAATGGCTGTTTTACGTCCAAATATGGATGTGAGGATGCTTTGTATAAAACACGAACACATTCTTTTCACAAGAAATAAACCTGTTCCCTAAGAAATATGAAACATTACCCTTTTTAAAAGGCTGCTTAATCTTAGGGCGCGTTCTCACTATGCCTGTTTGATACCAGGACGTGGACTCGATCCTACATCGAGTCCGCTTCCAAGCATAGTGAGAACGCGAAATAAGTGGTTTCGATCCTACATCCAGGATGTAGCATCGAGACCACCTCATTGAGGTAGTCTCGTACCTAGGATGTGGTATCAAACAGCAAAGTGAGAACGCGTTTACATGTGGACTCGATCCACTTACACCGGAAATGTTGTATACACACAACCTTGATGGCCGTCGTTGTACTATAGGCCTATACAATACGGTATACATGTCTACATTATATAATTTCCCATGATAAAATGTAAACATGCATTTTTAACTTAAAATTCGTAGCTGGTATTATAGAACAAATTTATACATGCATGCTTTATTTCATGAATTTACAAAGTGGATATACACGGACTGGCGTTAGATTCGTTAGAGATGCTTGCCGTAGTTTGATGAGCAGCATGCTTCTTGTGCAGTGTGAAAACAACGGCAGCGCGGCAAGATACAGATTTTATCCAGTTTCAGAATTAAACAAAACAACATTGGGCTTTACAGTATAATACAAAAGAATAAATCAGGTGTAATATTCGTTTTTGAGGTGTACATTTTGCTAGACTGAGTTAAAATTACCAATCAAAATTAATATTTTTGATGGTGATTTAGAGGTTGTGTTGCGTGTGAATCGGCGTGCTTGACCAAAATCAGAAATAACAACCAGATGTATTTCTCTCATTTTACACGTATAGGCCTATATAAAATAACAGTTTTTAGAGGTGTTTATTTCAGATCTTTCCAAATACATGCATAGCCTATATCACAAAATAACATATCCATAGATTGAAGGAATATATCAGGGGGCCTGGAAATAAAACATGATCTTGCCAAATTGATAGTCTATAGTAAAGTTTGATTTGTGCTGTGAGTTCGGCTCAAAACATGCATTGAAACAGAATTTGTGACGTCATGGTCATGCATTGAAGCGCTTGATATTATAACATCCGGGTAAGTGGAGTCGATCCTACATCGGGTCCTACATCAGCATTTTGGTGTTAGTGAGAACGCGAAATCAATGTGGACTGAGTCCACTTGTATGTGGACTTGGACCTAGGTGCGAGACCCCATGTCTGTAGTGAGAACACGACCTTAAAGGACACTTTGGAACTCACCAAAGTTAAACCATGTCAGTGTGACTGTTGTAAGAAATGGTTAAAAATTGTACATAGCAGGCATCTAAAAAACACATCAGAACTCACACCAAAGAGAAGCTCCATCAGTGTGAGTATTGCCAGAAATGCATTGAAAGTAGCTAATTAAGTACCTAATTTGCATAAAAGCAAAAAACCTTGTGAACAGATTATATGGAGATACGTATGGGGTACAGTGACATAACTTAGTGGGTAGTAGCAAGGGGGTGACACTAAATTCACGGTTGTTCTACAGTATTAGCAACGCAAAATCTATGAAAATTTCAGCTGGTTTACTAGCTAGAAAGTGAGGCCAGTTATCGATCCGTTATAGCTCGTTATGAATAATTCATGTTCGACCCCTTGGATCATGTTAATTGAGTTTGGCAAATAACAACGTTGTTAGTTTTGCGAACTTTGCCTGTTCAATGAGAGTATAGCGCGCCTTCAATACATCTGGGCACAAAACAGGCGTAAAACGATCCAGTTTAATGAAATGGCGGACAGGTATTCCCATCAGGCACCAGTGATATGTTTTTTCAAAGAAAGTCTACTAATTTGATATGAAATGACATTTTGCAATAGCAAAGTCAAAATTAGGACTTGCTGTCAATAATATGAAGGAAATATGTGACAGAGGCAAGGTGGGAAATACAAGTAGTATTTAAGTTATAAAAACCTTTGATACCCGACCTGACCTTCCATCATGGCGCCTTATTCGTCTTTATGTATTTCTATTATGCTCTCAAGTAAAATAAAATACCAATCTGCTCTGAGCAGACAATGTTACTTGGCTCCCAGCATGAATTATTGATTTTATACGGAAGTAAAGAAATGCACAGTGTATGTGCATGATGTGCAAGCATACTCCAAATATTTACGGTAAATCTGAATAGTGGTCACATGTTAACATATCATGTGTCGGGAAATCACGTGGCAACATTTTAAGATTTCAGGCTTGTTTACTAGTTAATTGCCATTTGTACTCTTTATTATCTTTGTTAATTAACATATATTTTAAATGCTGATAAATCGTGGTTGGCTACCCATGATATCTGTTAAATTCAATGTTTTGTTTTATGAATATAATTCTACCACGCAGAGGGGGTCACGCAGCAGAATTTCACATCACCTGACTTAGCTACATTTCAAGCTCTGCTCTTCAAATTCATGTAAATTTCAAAGTTTATACATTTAATATATTTAATATGATACTAATTTTTTGTTATAACCAACTGGTACATGAAATATACTAGCTTATTACCTATACAGAAAGGTGATTATCCGCCTTCACTCAGCAAATTGACATGCCCGGCATATGCAGCCATTCTCCGTCTGGATAACATGACTGTCGCCCTCAATACGTCTGGGCTTAAATTTAAATAACAATACGCTATTTACATATCAATGCGGCCTCATGCTAATTAAAGCTGCCCCATCCAGGAGTTCATCTATGGTAGTAGCAGGGCCAGAGGTTCTCGACCTGATTAGATTTCAATTAAGTACCAAATTTGCATAATTTATGCGTAACAAGCAAAATACCATTTTCTCAGAGACTAGGGGTTGCACGTTCCTCAAACTTGGTGGGTGGGTGCATCTTGACCCCAGACAGAACAAGTTTATATTGGTTAGTGGGTCAAGGACATCCAGGGGTCATCTTGAGGTCAAATTACTAAAAACTGTAATACGGGCATGACACTTGGTTGGTACAGTCAAAATTTAAAGCCAAATTTTGGAAGGTCATTTTGGGGTCATCCAGGGTCACCCAGAGGTCATTGGAGGTCAAATTACTCAAAACTGTCATATGGGCGTGACACTTGGTGGGTACAGTCAACAGTTAGAGCCAAAATTTTGGAAGGTCATTTTGGGGTCATCCAGTGTCACCTGAGGTCAAATTACTAAAAACTGTCGTATGGGCACGAAACTTGGGAGGTACCAATAGGTACAGTCAACATTTAGAGTCAAATTTTTGGAAAGTCATTCCAGGGTCATCCGAGGTCACCCAGGGGTCATCTGAGGTCAAGTTACTAAAAACTGTTGTATGGGCATGAAACTTGGTGGGTACAGTCAACATTTAGAGTCAAATATTTGGAAGGTCATTTCAGGGTCATCCAAGGTCACCCAGGGGTCATCTGAGGTCAAAGTACTTACAACTGTTATATGGGCATGAAATTTGGTGGGTACATTCAACATTTAGAGCCAAATTTGAAGGTCATTTCGGGGTCATCCAAGGTCATTCAGGGGTCATCAGAGGTCAAATGACTAAAAACTCGTATGGGCACGAAACTTGGTAGGTACAGTCAACATTTAGAGTCAAATTTTTGGAAGGTCATTCTGGGGTCATCCAAGGTCACCCAGGGGTAAACTAAGGTCAAGTACCAATTATGCCCTGCCGAGAACCGCCAAGTTCATTTACTTCTACCAAAAGTAATCGCAAAAGCAGGTAGGTGGTCGCAAAAGCAGGTAGGTGGTCGCAAAAGCAGGCGAGACTGGTGGTTCGAGAACTGCCTTGTTATACATGTATATGAAACTAGTTTAATTATTGTTAAACCTGCTTTTTAATGTACAGTTTAATGTAAACTTACATTGGAATCGGCCAAATTTGTTGTGCTTAAGGGCTGGGGTATGAACGTTTGGACAGTATTTATTTTGGGACATTAGAGCACATCAGACATATCGAATTGCATTCTGAATACGAAGAATGTCATTCTGATATCAAATAATTTTGACTTTTGAAATTCGCAATTTAATACACATTTTATGGCAAATCATTAAAATTGATATTTTTGATATTTAACAGTACTTGAAGTAAACTTTATAAATCTGATGATTTATACTTAAAGTGTATGTAGGTGGGATGAAAAGCCGACGATCAATTGAACATTTTGACCTTTTGTATTGAAGATATGGATTTTTTCCCAAAACACCCAAAAAAATTAGGTCTTTTGGGAAAAAAATCCATATCTTCAATATGAAAGGTCAAAATTTTCAATTGACCATCGGCTTTTCCTCCTGCTACATACACTTTAAGAATATATCATTAGATTTATATAATTTACTCGAGGACTGTTATAATTATATCAAAAATTTGAAAAATATCAAATTTTTATAATTTGTCATAAAATTTGTATTATATTGTGATTTAAAAAAAAAATGAAACTTATTTGATATCAGAAAGACATGCTTCAGTATTCAGAATGCAATTCGATAGGTCTGAGGTGCTCTCATGTCCCACAAAAAATACTAATAAACGCATAATAAATGCTCATTTTGGATCCCTTAAAGGTCAACTGAGCAATTTCAACACAACCAATTATGCAACATTTCCTGCCCTATCACATTTGCAATATATGATAAGACAATTTAGGGTTTTAACTTTAGGTTCCCCTGGAAGTGGGGGTTTAGGCTGAGATCTCGAAATGCCACGTTAATTTTTAAGTACTTCCATGGTCAGGGTAAGCGCTGGTAAGAGCCGGGCTTGCATGTTCGGCACACAGACCACAGAAGCAATACAAAATATACTTTTTATTAAATATTATAAATTATTAATTTTTACATTTCAGGTATTTACCCTGGTGAAGTTGGTGAGGAGGGTTCCATTATAGATTTGCCAGAGCTATTTTGGTAAGTACCGTATATTACCTTCACATGGGTGCCATGTGGAGTGGGTTGAAATCTGCCACAAAACAAAACCCTGGGTTGCCCCCCAGACAGAACAGAAAATTGCACTATAGTATTTGGGGCCAAAAAATGTCAAATATTTGCAAATGTTCACATTCTCCAGATTTTAGGTGCTCCATTGCTCCTGACAAAAAGATTCCTAGGACTTCCTACAATGTGTGTCTGTATTCATTCTGACACACATTTGATGCAGTATGATCTCCTGAGCATTTTGACACCATTTTCATCCAAATCGGCCAAAAAATGAGTTGGTGCCGGCTAAAACAAGTATTTGGACAGGGGGGGTCTGAAAATTAATATTTTCAACAACAATCATTATTTTCTGCCTAATTCTATTAAAGTTGGTGCTGATTTGTATGTTATTGATGTCTAGAATTCCATTAATGAAAGTTGCATAAAAAATGGAGTTGTCGTTTTCTTAAGGGATCTAGAATGAGTGTTTATTATGCGTTTCGACAGTATTTTTTGTGGGACATGAGAGCACCTCAGGCGTGTCGAATTGCATTCTGAATCGAAGAATGTCTTTCTGATATCAAATAATTTTCATTTTTGAAAATCACAATATAATACAAATTTTATGACACATTATAAAAATTTAATATTTTTCAAATTTTAGATATATAACAGTCATAGAAGTAAATTATATAAATCTAATGATATATTCTTAAAGTGTATGTAGTTGGGAGGAAAAGCCGACGGTCAATTGGAAAATTTTGACCTTTCATATTGAAGATATGGATTTTTTCCCAAAAGACCTAATTTTTTTGGTGTTTTGGGAAAAAATCTATCTTCAATATGAAAGGTCAAAAATTTCAATTGATCGTCGGCTTTTCATCCCACCTACATACACTTTAAGCATAAATCATCAGATTTATAAAGTTTACTTCGAGTACTGATAAACATCAAAAATATCAATTTTTAATGATTTGCCATAAAACACATGTGTATTAAATTGCGAATTTCAAAAAATCAAAATTATTTGATATCAGAAGGACATTCTTCGTATTCAGAATGCAATTCGATATGTCTGATGTGCTCTAATGTCCCAAAATAAATACTGTCCAAACGTTCATACCCCAGCCCTTAAAATGGCTGTTTTACGTCCAAATATGGATGTGAGGATGCTTTGTATAAAACACGAACACATTCTTTTCACAAGAAATAAGCCTGTTCCCTAAAAAATATGAAATATTACCCTTTTTAAAAGGCTGCTTAACCTACCCCTAGTAGAATCTCACAAATCTCACCATCATGCATCATCAAAATAAAATGTTGTCGCTACCCTACTTTTAAGATTCTTGAGCACCCTGACTCAAATAATCAGTTAGCAATCCTGTGTCCTGGTACTGTGGCGGTACACCACTGTTTGACAGTATCTCATGCCAAGCATTTCCAAAAAGTTAACAACCCTGTAATAATAGCTCAAATTCTAGCCTCAAATTGCAGAGAAACACCATTTTGGATATATATAGACCTATTTCCTATTTCCTGGGTATCTTACATTTTAAGTTACATGTAATGTACATAATTTATAGACTGGATTGATGGTGATGGGCCAAGTTTCACCACATAAACGTAAATGGTTCAGGATAAAAAGTGAAGCCTGGTGTTGTGATTTTTATGCAATTGACTACAGGCCTGAAACAAAGCCTGACATAGCCTGTTTATTTTTACCCTTGCTACCAGCACTAATAGCAAGAATTTGAGAAGGGACGACGAGTGGGCGCTGGTATTGAGGTACCCTACATAATATGAACATTATCACACGGATCCGCAATCTTGCTACCAAAAAAAGGTTCGATCTTCCTTGCATACACATGCACCCAAAGTGCACTTTTCTAGCAATACGCCAGAAGGTTTTGAAATGCATACGTAGTAATTAAAGCATGCATATGAAAAATACATAATTAGATATACTATTTAATTAGACAAAATAATTCAGATTTTTGTAACATTTCAGATATTTTGATCCAGTAATATATACAAGTCTGCGTTTGAAACTACAAGTAGGTATGTCACAGTGGCTGCACAATAATTCTGCTACACTGTGCATGCAAGCATAACAGTGAATTGAAAAGGGCGCGCTTCAAATTTGGCCAATTTTAGAAAACATCCATGTCGATAAATGAATTTCTTCATATGCTTCATTTATCCAAATTGTTTGAATTTTTAATATATGGTGTGTGAAGCCTTCCCGAGGCTACCATCGGGTCCCCAAATTAAAAATTGTTTTGTTTAAGAACTACTGCCTGTTTTTATGGATTTTTGAAGATCGCTCATAAATCAGTAAATATAGGCCTACTGAAGTAAAGGAACTACCACCATTTAGCTGAAATACTAATCTGTCTTAGCATGTAAATTAATTCCGTCGACAACAAATGAAACACTTTCCTAAAACCAGTTGAAGCAAAACATTAATCAATGTTTTTTTTAGGGAGTAAGTTTCCAAACCACAATAGCTCTAAGCCATTGTGTGTGTCCAAGGCCATACTATTTTTGTATACGCGGTAAATCAAAATTGCTGTTCATTTTAGCGATTATCCTCCCATGTTAATCCAGATGACAAAATGTTAATTTAAAGTCTCATTGCAACTGAATTTTAATTTTTACTTTTCGGACTTGGCTTTGAGTAATGGTGACACATACCATGTTTACAGTAAAAATGAAAATTATATTCCAGACACCGTCAAAATGTCAAACTTTTAATTTTTTTTGTATTGTTTTAAATAATTAACTGCAGTTCATTTATTCAACCTCACAACAGGATCATACTTAAAAGATTGATGAATGAACAGACGTTCATTAAATATTGAAAAAAAAACCAAAATTACTCATGCCTAATTTGCATTATAATATCATAAATACATAATTAGCTGTAATTACCTAATTTGCATAATTAATTACTTTTTGTGTATTTTTGTCATCAATTGAAAGAACTTTGTATACATATGTGTGCAAAAAAACCGCACCTTTATATCATGTACGGTTTTCTATTGGCATCAATTTTGCATATTAATAAGCTGAACTTAGTCATTTTTGAGATTTAATTTGTCTGCAGATTGGCCGAAATGGCTAAAATAGTATATTTGATTAATTTATTATAATTATTCAATGATGGATTTTTAAATTTTGTTTTCTGTAACGAAGTCAGGAAAGATAGGCATTTAACATGTGCTATTTAAATTAACGCTGTTTTTCCAAGCAAGCGTCCAAATAAACCTTCAAAATCTCGAAATGTGCCAATTTAGTCATTACAGCCATTTGTGGCAGGATTTCATTCCATCTACGAGCATCTTTAAATTGACATTACATCACAATGCATTGACCGATTTCAATTCTGTTTTTAGATTTTTGATGCTTTAATAAAGCTTAATAATGTAGGAACATTAAATAACGCGTTTCTGCTGCGATTATTTTTGAGGTGATATACCTACTACAAGTTCTACCAGGGCTAATACAGAAGGCAGTGTGGATAGTGATCTTGTCTTGCTTACAGATCCGTTGCTTGCTGGTATTGACTTGTGGTGTTGTTTTTGAGGTT
This sequence comes from Amphiura filiformis, assembly GCF_039555335.1. Classification (NCBI taxonomy): domain Eukaryota; kingdom Metazoa; phylum Echinodermata; class Ophiuroidea; order Amphilepidida; family Amphiuridae; genus Amphiura; species Amphiura filiformis. The sequence continues at coordinate 33,869,116 of NC_092645.1, read as the reverse complement.
TGAGGTTCGCATCTATATTTGAACTACATGTTTTTAGTAAGAACAGATATTTAGTGATATATAGTTACTTATCATCAATACGTGTTGCAAACATCTACATGTGACAATGACACTTTTGAAACCATTTTCTTGTACATTTTGTAAAATGAACCATTATTCTCTGGACAGATTCAAAATCCATGTAAGCAGACATTTGATAAAATATGTACAGGCTCGTAGAAGAAAAAAGTGTGTATTTTGTAAGAAAAGCTGGTTAAAATTTGGTAGGCTTTGTAGACAATTGAATAACCTTAGGACGCAACATGTATGGGGCAAATGTAACCCCAAGTGCTTAAGTGTTTCCAAAACAGATGCCAGAAGTTTGTCATCACAGAAACGCTTTCAGTGTGAATACTGCCAGCTGTGGGGAAATAATCTAACAACCCACAGAAGTCACACCAAAGAAAAACCATATCAGTGTGTGCATTGTCAGACATTGTTCACTTATAGTAGTAATCTTAAAGGACACATCAGATCTCATACCATCGAAAAACCAAATCAATGCGAGTATTGTAAGAAATGCTTTACATGTAGCTGCAGTCTCAAATCACACATCAGAACTCACACCAAAGAGAAACCCTATCAGTGTGAGTATTGTCAGAAATGCTTTGCAAGTAGCAACCATCTCAAAGGACACACCAGAACTCACACCAAAGAGAAACCATATCAGTGTGAGTATTGTCAGAAATGTTTTGCTCAAACGTCTGCTCTTAAAAGACACATAAGAACTCACACCAAGGAAAAACCCTATCAGTGTGAGTACTGCAAGAAATGGTTCACTGACAGGAGTAATTATGGAAGACATATTAGAACTCACACCAAAGAGAAACCTTATCAGTGTGAGTATTGTAAGAAATGCTTTGCATGTAGCAAGCATCTCAAAGGACACACCAGAACTCGCACAAAAGAGAAACCCTATCAGTGTGAGTATTGTCAGAAATTGTTCGCTTACAGTAGTTCTCTTAAAAGACACATCCGATTTCACACCAAAGAAAAACCATATCAATGTGAGCATTGTAAGAAATGCTTTGCACGTAGCAGCCATCTCAAAGAACACATCAGAACTCACACCAAAGAGAAACCCTATCAGTGTGAGTATTGTCAGAAATGGTTTGCACGTAGCAGCCAAGTCAGTTCACACATCAGAACACACACAAAAGAAAAACCATATCAGTGTGAGCACTGTCAGGGATGTTTTGCTTTTAAGTCTCATCTTACAACACATATTAGAACACACACCAAGGAAAAACCCTATTGGTGCGAGTACTGCAAGAAATGGTTCACTAACAGTAGTCATGTCTTAAAAGACACATCAGAACTCACACCAAAGAGAAACCATATGCGTGTGAGTATTGTAAGAAATGCTTTGCACGTAGCAGACCTCTCAAAGAACACATCAAAACTCACACCAAAGAGAAACCGTATCAGTGTGAGTATTGTCAGAAATGGTTTGCACACGTAGCGGCCAAGTCAGTGAGCACATCAGAACACACACAAAGAGAAACCCTATCAGTGTGAGTATTGTCAGAGATATTTTGCTCATAAGTATGGCCTTACAAGACATATTAGAATTCACACAAAGGAAAAGCCTTGTCATTGCTAGTACTGCAAGAAATGGTTCGGACAGTCCGCAGTCGTAATCTGTGAGTCCTGTCAGAAATGCTTTGCACTTTGCATTCCATAGTGGCGTATGATTTTTGGTAATTTAAAAAAAAATGCCACTTATGTTCTTAATGATGTTCCCTTTCATTTTTCTAAGTCTCATCAGTCAAAATTACCTTAATTAATTAGTTAAATGTGGTGTATAGTTACTAAGTGAAAATTAATATTTTCAACAACAATCATTATTATCTGCCTTATTCTATTAAAGTTGGTGCTGATTTGTATGTAATTGATGTCTAGAATTCCATTTATGAAAGTTGCATAAAAATTAGAGTTGTCGTTTTCTTAAAATGGCTGTTTTACGTCCAAATATGGATGTGAGGATGCTTTGTATAAAACACGAACACATTCTTTTCACAAGAAATAAACCTGTTCCCTAAGAAATATGAAACATTACCCTTTTTAAAAGGCTGCTTAATCTTAGGGCGCGTTCTCACTATGCCTGTTTGATACCAGGACGTGGACTCGATCCTACATCGAGTCCGCTTCCAAGCATAGTGAGAACGCGAAATAAGTGGTTTCGATCCTACATCCAGGATGTAGCATCGAGACCACCTCATTGAGGTAGTCTCGTACCTAGGATGTGGTATCAAACAGCAAAGTGAGAACGCGTTTACATGTGGACTCGATCCACTTACACCGGAAATGTTGTATACACACAACCTTGATGGCCGTCGTTGTACTATAGGCCTATACAATACGGTATACATGTCTACATTATATAATTTCCCATGATAAAATGTAAACATGCATTTTTAACTTAAAAATTCGTAGCTGGTATTATAGAACAAATTTATACATGCATGCTTTATTTCATGAATTTACAAAGTGGATATACACGGACTGGCGTTCGTTCGTTAGAGATGCTTGCCGTAGTTTGATGAGCAGCATGCTTCTTGTGCAGTGTGAAAACAACGGCATCGCGGCAAGATACAGATTTTATCCAGTTTCAGAATTAAACAAAACAACATTGGGCTTTACAGTATAATACAAAAGAATAAATCAGGTGTAATATTCGTTTTTGAGGTGTACATTTTGCTAGACTGAGTTAAAATTACCAATCAAAATTAATATTTTTGATGGTGATTTAGAGGTTGTGTTGCGTGTGAATCGGCGTGCTTGACCAAAATCAGAAATAACAACCAGATGTATTTCTCTCATTTTACACGTATAGGCCTATATAAAATAACAGTGTTTAGAGGTGTTTATTTCAGATCTTTCCAAATACATGCATAGCCTATATCACAAAATAACATATCCATAGATTGAAGGAATATATCAGGGGGCCTGGAAATAAAACATGATCTTGCCAAATTGATAGTCTATAGTAAAGTTTGATTTGTGCTGTGAGTTCGGCTCAAAACATGCATTGAAACAGAATTTGTGACGTCATGGTCATGCATTGAAGCGCTTGATATTATAACATCCGGGTAAGTGGAGTCGATCCTACATCGGGTCCTACATCAGCATTTTGGTGTTAGTGAGAACGCGAAATCAATGTGGACTGAGTCCACTTGTATGTGGACTTGGACCTAGGTACGAGACCCCATGTCTGTAGTGAGAACACGACCTTAAAGGACACTTTGGAACTCACCAAAGTTAAACCATGTCAGTGTGACTGTTGTAAGAAATGGTTAAAAATTGTACATAGCAGGCATCTAAAAAACACATCAGAACTCACACCAAAGAGAAGCTCCATCAGTGTGAGTATTGCCAGAAATGCATTGAAAGTAGCTAATTAAGTACCTAATTTGCATAAAAGCAAAAAACCTTGTGAACAGATTATATGGAGATACGTATGGGGTACAGTGACATAACTTAGTGGGTAGTAGCAAGGGGGTGACACTAAATTCACGGTTGTTCTACAGTATTAGCAATAAAATCTATGAAAATTTCAGCTGGTTTACTAGCTAGAAAGTGAGGCCAGTTATCGATCCGTTATAGCTCGTTATGAATAATTCATGTTCGACTCCTTGGATCATGTTAATTGAGTTTGGCAAATAACAACGTTGTTAGTTTTGCGAACTTTGCCTGTTCAATGAGAGTATAGCGCCCCCAATACATCTGGGCACAAAACAGTAAAACGATCCAGTTTAATGAAATGGCGGACAGGTATTCCCATCAGGCACCAGTGATATGTTTTTTCAAAGAAAGTCTACTAATTTGATATGAAATGACATTTTGCAATAGCAAAGTCAAAATTAGGACTTGCTGTCAATAATATGAAGGAAATATGTGACAGAGGCAAGGTGGGAAATACAAGTAGTATTTAAGTTATAAAACCTTTGATACCCGACCTGACCTTCCATCATGGCGCCTTATTCGTCTTTATGTATTTCTATTATGCTCTCAAGTAAAATAAAATACCAATCTGCTCTGAGCAGACAATGTTACTTGGCTCCCAGCATGAATTATTGATTTTATACGGAAGTAAAGAAATGCACAGTGTATGTGCATGATGTGCAAGCATACTCCAAATATTTACGGTAAATCTGAATAGTGGTCACATGTTAACATATCATGTGTTAGGAAATCACGTGGCAACATTTTAAGATTTCAGGCTTGTTTACTAGTTAATTGCCATTTGTACTCTTTATTATTTATCTTTGTTAATTAACATATATTTTAAATGCTGATAAATCGTGGTTGGCTACCCATGATATCTGTTAAATTCAATGTTTTATGAATATAATTCTACCACGCAGAGGGGGGTCACGCAGCAGAATTTCACATCACCTGACTTAGCTACATTTCAAGCTCTGCTCTTCAAATTCATGTAAATTTCAAAGTTTATACATTTAATATATTTAATATGATAATAATTTATTGTTATATCCAACTGGTACATGAAATATACTAGCTTATTACCTATACAGAAAGGTGATTATCCGCCTTCACTCAGCAAATTGACATGCCCGGCATATGCAGCCATTCTCCGTCTGGATAACATGACTGTCGCCCTCAATACGTCTGGGCGCAAATTTAAATAACAATACGCTATTTACATATCAATGCGGCCTCATGCTAATTAAAGCTGCCCCATCCAGGAGTTCATCTATGGTAGTAGCAGGGCCAGAGGTTCTCGACCTGATTAGATTTCAATTAAGTACCAAATTTGCATAATTTATGCGTAACAAGCAAAATACCATTTTCTCAGAGACTAGGGGTTGCACGTTCCTCAAACTTGGTGGGTGGGTGCATCTTGACCCCAGACAGAACAAGTTTATATTGGTTAGTGGGTCAAGGACATCCAGGGGTCATCTTGAGGTCAAATTACTAAAAACTGTAATACGGGCATGACACTTGGTTGGTACAGTCAAAATTTAAAGCCAAATTTTGGAAGGTCATTTTGGGGTCATCCAGGGTCACCCAGAGGTCATTGGAGGTCAAATTACTCAAAACTGTCATATGGGCGTGACACTTGGTGGGTACAGTCAACAGTTAGAGCCAAAATTTTGGAAGGTCATTTTGGGGTCATCCAGTGTCACCTGAGGTCAAATTACTAAAAACTGTCGTATGGGCACGAAACTTGGTAGGTACCAATAGGTACAGTCAACATTTAGAGTCAAATTTTTGGAAAGTCATTCCAGGGTCATCCGAGGTCACCCAGGGGTCATCTGAGGTCAAGTTACTAAAACTGTCGTATGGGCATGAAACTTGGTGGGTACAGTCAACATTTAGAGTCAAATATTTGGAAGGTCATTTCAGGGTCATCCAAGGTCACCCAGGGGTCATCTGAGGTCAAAGTACTTACAACTGTTATATGGGCATGAAATTTGGTGGGTACATTCAACATTTAGAGCCAAATTTGAAGGTCATTTCAGGGTCATCCAAGGTCATTCAGGGGTCATCAGAGGTCAAATGACTAAAAACTCGTATGGGCACGAAACTTGGTAGGTACAGTCAACATTTAGAGTCAAATTTTTGGAAGGTCATTCTGGGGTCATCCAAGGTCACCCAGGGGTAAACTAAGGTCAAGTACCAATTATGCCCTGCCGAGAACCGCCAAGTTCATTTACTTCTACCAAAAGTAATCGTAAAAGCAGGTAGGTGGTCGCAAAAGCAGGTAGGTGGTCGCAAAAGCAGGCGAGACTGGTGGTTCGAGAACTGCCTTGTTATACATGTATATGAAACTAGTTTAATTATTGTTAAACCTGCTTTTTAATGTACAGTTTAATGTAAACTTACATTGGAATCGGCCAAATTTGTTGTGCTTAAGGGCTGGGGTATGAACGTTTGGACAGTATTTATTTTGGGACATTAGAGCACATCAGACATATCGATTGCATTCTGAATCGAAGAATGTCATTCTGATATCAAATAATTTTGACTTTTGAAATTCGCAATTTAATACACATTTTATGGCAAATCATTAAAATTGATATTTTGATATTTAACAGTACTTGAAGTAAACTTTATAAATCTGATGATTTATACTTAAAGTGTATGTAGGTGGGATGAAAAGCCGACGATCAATTGAACATTTTGACCTTTTGTATTGAAGATATGGATTTTTTTCCCAAAACACCCAAAAAAATTAGGTCTTTTTGGGAAAAAAATCCATATCTTCAATATGAAAGGTCAAAATTTTCAATTGACCATCGGCTTTTCCTCCCTGCCACATACACTTTAAGAATATATCATTAGATTTATATAATTTACTTCGAGGACTGTTATATATCAAAAATTTGAAAAATATCAAATTTTTATAATTTGTCATAAAATTTGTATTATATTGTGATTTAAAAAAAATGAAACTTATTTGATATCAGAAAGACATGCTTCGTATTCAGAATGCAATTCGATAGGTCTGAGGTGCTCTCATGTCCCACAAAAAATACTGTCGAAACGCAATAAATGCTCATTTTGGATCCCTTAAAGGTCAACTGAGCAATTTCAACACAACCAATTATGCAACATTTCCTGCCCTATCACATTTGCAATATATGATAAGACAATTTAGGGTTTTAACTTTAGGTTCCCCAAAATCTTGCATGAGTAAAGGAGGGGGTGCAAAGATTTTTTGGCATGTCAAATTATGCGGAACTCTTTATTGAAAGTCCAAGTCAACTGAAATATTGGAAATAAGCTTTTATTTTGTAGATTTTGATTGAAAGATATTCCCTAAAAGAGCATGCTAAAATCACAAAATAGGCCTACCCTGTGTAATACTTATGAGACCTTGTAGGAGGGTAAAATTGGGGGAGTGGGGGCATGAAATTTTTGGCAAGCCAAAAGGGGCAATGATTTAAATTTGGCAGGCTGAGGGGGGCGGCAAGTGTTTTTGGCGGGCCGATTTATGGTTTGGAATTTTACCGGGGGGGGGGGGGGCGGCTGATAATTATTGCAAGGCCTCTTAGGTTTACCAGTATTTTTTGAAAATTTAGTCAAATAAGACATTAATTTATTCAAATTGTTTTAATATTTCAGATATTTTGATCCAGTAGTACAATTCTGCATGGAAACAACAATATAGGATGCAGTGAGGATTCTGATCTTAAAGCTTGCTTACAGCTGTTTGTTGGTTCTGACTTCCATGGTTTGCTTGAGGTGGGCACATAATTGAACTTAATATTTGAATATTGTTGCACATGTTTTACATGTGATACATATTGTAAACATCTTGTGACAATGACACTTTTGAAACCATTTCCTTGTACATTTTGTGGAATGAACCATTATTCTCTGGACAAATTGAAAATCCATGTAAGTAGACATCTGATAAAATATGTGCAGGCTCGTAGACGAAAAAAGTGTGCATTTTGTAACAAAAGCTTGTCAAAATATGGTAAGCTTTGTAGACATGTGTATAACCACAGGACACTACATGTGTGGGGCAAATGTAACAAGTGTTTAAGTTTTTTAAATGAGTGTGAACACAGACTTTTGTGCACTTCTATTGATTTCAAAACGGATGCCAGGAGTTATTCCACAGAAAAATGCTTTCAGTGTCAATACTGCCAGAAGTATTTTACTTGGAAACATAATCTTAAAACCCACATCAGAACTCATACCAAAGAGAAAGCCTTCCAATGTGAGTATTGTCAGAAATGCTTTGGACGAAACAGCCATCTTAAAATGCACATCAGAACTCACACTAAAGAGAAACCGTATCAGTGTGAGTTCTGTCAGAAATGGTTCAGTTCTAGTGGTCATCTTAAAAGACACATCAGAACTCACACCAAAGAGAAACCATATGTGTGTGAGTATTGTAAGAAAAGCTTTGCACAATACAGCATTCTCAAAGAACACATCAAAACTCACACCAAAGAGAAACCCTATCAGTGTGATTATTGCCAGAAATGTTTTTCACGGTCCGGTACTCTGAAAAGTCATATCAGAACTCACACTAAGGAGAAACCCTATCAGTGTGAATATTGTCAAAAATGTTTTGCTCAAAAGGGTGATCTTTTAGCACATATTAGAACTCACACCAAAGAAAACCCCTATCAGTGTGAGTATTGTAAGAAATGCTTTACACGTAGCAGCATTCTCAAAGAACACATTAGAACACATACCAAAGAGAAACCCTATCAGTGTGAGTATTGTCAGAAATGCTTTGGACGTAGCAGCCATCTCAGAGGACACATCAGAACGCACACCAAAGAGAAACCCTATCAGTGTGAGTATTGTCAGAAATGGTTTGCACATAGCAGCCAATTCAGTGAGCACATCAGAACACACACCAAAGAGAAACCGTATCAGTGTGACCATTGTATGAAATGCTTTGCACGTAGCAGCCATCTCAAAGGACACATCAAAACTCACACAAAAGAGAATCCCTGCATGTATCGGTGAGTAATTAGGGTGAATCTGAAAATGATAAAAAATTTTAATGGGCTACTTTTATTTGGTACATTATGTTTAAAAAACATTGCATGAAAAAAATTATACATTTTGAAAAACATTTAGAGGTCCCGACCGGACTTTGTGTGTGAAGTCAATGTGATTTTTGAGGTTAATCTTTTTCTCTTTGTTTTCACTTTCAAAAAGTCAGATGGATGCCAAAAGACTGTCACTTATTTTTGACATGACAAATACTTTTTTATAATCATGGATATCTGTTAGAATAAAGTTAGAGATTCGTCAAAAAACACACAAAACTGAAATCCTTGGGGTGCAGCTTTTAAACACATCTGCTTTTATTCCTGTTGTTTGAATTATTCATTACTATTCAGTTCATCTCTAACAAAGGCTTGCACACCTGAAACCATTTCATATTATTAAATAAGTCTGCCAAAGAGAAGTAAACACATGTAATATTTAATTGATCTGATTTTAACCATTTGAAGTGTTTTGATTCACTGGTTGTAAGGGGTGGTGCAATAATTATGTGTACCCCCTGGGTGGTGAGTTCTCAAAATGGTCTGCCAAAATTCGCTTGCCCCCCCTTTCTGGCTGTGCCAAAAATCTTTGCCCCCATTTGATGTGCCAAAAATCTTTGCCCCCCCTTACACAGCAAGATTTTTGGAAATGATTAAATGAATTATGCAACGTTGTCAACGTTTGGACTGCGGTCTGTTTTAACACCATGACATTTATATCTTAGACAAATGTGTATATGCAGACATTTATAGAACCCAGTGACGCAGCATCCATTTGTGTGGGAACTGAACTGGAGCAAGTGGGAATAGATAGACCAAGTGGACCAAATGGGATGGACCAAGTGGTAATAAACGGATGACACATCAACTCAATCGATCATTATTAAAGGGGGTACTACACCCCTGGCCAATTTTTTACCTATTTTTGCATTTTTCTCAATAATTATAGCACATTGGTGACAAGTAAGATATGTATAGTCTGGTTGCTCTACGAAAAAGGAATAAAAATCAAAACCACTAATCCCTCCAATTAGCTCCTGCTGATTTCCCATTATAGAACTATCAAAAAGTGTACCAACAGGTTTCATAATAACATTATTACATAACAATTTTCTATCTTTTGGATTGTCTGCTGTGGTTTATCATTGGGGTTGCTTGTCCAGCTGGGAGTGAATTTGACCAAAGGGGGTTATTATCAGTAATTGGGCCTGGATTAATCTCCTTTTTCGTAGCAAAAGCCAACTATATATTATAGGGGCAAGGACTACAACTACTGTACTGAACATTCAGCAACTCAAAGCAAGTAGTTATTGATTTATTGATCAAATATTGGTTTTCCCTCATTTTTGACTGTATCTCCACAACCGTTGTCTGTGTTGAAATAAAATTTCCAGTGCAGTAGTTGTAGTCCTTGCCCCTATAATATACATATCTTACTTGTCCCCAATGCGCTATAATTTTTGAGAAAAATGCAAAAATAGGCAAAAAATTGGGCAGGGGTGTAGTACCCCCTTAAGTCTGTTTAGATATGATTTGGCCAATGTAAATACAAGGTAAACAAATTTTGTATATATCTACTAAATGACAAAAGTTGTTTTCCTTTTATTGCTCTCTTTATCTTATAGTACATCATGGATGGTGATTTATTTCAATTAAAGTCTTAGATTTTGTTAGCTTTAAATCAAACAGTGTATTTGTGTTGTGTATTCGTGTGAGGGTAAAAATTGATTTTAGCCTTGAGTCAACTCGTAACAACACCGTTTCTATATGCTCTAAAAAGGTGTAGGAAAACATTAGAAATTTTCTGCACACTGTGCTCGCATGATTATGGTAAGACAATAAGGTCCCAAAAATCTTGCATATGTAAGGGGAGGGGCAAAGATTTTTTGGCACATCAAAAGGGGGTCAAAGGTTTTTTGGCATGTCAGAAGGGGGGGGGGTGGCAAAGATTTTTGGCGCGGCTTAAGGGGGCGGCAACGATTTTTGGTAGACTATTTTGAGAATTCACCATCCCAGGGTACACATAATTATTGCACATCCCCTTAAATGCTTTGGGGGAGCTGTTTTATATGACTTCCCCCAATAATTTTGCATGTCACTAGATATCATTAAAACATATATAATTGATAGATTTTACCCAATTAAAAATTACACTTTTTGCATTCTACATGTCCTTTAATATCAGGCAATAAAGGAGTATTTTCGTGATCCCAGCATCCCCTTTTTATGACATTTTTCAGTAGATATCCGCAAAAAAAGCTTATTCCCGAAATGTCAGTTGATTCCGATTTTGCATTTGCGAGTTATGCATGATTATGTGTATTACACTGCTCCATAGACAATGCGTTGTAATTTCGTTCTGGTATACCAGCACGAAATTCAAATTTCACGATATCTTTCCTAAACGAATTAATCTGCAAGAAATATTTTGTATCTAAACATTATGTAGCCAGAGGTTTCCAGTGATATAAAAATCTCAACTTCTTTTGAGAAAAGTGGGGGGGATGATCATCCCATGATGCTGTGGATCACGAAATGCCCTTTTAATGTAGAACATATGCATTTCTCCTAACTCGTCTACCACTCTTCATAACAGCTCGACCTCTCTCCTTAAAATTTTTAGGGGAGTGGTTTGAACATCTCCTTAACATTCTTAAGGGGATCGAGCTATTGACAGCTCACCTTGAAACAGGGGTAGCATTAAGGCCCGAAAGTCGGGGGTTGTTTTCCCATGTTTTTCACTCCTGAGCTTGCACAAAATCCAAATACATGGGGTGAAAATTAAATCTCGGGGGTGAAAGTGAATATTTTGCAGTGTAGTCAGGGGTAAGAGTAAGGTCCAAAAGTAGAGGGTCAGAGTTCACCCACGAGCTTGCACATATTCCCAATATAGAGGGTGAATTTTTTTTTTTTAAATTTAGGGGGTCATTCACCCCCGATCGGGGGTTAACGCTATCCCTGCTTGGAAAAATTTAAAACAAATTTAAAATTGCACATTAATTATAGCATTAAAGGGACATTCAGAAATCAATTCCAAACTAAACATCTCAAAAAAGTAACTAACCCCCCTTAAAGGAAGGTGACCTGATATATTTGGAAAATCGAATTCTTTAAAACTTACGTATAACATAAAATGTCATCCCTTTCAAGCACTCATGCAAAAAGAACATATAAATGTTTTTTGTAAATGTGACTAATTACTAATGTAATTACCGACATAAATACAAGCTTATGCAGCATGATAATAGAGACATTGCGATTTTTCAAACGCAGCACGTGGCACATACGTTTTCGCGTACGTTAATACGATGTTGAATATGGCTAGTCTCTGTTCCAGACTGGATTGTGCTCATTCGTCACGATGGAGAACAAGAAAGTCAGAATAAAGACTATAATATTTGCTCAATATCTAACAGCTTCTAAGCTAGGTCGATAGAGGGCATAATGCTTGAAAAAATAACAGTGACCTGTGACTATGCCTAAATTCAAACAGACCCCTTTTGATTTTGATTAAAATTTTGACCTACAGTGCTGATTAAACCTAATTGTTTTTTGTGCTCCCCAAATATTATAGTTGCCCCAAAACATATATTTTGGTAGATTAAAGATCACTACATACATACATCATGACTTTACTTTCAAAATGAGACTTTTTCGTCCTGAAAATTGGGCGCGTTGCATGGACTTAGACATGAGGTAAAATCAGCATATTTCAACGTAGCATCTGCGTTTTTTATTCTACGTTGGAATCCAAAATGGAAATCGCATTGTAATTTTTTTAACGCAAAGTATCACACACATTTCAATGGACAATCTCTGCGTGTTAATATTGCGTTTAAATTTAGTCCATTTTTAACACATCGCTGTACCTTTATTATAATGATTTGTTACAAACAAAAAGGATCATAATAATAATTAGACTTTCCTTCATATGTTCATTATCTTTGACTGTCTTTAATATATTGGGAAATGGACAAATTTTGTGAATTTTCAACAATGTACCTACGCCCGATTTCAAGACGTGGAATATCTTCAAAATAGCTAAATCACGTGACCTCGCCCGATACAGGAGAGTGGTTTTGAACAGATCAACGTACGTCCGATGTCTACGTTTGGAAATCGCAATGTCTCTATTGGTAGTTATACAGTGTTTTTATTAATGATAATCATCATGATCATGCAATATATTGATTTCAAGTAAGAGGCCCTATTTTTCTCATAAACATATTGAAATTAGAAGTCTCAAATATATGGTATACCATATTTGGGACTAATTCTGCAGTTTTTTGATGATTTCTTTGGAAATATACCGATTTGGAACGCCAAATTTCAATATGTGTATGAGAAAAATATGAGCTTTCATCTGATACCCAAAGCAGCATTTTGATGAGGTAAAGTGGGGGAAGAGATTGTCAATCAGGTTACCCACCTTTAAATAATGACCGTTATTTAGAAACGGGTGATTTTACTACAAATCTGTAGTTGGAAGCAGAATTTATTTCTGCACATATTGACGTATATATATTGACGTCACAGCGTGTACATTTAAATAAATCATAACCCAAGATTTGAAAGTTGCAGTAAATTGTATTGATTTTGTATTCAGTGTTATGGAAGGAAATCTGTGTAATGATATCTGAGTGTTTTTGTATTGTAAAAATTTGTATGTAAGTGCAACTTTCAAATCTGGACCTCATCTACATTAAATTGACTGGTGTTTTATTGTTTTCTGGGCTATCATATCAAATGGGGTGACAAAATGCGCAGAAATAAATTCTGCTTCCAACGCATTTTACAGATTTGTAATACAATAGCCCCTTTTTGAATAATAGCCATTATTTAAGGGGGTTAGTTACTTTTTGTGAGATGTTTATTTTGTGAATATTCAGAATATTTGCTTATGTATAGTAGGGGGAGCATTATTTGACAAAAATCAACATTTTAATGTTTCATAATATTAAAGTGCCTGGAATACAAGTAATTTGTTTTACCGGGTTTGAAATTTGCCACCCAAAATAGAATACCCTTGTAAGTTTTAACATGATTTTTGAGCATTCTGTCAAATATTACTTAATTCAAATTGTTTTAATATTCCAGATATTTTGATCCAGTAATATAATACAAGTCTGCGTTTGAACCTACCAGTTCTACCAGGGCTAATACAGAAGGCAGTGTGAATTGGGTCGTCTTGGTTGCAGCTCCATTGTTTGCTGGTATTGACTTGCGGTGTTGTTTTGAGGTGCGCATAGATATTTGAACTACATGTTTTAACATTATCGTCAGCACATATTGCAAACATCTACATGTGATAATGGCACTTTTGAAACCTTTTTCTTGTACATTTTGTAAAATGAACCATTATTCTTTGGACAAATTGAAAATCCATGTAAGCAGACATATGATCAAATATGTGCAGGCTCATAGACGAAAAAGGTGTGTATTTTGTCAGAAAAGCTTGTCAAACTGTGGTAGGCTGTGTAGACAATTGAATAACCACAGGACGCAACATGTATGGAGCAAATGTAACAAGTTTTTAAGTTTTTCAAATAATTGTGAGGACAGACCTTTGTGCACTTCTGTTTGTTCCAAAACTGATGCCAGAAGTTATTCCACAGAGAAACGCTTTCAGTGTGAATACTGCCAGAAATGTTTTGCTTGGGAAAATAATCTAACAACCCACATAAGAAGTCACAACAAAGAAAAAACACATCAGTGCGAGTATTGTCAGAAACACATTGCAAGTCATCGGATTAAAAGACACATCAGAACTCACACTAAAGAGAAACCCTATCAGTGTGAGTTCTGTCAGAAATGGTTCGCTTATAGTAGTATTCTTAAAAGACACATCCGATCTCACACCAAAGAAAAACCATATCAGTGTGAGCATTGTCAGAAATACTTTGCAAATAGTCACCGTGAAACCCACCTCAAAACTCACACAAAAGAGAAACCATATCATTGTGAGTTCTGTCAGAAATGCTTTGCACATAAGCACAATCTCAATTTACATATCAGAACTCACACTAAAGAGAAACCATATCAGTGTGAGTATTGCCAGAAATTGTTTGCTTATAGTAGTAATCTTAAAAAACACATTCGATATCACACCAAAGAAAAACCATATCAGTGTGAGTATTGTAAGAAATGCTTTATATGTAGCAGCAGTCTGAAATCACACATCAGAACTCACACCAAAGAGAAACCGTATCAGTGTGAGTATTGTCCGAGATGTTTTGCTCAAAGTTCTAGTCTTACAGCACATATTAGAACGCACACCATTGACACCAAAGAAAAACCCTATCAGTGTGAGTATTGTAAGAAATGCTTTGCACGTAGCACCCATCTCAAAGAACACACCAGAACTCACACCAAAGAGAAACCCTATCAGTGTGAGTATTGTAAGAAATGCTTTGCACGTAGCAGCAATCTAAATGAGCACATCAGAATACACACAAAAGTGAAACCCTATCAGTGTGAGTATTGTCAGCGATATTTTGCTCAAAAGTCTGGTCTTGCAGCACATATTAGAACTCATCAAGGAAAACTATCGATGTGAGTATTGTAAGAAATGCTTTGTACTTAGCGGCCATCTCACTGTGCACATCCGATCACACCACTCAAAATAGAAACCCTATAGTGTGAGTATTGGCAGATATATTTTGCTCATAAGTCTGGCCTTGCAAGACATATATTAGAATTTAAGAACTTGCACTAAAGTAAAACCATATCAGTGCGAGTACCAGGGCCGTAGCAAGGGGGCGGCCGGGGATGCCATGGCCACTGCACTTTTTGAGAAATTTGTTATGTTTTTCTTTATATTTTAATTAGGGCATCTATTTGTAATTTGGCTGCCCCATATTTGTGATGGCCGCCTCACATTTTTCAACCTTGCTACGGCCCTGATGAGTACTGTCAGAAATGATTTGCATTTAAAGGCCTGCCCAGTTGACACTGGGCCCACACATATTTTAGTAGATGTCTGTTTACATGGATTTTCAATTTGCCCAAATAATAATAATATAAAATTTGAAATGTTGACACACATATGTCACAACCTATGGAATCGGTTAATTTGTTGTGTTTATAGGTTGACTGAGCAATTTTGACATAAAAGTCGACAACATTAAAATAACATCCAAATCAATTGAAACTTTGGAGCTTTTTTTTTAGATCTCTATTGAAAGATGCATCAAATATTAATTCAAATTGTTTTAATATCATAATTTCAGATCATTGGCCCGGTAATAAAATTCTGCATTTGAAACTACAAGTTCTACCTGGGCCAAGAGGTAGTGAGGATTTCAGTTTTATCTTGCATACGGCACCATTGTTTTGCTGGTATTGACTTCCATAGTTTGCTTGAGGTGGGCACATATTAACTGAACTTGATATTTTGAATGTGGATATAATTCTTTTGAAGTTTAAATTACGTGCGATACCTATTGTAAGTAGTGACGATGAAACTTTTGAAACCGTTTCCTTGTACTTTTTGTGGAATGAACCATTATTCTTTGGGCAAATTGAAAATCCATGTAAACAGACATCTACTAAAATATGTGTGGGCTCATCAACGAAGAAAGTGTGCATTTTGTAAGAAAATCTTGTTAAAATACGGTAAGCTTTGTAGACATGTGAATAACCACAGGACGCTACTTGTATGGGGCAAATGTAGCAAGTGTTTGATAAGATTTTCAAGACCTTTGTGCACTTCTGATGATTCCAAAAATGATGCCACTTCCACAGAGAAACGCTTTCAGTGTGAATACTGTCAGAAGTGTTTTACTTGGAAAAAAAGTCTTAAAGCCCACATTAGAACTCATACCAAAGGTTACAAATCTGATGTCAGAAGTTATTCCACAGAGAAACACTTTCAGTGTGAATACTGCCAGAAGTGTTTTACTTGGAAAAAAAGTCTTAAAGTCCACATCAGAACTCATACCGAAGGAAATCATACCAATGCTACAGCCAGCTTAAAACCCACATCAGAACTCACACCAAAGAGGAGCCGTATGAATGTGACCATTGTCAGAAATGCTTTTCGTCAAGTAGTAGTCTGAAGAGACACATCTGGACTTATACCGGAGAGAAACCGTATCAGTGTGAGTACTGTCAGAAATTCTTTGGATACAGCAGTGAACTTAAAATACACATCAGAACTCACACCAAAGAGCAGCCCAATGTATGCGAGTATTGTCAGAAATGCTTTTCGTCAAGTAGTAGTCTGAAGAGACACATCTGGACTCATACCATAGAGAAACCATATCAGTGCGAGCAATGTCAGAAATGGTTTACACATAGCAGCCGTCTCAAGGAACACATCAAAACTCATACTAAGGAGTATCAATGCAAGTACTGCAAGAAATGGTTCTCAGGAAATCACAACCTTAAACTACACATCAGAAGAATTCACACCAAGGAGAAACCATATCAGTGTGAATATTGTCTGAAATGCTTTGTATGTAGAGACGAACTCAGTGGACACATCAGAACTCACACCAAAGAGAAACCCTATCAGTGTGAGTATTGTCAGAGATATTTTGCTCAAAGATCTGGTCTTACAGCACATATTAGAACACACACAAAGGAAAAATCCTATCAGTGTGAGTTCTGCAAGAGATGCTTCACTGACGGTAGTAATCTCCAAAGACACATAAGAGGAATTCACGCCCAAGAGAAACCCCATCATTGTGAGTATTGTCAGAAATGTTTTGCTCAAAAATCTGGTCTGACAGCACATATTAGAATACACACCAAGGAAAAACCCTATCAGTGTGAGTACTGCAAGAAATGGTTTAGTGACAGTAGTAATCTTAGAGGACACATCAGAACTCACACCAAAGAAAAACTTTAGAGAAGCATTATAAATGCGAGTATTGTCAGATATGCTTTATGTCAAGTGGTAGTCTTAAGAGTCACATCTGTATTCACACAAAGGAGAAACCATATCAGTGTGAGTTCTGCACAAAATGGTTCACTAGAAGTTGCAACCTTACACACTTCAGAAGTCATACCTAAGATAAATGTGAGTATTGTTAGAAATGTTTTGCTCATAAAAGCAAACTCACCTACCAAAATTGGCCAAAGCCACATCTAGAGGGATAAGGCCTTTAAGTATAGCAGTCCACATTATGGGCCACGTGGCCTGTGTAGTATTAAAACGAGCATTATCAATCAATGTGATCCCCTATATTTTAACATTGGGGCCGTTGGGCCCATATACTAGATGACCTACATGTATTAAAAGCTATTATGGGTATATTTGTGAATGTATAAAATGCTTTTTTTTTGGCTGTGAAACAGTATTCTCTGTATTTGGCCCCTGGGGCCCTTGACCTTTGACCTCTGGCTGGGGCCAAAATTGGCAAATCACATCTTTGGGGTAGGGAGGGCCCTAGGCACAGGGTGTTCCACATACCTGGCCTGAGACTTTCGTATGTGTATTGAGCTATCTGTAAGAGGTAAGAGGTAAAAGCCCAAAAAGAATAATAATTAAAAAAAAAAAAACCCGTGAGGGGGCCCGAAGGCCAAAATAGCAAGGGCCTTGCTGACAGCTTAAATTCGCCACTGTTGTGAAGAAATATAATACTTAGGGTCTTTTTTTTATCTTTTCAGGTTCTGTTAGTCTATTATTTTTTGTCCAGAAACGAAATGCATTCAGTTGATCTGTAACTTTCTACGCATCATGAAGAAGCTGCTACTCCCAGCACACAATTCTTGTGTGTTTATAGTACAAAATCTCATGCCAATATCCCCAAGAAGGATATCAATGTGCGGAACCATACAAATACGGCTAGCGTTTATAGTGAGCAAGTTTCCGGATAATTTCTGACCGAATAGAAATAATAACGCAATGTACCACTTTTAGGAAAGTGATCTAGCACTGCTCTCGCTATTTTAAAGTGGTTCACATTGATCTGACAGTCAGATGGGCCGGGTGTGACGCAACTCCCCAAAATGCTAATCACTTGCATTTTCGTTACTGCAAAAGATTTAAAAAACCTGCAGAAACAAAAATGAAAAGGGATTAAGTGAGCTAAGGTCTCTTATATTTTCAGTTTCTGTTATTTTGTGAGTTGATCTGTAACTTGAATATTGATTGTTAAGTTTGAAGTACCAATCAGCTTATTTCAATAGAGGTGTCAATAAAGGCTGGATAAGACAAGATTATCATTTATGGAAAACCGGTGTTTTAGTGGTCTAGCACCCCTCACGCTCGTGTCCTCTTATACCTATTGCCGAATAGACCTTTGATATTGTTAAACTGGTTCACATTACTGTGACAGAATGCCAATCCGAATGAAAATGTCCATTTTTTTCTGTAAAAATGTTGAAAATCAGCCCTTAAATCACAAAAGGTCCATGTTTGAGCCAGTCGCACCCCCAATAAATCCTGACTAAGGGCATGTGCAGTGCCAGTGTCGCCCTTCCCCTCTCTGAATCAGTCTCCCCTCTCCACCCCATGGCCCTTCTTTCTCCTCCTGTGCTCTTCTCTTTCAAGTCTTTTCCATTTCTCCCTCACCCCTCCCACTCTTATGATTTGCTCAGTCTCAAGTACAGTAGCATATCGGGGGCAAAAATGAGGGAAAAGTGCCTCTCCGAGTGAGCTCCGACAAAAAATGAAATTAAAGTGACAATTGGGAAAGCAAAGGAAAAGAACGGGGGCAAGGAGCCTGTTTTCCACCAAAATTCATCCTGAACATCGGGTAGTTTACAAAACATTTCTGTGCTATGCACGCACATTGTCCTAATTAGGTAATTTTCACCCAGATCATGGGCCAAAATTGGGTCGACCCAGCAGGTAATTATTTTGTGTAAGCTAATCCAAACTACAACCCTAATCCTTATTATAACCCTAATCCTAACCCTT
The DNA here is from genome assembly GCF_039555335.1 of Amphiura filiformis. NCBI lineage: Eukaryota > Metazoa > Echinodermata > Ophiuroidea > Amphilepidida > Amphiuridae > Amphiura > Amphiura filiformis. The sequence continues at coordinate 33,849,724 of NC_092645.1, read as the reverse complement.
ATCCTAACCCTAATCCAAACCTGAACCCCAACCTTAATTTCATGTTTTTGTTTGTTTGTTTGTTTTATTTCTTCTTTAACCTGGGACACTCAATCAGTTGAAAACACAATTAATCATCTGTTCTTCCTTGAGGCCCAGGGATCAATACAACATTTACATAACATAATTATTAAGGTTTTAAAAATACTAAATACATTCAAATACATAATAATATTGCAAATTTAGATAAATACAATGTTTACAAAATAAATCAAATTACAATGTAACTTTACAACATGTTTAAAATACTATTAATACTACATACATAGGCAAAGCATATAGAATAAAGGATCAAATAATATGGGGACCCAATAAGCATTAAAACTACTTAAAAGATAAAACACTACAAAAATCAACCTATGAACCAGCATAGCTATAAAACATTAATATTATTCAAAACTATCGATTGCACCAAATACAAACAAAATAATTCATTTAATGTCAAATACAAATAATTCAATATGGAAATTGATTACACAAAATAGTAGTAAGGCATAGCATGATAGTATAAATATAACTCAAACAAATCTTGTTTTGCAAAATAAACGAATGAAGCCAAAATATGAAACAAATTTAAAGGCTACTATTTAAGAATCATAAAATTGAGAGTTGTATATTGTTTTGAAAGTTGCTGTGCTAATTGGGAGAGGTGATTTCAGTTTAGGATCTAGTGAATTCCAGGCCTTAGCCCCTCTGAATAAGAATGAGCGTCTACCAGCTTCAATTCTGGGTTTGAAATTAAGTGCAATATTGCCATGAGCGCTACCACGTGTATTGTGACGATGACTGGTTTTCACAGAGGTAAAAATTGTTTGCATATACTTTGGAACAAAACCAGCAATACATTTATAAGTTAAAAGACACAGATGGTCTTGTCTAAGGTTGCTAAGAGGCTTCCATTTAAGGTTTTCCCTGATTAAAGAAGATGGTGTCCTGACTGGAACTTTAAGAATGGCCCTCCCAGCCCTGTTCTGGAGACGCTCAATCCTATTCAGAAGCGTGTTATTGCAATTTCCCCATACGGTATCACAGTAAGTCAATCTTGGAAGAATAAGAGCTTTATAAATTGTATTCATGTGGTTAGCAGATAGCCATTCCCTGATTCTGTACAACATTCCAATGTATTTCGAAACTGTAAACAAGTTTGATTAATTTGTGCTTCCCATTTTAGATTTTGGTCGAGAATGACTCCCAGGTATTTACATTGATTTACATTTTCAAGTTGTTCCCTATTCATGTAAAGACTTAGCTCATCAACCCTTGCATTAAAATAACTTGAACAAAAAAGCATGGCTTTTGTTTTTTTGTCATTTAAGGTCAATTTGTTCACTTCCATCCACGATGTAATTCGTTTAAGATCATCATTAAGATGCACATTGATCTCATTTATGTCTTTTGATGAGCGAAAAACGGCCGTGTCGTCAGCATAAAGCGTGATTTTGGTATCACTGGACACAGTTAGAGGCAGATCATTGATGTACATATTACATGGAGTTACCAAAACTGTGTAAAATACAAAATTGTTGCACGCTACGCCTGCACATTATCCCATACAATTAAGCTCTTTTTAGAAGCTCAAAGACTTTATGCACAATCTTTTAAAAAAAAATGTATATGTATATATAATACCCGATAACCCGGGTCAACGTTAGGTAACCATGATTTTTTGTTTGCCCCCGAACATTTTACTTGCCCCCCCACGACTAAGAAAGCCGACTACGCCCCTGCTCAAGTATCTTCCCAATCCCCCTCAAAATTTATCAGTATGATCATTGACTGACAAAAATCAGCTCTGCAAAAATAAACTGCCCGGCATTTCCCTAATATGAAATGTAAAAAAAGAAAGGAAATTGAGTTGGCAGAGGTGGGCCTTGAACCCACGCCTCGGCTAGCCGCTATCATGGATACAGTATACTTCCAGCATCTAGTCGGGACCCCAAGACAGTAATTCGGGCCCCAACTTAGTAACTCAGGGTCCAAGATAGTAACTCTGGGCTCTGAGATAGTAACTAATTGGGGCCCTGAGACAGTAACTCAATGCCCCATATTAGTAAATCTGGGTCCGAGATAGTAACTTTAGTAGTGTCTAGGGCCCTGAGTAACTATCTCCAGCCTGAGTTACTATGTCAGGGCCCCGAGTTACTAACTCAGCCCCAAGTTACTTGTTACTATCTTGGACCCCGAGTTACTAATCAGGCCCCCAAATTACTAACTTGGACCCCGAGCCCTAAGTTACTGTCTCCAACCCCGGCCCGAGTTACTGTCTCAGACCCCGGCCCGAGTTACTAAAACAGGGCCCCGAGTTACTATCTAGGGGCCTGAGTTACTATCTCGGACTCCAAGTTAATATCTCGGACCATGAGTTACTAAGTCGGGCCCGAGTTACTATCTCGGGGCCCTGAGTTACCATCTCGGGGTCCTGAGTTACCATCTTGGACCTGAGTTACTATCTCGGGGAGTTGCTATCCTGGAGCCCTGAGTTACTATCTCGATCGGACCCCGAGTTACTATCTTGGACCCCGAGTTACTAAGTCGAACCCCAAGATTTTGTTTTTTCTGTCTTCCATGTCACTTTGGGGGCTCCGTAGTTTCCACTGTTCAAAGACATAATAAAATTAAAGAGCCATGCTTGGCAAGAGAACTGAACATATTATTATTTAGTGTTTTAATAGTTTTAATATTGTAACACCATGTTACCACCAAATAGTAAATTAAAATGCACATACGTACGGCGTCCGTCTTCGAACGTGTAACTTGAACGTAATTTTAAAAACTAATATTTTTTTTGGATCAAAAGAACAAAATATTGGAGTTCAAAAACAATGTGGACACAAAATTTGAAAAGTAGACACCATATTTTCACCTGTCTGTACTTAAATAGTTTTAAAAATTTAAATAATGGTGACGTTCATATCCGATGAGGGTCTCCAACCACTAACATAGGCTGGCAGTGGAGCCGTGTCCAGTTTTCAAATTTTGTGTTCACTTTATGCTGGTTTCATACTTTCCTGCCGCTTGCCGCTTTGCCGCTCTGAAGATGATTTTACTTCACTGCGCAATCTCACCAAAAACGCTAGCGTGACCAGCGGCAAGCCGATATATCGATCACTCTGCCGCCGCGGTAGCACCGCTGGGAGTTGAACTCAAGTCAACTCGGAGCGGTACGTGCCGCTCTGACGTATGAGAACAAAATACGATTCTGGAGCGGTGCTGAGCGGCAAGAGTGGCTTTCAGAGTCATGCCGCTGCCGCTCAGTGGTGTGCCGCTCCGCTTGCAGAAAAGTTCAAGCGGCATGATGAAGCGTCATGCCGCTCAGCGGCAAGCGGCAGAAAGTATGAAACCAGCTTTATTCTTTAATAATTTCAAATTGTTTTAAAGGAGTCCAGCTTTTGTTACCAACAACGATTATTGACTTGTTATGGAACTCCCAGTTTGATTTAATATTTTGTTTATACAGGGTGTCCCAGAACAAATTACAGAGCGAATAAAATTGATCGTAAGTCGAGAAATAGACATCAGAATCAAATAATTTTAAATGTAGCGCATAGCTTATTTTGTTGTGCATCACATACGAATATTTTATTTGATTCGTTTGACTGGTTGCGAAGAAATCAACGATTACATAATGCGTGCATCAATTCAGTTCATTCCAAGTTTGATCAACAGGCGCTTTTTCATACTCGGTTACCGCTTCCTAAAGTCAGGGCTGTCAACTCTCACGCATTGGGTCACTTTCTCACGGTCTCACGCCAAGGTAGTATAATCTCACGCCTAGGTAGTAAATCTCACACAAAAAGCTGGAAAATGAGTAAAATCTCACGCACCTTCATGAATAATTTGTTGCTCCTAACCCCCCCCTTTCCACATTCCCGAGCGCCATGGCTCAAATAATCATGGTACAAAATGAACATTGGAGTCGGCAAATCCCGGTACGCCCCTGTCTCACGTGAAGCAATTCCAAACAGTTGACAGCCCTGTAAAGTTTGTATATCTCATTAAATTTAGTCCATATTATCCATTTTATAATCGGACGGTGCTATGTCATTCATGCTTTCACTGAATATGAATAACAGTTTGTCCATAAAACTATGATTTCTGCAATTGGAAGCTTTCCAACTTCAATTCTTTATGTTGTGCAAATGTGTTATATTTTAACTTTCCAAAGAACATTTGAATCAAGAATAACAATGATCAAGTGCTTACCACTTACCGTGTGATTTTTGATACCATAAACATAAACTATGCATTACAATTTCTGGGAAATATTCCAAAAACATTATTAAATGTGTGTGAGAATTTTTTTCAAGCCAGCTGGAATTCTTTATGCAATAATTCTTTATGCAACATTAACGAAAAAATATATTTACAAGCACCGAGCATTATCTTACATTTTCATTTTCAATATCGTGCAGGTTTTCAAATTTGAACAAAACCTAATTAAATGATTTGCAAGAAACAGATTGTTTAAAAAGAATGAGAAATCACAGAAAAAAATATGCAGCCCATTGACAGTTAACAACGTGCGTGCATTATGAATGATCTTTCATTCAAACTTGGAATGAAGTGAATTGATACATGCGTTATGTAATCGCTCATTTCTTCGCGATCAGTCAACCGATTCCAGTAAAAATAGCGTATAAGATGCAGAATAAGATGGGCTAGACGCCGATGTTTAGAATTTTGGATTCTGATGTCTTTTTCTCGACTTCTCTCCAAATTTATTCGCCCGGTAATTTTTTCTGGGACACCCTGTACACATAATTTGTAGATGTATTATTATTATTATTAGATTTTATTGACATCTTACAACAAGATATGGCAGGGGCTATTTTAGGCGAAAAAAATCACTGCACGTTGGCGATGTAAAGTCTAGGTGATCAAAGGGTGGCAACGAGCTTGCAGGAAGGTGCTGATGTAGGCAGCGGGTTAGGTAGGAACCCCACCCCCAAATCACGAAAGGCCAAAAAGTGCACTTTTTTATGCTTTTTCGGTCAAAAGAAGGTTCAAGTTTGCCCATTTGCTAGCGTAGCGAGCCAAAACATTAGGTTCGTTATGCTTTTTTAGTCAAAAAAAGTCCAAAATTCTGAAAAAAGGTCCCCGTTTTAAAAATCAGCCCCCAAAATCAAACCTGGAGGGGAGTTTTCCCCTCGAGTTTAAGAGATTTTTTTTAAAATCTCCTAGTTTGGACATATGCGGTTTGCAAACTATAATATGCATGAGGCCTCTTTGAAAAGGTTTTAGAAAAATGAGGAAAGGGGCGATGAAATATTAAGTGCGCGCAGCGCGAACATTTTGAAATTTTACCTGAAAGTGACCACACTACAAGTGCTATTAAAGCATCCCTTTTGAGTTTGTGAATGCATAGAGATATTTAAGCACGGATTTGTAATTCTCACTGCACGGAATTTTAATCTCACTGCACAAACGTGCCAGGAGGCACGTTAAAATAGCCCCTGAGATATGGTCAAACAACAGATACAAATAAAGTACAAGAACAATAAAATGTACAACTATAAAGAATAAGCCTATATTTAAATTCCATTTACTATTCAGGGACTTCACAAACACTTGTTGGGGGAGCCTGATGCAAAAAGGGGGGCCCTGAAAAAATTGCCACAAATTGTCCTGCAAAAATTGAGTTTATATGCTTTTCTATGGGGTTGACCCATAATTTTCATGTCAAAAAGGGGGGCCTGAAATTTTTGAGGTCTGTATATGTAAAGGGGGGGGGGCAGATTAATGTTCGCGATGAAATTTTTTTGCATCAGGCCTCCCCTCAACCAGTGTTTGTGAACGGCAGGGGCTGTGCAATAATATATGAGCGGGGGAAGGGGCCCACCGAAATTCACTTGCCCCTCTCAGCCTGCCAAAAATCACTTTCCCCCATTTCGACCCGCCAAAAAATCTTTGCCTCCCCCCTTTACACCCACACATGCCAAATTTGTGGGATCCCAATTTGCAAACCTTAAATGGTCTAGATACGTGTTGCGAGCGCAGCAAGCAGGAAAATTTGCACATTAAAGCAAAGCCTTTTTAGAGCGTTTTATTTAAAAGGCGCTCCATGGTTATGTGCTTTCCCCCCCTTAGCTGGTCGAAAATTGCTTGCCCCCCCTTAATTCAGCTTGCCAAAAATTTCTTGCTCCAATTTTACCAGGCTCCCCCGGGCTCATAATTATTGCACAGCCCCTTACCATTACCGTATATTACTTTCTCGGACTAGTACTCGGTACAGAGGCTCCAGAAGATTTTGAATATTGGGCCCAAATAAAAAGCGCAGAAGCTTTTGAAATGCAATATACATGTGAATTGTAGGCCTACCTTACGGTTAACCGCGGTTGGCCTATACGTCTACATTTTGAATTACCTACCATAAAGGCCAATGAAAGTCAATTCCTTGTTTCCCGTTACACAATTTTTCATGACTGTGTAGGTGACCATTTCATTTTTCATCCCCCCCCCCACCCCCGTCGGTTCCGGAGCCACTGTACAGTTAGCACGCAGGCCCGTAGCCAGCCCTCCGAGTTAGGGGGTTCGTTTTTGCAGATTTCTGTTAAGTATAACCCCGGAGTATAACTAGCTGGCGGGTTAAGTGATGAGTAATGGCCGCGTAGCGGGCATCGCGCCGCGGAAGCGCGGCGCAGGGGGGTGTCTGAGGGGGGATGTCCCCCCTCAGAAATGGAAGAATTTTGAAAAATGAAGTCCCAATTGAAGGCATTTGGTGCACACTTTTTACATTATTATCAGAAATATTATGGTTTCAATTTATTATTGCAAAGAGGCAAATTAGCACGGTTAAAACAAGAAAAAGTTGCAAATCAGGCGCTGGGGGTGTCTGAGCTTAGGGGATGTGCCCCCCTCAGAATTTGATTTATTTTGAAAAATGTAGTCCCAATTAAAGGCGGTGCACCATTTTTACCTTATGGTTTCAATAATTATATTATAGCACAAAAAGGCTAATTAGCGCGGTTAAAACAAGACCAAATTGCAAATCAGGCGCAGGGGGTGTCTGAGGGGGATGTGCCCCCTCAGAATTGGAAGAATTTTGAAAATGAAGTCCCAATTGAAGGCATTTGGTGCATCATCATTACATTATTATCAGGAATATATGGATATATTATAGCAAAGAGTGAAATCAGAGCAGTCAAAACAAGAAAAAGTTGCAAATCAGGTGCGTTACTTCATCTCAAATAATATCAATTATTTTCCTATGTTCAGGTTTTTACGGTTTTTTGGTCAAAAAAAGTCCAAATTTTTGGGGAAAAGTCCACTTTTTACAAAATCGCCCCCCTTCGGAAAAAAGTCCACTTTTTCAAAATCAGCCCCCCAAATAACTCCATTCATCTCTGAACTAAGCTTTCTCGGTTATCGTTTTTTTGCACACCAAATCATTTAAAAATCTAGATGAGACAAAGAGGCAAATAATTACTCTGCTGTATTTATAGCATTAATTAACTCATCATTTATATCTTCCACATAGCCTAGGCCTACATAAACTGGGCGTCGGGGGATTTTTCAAATCGTCCTGCTAATCTGATCCTAAAATTAATGGGAAAAATTCGCGCGAAGCGCGAGAAAAATAACAATTTTTGTGCTAAAATGGCCATTTCAACCACATTTCTAATGTTCTCCTTTTTTGTGTCAAAATTTTAGGGGGTTCGATCGAACCCCTCGAAACCCCCTGGCTACGGGCCTGGCACGTACAGTATAGTACAAGTAGATATCAGGGCCGATATTCATAAAGCCTTGCTAAATTAGCCCCTGAAATTAGCAACCAACTAGTGCTTAGCAAGATGCTAAATCCACTAGTTGATAGCTACGTAGCAATCAACTAATTTCTTATTCATAAAACCTTGCTAAACACTTTGCTAACTAGCTATCAACTAGAAATATTTAGCTGATAACTTATTTGGGTGTTTTGGGTGCTATGGCCTTCAACAGTTGTGTAACATCTAATACAATAGGCTTATATAATACATGTCTATTATACTTGAGCTCTGAACCACAGTCAAAATGATCAAAATGTAATGACTCATTGCTGATGGTCTTCATTGAGATTTCGTTAATAAAATTACATGTGTATTTTGTAAGCTATATAGGCCTACAAGGTTGTTACGGCAAATCATAGCAACAATAATTTAATAGCATATGATATATCTTGCTTGTTGTCCTGACAAAAGCCAAGCATGATTTATCTTTATCAAATTGACATATAATTTGTTATTGAAAATAAGTCATGCATCTTTACCAAAGAGAACATTGGTAACATGTCTCCAAAATATATATTTTACGTATCAAACAATTGAACAGAATTGCTTCGATTGAACATATCTGCTTAACTAAAGATTACTTGCTATATCATAATCATTTTTCTTGTGCAAATTTGGTTAAACAATACTGGCTTAGTTCAATGTTTATTCATTCACCCTAAATTTGTTGTGTGTTTTTAAGACAGTTTCTTATGTGTAAAACACACTGAAGACCTCAGAAACAGAATATTCTGAGAACATTATTTTTCATAATTGACAACAGTTAATATGAAATTAAAACAATAAATGCAGACTGACTAGTTGTCAACTAGTGACTTAGCGCTGCCCCAGATCAACTCTAAGTTTTGGCAAAATTTTAGAATGTTGCTAACTCTAACTGGGTTTTATGAATAAGAATTAGCAATCAGCTAGGCTTAGCAGCTTGCTAAAGTCAATTTTAGCTGTCAACTAGGCCTAGCGTGGTTTTATGAATATCAGCCCTGGGCCGATATTCATAAAGCCTTGCTAAATTAGCAACCAACTAGTGCTTAGCAAGATGCTAAATCCACTAGTTGATAGCTACGTAGCAATCAACTAATTTCTTATTCATAAAACCTTGCTAAACACTTTGCTAACTAGCTATCAACTAGAAATATTTAGCTGATAACTTATTTGGGTGTTTTGGGTGCTATGGCCTTCAACAGTTGTGTAACATCTAATACAATAGGCTTATATAATACATGTCTATTATACTTGAGCTCTGAACCACAGTCAAAATTATCAAAATGTAATGACTCATTGCTGATGGTCTTCATTGAGATTTCGTTAATAAAATTACATGTGTATTTTGTAAGCTATATAGGCCTACAAGGTTGTTACGGCAAATCATAGCAACAATAATTTAATAGCATATGATATATCTTGCTTGTTGTCCTGACAAAAGCCAAGCATGATTTATCTTTATCAAATTGACATATAATTTGTTATTGAAAATAAGTCATGCATCTTTACCAAAGAGAACATTGGTAACATGTCTCCAAAATATATATTTTACGTATCAAACAATTGAACAGAATTGCTTCGATTGAACATATCTGCTTAACTAAAGATTACTTGCTATATCATAATCATTTTTCTTGTGCAAATTTGGTTAAACAATACTGGCTTAGTTCAATGTTTATTCATTCACCCTAAATTTGTTGTGTGTTTTTAAGACAGTTTCTTATGTGTAAAACACACTGAAGACCTCAGAAACAGAATATTCTGAGAACATTATTTTCATAATTGACAACAGTTAATATGAAATTAAAACAATAAATGCAGACTGACTAGTTGTCAACTAGTGACTTAGCGCTGCCCCAGATCAACTCTAAGTTTTGGCAAAATTTTAGAATGTTGCTAACTCTAACTGGGTTTTATGAATAAGAATTAGCAATCAGCTAGGCTTAGCAGCTTGCTAAAGTCAATTTTAGCTGTCAACTAGGCCTAGCGTGGTTTTATGAATATCAGCCCTGGGCCGATATTCATAAAGCCTTGCTAAATTAACAACCAACTAGTGCTTAGCAAGATGCTAAATCCACTAGTTGATAGCTACGTAGCAATCAACTAATTTCTTATTCATAAAACCTTGCTAAACACTCTGCTAACTAGCTATCAACTAGAAATATTTAGCTGATAACTTATTTGGGTGTTTTGGGTGCTATGGCCTTCAACAGTTGTGTAACATCTAATACAATAGGCTTATATAATACATGTCTATTATACTTGAGCTCTGAACCACAGTCAAAATTATCAAAATGTAATGACTCATTGCTGATGGTCTTCATTGAGATTTCGTTAATAAAATTACATGTGTATTTTGTAAGCTATATAGGCCTACAAGGTTGTTACGGCAAATCATAACAAAATGTCCACCATGAGTAAGCCTTCAAATAAGCGTCCGAGAAAGAACAACTTCTCGGAAGTTGAAGCTCTATTTTCTTAGCGATAAATATGAAGAATTTAAGTCAATAATTGATGCAAAGCAAGCAGCAAGTTTAAAGTGTTATGTATCTTTAATGTGCCGATTAAATTAATATCAATTATAATCGGCTCACTTTTTGAAACTTGAAAAAGATACTGATTTAAACTTTGTCATAATGCAAATGTTAGCATTAACATTAATTAATATTAATGTTATTATAGGCCTATATTATTTATTAATATTTAATATTAAATTTTAATATAATATTTAATATTAATTATTAATATAATTAATATTAATAATATTATTAATTAATATAATTATATATTAATATTTAGCAAGTTTAAAAAGCCCCCACCTCGGCTCACTTTTTGAAACTTGGTCCCATTTGTAAAAGATACTGATTTAATCTTTGTCATAATTATCAACTTAAAACATTTCCAGAAGTGTTATGTATCTTTAATGTGCCGATGCGATATTAAGTTGTTAGCATTTTGGAACGATCAGAAAGGTTATTAATGTTGTTCTTGGCCAATATCCTATATATGTTTTGTTTTATAATAATTATTAAGTTCATGACCAATGATTGAATTAAACGAATAACAAGTAGGCATGTTAATGGCAATGATGCTATTGTTTAAACGTTAAAAACACCGATTTGCTGTTGATATTCAAAATGGGACCAAGTTTCAAAAAGTGAGCCGAGGTGGGGCTTTTTAAACTTGCTGCTTTCTTTAATATATTAATAATATTATTTAATAATATTAATATTATTACTGCATATTATATATTAATTAATATTATTAATTAATATTAATATTAATTAATGTTAATATTAATAATATGCAGTTTATATTAAAATATCAATTATTAAGTTGTTAGCATTTGCATTAATATGCAAATGCTTAATATTATTAATATTAATATTAATTTATAATTATTTTAAGAAAATATTAATATTAATATTATGCAAATGCAGACTGACTAGTTGTCAACTAGTGACTTAGCGCTGCCCCAGATCAACTCTAAGTTTTGGCAAAATTTTAGAATGTTGCTAACTCTAACTGGGTTTTATGAATAAGAATTAGCAATCAGCTAGGCTTAGCAGCTTGCTAAAGTCAATTTTAGCTGTCAACTAGGCCTAGCGTGGTTTTATGAATATCAGCCCAGGTAGATATGAAAGTTCATTCCTTGGTAAATACGTCACCTAGTTAATTATTCATAGATACCTTGAACTGTTGGAATACAAATTTTGCTTGGATTGCCGGTGACTTCCGGTAAAAAATATGAAATCAATAGAAATATTTTATTTTCTGGCAGCCTGAGCCACCCCGGTTTAAAGACGGATTTCAGACCTTCATTGCTGGAAAAAATACGATTATTTGGACCATAGGTAAGACATGACATGGATATTATGACTCCTTTAAATTTATACTATTCAGGGGTTCGATTTACAGCTGATTTACCGTACTTTGAGTTAGCTCGTTCTACATAACGTAGATTGCCTGGCGATCGGAGTGAATATCGTCAGAGCACCTCGGACTAACTTTGAGTTTGAAAAATGTGCGTAAATGATGTAGCAATTTTTTAGCGAAAACCTACATACATGTTAGGCCAAGTAAAATAAAAAACATGTTTCACGTCCGGGTTTTTGAAAAAAAAGGAGGAAAAGGGGGCTTTTTATTTTTTTTTTTTTTTCGCAAAATAGGTGTAAATACCCATAATTAGAGCTGTTTTAGCGTATACATGTACATACAACAATGCCTGGAAAAAGGAGGAGGCCTCTTTTTATTTTTGATTTGATTTGATTTGTTCGGGTTTTGACAACCCTGGATAACCCAAGAAAGCCTCTATTGAAGCTTATTTCCATTGGGGTCCATTTGAACACCGGGACGGGTTGGGAACAGTCAGGGGTTAACACCCTACTCTTTTTCGAAACTGGCTGCGAGATACATGTACAGACTACAGGTATGGCTCTCTGTACGGGACCGACGGCTTAACGTCCCCTCCGAAGGACGGAGTACTTTCATGATTCATTTACCCAATTCTAAATGAACCATGGGGAGAGCGGAAGTCTGAATTTAATCTACAGAAGTTGCCAATTAATTTCATACTTTTTTTTTCCCAAGTCAATATCCCAGCAAATCGCCACCGCCGAATCGAACCGGGACCTCATGCACTAAAGGCAAGTACCTAACCATTGCGCCCACGCTCTCCTTTTTTGTTCTGAGAGATAGGCCCCCTCTAGCTAGACTGCTGCCCTCAGTCGTCAACCGTCTGGATTGACGACTGAGAAAACTACGTGGAAAAAAAGTGACGGATTTTGCAACAGGATTCCTGTGGCATAGAGCATCTTGCAGTTGTGTCCAAATTGACCTTTTGACCGAGTTTGTTTTAGAAGTTCAGAGCGCGATCTTGTCACAGCGGCGCGGTACAGCGACGCTGTACACGGCGCCGCTAGTCAGTCGCCTTCCACGCACAACCAAAGTCGCATTGAATAGTTTTCAGAAGTCCATCATGATATTGGCTGTAAGATAATCAGTCGTCACTACGAAGCATACACAGTATGCAAAATGTAGACGGCTGATTGGAATTAGTCTACCCCTCTAGCTCTCACAAAACCACATAAAAGTGTTTCTGTAATATTAGCAAGGCTATAGAAAGCATCTCTACTTCCTAGACATATTTTTTGAAAAGTTATAACTGAATTTCAAAAAATAAAATTGAAGAAACCTCAAAAAAGGAAGTGGGAGGGGACGTGAAACATGTTTTATTTTTTATTTGGCCTTATGTAGTATTAGTCAGTGTACATGGTGTAGAAATATTAATTTCTGACATGTTTCCATTCGAAATCTTGATGGCAAATTGGACAAAAGAAGCACATAGTCCTACTAGAGCATTTTGGGTCAAGCTGGGAGAAAAAAATCCCAGGTCGACCTAAAATGTGTACATCCATATCAAAACGATGTACTTGTCATGCTTGTCGGCTGCTACATGTGTCTTATTTCACATAATAGATAGGAATAAATACCAGACTCATCTCAAGTGGAGGTCACTTCAAATCATCCCCAAGTCACGCAGTTAAGGAATGTTCTCTGTATTCCTAAAATCATGTGATTTAGGGGTTCATTCATATTTTCATGACTAAGCGATTGTTTATGCCCGAGGGCTTTAGCCCGAGGGCATAAACAACGCTTAGTCATGAAAATATATGAATGAACCCGCTCATACATACGTAACATTCTGCGTGCTGTTATTTTCCTCCACAACTAAAAAATATCGTCATTTTAGACTAAAAACTACCAATTTCTTATCCTTTTTAAAAGTTTTTCCATTCTAATTGTAAGAAAACGTTTACTTGCTCAGTCCACCGTGTTTGGATGCGCGCGAACATCGCGTACATCATTCTCGCTTTGCGTAAATAGCCCACGAGCATACGCGCGTACATATCCTACTCGCGAGCGTTCATCGGTTCTGACGCGGCTTGTTTACGACCAGAAAGCAGGGCATAAACGTTGTTTATGCCCGCCTATCGACCAATCACATATGCTGTTATATAACGTGTATGTATGAATTGGGGATGATTTGAAGTGACCGCCACTTGAGATGAGTCTGGTATTTATTCCTAGCTATTATATGAAATAAGACACATGTACATGTAGCAGCAGCCGACAAGTGCATCGTTTTGGTATGGATGTACACAAATATCGTATCGCACACGATAGACCACCTAAGTTATCGTAAATCGGTTTCTCCCAGGTCGACCGTAAATTTTGGGTTGTCACATTCGGCCAGCAAACGCCAGGATTTTTAGCCAGGTCGACCCACGACAAGCATGCATGCAAATAGGCCTACTGTCCGCCTACATAACCGGTACGTGCCCTGACCATGGCGATATACATGACGAGTATAATAAACCATTGTAAAGCGTTCAGTCATAACTTTTGCAAGCGCCGGTGACTTTTACGATATCTGCTTGTCTTGGCATCTAAATTAATTCACAGTCATAGGTAGGCCTACTCTATATTCGTATATATATCGCTAGTTCTACAAAATCCGGTGCCAATCCACTATAAAAATTGAAAAAATAAAAGTTGTTCCAAAATACCTGCTTTTTTGTATATTAAGAGTAAATGTATCACTAGTTTCAGATGTAAAAATTGCCAACACCACTTAAATATTTTTCTTTCAGGAAGTCATGATGTTTTTAACACTAAAACTCAATGTAATGTGAGCTACGTTACCGACTACAAAATGGGCTGGTTTTACTCAATCCAAGGTCATAAAAAGCAATCTAAAGATCACTTGAGTGAAATGTAAAACAGATTTCACCATTTCATAGAAGTTTTGAAGATGCGTAAATGAGTGTGTAACGTAGCTCACAGTAACGTAGTTCACTGGTTTTTAATGTGATTTGCGAACGTTAGAACGTTATGTCGGTTAATTCTAATATAAATGGGGTTCGACCACTGGTAGCTTTCGCATATTATTAGGAAGTACATCTAATACAAGTGCATACTATATAGAATCCTGGTAACGTAGCTCACCAATCTTAACATGGTCGGTCGAAATTTCAATGTTTACAACATTTCTATGCCAAAAATGCTACAGCATCACGATTTTTACTGTGATTTTTAAAACCTACGAGTGTTTCCTTTCAAAAACCGCAAATTACATTGATACCTCTGTTTTACTTCTTTCCAATAACGTGTATTAAGGGGTCGAGCTGTATTGTCTCAAATATCTCCGAAATGGGAGAAAACTGCCATGTTTGCTGTGAAATTTTGCCTAGCAATATCTATCTCAGGTGCAAAATTTATGGTGCACATTTAAGATTGAAGTCTTTAGATTAATATTTTAGCAATCTTAATATTATTAGTTGATAGGAAATTCTTCAAATATGCCTGTACATAACACTGACGCATAACAGCCTAATGCAGTTTTTTATAGGTGAACTATTTTCGAGCAGTCCGTGTTGGACGATGACCCTATCTTTTGCTGAGGTATTTACAGGACCTTGAAATAGGAATTATGATAGATATTTGCGACTTCGAATGCAACGAAGGCATGTTCAAGCTCGTCAATACACAAAATACTACCTGATTTTACACTCTAAATCGACCACTGTCTGGCGCATGTTATTTTGTTACTTTAAATTCAACAAAATTCCAATTTTTAGGCAAAAAGACTTCTAGAGATACCATCCTGCATGTCCATGTTCGATTTATGGTAATACAATTAACCAATTTTTAAATATCAATTTGTTTAGATTCACGGAAGCCATATTTTGTGCATTTTCGACAGTAACGAGTTAACGCCAATTTTGGTACAAATTTGTCAGTTTTGCCAAAGTTATTTATCCGGTTAACTAACGAATACCAAGGTTCATAGGCGAGCTAATAGCGCTATGTTATTTAATTACTTTTACTTACGATTATCATCATGATTCCGTTTGAGAACAAATATAATTCCTTATGGGTCTCCAACTTTGTCTTCAAGCTTCTTCACACGACAAGCCATGTGTTGCCAGGCAAGTCAAAAGCAAATTGGGACAAATCGGCACTAAATATGGCCCGTAACTACATCAATATATCACCCAAATGTCCATGTTATTTAGGGTACAATGTTAATGTAAATAAATTGTAATATACAATTTTAAAACAATGTTTAAAATGTTCTAACGCATGTATGCGCGATTCTTTCTCCGTTTGAGTTTTAATGTATATACCTGTAATGTATTGACAATCAATTCATAAGAAGCCCAAAGTTAATACCAACACTGCAGCGCTGGAAACACGGTCAATTCTGCAGGATTTGTCATGAAGTCGTTCTGCTTGATTTATCAGGTCTATTAATGTGACAAAGGAACAGGTCTCTAGTTTGATTCCACAACCATTCAAACCGAGCTCATGTTTTATTGTATCATCGTGTATTAAAATCAGGAAGGCTATGTCGTAAATGGACCGGAACAATATAACAATTATACTGTCACCTGTGTTGAAGGACGGTTCTAAGATACAGGGTGTTCCAGAATGATATACCGTGTTTGAAAACATTAATCAACATTGCATTTAATTTGAGTATATAGGCCTACGGTACGTGAAATACAATGGCATAAATGTCACCTACTTATTGTGTTACTTTCATTGCAAAAACTTCATTCGTTTTGGCGTGATATTGATATTCTTAAAACTGGATGTTTTGCACGTGTAAAAATTGCATGTGTGTAACTTACAGCGCAGAGGCTTCATAAGCACAAGACATTGCTGCTTTATCACTATCGCATAGGCCTACTTTGCAATTATGTGTAGACATCATACAGTTGTCATAGGAGATACACCAAATTTGGCACAGATGTAGAGCTTGAAACACTGAATAATTCTTGATATTGGATTAAGTGACCTTTTCATGTGTTTTCAATATTACGAGGGCTCAGAGCAAGAACTAGCTATGTCCACAATTACATGTTACTCATTTCGCAACAAATGGATGGTTAATTCTGCACTCCATAATAAATGCAAGTGACACACTGTAGCTTAAGATGACAGCGAGACAGGTTTCAAGATCGATTTCGCGACCAGCCATACCTATTACATGTATTACCTGTTTATTGTTACCTTATGGAGGCCAGACTTTTATTTGAATGATAATGGCTCTGTCACGCCGTATTGAATACCCTCTGTACGGAATGTTACATCACAATTCAGTATAATTATTCAAGGTTGGTACAGCGTGTCTGTCATCGACTTGACAACAGGCATACCCGGTACAAACATTTTGTAAATCGTGGAAAGTCGTATTTATGCAAAATGATCAAAAAATGATACTTTTAGGTGTTATTCTGTTAGTTTCTGTTTGGCAAATCATTAAATGCGTACGTGTTTTGGTCAAAATGGCAATAATCTTACTTTTACCCCTACCAACCTGATATAGCTTTACACAACCCTTAAAAAGGGGTAACGTAGCTCACAGCGTTTTGGTGGAAAGTGCAATTTATTTTAGAATTACACAAAAGGCGTTTTAATCACTAAAAATAATGTTGATAAACAATATGATGGTGCGTTATCTCATTAAAAAATAACAAATATGTAAAGAAATCGCATTTTAATATTCAAAGAAAATATTCAGGGTTAGAATGTGACACTTGAGCAGTGGAAACGCATTTTTAGCGATTTTTGAGCCCTTGCAAGGGTTAATCAGGCTGAAGAAAGCATTTAAAGTATGGAAAATTATGTCCGTGTAGATCTCGTTGAGTTCTACCAGAAAAACAACATATTTGATGCCCTAAATGCTCGACAAAGTGTTTGTGGACCAAAGAACGGAAAAAAGGCTATTGGCACCGGATTTTGTAGAATGAGCGGTATAGGCCCACAGATGCAAATTTAAGAGATATATAGTCATACTTCCAAGTTTTCTACTTTCTTGAATTTGCGTACATGTATAGGCCTACACACATGATATAGGCCTAAAGCTTAAGCTTACATCCAAGTTCGCATGGACGGTAAGTACTGCGAGTCTGCGACTCGATGTTTCAGACTTGTGAGAAAAAGAAAGTAATAAATTATGAGAAGAGGTCACAAATAGGATCAAATAAAATAATCCAACAAAGAATCACCCTGCCTAAGTGCCGGACATATATGCCTGCATGTTTTATACTTTATTATTTAAAATATCCACCACGAAAGGAGTGCCAATTTCTATTTAGCCTAAGCTGTCTTTCTATCAACAAGCGCGGAATCTCCCATCTTGACCAATTCGGCCCTACTAGACTAGTCGGGATTTAATATGCACTTTCAGTTTCTCACACGTTTGAACGGGAATTGGATTGCATACTTTTTCGATGTCTAGTGAGCAAATTTCTTCAATATTTTGAGAAAATGATGTCAAATTTTCTATTCTATATATTGTTTGGTAATAATGTAATGAATGTCTTTTGCCAATAGTATGTTTAAAGTTGTAATTTTGTGTTTTTGATCCGATTCAATTCTGAACCCTTCATAAGGGTGCCGATTTCGCAGAACTTTGACGATAATTTTGCCTTTTTGGACACTAAAATGCATTCGATCCTTAATTTTGTTTCAACCGAGTCTTAAGGGGGTACTACATGTACACCCATGGCCAATTTTGTGCCTATTTTTGCATTTTTCTCAAACAATTATTTATAGCGCATTGGTGACAAGTAAGATATGTCTATCATAGGGGCAAGGACTACAACTACTGCACTGAAGATTCAGCAACTCAATGCAAGTAGTTATTGATTTATTGATCAAATATTGGTTTTCCCTCATTTTTGACTAACTCCACAACTGTTGTCTGTGCTGAAATAACATTTCCACTGCAGTAGTTGTAGTCCTTGCCCCTATAACATACATATCTTACTTGTCACCAATGCGCTATAATTTTTGAGAAAAATGCGAAAATAGGCACAAAATTGGGCAGGGGTGTAGTACCCCTTAAATTAGCAAGCACAATAAGGTTGGTACCACTTTTATATACATTGATAAAATTTTAAAGATTTTTTCAAGTTTCTAACCGGCTAAATCGTTAAGTGTGTATTTCCCATTGACATCCAAAATGGCGTAAGCCAGTCCTTTACATACAGGGTGTCCCCAAAAAAAGAGGCCCCTCTTTGCGCCCTCTTTTTCTGAAAAGTTGATTAAATATATTTTGGTCTGTAAAGAAACCTTTAATCGTTAGCTTTAAGGTTACACGAAGAAACGTATAAAAAACGTATAAAAGACGTATAAAGTTGTTCTCTAAAACCGCGTTTTCTCAGCAATCAAATATCGCAGTGAGTCAAATGTTGGTGCATGGACGTATCTTAACATTATTTTTGTGTCTTATACAAATTTTTAGAATCCGTTTGAAAATCCTTCGTTTAAATCATTTTTACGCACCGTGTTCACAAGATCAAAAACACGTTCCATGCAGTTTTTTTCAAATATTCACTCCGTATAAAACTACGCCGAGTGATTGTTTTCTCCTTTTTTGTATTGAACTACAAATCGACCAAAGAAATAATGTTGCCATGGGGAAGAACCAAAAACAGTACCGATTAAATTTTATTAGCCCGTTTTTGGGAACAATTTTCGAGAATCTTGTACCACAAAACACTGTTATGTTACATTATCGATATCTGGATTGTGGAACATTAATTTTGATTTCTAACTGCCTACATTATTTCTCAAAAGTATGTCGATTCCTTTCCCATTTGAATTTCACTCCAAATTTAAGCTACTTTTGCAAAAATCGAGGTTTTTCGCCATCGATACCTCCGACATTTACAGCGGTGATGAGATTGTTTATCATAAGAGCCTGGTATGCACTATTCCATAATAGTCAGTTTGAGATCAATCGATTTCACAGATCACTCAGTAGCTCAATCGGGTTAGCGCTGGGCTAACGCTCGACTATATAATACTATAGTTTTGAGCTGGAAAACTTTGGTACGTGTTCGAGTCCCTATGTGGTCCATTCTATCTATTTTATTTTATTTTTCTCTCTCTTTTTTCTTTTTTCTTGTTCGTTTCTTTCTTTCTGACTGCAGTGATTGATTGTTTTTGCCCGTTTTTTTTTCATTATATAATTCAGGAATTTTTAGGCTATACTAGTCTAGGCGCGGCCTATGAATATATTTTTACAAATTAGATTAACAAAATATTGGTTGTTGGTTTTGTTACTGTTGTTGTAGTTATTGTTGTAGGCCTATATATTGCATAATCAGGGTATAAATAGGCATACTAGGGCTATTAGCCTATAGAAGCATTGATTTATTTCACGACAGATATCATCCAGGATAATTTTAAAAGTGAAAATTTAGAAAATCCAAAGGAAAATTGCCGAAAACGGCTGCCCACAATCACCCCCCATATCAGCCCATATGGTCCTATCATGGTCGCCCCTTCCCTATCCCTGCAACATATAGGATGACTCACGAGCCGCGGTTTGTCCGTGTTCTAGTTCAGATTAATACACTATTGTACCCCGGGTATTGTACGCGTGAGTTCATTCTTTTCTGCATGGCTGTTTCCATTATTAACTTCCGCCCCTCTGGAATCAAGCCTTGAAAATCAATTGCATTTAACCTTAATAAACTGAAACAATTATTTCAATCGGCTCACAACTTTTGAAGATATGCCCTTTTGAATAAAAGTAAGTACCTGTTTTTCACTCTGTCCACGGATTGCAAACAGAGTGGTTGGGATGGCTCATGCTGTGGAGTGGCCTGCACGATCACCAAACCTCACACCACTTGATTTTTTTTCCTTTGTGGCAATATCCAAGATCTTCGCAAACATATTACTGAATGCATTTGCAAGTATCTGGTGCACAAGGATTGTACTCAAAGAAAAATATATGTGATTGATTTTGTGTGACTTTTTGAGCGTTAAATGTTTCAAAATTTTAAAATGAACAAAATGCAAGTAACTATGATGTCATCAACATGACAATAATATTCATGATAAATAATTACTAAGAAGTGCAGGGCCGTGACCTCCACACCTCTCAAAAATTCCACTTTTGTGGGGGTAATAGATTAGGTTTAAGGCCAAATTAGTAGGAGCGTGCAATATCTTTGAAAAAGAAATAACTCAGTTTGCCATTTTCACTCTTCAGGCACTATATTGAAAAATCTAAACTTATTTTCTTTGAAGTTTTTATTCAAAAAGTACACTTTTTTTCAAAAACAATTTTTGTTTGGTGGATTTGGGCCCCGACACCATAAGAATATGTAGATTTGATTGTTTGACAAAGACTTTGTCCAGCTTGTATTTTTGGGCTGAAATATATGTAATTGGCTCAAAATAAGCTAAGGTGTCATAAAAGTGTAACACACAGTTATTTTTCCAGCTCTTTTCTTTTGGTCTCCAACCAGGTTTAAATTCTAGTATGCACATATATCGTTCATAATACACTAAAAGAAAGATAAGTTATAGACCATGAAGTTATTTACAATAGATTTACCCTTTAGTTTATGCTTCAAGTCTTTGTTTATAAAAAAGTGAGGGACTTCAAAATCAATCAAAAGTTTGACAGACAATAGTAACATACGCAAGGCAAACTTTTAAATCCTTTTTTTGATCTGTTAACTTATAATTCATAATGCCTCTTTCTGTTTTTTTTTTGATTGGTTTACTGCACCATTTTGGGAAACAGGTCACATGAATTTCTATAAGGATCCATAAAAAATTAAAAGCTGTTGAAAAAAGGCGTCTCTTGGCATGTTACAAATAAAAGTGTAAAAATAGGCATTTTACAGCTATTTTTATTATTTTTATTATTTAGAGTGAAAGGATTTTACTTAAATTGTGTATGCTATGTCTTTACTACCTAAACTTGCCACTAAACTAGCAAATATTCCATTTCTATAATTATTATTTAAAAAAAAAGATGTCAAAATATACATGTATGGCTATAATATGACACCTTAGCATATTTTGAGCCAATTATGCATAGCTTTATTCGTAGAACTAGAAGGATGCATAAAAAATTACCTTTCTAACTTTACCTAGCCTTGATTCAAGCTGTAGTGCATTTAGGATAGTGGTAGCTAGTGGTATTTATCTTCATTTGACTTCTACTATAATACCACATGTCATGTTTAGAGATATCAAGTGTCAATCCTGTTTCTTTCTAGTTTGCACAAACTTTCAGACAACAGCAAGAACTCCCTGAAGGCATGTCACTATTAAACAGCAAACAGGGGAGGACTTTTAAAATATCACACCAATTAATCTTCAAGGGATTAGATCAATTAGTTAAGATTATTTTGACACAGGACTAGGGTATACATGTAGGCCTACAGCATGAGTCAGGGAAGTGAGAGTTCTGTGGTATATCAGTGGTTAGAATACTTAGTACTTTGGTATAGACATATATATTAGTATTAGGGTGGCCACAATGCTAGCTATTGTGTGTACCCCTGCCTACATGTACATACACAAATGTATGGTGGAAATTGTAACAGATTCTGCAGCAGTTGGAAAACTTTTGGGCATTTTGAATTCCATATAATTTGTCTCCTAGTAACTTCTGTGCAAACCCGACTACCTAATTAGATAGAAAATTTTCTGCTCGTAATGAAGGTGAATATAGCATTTTGTATGGTCACGCATAAAAAGTTACGCACAAAATAAATTTTTGTCATCAAATAAAACTATTTTCCCAAAGATGTACAATTTTGCTATATTCAGTTTTACAATCTAGACCCTCAGAGCAAAATCCTGTGCAAAAATCAGACAATTTGGTTGTGTAGTTAAGGAAATACAGGCCTTTGAATGTCATAATTGGCACATAATAGCGCCCTCAATGGTGAAAATCACACATATTTACCTAACCTTAAAAGTCCTGGCAAAGGAGTTATTTTTGTGATTTCAGCCATTTTAAAAATGTTGTAAAGAAGCAAATATAGCAATTATGACCCTGGATTTTTAATATTTGCATAAATGAACATTAAATAAACAAAAACAATCCATCTCATGCCTTCTTTGGCTTTATTCCCACAATTATCGCTTCATGAATATGCAAATTTATGACAAAATCGGGATTTTCCTAAAAATGGGGTAAAAATGGCCAATTTTGTGAATCTTTACAAGACTGTATCTTCGCAACGGATTGTCCGATTGAGTTGATTCAAAAGATTTTTTAAATCATTTTGCAGAAGGAACAATCCTGACAGAAAAAGCATGTTTAAGGGGAGGGAGGACATGTTTAAGGACCGGGGCTTGGTCATAGAGTGACCAGGGCCAAAGCTGAAAAAAGAATAAGATATAATATCACAGAGACATCAGGTCCGAAAGGGCTTGAGCAAGTCTAACTTTACCTTGATTTTTGACCATTCAGCCTGCCTAAAAGGACATTAATGTTCAATATTTTTTTGATATTTCAGATATTTTGATCTTGTAATACGATTCTGCATTTGAAACTACAAGTTCTACCAGAGATAATACAGGAAGTATTGATGATTGTGGCCTTGTCTTACAGCTCCATTGTTTGCTGATATTGATGTACACAGTTGCTTTTGAGGTGGGCGCATATTTGAATGTTGTTGTATTCTTTTGTTGCGTAAATTGCATGCGATACATATATTGTCATTTTCATGGTAAAGATTTCACACCACCAAATAGTATATATGGTTGTGCGCCCTTGAATTTCACTTCTCAGAAAAACCCATTGATTCTGAATTTAAGCATTAAAATGAGCAGAAATTTGCATAATTTTAGCCAAATTTGGATTGGTCATGATTAGAAATATTAATTCCTGCAAGTGTACCACAGATGGGAGAGATCGAATAACTTTTAATGATTTTAAGCAGCCTTTTCTTTACAGAAACACCGGCACGGTTTTGCCTGAAAAATAGGAAATTCCCAGACATCGTAGACTTTGAGGGCCAGTCGTAAAAAATAATGACGGTCAACCTATATTTTTTCCCAGCCAGAGGGATCAGGCAAGGGCTGATTTCAACCATCATAGCTGTCGCTAAAACTGAGTCGCTCCTGTGAAGAAAAAATGACGTTTTCTTAAGACAAATTTAGCACATATCTCTATGGGACTCTGATTTGGTGGTGTGAGATCTGAATGGAGCTGTGTGTGTGAGTCTCAAATTTTGATTGAGCAAGTTAGCCCTGTGCCTAATTCGTGTTTGGATTCACCGAAGAAGTGCATTGACTGAATTTATGTAATTAAAGGCTAAAATTGAAGAGAACTGCAACATTTGCTACTAATATACCAGTGCTAAGGTGAGTTTATGACCCAAAATGTGTGTTTGAGTGAAAGATTCCATTTCAGTATAGAGTGACTTAGGCCCATGCAATGTAATCATAATATTTTGTAAGCTTACATCATCAATGGCATGCAATGACTCAGTGCCAGATAGAGAAGACATTGCAGTATGGTGCTAGGGTACTGGTCGGAACTCATGAAATAGGCGCCTGGATCAGGTAAGCTTACGGTTTGTGTGTTGGTGGTGGGGGGGGGTAGGCTAAGCTTATGATTCCACTACTGGTAACCCAGGTAATGTTTACAATCATGATGGTATGCAATGACTCAGTGCCAGATGTAGAAGACATCAGTATATGGTGGCACGTGGGCTAGGGCACTGGTTGGAGCTCATAAAATGTGTCCATGGATCAGGTAAGCTTAGGGGGGGTAGACTTAAAATTTCACTAATAGGCCATATAATTCAGCACTTATAATTCAGACATTGTGGTCATGTTCTTCTTTGTTTTTGTGTGTTTGCCTGGTTACTTGTCCCTCTTGACCATAAATTGCTGAAAGCCTAAGTCTTGGTGAATTTTTAACATGGTAATCACAATGCTATCTTCAGTAGATAGCAGATGTCACAGACACAATGATTCTGCTTGAAAAAATTTTTTAACCAGCTGCTTGCTCAAATTATGCTAAAAATAAGTTAATTAGATTAAAATAGTCTGAAATTAAGGATAATCAGAAACATGTTGCATCATTCAGATTTCACACCACCAAATAGTATATATGGTTGTGCGCCCTTGAATTTCACTTCTCAGAAAAACCCATTGATTCTGAATTTAAGCATTAAAATGAGCAGAAATTTGCATAATTTTAGCCAAATTTGGATTGGGCATGATTAGAAATATTAATTCCTGCAAGTGTACCACAGATGGGAGAGATCGAATAACTTTTAATGATTTTAAGCAGCCTTTTCTTTACAGAAACACCGGCACGGTTTTGCCTGAAAAATAGGAAATTCCCAGACATCGTGAGACTTTGAGGGCCAGTCGTAAAAAATAATGACGGTCAACCTATATTTTTTCCCAGCCAGAGGGATCAGGCAAGGGCTGATTTCAACCATCATAGCTGTCGCTTAAAACTGAGTCGCTCCTGTGAAGAAAAAATGACGTTTTCTTAAGGCAAATTTAGCACATATCTCTATGGGACTCTGATTTGGTGGTGTGAGATCTAAAGGGTGTAACTTTGGATTTTTAACACTTTGATCCTGCAGAATTCCACAATTTTTGGCCACATAAGTCATCTAGTTAGCAGCCGATTTGCAAGCTTTTTAATTTTTTATAAAATCTTTGACTTCATAGAGGCGATTTTCCGTTAAAACTCTTTTGAGGCCGCCGAAACAAAGTGTTCAGCTAGCTTGCTCAAATATAAATAAAAGAGCTCATCCAATCTATTTATCAAAATGTAGCAAAGTGTATCCTCAAGTCACTTGTTTTTAAACAGTGGAGATATACATCACCGTTTGAAAATGGGACCCAATACAAAGTTTCCGTTAACACTTGAAGCCTCCGAAACAAATGAAGTCTCCGAAACATTACGATTAATTGTCATCTTTGCACAAAAATTGGTGAGTTTCATACTGATATATGCAATGTCGTACCGTTCTCGCTCCAACCCCAGGGGCTGAAGAAGAAACAATTTTGCCGCTCATTCCTTAACAGCCCGAAAAGGTTGACCCTAATTTTTTCACGGTCGTTCGAAAAAGTGAAGAGCAAAAAAAAAAAAAAAAAGGATTTTAGGCACTAGCGCCCTAAAAGCAACCATTTTTCAAATTTTTTTTATGCATTTTCAATTTTTGGCGCCTTTTTTCTTTGCTAATTCGTTTTACCGCCCCCTTAGTTTTTGCCGCTCCTGTTTTTGCCGCCCTTCTTCTTCCGCCGCCCTTCGCTTTTTGTCGCCCCCTACTTTGACTCCCGGGCTGGCGCCTCTAAAGCCCCCCCATAAATACGCGCATGATATGCATTGTAATTGCTACTTGATATGTGCAGAATGTCATAAATTTAAAAAGTGTTGATATTATGATTAACTAGGCGGTTACCCGTATTTGGCGGTTCTCGGCTGGGCACGATTACCTGGCTGATGGTGACTGTATACCCACCAAGTTTCATGCCCATACGACAGTTTTGACTAATTTGACCTCAGATGACCCGTGAGTGACCTCGGATGACCCCAAAATTACCTTCCAAAATTTTGGCTCTAAAAGTTGTCTGTACCCGCCAAGTTGCATGCACATACAACAGTTTTTACTAATTTGACCTCAAATGACCCATGGGTGACCTCGGATGACCCCAAAATGACCTTCCAAAATTTTGGCTCAAAATGTTGTCTGTACCCACCAAGTTTCATGCCCATACGACAGTGTTTAGTAATTTGACCTCAGATGACCCCTGGGAGGGGGCCCGGGGTCAGATGACTTAACAAACATAAACGTCTTTTTGCCAGGACAGAACTACACCCACCCACCAAGTTTGAGCCTCGTACGACCTACGACGGCCTCACACAACAGTTTTTTAGTAATTTGACCTCAGATGACCCCTGGGAGGGGGCCCCGGGGTCAGATGACTTAACAAACATAAACTTCTTCTTGCCAGGACAGAACTACACCCACCCACCAAGTTTCAGCCACCTACGACTTACGACGGCCTCACATTAGTAGTCACAGACAAACAAACAGATCTACAGAGAATAGCGTATTATTATATAGATGTTTGAAAAATATACTGATACCCAAGAAAGCCTGTTTCGGAGGCTTAATGCAAGTTAACACCATACAATACTTAACAAATGGGTGAAAAATTTAAGTGTGATAAATCTACAATATCTGCGGCATAGAATTATTGATTCAAGACACACAAGAAAATAACAGCTTAGATGATCCCAACAGTGTTCTTTTCAAAAAACTACTTCTGCAATGTTTAGCCATTGTTAGCATGAAGCATCCGTAACAAAAAATCATGACTTGCTGTGATAATTTACTTTTTGTCACAACTGAAATTCAATACTTAAAAGCAAAGCATGAAAATTGGTAATTGTGATATTTTTACCTATTTTTTCATGTCAACTTGTAGTAGTTAGCCAAATATTTTACTTTTATGATCACTTGTGTTGTTAATTGAAGCCTCCGAAACACGAATCGCTTGAATTGCCAATTCTAAACAATAACTCCCAATTTCTATGAAACTTAGCTTGGAGGTTCCTTTCATCAAGTAGTATTTGTACTGTACATGAAGTTAGACATTCAAATTATTTTAGGAACCAAAAAAAAAAAAAAAAAATGTGTTTAAGGTTGGGAAATTTCCATTGTAAATGACACTTGATGTTAAAGATTTTCAAAACTGCAAAATAAATATAGCAAAACATGGTATAAAATTAAAACTTATACGTATCTGATGACTTCCTTTGGAATGGAATTTCACATGTATTCCAGCTTTCATTTCATAATTTTCTGAGCTTATGTAAAATACATTTTTCTTACTGAAATCATGCATAGAAGCAACTTAAATTCCAGTAAAATAATGTTTCAAGGCTTAAACCTTTTGATTTATCATGAAAAATTTGACATTTCCATAACCAATGTTGATTTCAGTAAACAGAAACATATTTAAGTTGTTTGAAATTTTGACCCTAAAAATAAAAAGTTACACCCTTTACTGTGACCATATTGCAAACAGCCATACATGTACGTTTTGAGTAGAGGGATTTTTGCCGGACATTGCATATTTTTGGGAAATCACACCATTTTTTGTTTAGAATTAATAATTTCAGTATCTGTACATGCTACTATAGGCAAAGTATACATTCTGAAAGGAAATTTCATGAGGAATCTAAAAATTGGCAGGCACCTCTTCATTTTTTGGCCGGCACCTCTTCATTTTTTGGCCAATTTCAATACAAAATGGTGTCATAATGCTCAGAAGATCATCCTGTATCAAATAAGCTGGAGCCCTAAGGAATCTGAAACATCACCCTTTTTAAGTAACAGGGACTACTAGTTAACTACTGGGACCCTTAAGTTTATTGATGCTGACTTTTTGTAAATTTGGGACCCCCTTCCAAAGAAAATGATAGCCCCTAAAACCTTAACAGTGTAATTTTTTTTGCTGATAAAAAGAGTCTCATCTGCCATGTCCGTACACATACCAATGAGAAACGCCATCAGTAGAAGAGTTTTCATTTGGAAAGTAACCTTAAAATCCGCATCAGAACTCACACTAAAGAGAAACCCTATCAGTGTGAGTACTGCAAAAATGGTTCAGGACAAGAGTATATATAATCTTGAAACCATATATGAGAACTCATACGAAAGTAAAACAATATCAGTGTGAATACTGTCATAAATGTTTTGCCCGTCAGTCTATGTTCCAAACTTTATAACAAGATTGATTTAGTTTTTGGATTATACTAAAAGGGAGGGGACTTACATTTTTGGAACCGTTTAGTTTCTAAATTCAATTTGTTTTAATATTTCAGATATTTTGAAACACAATTCTGCATTTAAAACTACAAATACTACTACAAAGGTCGACCAGAGCTAATACAGGAGGCAGTGAGGATTGTGGTCTTATATCTTGCTTACAGCTCCATCATTTGCTGGTATTGACTTCCATGGATTGCTTGAGGTGGGCACATAATTGAACTTGATATTTGAATGTTTTTGGATTCTTTTTAAAGTGTAAATTACCTGCCATACATATTGCAAACATCTAGTGATAATGACACTTTTAAAACCATTTTCTTGTACATTTTGTGGAATGAATCATTATTCTTTGGACAAATTGAAAATCCATGTAAGCAGACATCTGATCAAATATGTGCAGGCTCCTATACGAAAAAGGTGTGTATATTGTCAGAAAAGATTGTCAAATTATGGCAAGCTGTGTAGACAATTGAATAACCACAAGACGCTACATGTATGGCGCAAACGTTACAAGTGTTTAAGTTTTTCAAAGGATTGTGACAACATACCTTTGTGTACTTCTGATTATTCCAAACCTGTTATCAGAAGTTATTTCACAGATAAACACTTTCAGTGTGAATACTGCCAGAAGGGGTTTCCTTTTGAAAGTCACCTTAAAATCCACATCAGAATTCACACCAAAGAGAAACCCTATCAGTGTGAGTACTGTCAGAAATGGTTCAATTACAAGAGTAATCTTAAAACCCACATCAGAACGCACACCCAAGTAAAACCTTACCAGTGTGAATTCTGTCATAAATGTTTTGCTCATAGTACCAGTCTCACCTACCATATTAGTACACATGCCAGAGGAAAAGCCCTATGGTGAATTAACGCTCTTCACGCGGGTGTCGACTGCAGACAACATGTTTGAATTTTTTTTTTAATTCAAAAATTTCAGAAATGTAAATTTTCATGACCATATTTGGAATCGGCATGAAAAAACCATTAAAATGAGTACAATCAAGCCTAGTATTGGTTCAGTGGTTCTTGAGATAGCTCTTGATATTTTGAGAAAATATCTCAAAACTTAGGACTTCTTATGTTGAAGCCTATAGCCAGCATGCAGAGCAATAATAATATGTAATAATTTGGTATGAAAAAAAAGTTACACCTTGCAAATTGAGGGAGAAGTCACCAATTCTGATTCAAATGAACGTTTATAACTTTTATTCTATACATCCGATTGATATGAAGTAAAACAAATTTGAAAAGCCGACTCTAGTATACACAGGAAACACCAAATGTTCAGGGTGTGTATGAATTATACAGGGTGAAACATAGAATTTTTTCCGAGTTTTAACATGTACATTTTTTTCTGAAGTATTTATTTTTTTAAACAAATATTGCAGTAAAGAAGGCATGATATAGGGCTTTCAGTAAAAAAAACAACCAGTCTTTCAATATAATCCCTCGTAAAATATACAGCGTTGCCCAAATCATGTATAATCAAAAATGGGGTTTTAATTATTCGGCACTTAATTAATAATTTAATTCTAAAGATCTTTGGTTACAAATAATATTTCATTAGTTTGTAATGTGTTATTGATTGCAATACCTGTAAATATTAAGACACCAAAGAGTTGGACTTTTCCAGATATATGACAAGCGCTCTAAAAAAGCACTGTTTTGACTGATTTTGTGTGTAAACTCTATATAAGATGGCTATGTTCTGTATAAACTCTATGGATGATTAGCCCTTTAATTAGTTGCATGTTTCATTGATTGTAATACCCAGTGGCGTACAGGGTTCGATTTAACTGGTGTCGTGGAGCAAAATGCTCCCCATTTTGGACAACCTGCTACACAAATTTCAGCTTGTATAGCAATTTTTTACAATGTAAACATACATTGTATGCTAATATTATAAGAACATCGCCTAATTAAGATTTTCGCTAAAAATTGGTACGTAAATCGAACCCTGGTGGCATAGATTTCTTTTTGACATTGTGGGGTATGGGGTTGGAAAAAATTTCTATTATAAGTATAGTGAATCGAGCACCTTTTGGCGACAGAATAAGTTAATGGTACAAATGCACATGAAAAAAAAATCTTGCCATATTGAAGCTAAATTGATATGGTGCAAAAGTGGAATAAATTCCTCACCCTCTGGATCTACGCCTATGGTAATACCTGTGAATGTTGAGATACCCAAGAGTTTTCCAGATATTTTGATCAATTTGTGTGTATACTGTATGGCTACACCTCCACAGACTGCACCTCCTCCGACTTCACCCTGACTACTTCGAACTGACTGATCATAATTCACACAAAGGGAAGCCTTAAGAATAAGATGTGTTAGTGGTTGTGCAATAATTATGAGCCCTGGTGGGAGGGTAAAATTGTGGGGGGGGGGACAAGAAGAAATTGGGGAAGCAATTTTTGGCAAGCCGAGGGGGGCAAGCGATTTTTGGCACACATTCATTTTTAACTGGGGGTACGGTACGGAGACATAAATTTAAATAATACAAATTTTCCTGCTCGGTGCACTCCCAAATGTATCTAAACCATTTTAAGCTTTGCAAAATGGGATCCCAAAAATTTGGCATGTGCAAAGGGGGTGGGATTGTTGGCAGACCAAGAGGGTGGGCAAGCAATTTTTCAAGGCAAGTGATTATTGGCGAGCTGTTTGGAAATCCCCCCCCCCGGCTTAGAATTATTGAACTGCCCTTTACACAAAAAAGTGTGAAATTTGTTAACTTCTCTTGGACCTACCAAGAACCTCTATGACAAGTTAAGGATAATGGAAACAAAAATCACTGAAAAATCGATACATTCATTCTCTAATGGTTGGTTCTCTAGCCAAATTTTCTCCATGTCCTCTCAAACAAACTGCATGGTAAAGCTATGCCAGTTGAAATCCAAATACCCACAGTGGAAGATGTAATCTCCCACACAGCATAGGGGTGTAGATTTCAAATAGATAGAGACATCCATCATTCAGGAAACCCCATTTGAAATTCATACTGATTAAGGTCATGTCTTTTACCAGGGGGGGCATTCAAATTTAAAAGTGTTGGGTATGTGCCTAGTGCCTACCAGCATTCCCAAAGGCCAATTGGTACCAAATGTTTTGAAAAAGGGGGTCATTGAGTACAAACAAAATTTTAATAAGAGGTATTATGAAAAAAGAGGTCATTGGTTATAAAATGTCAACAAATGGGTCATTGGGTAAAAAATTATATTTCTTGTCCCAAATATATAATACAAAATTGGCTGAAATAACAGAATTTGCAAGTTTTCTGCATTATTTTGTGGCATTTGATGATATAATTTTAGAAAAAAGTGGGTCGTGGGGTAGCCGGACCTTAAAAAAAGAGGGTGGTCATTGGGTTAGGTATAACTTTTTTTTTTTTTAAAGGGGGTCATTGAGTATATATTTGACTTCAAATAAAGAGGTATTGACAGGCACATACCGTCACTTCAAAAGTTGAGTGCCTTCCAGTTCCACAAGGGTTTCAACAGGAATAGCCCACATCAGTGTAATTAGCAGAGGTTTATATGGTTTAAGGTTCCAAGTATAATTATTTTCAATGTATTATTTTATTTGTATTGCTCCATATATTGAATGACTGTAAACATGAAACTTCCAATGATGATTCTACTTTAATTGTTTTAATTGTTTATCAATTTTGTTGTGTTTGTTTGCTTTGCGTGAGATATTGTCTAAAAGGATAAAAATTTGTATTGGGGCTGAAAAGTTTCCGAAATGAAAGCTCTTGGTGTGACATATTAATTATTATTAATTTTAAAACTTAATGTAAATCTACTGAATGACACAAGTTACTTTCCTTTTATTATTGATACATTGTATGCTCACTTATTTCTTTGAAAAGAACATGATTTGTTAAATAATAAACCATGTATGGCATAAGAGCATGCAGTCCAACTTGCGAATGATATGTGATTATGTGTCATTATTGGTATTTTCTTTGAATCGTTTAGTGTACCTAGCCCTGGGTTGTATTTCACAAAAATTTTAACCCATAATAATTAACTCAAGTAATTGTTTGCAAGTTAGGAAATGTCACAATAATATGGACTTGTGTAACATCAAATTTGAGTTCGGCCCTGTTCGGTGGCTACTTTTGCTCAGTGGTTTAGGTTTCTTTTTAACATGGGCGGATATAGCGATAGCGATATAATAAGTTAATGGTACAAATGCACGCAAAGTGCCCAAAAATGATGCCATATTGAAGCTAAAATGGTGAAATATGGTACAAAAGTGGAATAAATTTGTGCGAAGAGTGCAATTTTTTTGTACCAAATATTTGCCAAAGATGAGGTTAATTCAAGGTCAGAAACCCACATACAGGCATCAATCCCCCTTATCAAAAATATTGGGGAAGATTTAGGCCCCAATCTTGAGTTTCCCATCACATCATTTCTGAAAACGAGTGAGGTAACTCTTTCATTATTCATTATTTTTGTTGTGACTTTCATTATATGAACAAACGCAAGTGTAAAATGCATTATTTACCGCTCATGCACTCACAGATGGACGCTTAGCCTTAGTTATATTTAAAAGTATACTAAGTCTAAAAAGAGGCTGCAAGTTCGGTAGCAAAATGGATGTTTTGATTTTGATTTTTCATTAAAACTACAGATCTAGATATTCATCTTTTTTTTGTGCAAATATTACCAGTTTTTATTGTTAATTTTGGAAAATCACAATAATGAATTCAAGTGAGGGTCAGAAAATGAAGTGAGGGCGGGTGACGGGAAACTCAATATTGATTTTCCCTCATCCCCCAGGATGCTGTTTCCCAGGCCCACGCAGGGGGGTGCAGGATGCGAGGCACCCCGCCGCCCCCCCAAATTTGGAAAAGTATACAAAAAATCCCAAAATTTTAGAATTTGCGAGCATAGCGTGCAAAAAATCAGGTCCAAATTTGGTCCACTTTTCACAAAATTGGCCCCCCCTGGAAAAAAAGTCCACCTTTTCAAAATCAGCACCCCACAAATGAAATCCTGCGTACAGGCCTGCTGTTTCCTATAAAACGAAGCGATGGGAATGGGATGGGTTGCCAGTCTGATAAAACCACTAATATACATGTTGTGGTGAAACATCACCAAAAATGTTAAAACTAACATTTTCATTTTTCTTGTAATTGTTCAAAAAGAAAGTCTTGTCAACAGTACGTTGACTAATGTTTTGGGTATCTGCCATTTAATAATTTGAATAATCCACAATTTCTATAAACGTACAATAAACGGAAAAGGTGCAAGAAAATGGTTTAAAGTTTCATTGCCATTCATTTACATTGATCTGTCATGGAAACCATAATGTATAATGTTATATAAAACTGGTTTAAATTTTTAAAGTTTTCATGATGGTGTAATATTTTATAAATTTAGAAGCGGATACACAAAGTGCCAGAACCGGGCCAAGATATCATCATAACAAAGATATCCAAATACTCTTGAATTAAGGTGTCAAATGATTTTTTTTAAATTCAGTCAAATGGACTTTCAAATTGTTTTAATATTTCAGATATCATTAATCCAGTTCTGCATTTGAATACAGTCTGAAGGCAGTGAGGATTGTGGTCTTGTCTTGCTTACTGGTATTGACGTCGATGGTTTGAGGTGGGCACAAACTTGAACTTTATATTTGAATGTTGTTGGATTACATGTGATACATATTGCAAACATCTAGTGACAATGACACTTTTGAAACCATTTTCTTGTACATTTTGTGGAATGAACCATTATTCTTTGGACAAATTGAAAATCCATGTAAACAGACATCTGATCAAATATGTACGGGCTCGTAGACGAAAAAAATCTGTATTTTGTCAGAAAAGCATGTCAAAATATGGTAAGCTTTGTAGACGGTCGAATAAGCACAAAATGCTGCATGTATGGGGCAAATGTAGTAAGTGCTTGATAAGTTTTTCAAATGATTGTGACTTAGTTAACCACAGACCTTTGTGTACTTCTGTTGATTCCAAAACTGATGCCAGAACTTATTCCACTGAGAAACGCTTTCAGTGTGAATACTGTCAGAAATGTTTTGCTTGGGAAAATAATCTTAAAAGCCACATCAGAAGTCATACTAAAGAGAAACCTTACCAATGTGATTACTGTCAGAAATTCTTTGGATACAGCAGCAATCTTAAAACACACATTAGAACTCACACCAAAGAGAAACCGTATATATGCCAGTATTGTCAGAAATGCTTTACATCAAGTAGTGGTCTGAAGAGACACATCTGGACTCATACCATAGAGAAACCATATCAGTGTGATTTCTGTCAGAAATGGTTTACATGTAGCAGCCATCTCAAGGAACACGCCAGAGCTCACACCATAGAGAAACTCTATCGGTGTGAGTATTGTCAGAAATGCTTTACACGAAATGCTGAACTTATAGGACACATCAGAACCCATACCAATGAGAAACCCTATCAGTGTGAGTATTGTCAGAAATGCTTTGCACAAAAGGGTGAACTTAAAATACATCTCAGAATTCACACCAACGAGAAACCGTATCAGTGTGAGTATTGTCAGAGATGTTTTACTCAAAAGTCTGGTGTTACAGCACATATTAGAACGCACACAAAGGAAGCGCCCTACCAGTGTGAGTACTGCAAAAAATGGTTCACTGAGAGAGGTAGTCTTAAAAAACACACCAGAACTCACACCAAAGAGAAACCGTATCAGTGTCAATACTGTCATAAATGTTTTACTTATAAAAGCAGCCTCACGTACCATGTCAGTACACATACCAAAGAGAAATGTTTTCAGTGTGAGTACTGCGAGAAGAGTTTTCCTCGGGTAAGTGACCTTAAAATCCATATCATCAGAACTCACACTAAAGAGAAACCTATAACAGTGTGAGTACGGCAAGACTGCTGGTTCCCTGAAAGTCAGAGGCTTGAACATCAAAGAGAAATCTGTCTTTGGGAGTATTGTCTGAAATGCTGTATATGAAATGATGAACTTTGAAGGACTCATTAGAACTTGCACAAAAAGAAACACTATAGGTGTGTTAAGACGGTAGCCTACTTTTGAATGTAACTTACAAGCAATGAAATTATGCCACAAGCGAGTGTGTGTCCACACCGGACTTACTTGTAAGCCAACTCAAATGTTAGTGTGACCTTCAGTGGTAAATTATGCCATGATTATGCACAATCAGAATAGGATTGGGTCATCAAGGTCATGCTTACATGCGAGTTTACAGCTCGCTACATGTAAGACATCTTACATGTAAAATCGTTGAAAGTAACTTGCATGTAGCTATGTATGCGAAGTGCGTTTAGATGGGCACTACATGCAAGTTTACATTTGAATATACTTACAAGCGATTGTCTGAACAAGCCTTATATCAGTGAGAGTAATGACAGTTTTATGAAACTATAAGTGAATATGCAAGTTCCGATGACCAGTCCTGTAGTTAAGTGCACCTTTTGTGAATTTTTCCTTTTTTTTTACAGAAAAAATTCCCGGTGGGTTCAGTTTGTATTTAAAGGTAGGACGTATGACCGTTCCAGGATTTGAAAATGACCCCTATTTCACGGGGAATCGAGGACATTTGCAGCAATTTTGCGCGAAATCAAGGAAAATTTGTCCCCAAATACCTCCCCTATTTTTATCATTTTGAGGACACATTTTCATTTCACCCCCCTTATCAAGGACATTTTTTCGAAATAAATACCCCTATTCATTTAAGGACGCTTTTGAATTTGTACCCCTATTTCATGGGGAAATGAGGACAATAACGAAAACTGTAGCAGTAAAATACGGACGAAAGTCCTAGAAATATACCCTATTTTTCATTTCAAGGACAATTTTGCTCCAAAACACCCCTAGTTTGGACAATCGCAAACAATTTTGTCCTCGAAAATTCTGCGGACATTTCTTGAAAAGTACCCTAATTGGAACCATCATGCGTATACATTGTCAGTGAAGACTGAACCCACCGGAAAAAATTGACCCTTTTTGTGATCAGCATATTTTTTCAGGGTTTGTGGCAGTGTGGCACAATCACATCCCTGGCTTTTATCGACTCGGCTAATGACAATGCAACTTTAATTATTGTTATTCATAAATGGTATTATAGTCTGACCGCTAAACTCAATTTTGCCACAGAAGCTTGTTTTTGATGGATATTAATTCTCAAGACCACCAACTTCAAAAATAAGTTTACTGGACCTCTGTCACCATTGAGCATTTTGAGATATGGCAGGTCAAAGTTCACACAGAGGTCAAAATTCAAATTGCTCAAATGCTGTTGAAAAGATCCCCATCAAATTATTCCTCTTGTCATGGCAATCCAGAAAAAGTATACTTTAACCTATTTGACATACCCTCTGGAGTTATAAGCAAAAGGTCAAAGGTCACGATTTGACCTCCATGAGGGGTCAAAACCTGAAAAAATAAAGGATCACAACATACTCCTTTAACAACTAGGCCTAAATAGTCTTTTATTCGCTTCAAGAATTTCGAACGACATGTAAAACGACCAAGAGGGAAACCAAAAACTATGTGGATATCAGCAATTCATAAAGAGCTGAAAGAAATCAAAGAAGACTTAACCATAAAGAAAGCGACTGAACTTTCGAGAGAGAGAGACCTACCGGGAATAACTTTATTGATGGCGCTATGTCAAACTGATGATGATGATAAATAGTCTTTAACCCCATTCTTGCATTTGTTTTCACCACTTACGCTTGAATGTCTAAATCCTAGTATATACAAGGGAAAATAGAAGTTGAATGTAAATGGTGCATGAAAATCTTTGTATGGTACATGCTTTTTTTACAATAAACCTTATGTATAAGACTTAGTTGTTGCAATGATGTGTCATTAGCCCGTTCTTTGAACCACTTACTGTGTAAACTTTGAGGATTTAATTTAATCTTTGTGAATTCCATGAATAAAGGGTATCACGGGAATAGCAATATGTGATATGATCGAGCAAAATCAGTCGGAACTCGGAAATATTAAATTTTCAGTTTCTTAATATAGGATAGTAAAAAGCATATTTACAAAGCTGCATTTGCAGAAAACCCAGTTGAAATTGAACAACCAGTTCCTAAGATATGAGCAATTAAAGAGTTTTCAAAACAGTAGGAACAAAAGGAAATAATTTCCTTTGCTTGGCATTATC
Source organism: Amphiura filiformis (assembly GCF_039555335.1). NCBI lineage: Eukaryota > Metazoa > Echinodermata > Ophiuroidea > Amphilepidida > Amphiuridae > Amphiura > Amphiura filiformis. The sequence goes on along the minus strand of NC_092645.1, from coordinate 33,812,135 downwards.
TCAAAATCAGTATTTGCAAGTTCCGACTGATTTTGCTTGATCGCATCACATATGTCAATGCATATAATTTAGATGACATTGTTATGAAATAACTTTTGCATGATTTATTTTGCAGTCAAAATAATCTTCATATCTAAGCCTTCGAAGGCATATATGCAATCACTATGCGTTCCCACAGCAAATTAGATGAAGCTTCATATGCCTTCATTAGCCGACTGCATTTATAATCGAAGCTCTAAATATGCAGTCGACTACATAATATATGAATCTCCAAATATGCAGTTGACTACTTATGATTTCTGTCAAATTTTAATTTTGTTATCCTTTACCAAAAATGCTGAAATAACTATTAGGAATGGGGCAAGCATGCAATTTTTGGCACAGATATTTTGGGTACCATTTTATATTACGCCCTAAAAAGTCATAGGAAAACGTTTAGGAACACGTTCAAATATGCAAAATTTCCTGCTCTTTCTTTCGCATTATATGATAAGACAATTTAAGGTTTTAAATTTGGGTTCCCCAAAATCTTGCATGTGTAAGGAGGGGGGGCAAAGATTTTTTGGCACGTCAAAGGGGGGGGGGGCAAAGGATTTTTGGCACGTCGAAAGGGGGGGGTTTTTGGCACGGCCAAAGGGGGGGGCAAGCGATTTTTGGCAGACCATTTTGAGAATTCACCACCCGGGGTACACATAATTATTGCACCACCCCTTAGGAGTGTAAGGTGCGGACGAAATCAATCATTTCGGGGGAAATGACTGATTTCCCCGAATGACCAACAAAAGTGGGGGGGGGGGGCTGTGGTGGCACGCCACTGTCTAAGACCCCGTTTAGACTAGGGAAAAGTCGTACTTCAACGACTTTTTGAAGTCGAGTTCATTCGAATTCGGGTCTAAACAGGTACAGTCGTTGTTCAAGTATGACCGAAGTCGAGTTCAAAAGTTCAATTCGACTTTGTCGTGGTTGAAGTGCGACTTTTCCTGGTCTAAACAGTCAGTCGAATTGAATTCGACTTTTTCATGCGTATCGCTGACCTGGCGAGGTGAATCTCCGGTCCGTCGATTTGTCCCTAAGCAAATCGCTAAACAACAGCTGTTCTTGTGTATTTTCGTACATGTGAAGCATACTGTAGTGAGTGTACATCCAATTTTCACTCAAAATCCACAAAAATGGCCGATTTTATCGCGGTGTTAGTTCATCTGAAATAATCCTCAACTTTAATTTAGGGTAAATGGGTCAAAATATCATCTCGTAACTCGGATGCAAATGGGGCAAAGGAGCAAATGGAGTTCATAAAGCAAGGTCATAAAAGTTTTCGCGTCCTGAATTCTGTGAGCCGCCCCGCGGATGAATTTTATATGAACTATGACGTCACAAGTTGAGCAGTGACGTGTTCTGCACATGCTCAGAATGAGGAAAATATGTGTTAAAAATTCAATATGGCGACGTACTCAAAATGTTTCTACCGGAACGGAAAGTTAACGCTGACTTTTATCTCAATTTTACTACTTTGCATGTAGATATTTTGTTTAAAAAGTATACAGGCATTTAAAATAGAATATAATGAATTATAATATTAGGTTTGATAAAATAAATAATGGATGACAGAGGGCGTAAATAGTCGTAATCGAATTCAACAGAGTCGAATTCGTTCAGTATATAGTGTAAACACCACTAAAAACCACAAACACGAATTAATTTATGCTAATCCTCTGTCTTAATCGAATTCGATGTCGAATTTGAATTCGACTTTTCTCTAATCTAAACGGGGTCTAATATACTAATCAATCTTTATTGTTTTTATTCACAACATAGAAGTAGGGATGTAACAGGATTAATTATGGTACCATATGATAGCATGATGGATTTACACTATTTTTTGAAAGTATTGCCCTGCACAATAAGCATGTGTTCTTTTTCAAAGACATTAATCTTGCAGGTGCAAGTGAATTAGAATTATGAATCTTTATCCCTGTTCTTTGAGCTATGTCTATTGCAGGGCAATACATTCAAATATAGTGTAAATTCATTGGTAATTAATCCAGTTACATAATACTTTTATACTTTGTTTTTTGCACATATTTACCATTGTGACACTTGAATTGGATTTTGCAGCATACATGTTTCTACTGCGGTTAAAACAGCCCCAAAGAAATAGGTTATAATATATACTTTTCCATCTGCCAAAAGGGTTTGATGGTTGAACTAACATTTTGATGAATCCATATTAACATTATTCATGTTTCGACCGCAAAAATAAGTCCCCCAGTGCATTCAAAATTTTGCCATATTGAAGCTAAACTGATAAAATATAGTGTAAAAGTGGAAGTAAAACATTTGGGATAAACATTTGGGGCTAAAATGGCCAAATATGCAGTTAATTTGGGCAGAAACCCACATACAAGGCGTCAGCATGGGGGATGATTATATGGACCCAGTGGCGTAGCATCATAGGGGCATGAGGGGTATGGGGCGCACCCGCCCCCAATCGATTGTGAAATTTAGAAAATCCCATGGGAAAATTGCAGAGAAATGTCTTGTGCCCCCAATCAGACCAGGTGCCCCCAATCATGGTCGGTTCCCCCCCCCCATGTGATGACCCACGCTACGCCACTGTATGGACCATCCCCCTGGGGATTTATCCCCATCCCCCTGGGATCTACGCCTATGCTTTGGTCTAGCATAACCAGGATATGGGATCATCGGGTATATTTGACTTTAAAAAAGGGGGCCTATTCACATGCACATATCGTCACTTCTGAAGCAGAGCCTCCCCCCCAGTTTGGAACCATCAGTAAACGTTCTCCTATTATTTCCCTTTGGTATGACTCCATTGATCAATGTTTTCCCAACATAATAAACAGACACAGTGTATGCAAGAAAATGGTTAAGTGTCATTGTCATCTATTGTTTGCAATGTGTATTTATTCTCATAGATAAAGGAATATTCAGACTGAGATCCAACATTTTCTTATCGCAAAGTGTCATTTTATGACTTTAAAAATATGTGATTTAGCAGTAGAAGGTTTGCTGTTATTTACTCCCTAAATATATGTCATACTGCATGATTTTGCTATACAGTAATGTTTTTGTGAATTGCATTCCAATTTTTTTGGACCAGTTTCTTGTGTGAGAAAACTACAAAATGCAATCAGTCCTGTCAAGTGTCATGTCATGTCATATGGATGGATTAACTGCATGTACTTTGTATTGTATGGATGTAATACGTAATTGCATGGTAGTTCAATTTGTGATTTGTGAAAATTCAGTCAAATCTATGGCAGTAATTCAGATTATTGTAACATTTCAGATATTTTGATCCAGTGCTCTCTGTGTTTGAATCTGCAAGTTCTACCATCATGGTCTTATCTTGTTTGCTGAGCTCCACTGTTTGCTGGTATTGACTTTCTTGGTGGGTTTGAGGTGTGCATAGCTATCTGAAAGCTTCTGAACAACATATTTTGAATGTTGATTGATTCTTTTGAAATCATATAATTTAAGTAATATACATATTGCAAGCATCTAGTGACAATGAAACGTTTGAAACCCTTTTCTTGTACATTTTGTGGAATGAACCATTATTCTTTGGACAAATGGAAACTCCATGTAAGCAGACATCTGATGAAATATGTGTTGGCTTTTAGCCGGAAGGTTGTGTTTCGTAAGAAAAGCTTGTCAAAATATGGTAGCCTTTGTAGAAATGTGTATAACCACAGGATGCTACATATATGGGGCAAATGGAACAAGTGTTTGTTGAGTTCATCAAATGATGGTAACTTGGTTAATCATAGATCTTTGTGCACTTCTGTTGGTTACAAAACGTATTCAAGACGTTATTCCAAAGAGAAACGCTTTCAGTGTGAATACTGCCAGAAGTGTTTTACATGGAAAAATAATCTTACAACCCACAGAAGAATCCACACCGAAGAACGTTATCAGTGTGCGTTCTGTCAGAAATATTTAACAAGTGGTCAGCTTAAAAGACACATCAGAAGTCACACCGCAGAGAAACTATATCAGTGCGAGTATTGCCAGAAATGTTTTATTTCAAACAGTAAGCTTATAGCTCACAGAAGATCACATACAAATGAGAAACCATATGAGTGTGTGTATTGTCAGAAATGCTTTACACTAAATGGTGATCTTAAAAGACACATCCGATCTCACACCAAAGAGAAACCGTATCAGTGCGAGTATTGTAAAAAGTACTTTGTAAGTAACAACAATCTCAAAGGACACATCAGAACTCACACCAAAGAGAAACCCTTTCAGTGTGAGTACTGCAAGAAATGGTTCACTACAAGTGGTGAACAAAAACGACACATCAGAACTCACACCAATGAGAACCCGTATCAGTGTACATACTGTCAGAAACATTTTCTTTCTAACAGTAGCCTCGACTGCCATATCAGGACACACACTAAAGAAAAACCCTACCAATGTGAGTACTGCACAAAAGGGTTCACTGATAGTAGTCATCTTAAAAGACACATCAGAACTCACACCAAAGAGAAACCCTATCAGTGTGAGTACTGCAATAAATGTTTCACTGATAGTAGTGCATGTAAAAGACACATTGGTACTCACACAAAAGAGAAATTCTATCAGTGTGAGCATTGTCAGAAATGTTTTGCTCGGCAGTTTACTCTTACACAACATATTAGAACACACCATGCATGGGAAACCCCTTCAGGTGTGAGAAATGCGGGAATGGTTAGCTCAAAGCATTACCTTGAAAAAGCACAGCAAGTCAGCAAATTGTCTCAATTACTATTTAAACATTGACGGTGCAATTTTTAAAGCTTACATTACTTATTTATAGGTGGTTAAGACTTGTAAAATGCTCATTAACGCAAGGAAAAAGATACAAAATTGGAAGAAATGCATAAATTATGAAACAAGTGAACAACAATAGTAATGTTAAAGGGTATTTTGTGATGACAATATTCACACAAGTGCTGTTGAAATGAATTATGTTGTGTCTTTTATTTAAACCTGAAAGAGATATGAAAAAATGCCTAAGTTCTTCACCAAGTCATATCTTCATCGTTTGTATCATATTATTGTGTTTTTTACCCTTTCATGTTTGCCCAAGCTATATGAAAGAAAACTTTCAAATTATCTAATTTTCATCATTACATGTACAATGTATAACACTTGGGGTAGCAATTTTAACTTTCAAGGTCCAAAAATAAAAACAGCCGATTCTGCTTCATTTTTTTTTACAATGCAATTCATAATTGGAACCAAGTTCCTGATGATGTAAAATTGTGTACTACAAAATCAATGTTTAAAAAAGATGCCAAAACTAACCTTTTAGACCACATGGTATTATAGTTTCTAATATTGTAATCTAGGTGTTTCATGTTTTAGATAATTGTATGTTATACATATATAATTATTATTAATTTTTGTCATTGTTTAAATTGTGGATTTTTAAGGACAACTTTTTAAAGGACCCCTTTGGAAATACATTTAAGTCTCTGACTTTAAGGGACATCTGTGGCGTATTGTTTCGTCAATATTTTGTTTTCAATATGTATTTTTACATGTATAAGAATTGTGTTTTTGAATGTTCTGTGCAATAGTTTTATTGACTGTATGATGATATGCTGAATAAAATAAAATTAGTATGTGGTCAAAGTAACCAGTTCAGTGGCATAGCTAGGTATGCAGCAATATATGTCAGTGTTATATATCATTTACTCGAATTGACATTGAAGCATGTCATTAAAGCCATATTGTAACATTTCCATAAAAAATAGATTAGTACTTCTTTAACATTAAATGTTAGCTTTTGCTGTCACGTATGTCCCCTTTTAATTTTGAGCCGAACAACTGAGTTAAAGCAAAGAAGTTGGAATTACCTACCAGCGCCTATGCCGGCAATGCGCAACTTACTATATGGCTTTAATTAATGAGATGTTGTCATTAATTAAGTATTAAGTGTATCTTATTCAATGGGGAAATTGTGTACAACATTTATGCATGCATCTTCAGTAGACAGTCAAGAATAATAGGTTAATTTTCATGGGAAAATTTTCTGGACACATGATCAATGTGAGTGTAACCTCGAGCCTGATCCCTGACCCCTAGCAGTGACCTCGCTATTCAAGTTTTAGTTATTTTGAATTGGAAAAGTATTTTTGGCCGCAGTTTCGCTCAAAATTCATGCATTGCAAAATTATTGAAAATTATGCAATGTTTTAACATTGCAAAATTTTTTCACAATATCATCAAAATGTAATTTAAAAAATATTTATCTGTGGAAAAAAATATTTATCTACGGAAACTCTTGTTATAACAGTATTAACTTCCGACAAGTAACTTATTTTGCATCCAAGGAGAAATTCTTCCTATTCAAATAAATACATTGGAAGACCACCTGCTGTGCTCAGGGTCATATTCCATAATGCTAATATGTGATGCGATCAAGCCAAATCAGTCGGAACTCGGAAATATTGATTTTGAGATATAGCCAAACAAAGGACATTTTCCTTTTGTTTCCTATTGTTTTGGAAACTCTTTAATTGCTCATATCTTTGGAACTGGTTGTTCAATATCAATGGGATTTTCTGCAAAATGCAGCTTTATAAATACTTTTTACAATCCTGTAGGAAACTGAAAATTTATTATTGCCGAGTTCCGACTGATTTTACTTGATCGCATCACATATGTCTGCGCCCATGTCACATGTCCAGAAAATTTTCCTGTGAAAATTGTCCTATTAATCTTGACTGGTAGATAACAAGATGCATACAAACCTCTAGCAGAAAGAATGCTATAGAGCTATCTTCAGTAGATGGTAATGTGGATATAAAACCCCCTAAAAGCAGATAGCTAGGAGAGTGTAAGTAAGGTGTATGTAGAACTATCTTCATTCTTCAGTAGACATGGTAGATAGTAAGATATACAAACAATGCTAGCAGTTAAAATGGTGCTATGCTATCTTCAGTAGACAGGAGAGTGTAAGCACCAAGTAATGTGCATGTCGAACTATCTTCAGCATGTCAGTAGACAGCTTTTTTACTCATGTATGAAATAGGTTTATAAATGCGTATTACTTTTGAGAGTGAAATTGTAAAAAATAATGCACTTGTACAAAATCTTCAGAAAATAGCAAGGTGGATATCAAGCTAACTACAATCAGACAGCAGGGTGTAAGTAATGTGCATGTAGAACTATCTTCAGTAGATAGTAAGTAAGATGCATACACAAGTACTATAGAGCTATCTTCAGTAGAAAGCACAGTCGAAATAAAATTCTACTTTGATCAGCTTGTAATCGCCGGGAATTGTTGGGCTTTTACCACTACATGAAAAGTAGGCCCACATTTAGTGTGATTTAGTTGACCTGTCTGGTCTATATTGTGCATGTTAGATAAAGTAGACACATGGCTTGAATTAATAATTTGTGATACTTCTGGCGAGATGTCAGAAGACAATTCTCGAAATAAAATATACAACCTGTACCCAGAGAAGATGTAATAAAGAGGAGGTTGATCAAGCTATCCTCAAACAAAATATGTGTGAGACCGCTCACTCCAAAGTAAATGATGAATCACCCTATTCAGCTGCTTTACAATAGAATACCACAATAGGGTTTGAACCCGGGATGGGTGTGATACACAAGTTGCAGCTAACTGCTTTTAGGGATAGGTCAGTGTGTGCATGGCATCAGGCCATACACACCATGCATGCAGACCCTGTCATATCTTGTCAGATTTCAGATAAAATATGACTGAAGTTCCATGGCAAATTATAATTTTTGCTACTTGTTGCCACTTTCAGACTCTATTATTTATGATAAAGAATGTTATCAATTATCAGAATATCTTTATTAGGTTGGCAGGAAATGACAGGAAAATAAATAACATAATAAAATAGAAATGATCAACAAACATCACCTCTCTAACAAATCCTAAAAATTTCTTCTTTAGAAATTTATATATTTACAAAAAACGGTGGATTTTGGGGGAAATTTTACAGCACTCGATTTCTTTCTTGTATTATCCACATGTGGTATCCCATCCAAGCAGCAGGACCTTAACACACGCGTTTCATACTTTTTAACAAATTCTCTATAGAAACATTGGAAATATTTTCAATTCTGAAGTGAAAATTGGTCAACCATGGGCGGTCACACACATGGAGCTATTAAGAATGGAGAGGTAATAGATTATGTAACGCATTGTACACTTGTGCCGATTTGAAATCTGAGAAGCTATTCATCGAAAGGTACCTTTTGTTTGGGACAAAGGGCTTCCACCATTAAATCGGTAAGCTGACCCGACAGTGTATTAACGCTTTACCTAGCAGACTACTGTCAATAAGTGATCAAACGAAAGTCGTGTGAAAGCGCTTACTATAACGAAAAGTACCTTTTGTTGCTAGCACTCAAGGGTGTAATTGAGTAGCCGTAAGCTCAAAAGGCACACATTAGCCGCTGATGCAGTTCGTTGTCACCCCACTTCAGGTGCTTCATTTAAATAAATTGAATGCGCTTGCTGAATGATGACACATCAAGGCTGCCATGTATGCATGTCTCTTACTGTATAATGGTAATAGCTACGCATAGGCCTACATGAAACATATAATAAGTATACCGGTATAGGCCTATATTAAAGTTGTTTCACAAATTGACATTTTATTTTATTTTAAGAAAGAGAATGTCATAAACAGTGGCGTACTGAAGGGGGGGGGGGCAGCTCTTTTGTGAGAGGTCTTGGGAGGGGATGAGGGAGGAAGAGGTGGAGGAGGGGACATGAAGAATAAGAGGGGGCTGGAGAAAGAGAGAAAGAGGGACAAAAAGTATGAGGGGATGGAGAAGGGAAGGGAGATAAGAAGAGGGAGTGATACTTTAGCAAGGAAAGAATAAGTACAGAGAAAGGAATAACAAATAAATGTAGGCCTTATAATAATTATTATAGAAACTAAACACAGCCCCCCCATAGGCCTAACACTAACAGCACTATAGGCAGCCATTCGATGATGTCAATGCCTTTATGCGTATTTAAAACGCCCAGTCAGATGTATTTTACACCTGCCAAGCACAAGTCACCCAATTTCGAAAATTGGACGTTGAATGTACACTCTCATGAATATTGATTGGCAACATTTTCCAATATGTCAGCGCTCAATCGGACACAATAGAACAATAGACCATTCAGTGCGCTGGTCACACACATAACATCATAGGATTTTTCAAGTGGATGTCTAACTACTTGAGAATAAAGCACTATGAATAGATGCGACAGGATTACCTACGGGATTATCTCAAGGATATAATTCCGTTGACCCTCCTCTTTATTACATCTTCTCTGCTGTACCGTATTGATATTAATCAGTCACCATAGGCCATTTAATAAAAGGCACTAAATTTAATCCCCACGTGAGTGACGTGACCAATGGGCGCCGCCATACCAAGACCACCAAGTGATCAGTAGATGTGCTGCAATGCTAAGAGATAGGAATTTTTCAGACAAATATCATCAAAACTGCTGAAAATGTATTTAAGGCAACTTAATCACACATTGGGGGATTCTACTTTTTTGGTATGTTTTCAAGAACTAAATGTTGGAAGATTGCACCGACAGGATAAAAGTTATCGACGGAAACTCGTACAATAATACTACAAAGTTACAAAAAATGACAAATTTGCTAGAAAATTTGGACATGCATCCTTTGTTTCCAATTGAAATACACAGAAAGACAGTAAGACCACCCGCTGTGCCAAATGTCACTTTTCCAGACATGTCTAGCAGCTGTAATGTCAGCGCCCAGCCCCAGGGGGATCACTCACTACTTGACTTGCTACACACCTGCGTAAAAAAAAACTGTCTAAAAGGTTATGTTTTTCACCACACAGCGTCGTCGACGTCTTTTTGAAAAAGGGGTACTTTTTCAGAAGGCATCGCCATTTAGGGGTCCTTTTTCAGCCAAATCCTTAAGACGTTTAGGGTTAGTAAAATTATTGTTTGTGTGAGTTTTCACTAATTTGTTATATTCACCACTTTTTAATTGATTCTAGTTACCTTTGTGCATGTTTTCTTCAGTATCTATTAGCTATCAAATTAGCTCATTTTCCTGTTTACGCCACTTGGGGTATAAATTAGATATTTCTCACTTGACGCCATTTAGGGTATGGTTTTTGCATGTGCTACGACATTTAGGGTAGGATTTTGCATGTGTTTCGCAAGGGGTGTAAATTTGAATGTGAAAATGTTAAAGGGTGAATTTCAGAGGTGGTCGGACGCGGGTGGGTAGCACTTTTGTGTGAGAGTGACCCCCGGGCACCCATCTGGTCACGTGCCAAATTCAGTGCCTTTATTTAAATACCTTAAGACAACTGTTAATCCGCAATGTTGATCAAAGTATAAATAAAAGCAGAAACAAGGTACCCTGGTACAACATGTAGCAGACAGAATAGTTCTTCAGAGTTATTTCATTAGCAAGGTGAATATAACACTTAAGGTTGGTCTGAACCCTGGAATTATGGAAACTTTTGGGCCTCATAACTTATAAATTGTGGGTCTAAAGTATATAAAAGTATACATATTTAGAATGGCAAAGACTTGATAAGTTCATCTGTGAGGTCAAATTTGGGCCAAAATAACAGGTTTTTTTTAAAAATTAATTTTTTAAAACTAGATCAAAATATCTAGGACCTATTTTTTCATTTTTTTAAATTTCGACCAACTTTGAGAAATTTGCACCAAAATGGTCAAAAAATGCTGATTTTTCAAGAAAATCATTAAAAAAAACCCGATTTTGGCCCAAATTTCAAATATTTTTGGTGAAATTGGTCAAAATTCAAAAAAATGAAAAAACGGGTTTAAGATATTTTGATCTAGTTTTTAAAAATTAATTTAAAAAATTGTGGCCCAAGAATTTTTTTTGTTACGATGCATGAAAAAGAAGGGGCCAAAAACCGTTATTTTTTGAATTTTGGGCCAAAAATTGCATTTTGGCCCAAATTTGACCTCAGATGAACTATCTTTAATTTTTTCTGGGTCATCCTGTATACAAAACCTGTACAGAAAAGACAACTTGAAATCAATTTAAAAAAAAAAACACGATCTCTCCCATCTGTGGTACACTTGCAGGGATTGATATTACTAATCATGACCAATCCAAATTTAGCCCAAGTTATAAAAATTTCTGCTCATTTTAATGCTTACTTTAGGCCACCCAAGGTTTTTTCTGAGAATAATAATTTGTTGTTTCCAGTATAATACTACCGTATTTACAAATCTTGGGAGTAACATGCATGGGCGCTAGTAGTAAATTCCAATTTTCTATGCTTTACCCCACTTGTTCGGATCAAAATTAAAAGGGACATATCTGACAGTAAAAGCTAAAATTTTATGGAAAATAAATACTAATCTATTTTTACAGAAATGTTATAATATGAAGCTTATAGTACTACACCTGGCCAATTTTAGGCCTATTTTGCATTTGTCTCAAAATTATAGCACATTGGTGACAAGTAAGATATGTATATTATAGGGGCAAGGACTACAACTACTGTACTGAAAATTCAGCAACTCAAAGCAAGTAGTTATTGATCAAATATTGGTTTTCCCTCATTTTTGAATGTAACTCCACAACTGTTTTCTATTCTGAAATAAAATTTCCAGTGCAGTAGTTGTAGTCCTTGCCCCTATAATATACATATCTTACTTGTCCCCAATGCGCTATAATTTTTTAGAAAAATGTAAAAATAGGCACAAAATTGGGCAGGTGTAGTACCCCTTAAGGGAACTGGAATGAGCGTTTCGACAGCATTTTTGTGGGACATGAGAGCACATCAGACCTATCGAATTGCATTCTGAATACGAAGAATGCCTTTCTGATATCAAATAATTTTCATTTTATGAAATTCATGATATAATACAAATTTTATGACAAATTATTAAAATTTGATATTTTTCACATTTTGGAGATATAACAGTCCTCGAAGTAAATTTGATAAATTTAATGATATAGTCTTAAAGTGTATGTAGCTGGGAGGAAAAGCCGACGATCAATTGAAAATTTTGACCATTCATATTGAAGATATGGATTTTTTCCCAAAAAGACCTAATTTTTTTTGTGTGTTTTACAAAAAAAATCCATATCTTCAATACGAAAGGTCAAAATTTTCAATTGATCGTCGGCTTTTCATCCCACCTACATACACTTTAGGTAGAAATCATCATATTTATTAAGTTTTATACTTCGAGTATGTTAAATATCAAAAATATCAATTTTTAATGATTTGCCATAAAATGGCAGCACCTAGGGTATATTGGTTTAATAAAGTACAATATAATCGTGTAAAAAATTAATTAAAAAAAAATCAGTGAGGGCGCACAGTGTCATTGACCATATATCTTCATGGCAGAAATCGCCATGGTAGGTTGAATCCATAGCCACGATTGGCCATTTGGTTCAGACCTTTGAAGCTCTTTGAGACAAATAATTAGTCGAGGGACATGACTAAGGCTACTCACAATAGCTGGGTAATTGATCTTGGTTGTGCGTGAATAAGCTTGTATACCCAATTGAGGTCAATGGTCATCGACTTTTATACTGCCTAGTAGTGAGTGCAGCTGTACTACACGATGTAGTCCATCATACAGGACCAACGCAATATAAAATTAGAGTTTTGGTCCGATTTTGAGTTCAAAGCGCACAGCCAATTTTCAAAGCGCATTCTAGCGACCATCATATCTGTTCAACACGTATTTTCAAGTGTAGGGTCTACCACATCTGGTTTCTTGAGAAAAATTCTTGAGAAAGATATCGTGAAATTTGAATTTCGTTCTGGTGCACCAGAACGAAATTACAACGCATTGTCTATGGAGCAGTGTAATACACATAATCATGCATAACTCGCGAACGCAAAATCGAAATCAACTGAAATTTTGGGAATAGGTTTATTTCGTGGATATCTAATGAAAAATTACATAAATAGAGGATGCTAGGATCACGAAATACTCCTTTAAGTTGCTCTCAGGCTATGTATTTCATGAATGCTTAGATGCATCAAGCTGCAATTTTGAACAGTGATAGGGGCAAGTGTGTCGAGCTGCTCGAGGATGGGGTGGTGAGGAAGGGGGTAAGTCAGAAGATAACAAGCAAAATACCCTGTGAAAAAATATCTGGCGATCCGTATGGGGTACAGTGACGTAACTTGGTGGGAGTAGATCAACCAGAAGTTCTTGGCCTGATTTTCAGGTCATTTAGGGGTCATCCGGGTCATCCAGGGGTCATCTGAGGTCAAATTAATAAAAACTGTCATATGGGCATGAAACTTGGTGGGTATAGTCAACATTTAGAGCCAAATTTTTGGAAAGTCATTTCAGGGTCATCCAGGATCATCTGAGGTCAAATGACTAAAAACTGTCGTATGGGCATGAACTTGGTGGGTACAGTCAACATTTAGAGTCAAATTGTTGTTTTGGAAAGTCATTTTGGGGTCATCCGAGGTCACCCAAGGGTCATCTGTGTGTGTGTGTCTGTCTGTCCGGCTATGCGTTTCGACGATCGATCCGATATTTTGGATACGCATAGGTATCTGAACAGGCATGGCCTTCGGCTGGTTTTAAAGGTCATAGGAGGTCAAAGGTCGTAGAATTCAAACTTTGTTCGATCTGGCCCAAACTTGGTGGGTGGAATCCTTGATACGAGGGGAATATATTGCGCAAAAAAAAATCGAGGTCAAAGGTCATTACAGAGGGGTCAAATTTCAAACTTTGTCCGATCGGGCTCAAACTTGGTGAGTGGAATCCTTGATATGAGGGGAATATATGTGCGAAATAAAAGCGCGGTCAACCAAGGTCAAAGGTCATCACCGAGGGTTCAAATTTCAGACTGGGTGGGTGAAATCCTTGATATGAGGGGAACACATACAAATATAATCAAGGTCATCCGAGGTCAAAGGTCAGCCAGGGGTTACATTATGAAGTTTGTCTGATTTGGCTTAAACTTGGTGAAAGTAATTCTCCATATCACAGGAGCATGAACAAAATCAAACCGAGGTCACTCGAGGGTTAAGGTCATATGGGGTCAGTATGCCCAATTGGGCTTGAAAGTGGTCAAAAGAATCCTCGATATGACGGTAACATGTCATCAGGGGTCATGGACAAATAGCATCGCTATCAGTTACTCTCACAGGTACAGGTGAACTAATAAAACAAATATTAAGCATCATTCTTAAATTTGTGTAAATGGTCAAAATTAGGCCTATAGTCACTGGGGAAAGATATTACACTTGTGGAATGGAACAATACTTCTTTCACCGAAAGTGATCAAATTTTGACCATCACTGCGATTAATATTAATTATACAAATACATGTATATACTGCCATGATTTGTTAAAAGTGCAGTCATTGGATTAGCTATATTATGCCCTCCTTTTTAAGAATTACGTAAAACTGAACTACCCTCTGCCAGGTCTGAGACGAATATACCTAATATAGGGGCTTACCTAGGTATATTATTCTCAGGCCAGGTTCACGGATTTTTGCACAGCCCCGGCACAGCCCCTAGAAGGTTGAAGTTCATATTGGTATGCACTGAAAGGTTTTATACACATTGCTATCGACTGAAAGTTTTCCATATTTTAGCATGTCCCTTTAGCAAGAAACAAACAGTATTTGAAACTTTTTTTAAGATCTCTTTTTTCCCCACTTTCAGCTGAATTCGTCGTCCGTATTCCATAGTGGCGTATAGTGGGGCGCCGGGAATAAACAACTTTTCGAGAAAATCGGGTTTGAAGAAATGCCAATTTAAAATCGAGTTGTGTAAATCAGACATTCATTATATTTTGTAAATGATGTGAAATTTCTGTAGTAAACTAAATAGATTTTATTGTTATATATTTTTCAAAAGAAATAAATACATACTATTGCTGGCAAACTGACAATAAAACTATACGTCACTATGGAAAACGAACAAAACGCAATACCCTAACCTTACGTTAACCGTACGCCACCTAGGTCGCCGGGTAATCCCTATGGCGTTACTTTTCGTCGTTCGTATTCCATAGTGGCATATAGGTCCGATCACGCTGACGCCACTATGACATACGATGTTTTTCATTTTGCCGATATTTCATAATTATAAAATGTGTATAAAAAGTGGCGTATGGTCGATACGCCACTATGGAATACAAAAATGTCACTTTGTAACTATATCATACATTTAATTAATTAATTACTAATTAATTAGCTAATTATGACTGATGAGACTTAGAAAAAATGAAAGAGAACATCATTAAAAACATATGTGCCAATTTTCAAAAAATGACCAAAAATCACTATACGCCACTATGGAATACAGCCGATTTAATTACTATGTTAGCACATCTATGACAATGACAAAGGTACCAAAATATGAATTTTGATGATTTTACGATACGATCGTCCAAATGAGCAAATAAAACCCGTTACCTTTAAATCCGTAGTGGCTCCGGAACCGAGGCAAATCCATCATCTTTCCTTTAATCACTGCGTTGTCTTTTTTAAAGACATTTCTTGTTTTAACCCATACAGGCTGGTACGAGACTATGACAAGCTGCAAATAACAATTAAAGCAAGGTTGCCGAATGGTTTCTAGCATTCTGCACTTCGTACGAAGACGTCTTGTACTCACAAGTGAGTATATTCTTCTTTTTGGATATACATACGTGTACATTCAGCCAACGTCACTTCAGGTATACATGTATATTTATAGAACTTAAAAGGGCATTTCGTGATCCACAGCCTCATCCCCCCACTTTTCTCAAAAAAAGTTGAGATTTTTATATCACTGAAATACTCTGTAGGACTCTGTAGAGTGTAGGTATCCCAGGCAAACCTTAGGCTTATAGGTATGCTAGGTGAATTCAAATTTACCATCAAACTGCATCATTTTACATATCAAATTAAAGCCCTTGAGTAAAGAAAGCCAAAACTGAAGACATTTTTGTCATAGCACTTTCCGTAACAAAGTTACATCTTGTCAAAGATTGACTTTCATCAAAAAGATTCTGCTAGCAAAATTCCTCAAAACGGCATTTAGGGGTGTTTCTAGATCTTAGTCTCATGGCGATAGCAGCTTTTTTAATGGAACTGCTATCAAAATCCTCTAAAATTCCATCACCATAAAAAATCATATATTTGGGTCAAGTGAAGTATAGAAAACATATTTAGGCCAAAAAAAAAAATTGTTGTGTTGCCCTCAACCGTCCGACCCTAAATCCTGAAAAGTCAGGGTCGCATTTTTTTTTTGAATGATGATTTTTACAGATTTGTTCAAAAACTCAATGTTTTTCACTTAAAATTAATATTTTATTGTAAAACTAGTCTTTAATTGTTGTCTAACAGGTATCAAGAAATCAAAATTGACAAATGTCCCATATATTTAAATTGAACAAGCATTTTTAATATTTGAGGGGATTTTTAAAAACAGAAGGTTTAAAAATAAATAAAAAAAATAAAATAATCCGAATATGCTTTTTTTGCGGAAATGCTGTTAGATGACCAGTAGTATTCAGGGGCTTTTAATCGTTTATGAACCCCCCTATCTTGGGTTGAACCAATGTAGATGGCTCGACAGCTCTATCAGCACCTTAGATCGCTCACCCAGATCATACCAATTTTGAGAAAGATTATTTCGTCCAATTAAATATGATATTAATTGTTTTAATTTTTCACATATTTTGATCCAGGGCAAACACAGAAGGCAGTGAGGATTGTTGTATTGTCTTGCATGCGGCTCCGTTGTTTCTAGTATCCCACGGTTGGTTTGAGGTGGGCACATTTAATTGGAACTTTATATTTGAATGTTGTTGGATTACATGTGATACATATAGCAAGAAATCTAGTGACAATGACACTTTTGAAACCATTTTTTTGTACATTTTGTGGAATGAACCATTATTCTTTGGACAAATTGAAAATCCATGTGAACAGACATATGATCAAATATGTGCAAGCTCATAGACGAAAAAAGTGTGTATTTTGTCAGAAAAGCTTATCAAAATATGGTAGGCTGTATAGGAACTTGAATAACCACAGGACGCTACATGTATGGGGCAAACGTAACAAGTGTTGTGACATAGTTGACCAAACACCTTTGTGCACGTCTGTTGATTCCAAAACCAGAAGTTATTCCACAGAGAAATGCTTTCAGTGTGAATACTGCCAGAAATGCTTTGCACGCAACTACAGTCTTAAAATACATATCAGAACTCACACTAAAGAGAAACCGTATCAGTGTGAGTATTGTCAGAAATGTTTTACTACGGAAAATAGTCTTATAGACCACATCAGAACTCATACCAAAGAGAAACCTTTTGAATGTGAGTACTGCCATAAATGCTTTTCACAAAACAGCACGCTTAAATACCACATCAGAACTCACACCAAAGAGAAGCCCTATCAGTGTGAGCATTGTCAGAAATGCTTTGCACGCAACGGCAATCTTAAAACACACATCAGAACTCACACCAAAGAGAAACCCTATCAGTGTGAGTATTGTCAGAAATGTTTTACTATGAAAAATAATCTTATAACCCACATCAGAACTCATACCAAAGAGAAACCTTTTGAATGTGAGTATTGCCATAAATGCTTTTTTCAAAACATCCAGCTTAAAACCCACATCAGAACTCACACCAAAGAGAAGCCCTATCAGTGTGAGCATTGTCAGAAATGCTTTGCACACAACTACAATCTTAAAATACACATCAGAACTCACACTAAAGAGAAACCATATCAGTGTGAGTATTGTCAGAAATGTTTTGCTCAAAAGTCTGAACTTACAAGACATATTAGAACACACACAAAGGAAGCGCCCTATCAGTGTGAGTACTGTCATAAACGCTTTGCTCAAAAGTCTACTCTTGCAACACATATTAAGAACACACAAATGAAGCACCTTTAAGTGCGAGTACTACAAGAAATGGTTCACTGACACTAGTAATCTTAAAGGGCAGGTCTAAGAGAATAATTATTACATTACAAGTTGACACTTGTTGCAATTTTTTTGCGTATTTCTCCTGAAAAAGGAGAAATTGTGTGGGTAAAGTTCAGCCTCGTATGTGTTCTTCCCCCGTTTGAAGCATACATGTTCTCCCCTGTTTGACTGATGACGTAGGTAAATGAAGCGGACACCTTATCGTGCTCTTATCATACAATCACAATCAGTTTGACTGACAAGTTTGACATTAGCAACAATGGGTTGTACTATCACTTACCATAACAATGCTGCATAACAATATACACGCTATTGTTCTCTTTCGGGAACAAAGCCCACACAGTAATTGTTACCAGCCGCGGATCCAGAGACAGAAAAATACGGGTGGCGCAAAATATACAAGATTGCTAGAGGGGGACGAACCATATGGCTGCGAAGCGTTCATTGCGTCACGTATGCGCGACGCAGGGGGGTGTCTGATGTGCCCCCCTGAGAAGTGAGAAACTTTTGCAAAATGAAGACCTAATTGAAGCCATTTGGTGGACCATTTTGACACTATTATTGTGTAAAATTTTGAGTTTGTAAGAGCGGAAAATTCGTGAAATGACCATGACGGCCCATTCCGAATACCTAAAGCATAAAGACAAGGGCAACTTCTTTATACATACGCAAGGGGGTGTCTGAGGGGGAATGTTCCCCCTCATAAGTTGGAAAATTTTACAAAATGAAGGTCCAATTGAAGCCATTTGGTAGACGATTTTGACACTATTATTGTGTAAAATTTGAGTTTGAAAGAACGGAAAATTTGTGAAATGACCATGACGGCCCATTCCCCATTCGTCATAAAGTTAACATAAAGTTCCGAGTATCTAAAGCATAAAGAAAAGGGCATACCTGCCAACATTGAAAACCTAGAAAACAGAGTACATGGCGAACGTAGGGCGCGAAGCGCCCATAGTATCGCCTCTGATGGCGGGGGGTCCAGGGGCCCGCTTAAGGGCCCTTGGTGGGGTCAGGGGCAAAGCCCGGTGGGGGGTTCAGGGGCGAAGCCCCCAAAGCTAGAGGGTTTCTACACTGTAAACACCCTTATAAGCCCCTTCACATTAGACACATTTTATAGAAAAACAACAAGGTGAATATGAAGCCCTAGGCTTTTATACACTTTGAGGAGGGATTTATACTCCATATCTAGTAACAATTTCAACACATATTTGATGACTACAACCTTTGAAAAAAATGTGAAAAAACATTCTGGGACCTGTTTTTATAAGTTTGAAAAATATGCTTCCTTCACACAGAAAATGTGCTTTTAAAAATGCAGTTTCCTATACTTTTGTACATAACGATCATTCGTTGAAGCGATTTTTTGGCTTTATAACAAGGCCTACGTGACTGATAGGACATTGATATGATGCACAATACAAAGGTGAAATTTTTTTTTTAAATCCATTTTTTCTTAATTTTTTCAAAGTTTTTGGCAACTTGAGAACCTCTAGACCTATTCTGAAGGTTGCATTTGGGGAGGGATTGATACTCCATATCTGGCAACAATTTCAACACATATTTGATGACTGCAACCTTTGAAAAATGTGAAAAAACATTCTGGGACTTGTTTTTACAAGTTTGAAAAATATGCTTCCTTCACATAGAAAATGTGCTTTTAAAATGCAGTTTCCTATACTTTTGTACATAACGATCATTCGTTGAAGCGATTTTTGGCTTTATAACAGGGCCTACGTGACTGATAGGACACTGATATGATGCACAATACAAAGTTAAAAATTCAGAAAAAAAAATTTAACAAAAAACATGTCAAAGTTTTTGTTGACTTTGGAGAAACACTAGACGTATTCTGAAGTGCTAGGATCATTCACAGATGATTTGAAAAAAAATTGAAAACATTACAAAAAAAATTACAGTTTGTTATCTTTAATATGGAAACCACTAACTAATGTTTACCTCTTCATCTATCACAATATTATACATGCATTGGTTTTCCATGCATTTTATAATATGTGCTAGATGAAGAGGTAAACATTAGTTAGTGGTTTGCATAGTACGGATACCACACTGTTATTTTTTTATAATTTTTTTCCAGTTGTTTTCATATTAACTGTGAATGATCCTAGCACTTCAGAATAGGTCCAGTGGTTCTCCAAAGTCGAAAACTTTGGAAAAGAAATTTAAAAAATTATTTAAAAAAAAAAAAATTTTTTTTAAAATTTTTTTCAGAAAATCAGAGTACTCCGATTTTCGGGGGTTTAAAACTCGGGAAATCGGAGTAACTCCGCGAAAATCGGAGTAGTTGGCAGGTATGAAGGGCAACTTCTTTATACATACGCAGGGGGCTGTCTGAGGGGGGATGTTCCCCCCTCATTAATTTTGCAAAATGAAGGTCCAATTGAAGCCATTTGGTAGACGATTTTGACACTTATTGTGTAAAATTTTAGTTAAAGATAAAGTTCGGAAATGAAGGCCCAATCGAAGCGTGTCTTGGACCATTATAGGCCTAATCATTAAGTTATTAGCATACTTACAACAATATAAAGTGTTCGGGTATCCAAATCAAAAGCGAAAACGGCCAGTTGTTTACGCATAGGCCTATGTAGAGGGCAGGCCTGTAGCCAGGGGGTGCACCCCCCAAAAAACGCCAATTACGCGCAATTTAATCTTTCTAGTCCCTTTTTCTCGCTTTTCTCTTCTCTAACTTTTCTCTTTCTCTCCTTTCCCTTTTCCCAGATTTACGGGGGCGTGAGCCCCAATTTCCTATTTTGCTATTTTTAGGGGGCACACCCCCCCTCCGCACCCTCTGGATCCGCACCTGGTTACTATGCGTTTGCTTTGTATTCATCCAACTGAAACTATAGCATTGCAATATACAGGGAAATCAGATACTTGCGTTTGTGGACTTACACGGTTTATATGCTAGTCTCAGATGAAATTCCAAGCTCAAATTATGTATTTATTTTTTAGGCCTAATATTTCTCATGATATTGATATACATATGAATTGTAATATCACAATTGTCTAATATATAAAAAAGAAGCGGCTGATGTCCATATGTTTAAAAACCATGAAATTGGTAATACATGTAAGGTACTTAATTTTGGAATTTTTTTCTGTGAACAGCAACAGTATACGTTCTGTCCATTGAGAGCGTTTATAGTCCCTTTTCTCACAGCGGGCACATCTCATTTCATGACGTCACCGGTTTTCACCGCTTAAGTTGGTTTTTGCGGAATATAAATTTTAAACGTCTTATTTTCTCAAAAAGGGTAATGATTTTCATTGTCCTCATAATATTAGCTTTCCAATGATATGATGTTGTTTTTGCTATAGACCTGCCCTTTAAAAGACAGATCAGAATGCACACCAATTGCAACGAGCATCATTTTCCTTGAAATAGAAAATTAAATATGATTTAAAGCCATATTATAACATTTGCTGAGGAGGACGCCCTCACTGAATTTTTTTAATTCATTTTTTCCACGATTAAATTGTACTTTATTAAACCAATATAGCCTGCAAAAATCAAGACTCTAGGTGCTGTAGTTTTGTCAAAATCAGAGGTTTTGAATAAAAGGCTGATTCAGCCCTTTATTATTACGATGGAATTATTAGTGAACGCATACACGATGTTCATAAACACAGTACGTCGCGGCGCTTGCGACGCTTATATACTACAACAAAGGGTCGTATCACAACATGACCGAAGGAGTGGAACGTATTGGCGACATGTGCGCTGGTAGTAAATTCCAATTTTCTTTGCTTTGCCGTAGTTGTTTGGCTCAAAAATAAAAGGGATATATCTGACAGTAAAAGCTAACATTTTATGGCAAAGAAATGCTAATCTATTTTGTTTGAAAATGTTATAATATTGCTTTAAGGTCACTCATGTTTTTATACTGGGCACCTAAAAAGGGCGGCTCTGTTGCATTCTTACTCATCAAGACGTGTTTACATGCATGTAGCTTGTTTATTTGATATTTATTATGAGCTTGTTTAGTACCGGTACTATTTTTTTCCGTAGACATGTCTTTCAATTTCTGAAACAAAAATTAATGATTTTCATGTGTACTGATTTCTGTAACTAGTTAAGTCTAATTAGTTAGGGGTGGCTCATGTGGCGGAGGATCACAATGCTGTACAATGGTGATCCTCCGCCACATGATCGTCATTAAACATTTTTGATGGATTTCTACTTGTTTCTGTACTTGATCTCAGCCAAGTGATATCATGTTTAGCATTCATTGCCTCAGTATTTGTTAATTAGACAATTAAAAATTACTCATTACTTTTGCTACATTAATAAAGTTCATTGACCTCTATGTATTTTAAAATAGGGATGTAATGTAGGCAACATTCAAAAGGATGCTACAGACAAACGAAACATGATAAAATGCTCAAATTTCATAAGCAGACCTTGGTTGTGATCCTCTTTTACTTCAGTAAACTAGTAAAACAGAAAGTTTGCGACAAATCTGAAAGAACGCCCTCATGCTCAATTTTGATCCAAAAAGTCCATTTTTACGAAAACGCTTTGTCGAATTCTCTTTTAACTTTCAAAACTGGATTGTTGAGCTTATTGTACATCTAGTTACATTATCAATGTATGTTGAGGGGTGACACCCCTAACCGAATTAATAATTTTATTCTTATTTTGCTTGTTACACCCTGTATATTATATGGGTCACGCTGTATAATTACTCCCATTGTATGGTTTCTGAAATCGTCTGAGTATATGCTCTCAGAATATATACTTTTATTGGGTTCTAATGTAAACTTTTGAAGTTATAGTACCAAACCTGTAAAAGCATGTAATTTGTTTGAAAAATACACATGCAACGTAACTGGTGCCCAACATAAAAACAAGTACCGTCGGATCCGTAGCGGTCGCTGCGGGACAAGGAATTCAATTTTGCAGTGTTGGTGTCTTTTAAGCAGGTTCAAGTTTGACCCCTATTTTGACCTGTAACCCCTCTGTGAGCTTAACCTTTGAGGGCGCTCATCTTAAAATAATGCCAGAAAGGGTATTTCCATCCACACCAAAAAGAAAAATCAAAATTTGAAAAATTGTTTTCGAAACCAATTTGGACACTGCTGATGTCCAAACGATTTTCGGGAAAAAGCGTCATGACATCAAAAGTGTTCGAAACCGATTTCGGACACTTGATTTCCAAACAATTTTCAGGAAAAAGCGTCTTGACATCGAAGTGTTCGGACATCGATTCGGACACTTTTGATGTCCAAACGATTTTCGGGAAAAAGCGTCTTGACATCAAAAGTGTTCGGAAACCGATTTGGACACTTTTGATGTCCAAACGATTTTCGGGGAAAAGCATCTTGACATCAAAAGTGTTGAAACCGATTTCGGACACTTTTGATGTCCAAACGATTTTCGGGAAAAAGCGTCTTGACATCAAAAGTGTTCGGAAACCGATAATCGGAAGAAAAAAAATGCAAAAAAAAAAATTTTGGAATAAAAAAAATTTGGGAAAAAAAAAAAATTTCAAAAAAAAATTTCGGAAAAAACATTTAAAAAAAAATTTCGGAAAAAAAAATCGAAAAAAAAAATTTGGAAAAAAAATTTAAAAAAATTTCAATTTCCCTTAATTCTCTTCAAAAAAAATCCCAATTTCCCTTAATTCTCTTCAATTTTCCTTAACTTCCTCAATTTCCCTCATTTTCCCAAATTTCGGGACGAAACTTTTTCCAGTATGGGGCGGTATAGGCCCTCCCCTCACCAAGTATCATA
The DNA here is from genome assembly GCF_039555335.1 of Amphiura filiformis. NCBI lineage: Eukaryota > Metazoa > Echinodermata > Ophiuroidea > Amphilepidida > Amphiuridae > Amphiura > Amphiura filiformis. The sequence goes on along the minus strand of NC_092645.1, from coordinate 33,788,434 downwards.
GCCATGCGACAAACAATGTAGACGTAACATCCAAACGATTTTCGGAAAAAGCGTCTTGACATCAAAAGTGTTCGGAAACCGATTTCGACACTTTTGATGTCCAAACGATTTTCGGGGAAAAAATTTCGGAAAAAAAAATTCGAAAAAACAAAAATTTCAAAAAAAAAAATTTTGGAAAAAAAATTTTGGAAAAAAATTTCGGGAAAAAAAAAATTAGAAAAAAAAAAATTTCAGAAAAAAAAAAATTTTAAAAAAAAAAAAATTTCGGAAAAAAATAAAAAAATTTCAATTTCCTTTATTCTCTTCAAAAAAAAATCCCAATTTCCTTAATTCTCTTCAATTTCCCTTAACTTCCTCAATTTCCCTCATTTTCCCAAATTTCGGACGAAACTCTTTTCCAGTATGAGGCCGGTATAGGCCCTCCCCCTAACCAAGTATCATAGCCATGCGACAAACAATGTAGACGTAACAGCATTTTTTAGCGTTTGTTACTAACGGACTAACAGACGGAGAGACATGGTGATTTATAGAGCTGCTACCGCAGCTAAAAACATGACCTTAATACCCTGATGAGCAATCAAATGTACGAGAGTGACGCCCGGGGGGATCACTCACATAAATGGTGTGTACGCATGCGTGACCAAAAAAACAAGTATAAGGGGTGTTTTTTTAGGCAAGGCAAGTTACGTGTGTGAGGCGTTTTGGGTCAAACAAACAGTGATTTTCAAGAATAAGGGTAGTTTTCTGAAACTGGACAACTTGTTTAGGGTACCGTTTCAAATTGTTGGTAAATTATGAGTCCAAAAAGGGCACATTTGTTGCATTTTCACCAGCCAAAAACTAGAGGGTAAATTCTACACTAAATTACCTTATCAAGGGGCTAAATTTGCTGGTAGGGTAAAACTCGTTTAGAGGGTGTTTGAAAAAATTTGGTCACGCATGCAGACACTGTCATATTTGAGTGGCCCCGGGAGTGACGCCATTCAAAATTCAAAAGTCGGTTAAAACCAAGTCGATCAGAATGATTTCATCCAAAATATCCGTAATTAATAAAGTGAAGATAAATCATAAGATTTTAAATGGTGGGATTCCAGTATAATCATTGTAGATACTTGTTAATAATTTGCTATAAGGTGTATGGTGGATAGTGACTGTGCATATATTAAGGTCATTGCACTTGATCATGTGCCCTCACAACCTCTCAACCGACGTGCAGAGCCTCATAGTCAATTATCTTAACTAGTGCATTAGACGGCTTTGTTAATTATCCTTATCATAGTTTTATAGTGTGATGTATGTCATTCTTAAAAGAAATTGGGAGGAAGTACTTGAATACGTGTTGAGCCCCTCATTACTAATTTCAGGAATGGGAGTCTTCCGACCAAGATAGTATTTAATAATTGACACTTGGAAATGTAATTTTGTATATGAAAATATAAATACTTGTGTGGTACTTGGTTTAATAATTAAACATACACAACATAAAACCTGCCCAACTTGCAAATGAGTGATATTATGAGTCCCTATATAATTAATCTTATAATTAATACAGGGTGCAGTATTTCTACATATTTTACTGCTAATTTATATTGCTCTAACACCCGGGGGGCGGGGGCACTTCAATTTGAAATGGATATAGGTGTAGGGCTGGCACTTTCGCACTAAGGGGCATACGGTGAGAGCTAAATGTAAAAAATATGGGGTCATTGGGTGAGAGCATGCCGGTTTTTAGCATTCGATGAGAGCAAAATTTAAAAAATATAGGGTCATTGGGTGAGAACATGACCATTTTTAAATGGAATCTTTGGGTGAGAACCGAAACAGCACCACAGAAACCTCGGAAAATCGAATTTCTAGTTCTAAATGGCTTCAAATTTCTTCAAAAATATTTTTTCGAAAATGTTTTTTCAAAATAAGTAACAAATTAGTGATAAATGGAAGTTGCTGTTCAAATTGAACTTGTTTGGGTCTTTGGGTGACAGATCAAATGGAAAAATAAAGGGTCTTTGGGTGACAGAGTATATGTTCGTAAAAAAATATGGGTCTTTGGGTGACAGCGATGCTGAAAAGAGGGGGTCTTAACAGCCCTACATACGCGTCACCTCCAAAGTTAGAGTGCCCCCCCGGCTCTAACAGGTAGGATAGTATAATTGCATGTACTAAACTGGGGTACTAGCTATAGATAATGCATGGAAAGCACATACGCAAGATGGCAGATTTCTTTCGTTTTTTTAGTAATATGTGATCATGAATTTTTGTCAACATATGTGATGCTTCCATTGCTTTACACGGTGTCATGCTTCAGTGAATCTGACTAGAGTTTGAATGCAATGGCCTCTAGCCTATCGGTGAGCAAATTCTTGGCTAGACTTCTCGAGCAACATAGCTCTAGGTTCCCTTTCCTATGTATCTACAAGCAGTAAGGCCAATGAAAGTCGTTATTGAATTTCCCGTCACCCGCCCTCACTTCATTTTCTGACCCTCACTTAAAGGAGTATTTCGTGATCCTAGCATCCTCTATTTATATCATTTTTCATTAGATATCCACGAAAAAACCCCATTCCCAAAATTTCAGTTGATTCCGATTTTGCGTTCGCGAGATATGCATGATTATGTGTATTACACTGCTCCATAGACAATGCGTTGTAATTTCGTTCTGGTGCAGCAGAACGAAATTCAAATTTCACGATATCTTTGCTAAACGAATTAATCTGCAAGAAATATTTTGTACATAAACATTATGTAGCCAGAGGTTTTCAGTGATATAAAAATCTCAACTTTTTTTGAGAAAAGTGGGGGGATGAGGCTGTGGATCACGAAATGCCCCTTTAAATTCATTATTTTGTTTTTTCCAAAAACTGGTAATATTTGCAAAAAAAAAGATGAATATATGTGACGTGTCATGTCAAAAGGAGACACTTTTGAGCAGGATATCAATTTTGAGGTTTTTACATAATCTTAATATAGAGATATTTTGCTTCACAAAGCCGTTTTTCCCAATGAAATCGGACATTCCTAAGCGAAGATATTTAGTTCATAAGTTATGGTATTATAAAATTAGAAATTGAGATATCGGCCTTTAAAAATATTATTGACAATGTTGAGAGTAGGAATTACCTTGAAAAATGTCTCAATAAATACAAGATGCCAATTATATTCTGGTCTGAAACTATCAGACAATATTTTTAATATTAATAACATCACAAATTCGCAACAAACCCAAATTAAGAAAAAATCACACCCGGGCAGATTTTTGGCTATTTCTCCATTTATGATCCTGCCCAAAAGGCAAATGTGTCTCCTTTTGACATGACACGTCACATATGTGCATTTTTAATGGAGAAATCAAAATCAATCCATTTTGCTACCGAACTTGCAGCCTCTTTTTACATTGTAGTAGACTTTTAAATCTCATGGGCTAAAGATCCATCTTTGAATTCATGAGCGGTAAATAACTCAAGATAGATTCCCATGCCTAATGGATGCCATGCACCAGTGCTGGCATCAATGAATTGTTGTAAATAAATTTGGTATTATATACCGAAGGGGGCATCATGAATATGTCAGTGACCAGAATCAATTTTTTAGTGTAGGCTTAACCCCGTGAGAACTACCTGACGATTGGCCAAAATGAATATTTTGAACCAATCAAGAAGGGTATTAATAAGAATTTTTTTATAAGATCATCTGCAATTGGCAATTGCAAGGAGCATTTCAAGTTATCAACCAATCGGAACTGCTGTTAGATGACCAGTAGTATCCAGGGGCTTCTAATCGTTTATGAACCCCTCGGGTTGAACCAATGTAGATCGCTCGACAGCTCGATCAGCACCTTATATCGCTCAACCAGATCATACCAATTTTGAGAAAGCGTGGCAGGTGTGGGGCACAAACAACATCATTCCAGAAAAATGTTTATTCTCCATGCTCGCCAATCGTTAATATGATTAAAGATTATTTCGTCCAATTAAATATGATATTAATTGTTTTAATTTTTCACATATTTTGATTCAGGGCAAACACAGAAGGCAGTGAGGATTGTTGAATTGTCTTGCATGCAGCTCTGTTGTTTCTAGTATCCCACGGTTGGTTTGAGGTGGGCACATTTAATTGGAACTTTATATTTGAATGTGGTTGGATTACATGTGATACATATTGCAAGAAATCTAGTGACAATGACACTTTTGAAACCATTATCTTGTACATTTTGTGGAATGAACCATTATTCTTTGGACAAATTGAAAATCCATGTAAACAGACATATGATCAAATATGTGCAGGCTCATAGACGAAAAAAGTGTGTATTTTGTCAGAAAAGCTTATCAAAATATAGTAGGCTGTATAGGAACTTGAATAACCACAGGATGCTACATGTATGGGGCAAACGTAACAAGTGTTGTGACTTAGTTGACCAAACAACTTTGTGCATGTCTGTTGATTCCAAAACTGATGCCAGAGGTTATTCCAGAGAGAAACGCGTTCAGTGTGAATACTGTCAAAAATTCTTTGCATGCAAGAGAAATCTTAAAGTACATATCAGAACTCACACCAACGAGAAACCTTATCAGTGCGAGTATTGTCAGAAATGCTTTGTAAGTAGCAGCCAACTCAGAAGGCACATCAGAACTCACACCAAAGAGAAACCATATCAGTGTGAGTGTTGTAAAAAATGCTTTGCACAGAGCAGCCAACTCAGATCACACATCAGAACTCACACCAAAGAGAAACCGTATCAGTGTGAGTATTGTCAGAAATGCTTTGCACAAAGCAGCATTCTCAAAGCACACATCAGAATTCACACCAAAGAGAAACCCTATCAGTGTGAGTATTGTAAGATATGCTTTGCACAGAACAGCCAACTCAGAAGACACATCAGAACTCACGCCAAAGAGAAACCGTATCAGTGTGAGTATTGTCATAAATGTTATGCTCATAGAAGTGGTATCTATCGCCATCTCAAAACACACCAACAAGCAACATTATGAGTGTGGACTACTGTCAGAAGAGTTTTTCTCGTGAAAGGGACCTTAAAATGGCATTTCGTGATCCACAGCTTCATCCCCCCACTTTTCTCAAAAAAAAGTTGAAATTTTTATACCACTGGAAACCTCTTTTTCTGGATATCTACTGGAAAATGTCATAAAAAGAGGATGCTAGGATCACAAAATCCTCCTTTAAACCTCATATCGGAACTCACACTAAAGAAAAACCCTTAAGGGATCTGGATTGAGCGTTTCGACAGTATTTTTGTATGACATGAGAGCACATGAGATATATCGAATTGCATTCTGAATGTATACGAAGAATGTCTTTCTGATATGAAATAATTTTCATTTTTTGATATTCACGATATAATACAAATTTTATGACAAATTATTAAAATTTGATATTTTTCACATTTTTGATATATAACAGTCCTCGAAGTAAATTTTATAAATGTAAAGATATATTCTTAAAGTGTATGTAGCTGGGAGGAAAAGCCGACGATCAATTGAAAACTGACCTTTCATATTAAAGATATGGATTTTTTGCCCCAAAAGACCTAATTTTTTTTGGTGTTTTGGGAAAAATATCCATATATTCAATACTGAAAGGTCAAAATTTTCAATTGATTTCTTTTCATCCCATATACATACACTTTAAGTATAAATCATCAGATTTATAAAGTTTACTTCGAGTACTGTTAAATCGTCGTCCGTATTCCATAGTGGGGCGCCGCGAATAAACAACTTTTCGAGAAAATCGGGTTTGAAGAAATGCCAATTTAAAATCGAGTTGTGTAAATCAGACATTCATTATATTTTGTAAATGATGTGAAATTTCTGTAGTAAACTAAATAGATTTTATTGTTATATATTTTTCAAAAGAAATAAATACATACTATTGCTGGCAAACTGACAATAAAACTATATGTCACTATGGAAAACGAACAAAACGCAATACCCTAACCTTACGTTAACGTGACGCCACCTCGGTCGCCGTGTAATCCCTATGGCGTTACTTTTTCGCTCAGATTCCATAGTGGCGATAGGTCCGATACGCCAAGCACGCCACTATGACATACGATGTTTTTCATTTTTGCCGATATTTCATAAATTTTATAAAATGTGTATAAAAAGTGGCGTATGGTCGATACGCCACTATGGAATACAAAAAATGTCACTTTGTAACTATATCGCCACATTTAATTAATTAATTACTAATTAATTAGCTAATTATGACTGATGAGACTTAGAAAAATGAAAGGAACATCATTAAAAACATATGTGCCAATTTTCAAAAAATGACCAAAAATCACTATACGCCACTATGGAATACAGCCGACGAAATATAAAAAAATATCAAGTTTTAATCATTTGCCATAAAATGTGTATTACATTGCAAATTTCATAAAATCAAAATTATTTGATATCAGAAGGACATTCTTCGTTTTCAGAATGCAATTTGATAGGTCTGATGTGCTCTAATGTCCCACAATAAATACTGTTCAAACGTTCATACCCCATTCCTGTATATTCAGTTCTGTTTGTCATCAAAGTTAAAGGTGTATTGTCAGTTCTTCTGTGGAGAACTGGCCAAGCGGGGCTCCGTTTTAAAGATATATCAGAACACACACCAAATAGTGTAATTTTCCTTGAAATGGAAATTGAAATATTTAATATCCAGATGAGCATATACGAGAGTGACACCATTGAAAATTAAATGTAAAAATCAGTTTAAACCATGTCAGAATGCTTTCATCCAAAAGGTAAAATTAATTAAGTGAAGATAAATTATAAGATTTTAAATGATGGGGTTCAATTATAATTATTGTAGATATTTAAAACTTGTTAATAATTTGCTATATTAAAGGTGTATGATGGATTATGACCGTGTCCTAGTGCATATATTAAGGTAATTGCACTTGATCATGTGTTTTTGCCCTCTCAACCGACGTGCAGAGCCTCATAGTCAATTATCTTAACTAGTGCATTACTGCTTTGTTAATTATCCTTATCATAGTTTAGTGTGATGTATGTCATTCTTAAAAGTAATTGGAAGGAGGTATTTGAGTATGTGTTGATCCCCTCATTACAAATTTCAGGAATGGGAGTCTTCCGATATACCAAGTTTGTATTAAATAATTACTTGGAAATGTAATTTTGTAAATGTAACTTGTGATACATATGTATATGAAAATATAAATGCTTGTATGGTACGTGGTTTAATAATTAAACATAATACAACATAAAACCTGCCCAACTTGCAAATGAGTGATATTATGAGTCCCTATATAATTATATCCTGCACAGTATTTTTTACATATTTACTGCTAATTTATATTGCTCTAACAGGTAGGATAGTATAATTGCATGTACAAAACTGGGGTACTACAGAATGCATGGAAAGCACATACATTGTACGCAAGATGGCAGATTTCTTTCGTTTTTTTTAGTAATATAATGTGATCATGAATTTTTGTCAACATATGTTATGCTTCCATTGCTTTACACGGTGTCATGCTTCAGTGAATCCGACTAGAGTTTGAATGCAATGGCCTCTAGCCTATCGGTGAGCAAATTCTTAGCTAGACTTCTCGAGCAACGTAGCTCAAGGTTCCCTTTCCTATGTATCTACAAGCAGTATAAGGCCAATGAAAGTCGTTATTGAGTTTCCCGTCACCCGCCCTCACTTCATTTTCTGACCCTCACTTGAATTCATTATTTTGATTTGTCCAAAAACTGGTAATATTTGCAAAAAAAGATGAATATCTGTGCATTTTTAATGGAGAAATCAAAATCAATCCATTTTGCTACCGAACTTGCAGCCTCTTTTTACATTGTAGTATACTTTTAAATCTCATGGGCTAAAGATCCATCTTTGAATTTATAAGCGGTAAATAACAATGCAATTTACACTTGCGTTTGGTCATATAATATGAAAGTCACAAAAATAATGTGTAATGAAAAAGTTACTCGCTTGTTTTTAGAAATTATGTGACAGGAAACTCAAGATTGATTGCCATGCCTAATGGATGCCATGCACCAGTGCTGGCATCAATGAATTGTTGTAAATAAATTTGGTATTATATACTGAAGGGGGCATCATGAATATGTCAGTGACCAGAATCAATTTTTTAGTGTAGGCTTAACCCTGTGAGAACTGCCTGACGATTGGCCAAAATGAATATTTTGAACCAATCAAGAATGGTATTAGTAAGCTCATCTGCAAATGCAAGTTTGACCATAAATAGTTTAAAGTCTAGTCATAACTGGCAATTAAAAGGAGCATTTCAAGTTATCAACCAATCAGAAATGCTGTTAGATGACCAGTAGTGTCCAGGGGCTAAAATCGTTGATCCTCCCTATCTCTGGTTGAACCAATGTAGATCGCTTGACAGCTCGATCAGCACCTTAAAAATCGCTCAACCAGATCATACCAATTTTGAGAAAGGGTGGCAGGTGTGGGGCACAAGCAATGTCATTCCAGATAAATGTTTATTCTTGCCATGCTCGCCAATCGTTAATATGATTAAAGATTATTTCGTCCAATTAAATATGATATTAATTGTTTTAATTTTTCACATATTTTGATCCAGGGCAAACACAGAAGGCAGTGAGGATTGTTGAATTGTCTTGCATGCAGCTCTGTTGTTTCTAGTATCCCACGGTTGGTTTGAGGTGGGCACATTTAATTGGAACTTTATATTTGAATGTGGTTGGATTACATGTTATACATATTGCAAGAAATCTAGTGACAATGACACTTTTGAAACCATTATCTTGTACATTTTGTGGAATGAACCATTATTCTTTGGACAAATTGAAAATCCATGTAAACAGACATATGATCAAATATGTGCAGGCTCATAGACGAAAAAAGTGTGTATTTTGTCAGAAAAGCTTATCAAAATATGGTAGGCTGTATAGGAACTTGAATAACCACAGGACGCTACATGTATGGGGCAAACGTGACAAGTGTTGTGACTTAGTTGACCAAACACCTTTGTGCACGTCTGTTGATTCCAAAACTGATGCCAGAAGTTATTCCACAGAGAAGTGCTTTCAGTGTGAATACTGCCAGAAATGCTTTGCACGCAACTACAGTCTTAAAATACATATCAGAACTCACACTAAAGAGAAACCGTATCAGTGTGAGTATTGTCAGAAATGTTTTGCTGCGGAAAATAATCTTATAGACCATATCAGAACTCATACCAAAGAGAAACCTTTTGAATGTGAGTACTGCCATAAATGTTTTTCACAAAACAGCCAGCTTAAAAGACACATCAGAATTCACACCAAAGAGAAGCCCTATCAGTGTGAGCATTGTCACAAATGCTTTACACGCAATGGCAATCTTAAAACACACATCAGAACTCACACCAAAGAGAAACCCTATCAGTGTGAGTATTGTCAGAAATGTTTTACTATGAAAAATAATCTTATAACCCACATCAGAACTCATACCAAAGAGAAACCTTTTGAATGTGAGTACTGCCATAAATGCTTTTCACAAAACATCCAGCTTAAAACCCACATCAGAACTCACACCAAAGAGAAGCCCTATCAGTGTGAGCATTGTCAGAAATGCTTTGTACGCAACGACAGTCTTAAAATACACATCAGAACTCACACTAAAGAGAAACCATATCAGTGTGAGTATTGTCAGAAATGCTTTGCTCAAAAGTCTGCTCTTGCAATACATATTAGAACACACAAATGAAGCACCTTTAAGTGCGAGTACTACAAGAAATGGTTCATTGACAGTAGTAATCTTAAAAGACAGATCAGAACGCACACCAATTGCAACGAGCATCATTTTCCTTGAAATAGAAAATTAAATGATTTAATATCCTGATGAGCAATCAAATGTATGTCTTCAGTAGATAGCAACGGATATATAAACTATCTTCGGTAGATAGCAACAGATTTATAAACTATCTTCAGTAGATATCAACAGATATATAAACTATCTTCGGTAAATAGCAACAGATTTATAAACTATCTTCGGTAAATATAGCAACAGATTTATAAACTATCTGCAGTATTGTAAGTTACAGTGTAAAATGTGGGTGAAGGTCGTATTCATAGGTACCTCAATTTGGTGCGATATGTTTCTCATTTGATAGCGCCAAACACTGTTTAAACCTATAAAAAATCCTATTGCTGAAGAGAATAATAGCCTTTTTTACCTATTTCTGTAAAATCCTTAAATAGGTGTGGGGCACAAGCAACGTCGTTCCAGATAAAGGTTTATTTTTGCCATGCTCACCAATCGTTAAAGGGGGGTAACCCTATTGGTTTTGGATATGGATTGTCTTTAAAATTACATAATATCAAATATTGTCCCCTTTGTGCAGATTTGTGAAAAAAAGAGAGATTTTTCAGCGTAAATGTGAATAAATAGCAAAATTTGCAATCCAATACTTGGTATGCGTGAATTGCATTCTGGGAAGGCAAGCAGCAACATATGCCGTAATTCTCTTTCATCATGTGCTGTGCGTGCGTAGTTGCACTGACTACATGCAAGCTCCACTCCACTAGGTACACGTTCCGATACTATGGTGCCGTTTCCCCCACAACCAGTTTTTTCATGTTCGTCTATATAAAGTTCAATGGCACTAGAGCTCAATATAGCAAAGCAAAACAGTAATGCCCTGACGGCGACAATGCTGGAAGTGGAAATGCCCGTGTTGAACGGATTTTTTTTTTTTTTCTCTTTTTCTTTCCGGTTCATAAAAAAAAGAAACAAAATATATTTCCCTTTGCAATATGTAGTTATGTACATTTCAAATGAATGTAAAAAAGTTTGGGTTCAAAAAATGGAGCAGAAAAAAACCCTATCACTACCAGGATTTGAACCAGGGACCTCTCGGACATACAAACGACGCACTAACCAACTGCGCCACGGAGGCAGCTCTCTATACATGGGAATTTTCACAACTATAAACTATCATTGTCGATCTGAAGTCTCCTCAGCAGTTATTGCGGTTCGCTCTTTTCATACAATGTAAATAACGCGAAACCAAACTAGCTGTTGAGGAGACTGCAATTTCATTCATAATAATGCCTGCCCAGAAGTCCAAAGTTGTATACAACTGGTAGCCTGTAATTGAGCATGTTTTGCGTGAATTCTCCGGAAATACTTCGACCGTGAGTGTCAAATTTCAGGATAGTAATGAGAAAAATATTATCTATTGTGTGATACCAAAAACTCATCGACAATGAAAAGAAAAAAATGGGGGGATGATGTTGTCGATCGGGTTAAAAGATTATTTCGTCATCATTATTATATCATTAAACATGATATTGATTGTTTTAATTTTTCATATATTTTGATCCAGTGCAATTCTGCATTTATGAAACTACAAGTTCTACCAGGGCAAACACAGAAGGCAGTGAGGATTGTTGTATTGTCTTGCATGCAGCTCCGTTGTTTCTGGTATCCCACGGTTGGTTTGAGGTGGGCACATTTAATTGGAACTTAATATTTCAATGTTGTTGGATTACATGTGATACATATTGCAAACATCTTGTGACAATGACACTTTTAAAACCATTTTCTTGTACATTTTGTGGAATGAACCATTATTCTTTGGACAAATTAAAAATCCATGTAAACAGACATATGATCAAATATGTGCAGGCTCATAGACGAAAAAAGTGTGTATTTTGTCAGAAAAGCTTATCAAAATATAGTAGGCTGTATAGGAACTTGAATAACCACAGGACGCTACATGTATGGGGCAAACGTAACAAGTGTTGTGACTTAGTTGACCAAACAACTTTGTGCATGTCTGTTGATTCCAAAACTGATGTCAGAAGTTATTCCAGAGAGAAACGCTTTCAGTGTGAATACTGTCAGAAATTCTTTGCATGCAAGAGAAATCTTAAAGTACATATCAGAACTCACACCAACGAGAAACCTTATCAGTGCGAGTATTGTCAGAAATGCTTTGCAACTAGCAGCAGACTCAGAATGCACATCAGAACTCACACCAAAGAGAAACCATATCAGTGTGAGTGTTGTAAGAAATGCTTTGCACAGAGCAGCCAACTCAGATCACACATCAGAACTCACACCAAAGAGAAACCGTATCAGTGTGAGTATTGTCAGAAATGCTTTGCACAAAGCAGCATTCTCAAAGCACACATCAGAATTCACACCAAAGAGAAACCCTATCAGTGTGAGTATTGTAAGATATGCTTTGCACGTAACGGCCAACTCAGAAGACACATCAGAACTCACGCCAAAGAGAAACCGTATCAGTGTGAGTATTGTCATAAATGTTATGCTCATAGAAGCGGTATCTATCGCCATCTCAAAACACACCAACAAGCAACATTATGAGTGTGGACTACTGCCAGAAGAGATTTCTCGTGAAAGGGACCTTACAATGGCATTTCTCAAAAAAAGTTGAAATTTTTATACCACTGGAAACCTCTTTTTCTGGATATCTACTGGAAAATGTCATAAAAAGAGGATGCTAGGATCACGAAATCCTCCTTTAAACCTCATATCGGAACTCACACTAAAGAAAAACCCTTAAGGGATCTGGATTGAGCGTTTCGACAGTATTTCTTGTATGACATGAGAGCACATGAGATATATCGAATAGCATTCTGAATACGAAGAATGTCTTTCTGATATGAAATAATTTTCATTTTTTGATATTCACGATATAATACAAATTTTATGACAAATTATTAAAATTTGATATTTTTCACAGTTTTGATATATAACAGTCCTCAGAGTAAATTTTATAAATGTAAAGATATATTCTTAAAGTGTATGTAGCTGGGAGGAAAAGCCGACGATCAATTGAAAACTTTGACCTTTCATATTGAAGATATATGGATGTTTTCCCCAAAAGACCTAATTTTTTTGGTGTTTTGGGAAAATATCCATATCTTCAATACGAAAAGGTCAAAATTTTCAATTGATCGTTTCTTTTCATCCCACCTACATACACTTTAAGTATAAGTCATTAGATTTATAAAGTTTACTTCGAGTACTGTAAAATATCAAAATATCAATTTTTAATCATTTGCCATAAAATGTGTATTACATTGCAAATTTCAAAAAATCAAAATTATTTGATATCAGAAGGACATTCTTCGTATTCAGAATGCAATTCGATAGGTCTGATGTGCTCTAAGGGTGGTGCAATAATTATGTGTAAAATGGGGTGAATTCTCAAATGGTCTGCCAAAAATCACTTGCCCCCCCTGGCCGTGCCAAAAAATCTTTGCCCCCCTTTCGACGTGCCAAAAAACCTTTGCCCCCCCTTTTGATGTGCCAAAAAATCTTTGCCCCCCCCTTACACATGCATGATTTTAGGGAAACCAAATTTAAAACCTTAAATTGTCTTATCATATATTGCGAGCGCAGCGAGCATGACATTTTGCATATATTTGAACGTGTTCCTAACGTTTTCCGAAGCCTTTTTAGGGCAGAATATAGAAACGGTGCCCAAAATATCTGTGCCAAAAATTGCTTGCCCCCTTTCGACCTGCCAAAATCGCTTGACCCCCCCTTTGACCTGCCAAAAATGCTTGCCCCTCCCCTTTGGCCTGCCAAAAATCTTTGCCCCCCCTATAATTCACACATAATTATTGCACCACCCCTAATGTCCCACAATAAATACTGTCCAAACGTTCATACCCCATCCCTAAACAAAGGTCTGGTCTTAAAGTGAACTTCCTTGGGGATTTAGTCAAGGTTAAAATTTATCCATGTATATTCAGTTCTTTTTGTCATCAAAGTTCAAGGTGTATTGTCAGTTCTTCTGTGGAGAACTGGCCAAGTGGGGCTCCCTGTTTTAAAGACACATCAGAACACACACCAAATAGTGTAATTTTCCTTGAAATGGAAAATGAACTAGAAGGCTATATATTTGTACACAAATACGGCTATACCCGCATATTATCGGTTTACACAAACTTACAGTCCTTATTTGCTGAGGACTTAGGTCTCTCTAATTCACAGTGAAGCTATGCAATTTGATAGATTGAGATTCACAATATGCAATTTGATAAGGGGAAAGCTATTCCTGAGGGAGTATGTAAATTAAATGGAACAGCCATTTCAGAGGGAGTATGTAAATTAAATGGAGCAGCTATTTTGGAATCATTTCAGAGGGAGTATGTAAATTAAATGGAACAGCCAAAGGTATGTTATTTGAATGGAACAGCCTTAACGCTTCACACATGGTATTTCCCATTATCATCATCTATAATTATTATAGGCCTAATACGCTATTGAAATTCACAATATGCAATTTGATTAAGGGAAAGCTATTCCAGAAGTAGTATGTAAATTAAATGGAACAGCCATTTCAGAGGGAGTATGTAAATTAAATGGAACAGCCTATTTTGTGGCCAGTTCAGAGGGAGTATGTAAATTAAATAGAACAGCCAATGGGTATGTAATTTAACTGGAACAGCCTTAACGTTTCTGTCATCTATATTATTATAATTACGCTATTGTCTCTGTGAATGGGGTGGGGTGGGTGTTATTAACAATATAATTCTCAGGTGTAATCTGTGTACAAACTCTGAGCCCTGAAGCTGCTTTATTTGATGATAAACGGACGACCCTTTTTAACATTTGGGGCCCTGGGCCCATAATATTTGACTTATGAGGCTCATGTACACATGTTGAAGTATAATTCTCAAGTGTTATCAGTAGATTTCAGCTGGGCACTGTAGCTGCTTTATTTACTGAGTAACGGCCGGCCCTATGTGTTAGCGTTTGGGGCCCTGGGGCCCATATTTTGTGACATATGGGTCTCGTATGTACATATAACAATATTTCTCAGGTGCAATCTATGTACAAACTCCAAGCTCTAGAGCTGCTTTATTTGATGAAAAACGGTCGGCCCTTTGCTTTAACATTTGGGGCCCTGGGGCCCATAATATTTGACTTATGGGGCTCATGTGCATATGAAGAGCTTTGTTGCAAAACCCCTTACATCCACTTTTGACTTTTGAGAAAAACAGCTTTTTTTTATTTGTGCAAGTATTACTTGTTCGATTTGATTCAATTTGGGATTGGATAATGTGTTTATGAATAGAAACTAAAAGAATAGGTTTGGGACAATTTTCAAGGCTTCCTATTTATTTTATTATTTATTTTATATCGCACCTTTTGTGGATGTAAGGGGTTTTGCAACAAAATAAATTTACCCCTTTTCTAGAAACCACCTTTGCAATCAAATTTGAGCCATTTTGTTTGCACTACATTATGTAACTTGACTAATGCTTTGAAAATCAAAAAGAAAAATTGAAATATCTCATTTGCTTTTTTAATTATGAATTTTTAATTAAATTCGGGAAAATGGCATTTTTTGGGTATTTCCGAAGCTACACCTTTTGTTAATTAAAATGATTTTTTTCAAACATAGTGACCCCAAAACAGTTCCTTTTGGTTTTAATAGGTAAAGAACATTCCAGGCTACCATTATACATCAAAAAATTTAAAACAAAACAATTCTATATTCATTTTAAGTTCAGATTTCCGGAAATTCCCTAAGATTTCCCAAACGGGAAATATACAATAACTCCGGAAGGGAAGGTAGTATGAAGGTCAAACAACCACCAAAATGTGTATTTTTACCCATCCTATAATATTATGCCAATAACTCAATTTGGCCAAAAGTGGATGTAAGGGGTTTTGAAACAAAGCTCTTCATAATGTTGAAATATAATTCTCAAGTGCTATCAGCAGACTCAAGCTGGACATTGTAGCTGCTTTATTTACTGAGTAACGGCCGGCCCTATGTTTTAGCGTTTGAGGCCCTGGGGCCCATATTATGTGACACGTGGGGTTCATGTATACATATAATAATATAATGCTGAAGACCTATTAGTGTACCAAATCTAAACCCTGTAGTTACTTTATTTGCTGAGAAACGACCGGCCCTTTGTTTTAACATTTGGGCCTCTGGGGCTCCTAGCCAAAACCATCTGGAGGCAAAATGGGCAAAAGGCACATTTACAACTTAGGGCCCATGCATGTGCCACATATGAGCCCTAGTGCCCTTGTAGTTTTATAGCTAGCCTTGTCAATCTGTTGCCCCTTATTTTAACATTTGGGGCCCATACTAATATATGACATGTGGGGCTCATGTATACTTGTATATATAGAGTACCCCTGGATCTATCAGTATACCAACTCAGGACCCTGAGGTTGCTTCATTTAATGAGAAACAGCATGCTTTGTATTTTTACATTTGGGGCCCGTGACCTTTGACCTCTGGGGCCAAGATGTACAAAGGATAAATCTACGGTGTAGGACCCATAAGTGTACCACATATGGGCCCTGGTGCCCTTGTAGTTTTAGCGCTAGCCCTGTCAATCTGTTGCCCCTTATTTTAACATTTGGGGCCCTGGGGCCCATAATATATGACATATGGGGCTCATGTATACTTGTATATATAGAGTACCCCTGGGGCTATCAGTGTACCAACTCAGGGCCCGGAGGCTGCTTCATTTGATGAGAAACGGCATACTTTGTATTTTTACATTTGGGCCCCTGGGGCCCGTGACCTTTGACCTCTGGGGCCAAGATGGGCAAAGGATAAATCTACGGGGTAGGGCCCATAAGTGTACCATATATGGGCCCTGTGGCCCTTGTAGTTTTAGCGCTAGCCTTGACAGAATGTTGTGTTTGATGGAGGAGGAGGAAGAGAAGGAGGAGAAGAAACCATAGAATGGCAATATACCCGTTCATGCTTCGCATGCGGGTATAAATATTTAATATCCAGATGAGCATATACGAGAGTGACACCATTGAAAATTAAATTTAAAAATCAGTTTAAACCATGTCAGAATGCTTTCATCCAAAAGGTAAAATTAATTAAGTGAAGATAAATTATAAGATTTTAAATGATGGGGTTCCATTATTATTATTGTAGATACTTAAAACTTGTTAATAATTTGCTATAAGGTGTACGGTGGATAATGACTGTGTAGTGCATATATTAAGTTATAAATTGCACTTGATCATGTGCTTTTGCCCTCTCCAGGGTCTTAAGCTAGAAATTGAGGGTTGCCCGTCATTTGAATAAAATTGCCTGTCCTCATTTGATCTTAAAACATTTGCTAGACATCTATAGCTTATTGGGGGTTCAAAGAGTTCAAATATGTGCTGATATGGCCTTGTTCTACAAATTGGGTCTACTATGTAAAAAGGTCAATTAGCTTCTCAAAACATAAAATTTATAATATAGCATCTGTCAAAGGCATAAATTTTGCCCGTCCCAAGAGCAAAATGACGGCCAGACGGGTGGCTAGCTAAGACCCTGGCCCTCTCAACCGACATGCAGAGCATCATAGTCAATTAGACGGCTTTGTTAATTATGCTTATCATAGTTTAGTGTGATTCTTAAAGTAATTGGGAGTACTTGAATACGTGTTGATCCCCTCATTACTAATTTCAGGAATGGGAGTCTTCCTACCAAGTTTGTATTAAATAATTAACACTTGGAAATGTAATTTTGTAAATGTAACTTGTGATATATATACCCCGGTGGGTTCAGTTTGTAGGTAGGACGTATGACCGTTCCAGGATTTGAAAATGACCCCTATTTCACGGGGAATCGAGGACATTTGCAGCAATTTTACCCCCTATTTTGCACGAAATCAAGGACAATTTGCCCCAAATACCTCCCCCTATTTTTATAATTTTGAGGACGCATTTTCTTTTCACCCCTTATCACGAGGAATCAAGGACATTTTTTTGATATAAATTCCCCTATTTTTACCAATTAAGGACGCTTTTGAATTTTTACCCCTATTTCACGTGGAAATGAGGACAATAACGAAAACTGTAGCGGTAAAACACGGACGAAAGTCCTAGAAATATACCCTATTTTTCATTTCAAGGACAATTTTGCTCCAAAACACCCCTAATTTGGACAATCGCGAACAATTTTGTCCTCGAAAATTCCGCGGACATTTCTTGAAAAGTACCCCTAATTGGAACCATCATGCGTACACATTGTCAGTGAAGACTGAACCCACCGGGATATATACATGTATATGAAAATATAAATACTTGTGTGGTACTTGGTTTAATAATTAAACATACACAACATAAAACCTGCCCAACTTGCAAATGAGTGATATTATGAGTCCCTATATACTAATTATATCCTGCACAGTATTTTTTACATATTTACTGCAAATTTATATTGCTCTAACAGGTAGGATAGTATAATTGCATGTACAAAACTGGGGTACTAGATAATGCATGGAAAGCAGTCAAAGCACATATGCAAGATGACAGATTTCTTTCGTTTTTTTAGTAATATAATGTGATCATGTATTTTTGTCAACATATGTGATGCTTCCATTGCTTTACACGGTGTCATGCTTCAGTGAATCTGACTAGAGTTTGAACGCAATGGCCTCTAGCCTATCGGTGAGCAAATTCTTGGCTAGACTTCTCGAGCAACGTAGCTCTAGGTTACCTTTCCTATCGCTATGAATAGAGGGCAGCATATCGACTTTTTAACGGTTATCGTCGTTGACCGTACTGTAATGCACCGTTAGCTAGACCTGTATGCCGCCCTCTTTTGAATACCTACTATGCTATTATCATTTGATCTCCGTTAAAAAATTGATATACTGCCCTCTATTATGTACAGCATTGATCCCTTGTTCTCAAATTCAAAAGTAATGCATGCGTAAAATGAATTTACCAAAAGCTGAATCCGCATTCGGCCATCTGCCGAATTCATATCGCTATGTATCTACAAGCAGTAAGGCCAATGAAAGTCGTTATTGAGTTTCCCGTCACCCGCCCTCACTTCATTTTCTGACCCTCACTTGAATTCATTATCCAAAAACTGGTAATATTTGCAAAAAAAAGATGAATATCTGTGCATTTTTAATGGAGAAATCAAAATCAATCCATTTTGCTACCGAACTTGCAGCCTCTTTTTACATTGTAGTAGACTTTTAAATCTCATGGGCTAAAGATCCATCTTTGAATTCATGAGCGGTAAATAACAATGCAATTTACACTTGCGTTTGGTCATGTAATGAAAGTCACAAAAAATAATGAGTAATGAAAAAGTTACTCGCTTGTTTTTAGAAATTATGTGACGGGAAACTCAAGATTGATTGCCATGCCTAATGGATGCCATGCACCAGTGCTGGCATCAATGAATTGTTGTAAATAAATTTGGTATTATATACTGAAGGGGGCATCATGAATATGTCATAGAGATTACACCATATTTGCAAATAGAATCAAAAAATCCAATTACTTCAAATTGCTATTTAAATGGCATTATATGTGATTTTAAATGGCATTATGCATTATATGGGATTAAGGCATATTGGCGACCATTTTGAAAAAAGCGCCCTGTATCAATGTTTTTCATTTACAAAAGTAGGCTTGAGTCAATATTACACCATATTTGCAAATAAAATAAAAAATGTAACAATTTAAATACCGTAGCTATTCAAATGCTATTATATGGGATTTTAAGGCATTTTGGCAGCCATTTTGAAAAAGGTGCCCACTATCATTATTTTTGCTTACAAGTAGGCTTGAGTCAATATTACAACATATTTGCAAATAAAATGAAATAAAAAATCTCACAATGACTTACCCTACCGCCTAACCCAGGGTCAATATTTTTAAATTTTTAAATTCCCATGGGTAAGGTTTCCAAAAAAGTTGTCTGCAAAAAAACTCTAGAGGGGGGGGAGGGTTTCAACTGACCCATGTAACAACTCAGTTCCCCAGTTTCCCCTACACTACTAGTCAATATTACACCATATTTGCAAATAAAATGAAATAAAAAATGTCACAATGACTTACCCTACCGCCTAACCCCCCCCCCCGGCCAAACCCAGGGTCAATATTTTTAAATTTTTAAATTCCCATGGGTAAGGTTTCCAAAAAAGTTGTCTCCAAAAACTCTAGAGGGGGGGGGGGAGGGTTTCAACTTACCCATGTAACAACTTTCTCCAGTTTCCCCTACACTATTAACGTTTTACACTCACATTGCTCATTCATACTGAAAGGTTTTCCATATGTTTTGGCCTTTAGGAGTGGTGCAATATTTATGTGTACCCTGGGGGGTAGGCCTATATGGCACAGATATGTTGGGCACCATTTCGATATAGGCCTACGCCCTAAAAATGTGTATGAAAACATTAGGAACACGTTCAAATATACAAAATCATTTTCCTGCTCACTGTTGTCGCATTATAAAGTAATTTAGGTTTTAAATTAAGGCAAATGTGTTAGGGACGGGCAAAGATTTGTTGGCACATCAAAGGGGGATGTTTTTGGCATGTCAAAAGGAGGAGGGGAAGATATTTTTTGGCCGTGCCAAAGGTGGTGGGGCAAGCGATTTTTGGCAGACCATTTTGATAATTAACCACCCCAGGGTACACATAATTATTGCTTCTGGTGTTTACACAGCCGGTGACGGAATAGTCACGGCTGTGTCTTTTTTCTTACAGGATCTTCTTCTGTCGACCTTGACATTTGCTGTAGCACTGACATGCGTACACCGATTTTGATATAAAATTGGATCGGTTGAGCCCATATTTATTGGTCGAGCTATGAGTTTTAAAATATTGGACGATTTAAAATATTGGACGAGACGAGTCGAGTCCAATATTTTACAACTCATGAGACCAATAAATATTGGGCGTAATAAACATCAATTTTATCATTATTATTATGTTGGATCCAATATTTTCACACACTTGGATCCATCAAAACATAATAATGACCTAACTTGGTCACAATCATACCATGCCCCTACATGTCACATGAAATTCGTGGGGTCAAAGGTCACGTAGGGGTCACAGGGGTTAAAACGGGATTTCAACTCAAAATGCTACTTCTCCCACAAATTTCGCAGGACAGTAACGCCACTTGCACACATGCATTGTTATTACCCAGTGTCTATAAATCATACACATATTTGAGGTCAAAGGTCATTAAGGGGTCACTTCCGGTATAAAACCAAATTCCTTCAAAAAAATTTATTAGCTAAGAAAAACATAGGAGAGTGACGGTATGTTCATATATGAATTGTGTCTATCCAATGTTGCACCACATTTCGCCATACTGCATTTTAGAAACGCTTGCTGTTAGAATAAGAAAATTTTTAATGCTAATTTATTGCACATTCTAGGGAAGCGTGGTTACCGTTTTGAAATAACCGAGTGAGAGGGTTTTCAAGAAAATATTTTTCCTGTCAAAACTGAAGCATCCTCTGTATAAAAGGAAATATGAATATTAACTGCACATCATATATATAACGATTCGTGATACCCAATTGTGGCACATTTGATGTCGTTTATGAGGCAGAGAATTTTATTTCAATTTTATGTAGGCCCTACGCCAAAATATTTTTTTAATTGAGCGAGAATGGCGATAGAAAAAACCTTGAAAATTCCATGTAAAAATGACATTAGACCCTACCAATGATTACTGTTTCGTTTTTATGGTAATCTAATCTTTTATTTCCTGAAATAAAATTAGGGGTCTAATGTGGATTTATTGTATAAATGATGAAAACATCGACGTGTAGGCCTATACAAGAAGCTACAAGAAAAATGGTAGGCCACGCCACACC
The DNA here is from genome assembly GCF_039555335.1 of Amphiura filiformis. Classification (NCBI taxonomy): domain Eukaryota; kingdom Metazoa; phylum Echinodermata; class Ophiuroidea; order Amphilepidida; family Amphiuridae; genus Amphiura; species Amphiura filiformis. Next base: position 33,766,839 of record NC_092645.1, on the reverse strand, counting down.
GACATACTTTTGGTATACGACGAGCACGTGCGAGTCAAAATCGATATAATGTATGAAAAAACTATTGTGCGTAGGCTCATTTATTGTATAGAAAACACGAAGGTATCAACAATTGGGCGCTATTAATACACATTAAAAATGTTTTTAAACAAATAAAATTCCAAAATATGGTACGTTTTCTGTCTTTGCTTGTCACTTGGTATGTTGAAGTAAAAGTTGCGATTAGGCCTATATGTTTAAATTTTTATCATGATGCAATCAAGCCCTTACGACCGAGCGGTCTAATGCGCTGGTGTTATGTCAATACTGTATAGTACTGCTCAGTGCAGCGTGGGTTCGAACCCCGCCGGCGCCTCTGCCAAAATAAATTTCATATTATGTTAGGGAAATGTGGCTGGGAGAATGTATGTATGGCGAAGAGTGGTGTGATCCAATGTATATGTGTTATTTTTTTGTTTGAGGTCAAAGGTCATAAAGGGGTCACTTCCGGTATAAAACGAAATAGCTTCAAAATGCTACTTCTCCCACAAATTACGTAGGACGGTGATGCAACTTGCGCACATGCATTGCTATTACACAGTGTCTATGAATCATACACAGATTTGAGGTCAAAGGTCATTAAGGGGTCACTTCCGGTATAAAACCAAATTCCTTCAAAAAAATTTATTAGCTGAGAAAAACATAGGAGAGTGACGGTATGTGCACACATGAATTATGTTTACCTAATGTATATATGGTATTTTTTGTTTGAGGTCAAAGGTCATTAAGGGGTCACTTCCGGTATAAAACCAAATTCCTTCAAAAAAATTTATTAGCTGAGAAAAACAGGAGAGTGACGGTATGTGCACACATGAATTATGTTTACCTAATGTATATATGGTATTTTTTGTTTGAGGTCAAAGTTCATTAAGGGGTCACTTCCGGTATAAAACCAAATTCCTTCAAAAATTTGTATTAGCTAAGAAAAACAGGAGAGTGACGGTATGTGCACACATGAATTAATGTTTACTTAATATATATGTGGTATTTTTTGTTTGATGTCAAAGGTCATTAAGGGGTCACTTCCGGTATAAAACCAAATTCCTTCAAAAAATTGTATTAGCTAAGAAAAACAGGAGAGTGACGGTATGTGCACACATGAATTATGTTTACCTAATGTATATGTTATATTTTTTTATATTTGGGGTCAAAGGTCATTAAGGGGTCACTTCCGGTATAAAACGAAAAACCTTCAAAAATTTTTATTTGATAAGAAAAACATAGGACAGTAACGGTATGTTCACACATGAATTATGGTTACCCAATTCATATGTGGTATTTTTTTTTGTGGTTGGGGGTCAAATGTCATTAAGGGGTCACTTCTGCCACAAGTAACATTCTCTTGGTCGGGCTGACGTCACAAAGGGGAAATAGCCTTGTAAAACCAGTGTGCGCATGTGCAGCGCATGTGCAGTTCCCCTTTCTCGAGCTGGTTGCTATGGGCGCATGTATGAAGGGGACAATGTTCCCGGATGTCCGACCGAGTGATAGCAAAGTGGTGCCACGTGCACCCATGCATTGACATTAGCCAATGTCTATGGGCGTTTTATATGTTTTATCAAAGGTCAAAAGTCATTAGGGGTCACAACACGGCTGTGTTCGTGGGTTAGACCACAGCTAAGTCTAGTTTGTTGTTGTTTTTTACCCATTTTGGCCGCCTATATATGCAGCGTCCAAAAGCGGCTGGTACGAGACTACTAATTGAAAGTATGACAAGCTGTGAATAGCATTAAAATCGAGTTCATTTCGTTGCGATGATCAGACAGGGTCAGACTTATTTATTTTTAAATGTAATTATCAGCCAACTTGATGAACTTCACATCTAAGAAGACAGAAAATGTCTGATTTCAGAGGCAGTGCTTGAAATTGGGATGATTTTAGAATGACTAGCAGAGGTATTTGCAGATCTCAGGTAAGTGACAGACACAGCACAAATTAGACCCCCGGGATTAGACCGAATCAGTCTAGCCCTATAGTGGGAATTCCAATTGAATGAACGCAGCTTTCAATAGCGTGACGAATTTTTGCGTACACTGCGCGATGTACGCCAGCGTGTGCGACTGTGCGTGAGTAACGCGAAAGCGAATCTAACCATGCCAACACACTCATGATTGGTTAGCATTGTATCCAAGGTCGATGCGCTCGCGTTGTAGTTTGAAATACGCGATATACGATCGCGGTTGGATCGAGTACAGCAGTTGAAAGCTGCGTTCATTCAATTGGAATTCTTACTATAGAACTCTGGCCATCAATGATAGTATCCGTTTTTACTTCCACTAGGGCCAGAGGCACTTACATTGACAAATTTGTTGGAGATGCTTGAACGATCCAGTACAAAAAATCAATGCTTGATCGAACCAATACAAATGTGTGTCAGGTCACTAATTAACATGATAAAACCCACTTGAGGGCGCACACCTCTAAATCACTCCAGCAGACGATGTAATGTGGATGAGTTCGTAAAAGCGAAATCTTTTTGAGGTATTTTGGGCCTTTCTGTGGACTTGTAAGGAAAAAGAGAAGCATGTTATAGCTTAAATAAAAGTTTGAGACCTATAAACGAACTTAGATCCCATAAAAGTTGCATAATCCAATTTTTGAAAAAAGTAGGCCCTCGGATTGAGAAAATGACCAGAAAGCGGGTTTTCAGGGTAAAAGCAATTGAAAATGGTCATGGTGCTGTTTAAACGCCCATATCATGAAATCTAATCGGAAGACTACCCGTACATTGAAACATATATTAAATTTTCATCGATTTGCAATCGATTGGGTATATTTATGTTCAATTTGTTGCCGAAAAGGTCTAAAATCGGGCAAAGAAGAGGCGTGTTTTCACGTGTATTTCAATGGGACGCGCTATTGGTGGTGTGCGCCCTTATAAGGCATGATAGGCTTAATTGGCCCAAGTAGGCTTTTTACAGGAATCACGTCAAAAACAGGACGGATATGTGTAAAATTCGATTTTGCGATCTGAATTAAAACTTTACAAGCCACTTAAAGATTTTAAAGTGTTGGGTAGTGAAAATGTAATTTAAATTTCTTAATTAATATTGTTAAAGTTCAGTAAAGTGATGAAAAAAGTCAGCAAATTCGGCGTTCTGAGAGTTTTCATTAATTTAATATCGTGATTAAATTTTAGCACGTGTCCTTAAAACGACTCAATTTCAGTTGTTTTCGGGGGGGGGCAAAATGATGCTTAATATAAAAATATGAATGTGTAGAAAATGTTTAAACTTACTTTTATTACGTTTAAAGAAATAAAAATGCAAATATACCATTCAAAAGACGCTGATGCGAGTAACATTTTTGAAGAAAATGACCAAGACTGCTAGAATGGTCAAAATCATAAAACTGTATATTTTCTGCATTGGACACATAACTTCAAACGTATTTTTTTCCAAATCTATTTATCCTAGAGCAATAAAATTTGACAATTTAATCCAAAATGTAATAAAGTTTTCAAATCTATAATGAAAAGAACCAACTTTACAAATGTGCATTATAAGGGCGCACACCTCTAAATCACTCGCATGACGATGTAATGTGGATGAGTTCCGTAAAAACGAAATCTTTTTTGAGGTATTTTGGGCCTTTCTGTGGACTTGTAAGGAAAAAGAGAAGCATGTTATAGCTTAAATAAAAGTTTGAGACCTATAAACGAACTTAGATCCCATAAAAGTTGCATAATCCAATTTTTGAAAAAAGTAGGCCCTCGGATTGAGAAAATGACCAGAAGCGGGTTTTCAGGGTAAAAACGGGTCGAAAATGGTCATGGTGCTGTTTAAACGCCCATATCATGAAATCTAATCGGAAGACTACCCGTACATTGAAACATATATTAAATTTTCATCGATTTGCAATCGATTGGTGGTATATTTATGTTCAATTTGTTGCGAAAAGGTCTAAAATCGGGCAAAGAAGAGACGTGTTTTCACGTGTATTTCAATGGGACGCGCTATTGGTGGTGTGCGCCCTTATAAGGCATGATAGGCTTAATTGGCCCGAAGTAGGCTTTTTACAGGAATCACGTCAAAAACAGGACGGATATGTGTAAAATTCGATTTTGCGATCTGAATTAAAACTTTACAAGCCACTTAAAGATTTTAAAGTGTTTTATAGTGAAAATGTAATTTAAATTTCTTAATTAATATTGTTAAAGTTCATTAAAGTGATGAAAAAAGTCAGCAAATTCAAGCGTTCTGAGAGTTTTCATTAATTTAATATCGTGATTAAATTTTAGCACGTGTCCTTAAAACGACTCAATTTCAGTTGTTTTCGGGGGGGGGGCAAAATGATGCTTAATATAAAAATATGAATGTGTAGAAAATGTTTAAACTTACTTTTATTACGTTTAAAGAAATAAAAATGCAAATATACCATTCAAAAGGCGCTGATGCGAGTAACATTTTTGAAGAAAATGACCAAGACTGCTAGAATGGTCAAAATCATAAAAACTGTATATTTTCTGCATTGGACACATAACTTCAAACGTATTTTTTTCCAAATCTATTTATCCTAGAGCAATAAAATTTGACAATTTAATCCAAAATGTAATAAAGTTTTCAAATCTATAATGAAAAGAACCGACTTTACAAATGTGCATTATAAGGCGCACACCTCTAAATCCTCGCAGACGATGTAATGTGGATGAGTTCGTAAAAAGCGAAATCTTTTTGAGGTATTTTGGGCCTTTCTGTGGACTTGTAAGGAAAAAGAGAAGCATGTTATAGCTTAAATAAAAGTTTGAGACCTATAAACGAACTTAGATCCCATAAAAGTTGCATAATCCAATTTTTGAAAAAAGTAGGCCCTCGGATTGAGAAAATGACCAGAAACGGGTTTTCAGGGTAAAAACGGGTCGAAAATGGTCATGGTGCTGTTTAAACGCCCATATCATGAAATCTAATCGGAAGACTACCCGTACATTGAAACATATATTAAATTTTCATCGATTTGCAATCGATTGGTGGTATATTTATGTTCAATTTGTTGCGAAAAAGGTCTAAAATCGGGCAAAGAAGAGACGTGTTTTCACGTGTATTTCAATGGGACGCGCTATTGGTGGTGTGCGCCCTTATAAGGCATGATAGGCTTAATTGGCCCGAAGTAGGCTTTTTACAGGAATCACGTCAAAAACAGGACGGATATGTGTAAAATTCCGAGTTTGCGATCTGAATTAAAACTTTACAAGCCACTTAAAGATTTTAAAGTGTTTTATAGTGAAAATGTAATTTAAATTTCTTAATTAATATTGTTAAAGTTCATTAAAGTGATGAAAAAGTCAGCAAATTCGGCGTTCTGAGAGTTTTCATTAATTTAATATCGTGATTAAATTTTAGCACGTGTCCTTAAAACGACTCAATTTCAGTTGTTTTCGGGGCAAAATGATGCTTAATATAAAAATATGAATGTGTAGAAAATGTTTAAACTTACTTTTATTACGTTTAAAGAAATAAAAATGCAAATATACCATTCAAAAGACGCTGATCGAGTAACATTTTGAAGAAAATGACCAAGACTGCTAGAATGGTCAAAATCATAAAAACTGTATATTTTCTGCATTGGACACATAACTTCAAACGTATTTTTTCCAAATCTATTTATCCTAGAGCAATAAAATTTGACAATTTAATCCAAAATGTAATAAAGTTTTCAAATCTATAATGAAAAGAACCGACTTTACAAATGTGCATTATAAGGCGCACACCTCTAAATCACTCCGCATACGATGTAATGTGGATGAGTTCCGTAAAACGAAATCTTTTTGAGGTATTTTGGGCCTTTCTGTGGACTTGTAAGGAAAAAGAGAAGCATGTTATAGCTTAAATAAAAGTTTGAAACCTATACACGAACTTAGATCCCATAAAAGTTGCATAATCCAATTTTTGAAAAAAGTAGGCCCTCGGATTGAGAAAATGACCAGAAAGCGGGTTTTCAGGGTAAAAAGCGGTCGAAAATGGTCATGGTGCTGTTTAAACGCCCATATCATGAAATCTAATCGGAAGACTACCCGTACATTGAAACATATATTAAATTTTCATCGATTTGCAATCGATTGGTGGTATATTTATGTTCAATTTGTTGCCGAAAAGGTCTAAAATCGGGCAAAGAAGAGACGTGTTTTCACGTGTATTTCAATGGGACGCCCTATTGGTGGTGTGCGCCCTTGAGAACACACAATCGCCAGTCATTTCTAAAAATGCATTAATACTCAATCGCTTTTGCAGAAATCTGAATCGCACGCATGATCAGTGTACTAAATCGCCGTCGTATTTGCCTGCTGAGCATGCGCATGAATCGCTGTTTTTCAAAAGCGACACGTAGGCCTATATTGACACCCTCTGTCGATCAACGCTCTCTAGAATTGCACACATAACTTGTGCAGTTATTAAGGCCCTTCACAATTAATTCTTAGTTTCCTGTTTCAAGTTTGAAAATAAAGGACGAGGCGACTTTTAATTATTAATTATTAATTATCTATTAATTATTAATTATCTATTACTTTCTTTATTTTGAAAATGTGGTCGTGACTATTATCAACAGTCCATTTGGTCATTTTGACTAAGACTACGGATTTAATTATTTTACCTTTATAATTGATTTTTTACATTAATATTAGTAGGGGACCCTACAATGTTCTTGTTTTATATTCATAATCAAAGTTGAGATGATCAAAACAGATATTAGCAAATAAAAGTAATTACAAAGTCAATTAAAAGATGAAAATACCTAAATAAAAATAAAATAATTAAATATTTTTCCATTCTTGATTTTGGACGCGTGAGGGAAACAGGAAACTAAGGATCAATTGTAATTGGCCTAAAAGACAATGATTCAGTCTGATGATGAGTAACCTATGGGTATAAACACAGCTTTACACAATGACTAATTTATATAGGCACAAAAGACCGTGTTCATGTACCGTTACTCAGCCAAACACGGCAGAGTAGGTCCCGGATGTTCGGTACATGTTCCTATCTCGTCAACGTTATACCTTTCCAACAAGGAAAGAGATACGAAAAGCGAACGTCTAAATCAGTCCCATTGAATGAAATTTCACTTGATTATCCTAGTTCACCACGTAAACTTGTATAGCTCAAAATTCGGACAGATGGTATCAGTTTGTGAATGAGGACATCGTATAAGTTCCTTGTACTATGATTATCCCGGTCCCCGGACTCCGTGCATCCGCGGGTATTCATGCTTGTCGCCAAGATTGGCTGAATTTTGACGTCGTCATTGGTTTTACACGAAAATGTCTCAAAAATAATTCCAAAGGTCATCAGGGATGTAAGTTTTCTGTATTTGTACAGAATTCAGGTTTTTTTGTAGTCCAGATTTACGCAATTTCTTTTATTTTCAGCCCATTTTGGGCTTTTTAGCCCGAATTACGCGCTTTTTCGTATTTTCCGTAATTAATTCCGTAAGATTACTTCAGACTAAGGCTGGCATTTTCGGTCGGGTATGGCGAATTTACCGCCGAGATTACATTACCGGTAGGAAATACCCTCCCGGTACCAAATTCAAAAAAAAAAAAAAAAAAAAAAAAAAAAATGCATTCAAATTCAATACATTTTGAAATCATTAATAGACTATGACATGCATACAAATTATCAATTTTCATATAAAAAATAACAAAATATCTTGAAAAATTTTTTTTTTTAATTTTTTTTTAGTCAATTATTAATTATCTTATCTTTTAGGTTTAGGTTCATGGTCACTTTTATATTGGGATAAAATAAACTTAAAAAAAAAAAAAAATTTTTTTTTTTTTTTTTTTTTTGCAATTTCAGGTACCGGTTACCCGCCTTGAAAATTGCGGCGGGTACCCGGGTACAAAATTACCCGAAAATGCCAGGCCTACTTCAGACAGGGTCTAATTCTGCATAAAACTGGGCAAAGTTATTTCTATAGATCTGCTGCGCATTCAAATTGCATTGTATTGCATCGTAATTTCATTTGTGTCTATGCTAATTATGTTTACACAACATGAACTCATGTGTTTTCAAGCAAATTCGCCGATAATAGGTGATCAAAAGCGATCGGAATGTTACAAAAGTACATCGCATTCGGCTAACTTCATATGAGATGATCTTTGGAAAAATACGGCATAATTTGTCTTGGTGTTTGCGGAATGCCATGCAGTAAAATATTAATACGTTGCGGCAATTCATGATTGACAACTAACAGTACAATCGGCGTGTCCTTCGTATTTCTTATCCACTCACTAATCCTCACAAAAGCTTTGTGTTGATTACGTAATGTGTGGAGGCAAATTGCAGTACAATGAAATAATGAGTAGGGCGGGCTCCGAGGCGGGTTTCTTCTTCATCTTGCGTAACAGTATTGTTCTCCAAAAAAACCCGGAAGCTTGTCGTTTGGAGCTCTAGCTGAAATACAGCAAGATAATGTAAGATAGTAAAATGTAAACCTGTATTTTAGCTAGAGTATCTCGAGCTAGATTACTTACATCCCTGAGTCATGAAAGTGTATGCATCATGCATGTTTATGATGTTAGGCTCTTCTCAATCAATTCTTAGTTTACTATTAACCGCCCGTGTCCTAGACCCTCCCCCGGCCCCGGTGTCCATGGATAACGACTAGTAGGCCTACTGTAGACTATATAACATTAAAAATCGACCCAATACACAGACTCTTCCAATCTGTAGGCAATACGCCTTCCAGTTTGCAGTACTTTGTTGTGTGAATTCACTTTTACCCCGGGGGTACTCAAGTTTGGTTTTGGTACTGTTGGTAGGGACGTGCCGCTGAGATTTTGGAAGTAGACCCATAAATATACCAATTTTTCAAGAAATTTGGACCCATTGATATACCAAAAGTCAAAATTTTCAGCGAATTTACCCAAAATTGTCTTAGTTTTTACAAATTTTGGGAAAATTTTGGCTAGATTAAGGAAAAATTGGGCTGTTTTCCGAAAAAATTGAGAAAATTTTGAAAAAAAGGACCCATTCATATACCAAAATAGGCTTTGAAAAAGGGGTCATTGATATACCAGAAGGCTGAAAATGCTACCCATGTTTGCGGGACGTCCCCGTGTGGTCATTTGTACTGAGTATCCCCCGGGCTTTTACCGATCCTTTGGCACGCAATCTTTCTACATTTTTTTATGTACCACGTCCATGTTCTCACTACATTAACGTTCGTATTAAAAGCGACTAAAACAACGATATTGTATCCGACCAATCAACGCAGCTTGGCAGCGCGGGGATATTTGAAGAGGCTTCCATAGCTAACTAATGTGCAAACATTTTATTTGCAAACCGCACGCGATAATAATATGCAATGGACAATAGTCAGAGTCGAGTGGTTGCCTTTTATTATTGTGCGTACCATGGGTCTATCAGACATGTGCCAGTTGAGCTCAATACCGCTTTTTAGTCAATTTTTCACAGAAAAATTGAAGGGGGTCTTCTTTACAGGGCGATCTTTATTCAGATTTCAGACAATATAATACAGTATACCAACTCGAAAAAATTGGGCAAAAATTTATGCTCACCAATCATTGATGTAATTTAATATTCTTCAGTCACATTAAATATGGCATTAATTGTTTTATTTTAATATTTCATATATTTTCATGCAGTGTAATTCTGCATTTTTGAAACTCCAAGTTCTACTACCAGGGCAAACACAGAAGGCAGCACGAGGATTGACTGGATTGTTGTATTGTCTTGCATGCAGCTCCGTTGTTTCTGGTATCCCACGGTTGGTTTGAGGTGGGCACATTTAATTGGAACTTTATATTTGAATGTTGATGGCCTCTTTTAAAGTAAATTTATTTTATGTGACTGATACATATATATATTGCAAGCATCTAGTGACTATGAAACCTTTTTCTTGTACATTTTGTGGAATGAACCATTATTCTTTGGATAAATTGAAAATCCATGTAAGCAGACATATGATAAAATATGTGTTGGCTCATAGACGAAAAAAGTGTGAATTTTGTAATAAAAGCTTGACAAAATATGGTAACCTCTGTGGACATGTGAATAACCACAGGATGCTACATGTGAGGGGCAAATGTAACAAGTGTTTGATAAGTTGTTCAAATGATTGTGACTTAGTTAACCACAGACCATTGTGCATTTCTGTTGGTTATAAAACTGATGTCAGAAGTTATTCCACAAAGAAACGCTTTCAGTGCAAATACTGCCCGAAGTGTTATACTTGGAAAAAAAGTCTTAAAGCCCACATCAGAACTCATACCAAAGGTTACAAATCTGATGTCAGAAGATATTCCACAGAGAAACGCTTTCAGTGTGAATACTGCCAGAAGTGTTTTTCTTGGGAAAAAAGTCTTACAGCCCACATCAGAACTCATACCGAAGGGAAACCCTATCAGTGTGAGTATTGTCAGAAATACTTTACATGCTACAGCCAGCTTACAACCCATATCAGAATTCACACCAAAGAGAAGCCGTATGAATGTGAGGATTGTCAGAAATGCTTTACAACAAGAGGTAGTTTAAACAAACATATCTGGACTCACACCAAAGAGAAACCCTATCAGTGTGAGTCCTGTCAGAAATGCTTTGTACATATTAGCCATCTCAAACAACACCTCAGATCTCACACCAAAGAGAAACAGTGTGAGTACTGCCAGAAATGGTTCTCAGGAAGTGGAAACTTTAAACTACACATCAGAACTCACACTAGAGAGAAGCCCTATCAGTGTGAGTATTGTCAGAAATGTTTTGCTCAAATGTCTGCTCTTAAAAGGCACATAAGAACTCACACCAAGGAAAAACCTTATCAGTGCGAGTACTGCAAGAAATGGTTCACTGACAGGAGTAATTATGGAAGACACATCTGGACTCACACCAAAGAGAAACCCCATCAGTGTGAGTATTGTCAGAAATGTTTTGCTCAAAAGTCTCATCTTACAGCACATATTAGAATACACACCAAGGAAAAACCCTATCAGTGTGAGTACTGCAAGAAATGGTTCACTGACGGTAGTAATTATGGAAGACACATCTGGACTCACACCAAAGAGAAACCCTATCAGTGCGAGTCCTGTCATAAATGCTTTGCACATAGCAGCCTTCTCAAACAACATATCAGATCTCACACAAAGGAGAAACAGTGTGCATAGTGCAAGAAATGGTTCTCAGGAAGTGGAAACTTTAAACTACACATCAGAACTCACACTAGAGAGAAGCCCTATCAGTGTGAGTATTGTCAAAAAAGCTTTGCACAAAATGGTGAACTTAAAGGACACATAAGAGCTCATACCAACGAAAAAACATTTTGCTCTAAAGATGGTCTTAAAGCACATATACGAGGGGGTATCCAAAAGTTTTTGACATCACCAATAAGCGAAGGAGCTATATCGATGAAATTTTGTCAGTGTAATTACTGGTCCTTCTGTACATTATGGTCCAAAAATGGTCTCATAAGTATGTTTACTTTTTTTTACAGCTGGCTGACTAGATGGGCAGTAGGCGCATAACCTGTAAAATGGTGAAAATTGAGGACGCATGGCGTGATTAAGTTCCTGCATTAGAAGGGTTAGGCCTACAATGCTCAGAAAATCTATGATGAAATGAAAGCTATCTACGGTGATGATTGCCCATCATAATGGCACTGTTGCTTTTTGAAAAAGGAATTTCCAAACTGGCCACATGTCCCTCACAGATGAGCCAAGAAGTGGACGTCCATCACTTTCGGATGATGCGGCCACAGTGAAGAAATTCAAGAGAGTGGAGGATCTTATCATGAAAAGGTTATGCGCCTACATCTAGCGCCACCTGTAAAGAAAGTAAACATACATATGAGACCATTTTGGACCATAAATGTACAGAAGGACTAGTAATTACACTGACAAAAATAGTCTCATAAGTATGTTTACTTTCTTTACAGGTGGCGCTATGGGCAGTAGGCGCATAACCTTTTCATGATAAGATCCTCCACTTTCTTGAATTTCTTCACTGTGGCCGCATCATCCGAAAGTGATGGACGTCCACTTCTTGGCTCATCTGTGAGGGACATGTGGCCAGTTTGTAAATTCCTTTTTCAAAAAGCAACAGTGCATGCCATATGATGGGCAATCATCACCGTAGATAGCTTTCATTTCATCATAGATTTTCTGAGCATTGTAGGCCTAACCCTTCAAATGCAGGAACTTAATCACGCCATGCGTGCCTCAATTTTCACCATTTTACAGGTTATGCGCCTACTGCCCATCTAGCGCCAGCTGTAAAAAAAGTAAACATACTTATGAGACCATTTTTGGACCATAATGTACAGAAGGACCAGTAATTACACTGACAAAATTTCATCGATATAGCTCCTTCGCTTCTCGGTGATGTCAAAAACTTTTGGATACCCCCTCGTATGCTATGCCCAAATGAAGAGCCTTAAATCTGTGAGTAATGTTCAAAAATGGTTCACTGATAGAAGTAATCTTATAAGACACATCAGCAGGGGCGGCGCCACAGTGGGGGCAGTACAAAAGCGTGATGGCCAGCGCTATTGCACAGCATAACAATCAGTCAAAATTGTAATTGCCCTCCCTATCAAAATACCCTGGCCCTGCCCCTGCACATCAGAACTCAATGTTGTCAGAAATATGTTGCTCAAGTCTGGACATATCAGCACATATTAGAACTCACCAATAAAGAACCGTATCAGCGTGTGTACTGCAAGAAATGGTTTAATACTCTTAAATGTAATTTTGTAAATGTAACTTGTGATACATATGTACATGTATATGAAAATATAAATACTTGTATGGTACTGTTTTGATAATTAAACATACACAACATGAGACTTACCAACAATAATGTGATGTAATCAGTAGCGTAGCCAACGGGAGCAGCTGCCCCCCCCCCCTGCTGTGCCCCTGAAATGTTATTTTGCCCCCCGACCAAGAAACCTGCTTTGCCCCTGGGCGTAATTATTAGTCCTTATAATGTACATTGATTAGTCATTATAGTCCTAATTTTGATGTTTTTTTCAGGGTTTAAAGTATGTCTCCAGTAATCACAACATTATGCCTAAGGCTGGCAACAATTGAGCACAGGATAACCATGATTGCACTGGATAATTTTGGCGGCACAGGAATTTTGAATATCGTGTGTTGAGAGACGGCTGTTTTTATTAATTTTTATGGTCAATATGAGTTTGTTTCAGATAAAACCATGTGATTCGTGCTTGATAATTATTTTTCTAACATATAAGGCATAATTTTGTGATTGCCGGAGTCTTCCTGTAAGGGATCTAGAATGAGCGTTTACAAAATGTATGGCGTTTCTACAGTATTTTTTGTGGGACATGAGAGCACCTCAGACGTATCGAATTGCATTCTGAATACGAAGCATGTCTTTCTGATATCAAATAATTTTCATTTTTTGAAATTCACGATATACAAATTTTATGACAAATTATTAAAATTTGATATTTTTCAAATTTTTGATATATAATAGTCCTCGAAATAAATTTTATAAATCTAGAAGATATGGATTTTTCCCCCAAAAGACCTATTTTTTTTTTGGTGTTTTGGGGAAAAAAATCCATATCTTCAATACGAAAGGTCAAAATTTTCAATTGATCGTCGGCTTTTCATCCCACCTACATACATGTACACTTTAAGTATAAATCATCAGATTTATAAAGTTTACTTCAAGTACTGTTAAATATCAAAAATATCAATTTTAATGATTTGCCATAAAATGTGTATTACATTGCAATTTCAAAAAATCCAAATTATTTGATATCAGAAGGACATTCTTCGTATTCAGAATGCAATTTGATATGTCTGATGTGCTCTTAATGTCCCACAATAAATACTGTCCAAACGTTCATACCCCATCCCTTACATGTTCGTGAATTTCACAAATGTGCCACCCGTTCTGACAAAACCAGGAACAAGTCGCTTCTGTTATATTTCATGATTTGAATAAATGTAAGCAAAATTATTGATTAAATGTGACCGTACACCACGAATGAGCCGTAAATGTCCTCAATTGTATTCTGAGTTACAGTGTAAAATGGGCATGAAGGTCATATTCATAGGTATTTCAATTTGGTGCTACGTGTATCTCATTAAATGAGGTACACGTAGCACCAAATTGAGGTACCTATGAATACGACCTTCATGCCCATTTTACATTGTAACTCAGAATACAATTGAGGACATTTACGGCTCATTCGTGGTGTACGGTCACAAATAAGCCTCTTTTTAATAAGCTTCAGGGATTTGAAAGTCCACTCTGTCACAAGGTTTTGACCATGAAATTAAGAATTTCAAAATTTGATTTTTTTTTTAATGGGATTTTGGACAAAATATTTATATTGCTAGTTAGTTGATTTAATAAAAGCAATATGCTTCAACACTGCTTGAGGTATTGCTAAAATAAAGCATATTTTGTTTATTGCTTGTGATATTGCTTAAATACTGCTTAAAGGCTTCAACATTGGTAAGGGATGCACCATTAGATTCTCGGGGGGGGGGGCATGGGAGTTTGGGTTAGGCAGAATTTTTTTTTTTTGGCACTAAATTGTTTCTGTTTTTTTTCAATTTTAATGTATACCTTTATACAGAGTTGGGTGGGGGAATTGTTTTTTTTACTCATCAGTGAGGCAAAGTATTTTTTTCTTCAAAAAACCCCCATGCCCCCCTGGAAATCAAATGGTTCACCCCTAAGGACACTGGTAACAAAATAAGTTTTGTATATAGGGGCAAGAAATCCAATTGCTTATTGAAATTTCAGTGATTCAAGACTAGTGGTTCATTATATGCTAAGAAATGCGGTACATTCTAGCATTACCCCTTTTCTAATTATAAATAACGTACCACTTGTCTTGAGTCACTGAAATTCCAGTGTAGTAACTGGATTCCTTGCCCCTATATACCTATAATATACATAACTTTTGTTACCAGTGTTATTATTTTTTGAGAAAAATGCAAAAATAGTCACAAATTTATCAAGGGTGTAGTACACCTTAAAGAGTCAAAACAATACGAAACAAAAGGAAATATTTCCATTGTTTGGCTATATACATTGTATCTGAAAATCGGACTGATCAGTCAACATTAATAGGTTAATTTTCACGGGAAAATTTTCTGGACATGTGACCAATGCATATCAATGTGAGTGTAACCTCGAGCCTGATCTCTGACCCCCGGCGGTGACCTCGCTATTCAAGTCTTAGTAATTTTGAATTGGAATAGTATTTTTGACTGCAATTTTGATAGAAATTTGTGCATTGCAAATTTATTAAATATGTTATCTTAATTTCTTCACAATATCAGCAAAACGTAATTTCAAAAATATCTATCTACGGAAAAAAATAATTATCTACGGAAACTCTTACCATAATATTATTAACTTGCGACAAGTAACTTTTGCATCAAATGATGAATTCTTCCTATTCAAATACATTGGAAGAACACCCGCTGTGCTCAGGGTCACATTCCATAATGCTAATATGTCTGCGCCCATGGGTGTCACGTGTCCAGAAAATTTTCCCGTGAAAATTTAGCTATTAATTTTGACTGCTGATTTTGCCTGATCACATCACTTATGTTGAAGGATTGAAGGTAAACCAGATAAAAAATAAGCACCCACCCAATATGACTTTGTAAAGTGCCTTGGGCGCTTATTGGAATGAATACGGTACTTGATTGTGGTATACTGTAAAACCCCGTCTACAAGCATGTGTAGTGTTTTTTATGAAAGCTAAATTAATTCGAAGCAAGTGTAAATACATGTATACCAATACAATAGATTGGTCTTAAAATAATACTTGTTTGTATATGCTTGGATCCGTAATTTATTTGCTCAAACTCCATAATGGCGCCTGGATTAATTTAGCTTTCATCAGAAGCACTCTATATGCTTGTAGACAGGGTTTTACGGTATTGTGTCGGGCAAGACCAAGGCTACTTTTGTCCTTCAGTTGTCAATTCGTGTTGGCATTGTTTAAATTTTGTAATTGGAAGTGATATGACACATTAACATGCATGACCTAGTGGACTTTATTCTTCAGACTGTCTAACCAATTTTTCCCTCTAGGAATAAATTGATTTTTTTTTATGTTACACCATGTATAATTCATACACACCCTATATAATAACATAATTGATGTTAACATTATATTGTATCCTTAGCTTCTCAAAATATATTTACTCCATGTCAATCGGACATATTATAGAATTAAAGTTATGTTCATTTGAATCAGAATTGGTGACTTTTCTCTCAATTTGCAAAGTGTCCTTTTTTTTTGTCTCGCCTGAACTATGTTCAGAATGGGACTTACTACCCTTACCTAAAAAACTAGCATTCCCTAAGCACTCACTAGGCATTCCATTGAATGGTAAAGAACCGTTAATGAATGCCTAAATGGTGAATGCCTCCAATACTATAACATTGAGTTAATAGGCGGTTATTAGCACTCAACCGCCTGTTTGCTAGCCCTCAACCGCTTATAGCGGTTCATAAGTGGTTCATAAGCCCTCCTCAGAGGCGAACATGGAAATGAGCTAAGCACTCGAACCACTAAGGAGGCATTCGAACCACTAAGGAGGCATTCAAACCGCCTAGCATTTAAACCACCTAGGAAGCATTCGAACCGCTTGGGAAGCATTCCAACCGCCTAGGAAGCATTCCAACCGCTAGGAAGCATTCCAACTGCTAGGAAGCATACCAACTGCCTCAGAAGCATTCCAACCGCCTACCGGTTCCAACCGCACTCGAACCACTTATTTAGCCCTCATGCAACCGCTATAAGCGGTTCGTAAGTGGTTCATAAGCCCTCCTCAGAGGCGAAATATGTAAATGAGCTAGGCCCTCGAACCACTTAGTGGCATTCCAACCGCCTATGAAGCACTCCAACCGCCAAAGAAATTTCCAATCGCCTCAGAAGCATTCCAACCGCCTATAGGCATTCCAACCGCCTATAGGTATTCCAACCACTTACAGGTGAGGCACTCGAACCACTATATAATTATATAGCTATATGCTGGCTAAGCAATTCTCTGAGAGTGACAAATAGGAATATAATGCACTGCAGAAAATCGCACATGGTAATAGCCCAGAACCATTTTTTATCCATTGTGACAGATGCAGAGGCATTTTAGTTCAGTACAGCGTATGTCTTTGTCGAGTCTATGATATTTTTAGGTCAAAAGTGAAAAAAGACAATTTCCGCTAATTTTCCCATTTTCCTGATCAAATGAGGCTCATGGTAAATATTTTTCCATATGATTTCCCATATTTTCCCGAGATAGCACTTGAACCCCTATAGGGGTTGCTATAGGAATTCTAGGAGAGTAAGGATTAAAAATATGCACAAATTTAACTCAAATATAGCCATGCGCATTATGCAAGAGCATAAATTGCATGATCAAATTGATAACTGATAAATTGAGTACATCCCAGTGGGCACTAGGTTAGGATTTTGATGTTGTATCAACCAACCTGATTTCAACCTGATTTTAACCTTACGGTTAGTTGAAATCACATTGAAATTTCAACCTGATGATTTCAACCAACTTTCAATGCAAAATTTAAGGAGGTTGAAATCAGGTTGAAGTCCATTTGCAAATACAACCTGATTTCAACCCGATTTCAACTAGTCGACGTCAAAATTTCAACCTGATTTCAACGTTAGGTGTGCCCACTGGGATCAGTGTGTTTTATAAATACACAAAATAATTATAGCTACGTCATAATTATGTAATTTGTCGTTGTTGTTTGGTTTCATTGTTTGAGGTTTCATTGCTCTTTGCTTGAGCTCTTCTTGCATGCCATATGAGTGCATTTTTAGTGGATTAGTGCATGGTATAACTGTACACTATTATTATTAATGTTAACAATAATGCCCCAATATGGTAACTAGCTCCTCTTTCCTAACACTAGACCATTCCATATTTCAAGAAACTGCCTGCATAAAACCTATATTCAAAGTTACATCTAGTCATATTTAAGCTTACCTATACTTACACCATCCATATTGTGGCATAATTATTGTACACAAAGATAACTACATGGATCCCATACATGTATGATGTTGTCCACATAATATGCATTGTCATGTAACATCCCAAATGTAAAGAGTGAAAAATAAGGCCTATAATAAAGCTGGAAACATGAAAGGATTAAGAAACCACCATCTCTGCATTCACCCCAGTTCAAAATGGCAGTTAGAAATATATTCCCATCATGCACCTGCTTGACCCTTGGGTCAACCACTAAGGAATGCTAGTCAAGGCTATTAGCAGAATGCCTAATTGAATGTAATGCCTATTACTTAGAAATTTTTTAACCGAATGCCTAATACTTATCCGAATGCCACTGAGTGCCTATAGCAAACCGCCTAATTAAAGGAATGCCTAAGTTACGAATGCTTAGGATTTAGGAATGCCTAAGTTAATAGTATTGAGTATATTGTTGAGCTTTAACGAGGGCTTAATGAGTAAATAGGCATTCGGTAGCATTCTTGTGAGGCATTCGGAATGCCTGTGAACCAGCTCTATAGGCATTCATTAGCTGCTGAGTGCTAGTGACCACCTAGTACCGCTATCCTTGGCACTCGAGGGCTTGGCGAATACCTACAGAATGCCAAATAGGCATTCATGTTTGGTAAGGGTAATCACTATTGCTGTCTGTGTGTGGAGGGGTGGATGGATGTGTGTATCTGTCCGGAGCTGTATCTGGGGAACCGTATTCGGGGACGTTACTTGGTGGGAGGAAGGATATCCAAATTGTAATCTTATAAAAAAAAAAAAAAAAATATGCAAATAAGCTATGTTAATTTATGCGCAAATCAGTGTAAATTGATAGCAGAGTTTGTGGACAGACCCGGGGGTGCCACTTGTATTTCAAGGTGGACATCATGCTCGTTTAAAAAAACAAGTAAAAAGGGTTGTTTTTCAGCATTGGGCAAGTACAGCGCTGTACCTGTTTAGGGTGTCAAAAATGCCAAAAATCAGGAAAAAGGGTATACTTTTCCAAGCAAAATACTTGCTTAGGGTACCAAAGTTTAATGGCATAATAAAACAGGGTGAAATAGGCTATGTTTGGCTTCTATCATAACAAATCATAGGGTAAAACATTAAGAAACATCAAACTACTTATATTAAACAAGAACCTGAACATTAATTTTTACTTTCTTAGTGTTAAAAAAATGGCAAAATATACTTGTCTTAGGATATGTTTTGCACGCGCTGAGTAATACTCGTTTAGGGTGCATTTCATGGCGTCCATCACATAATGTAAGTGCCCTCCCCCCCCTCCGATGGACAGACTGTCTCAAGATTTGTCAGGCGCATGGTAACGTGGCAGGAACAATACACACCTGCTGATCACCTGATTAGTTTTTCGCCAAAAAATTATGTGCATTTAGTCACGGAACTTGGTGGTATAGTCAACATTTAGAGTCAAATTTTCTGAAGGTCATTTCGGGGTCATCTGAGGTCAAATTACTAAAAACTATAGTATGGGCATGAAACTTGGGTACAGTCAAGATTTAGAGCCAAATTTTTGGAAGGTCATTTCAGGGTCATCCAAGATCACTCAGGGTCATTTGAGGTCAAATTACTAAAAACTGTTGTATTGGCAAGAAACTTGGTGGCTACAGTCAACATTTGGAGCCAAATTTTGGAAAGTCATATCAGGGTCATCTGAGGTCAAATTACAAAAACTGTTATATGGGCATGAATCTTGGTGGGTACAGTCAACATTTAGAGTCAAAATTTTAGAAGGTCATTACAGGGTCATCAGGGGTTACCCAGGGTCATCTGAGGTCAAATTACTAAAAACTGTGGTATAGGCATGACACTTGTTGGGCACAGTCAACATTTAGAGTCAAATTTTTGGAAGGTCATTTCGGGATCATCCAAGGTCACCCAGGGGTCATCTGGTGTCAAATTACTCAAAATTGTCATGAGCATGAAACTTGGTAGGTACAGTCAACATTTAGCTCTAGTAAAATTTTTGTAAGGTCATTTCAGGGTCATCCGAGGTCACCGAGGGGTCAAATTTTCCTGCTCGCTGTGCTCGCAACATATATCTAGACCATTTAAGGTTTGCAAATTGGGATCCCAAAAATTTGGCATGTGTAAAGGGGGCAAACATTTTTTGGTGGGCCGAGGGGGGGGCAAGCAATTTTTCGCAGGCCGTTCAGAAATTTTACCCCCCCCAGATGCTCATAACTATTGCACAGCCCCTTAGCCATACATGTATGTGATGTGCCATGTCAAAAGGAGACACTTTTGGGCGGGGATTTTTTCACTATTTGGGTTTGTTGCGAATTTATGATGTTATTTTAATAGACTGGAAATTCCTACTCTCAACATTGTCAATGATATTTTAAAGGCTGATATCTTAATTTCCAATTTTATAATACTGTAACTTACGATCTAAACATGCTCAAAACCTTTGCTTAGGAATGTCCAATTTCATTGGGGAAAACAGCGTTTGAGCAAAATATATCTAAGATATATGGAAAAACCTCATAATTGATAACCTGCCCAAAAGTGTTTCCTTTTGACATACCAAGTACATCACATATTTTAGTGAGGGTCATTAATAAGGTTTGGGATAACTCAGTCAAATTATTATATGACATTGTTTTAATATTTCATATATACAGTGCAATTCTGTGTTAGAAACTACAAGTTCTACCAGGGCAAACAGAAGGCAATGTGGATTGTGAGTGGTCTTGTCTTGCATGCAGCTTCCTTGTTTGCTGGTATATTCCACGGTCGGGAGGTGGGAATATTTCAATGAACTCTATATTTGAATGCTGTTGGATTCTTTTGAAAGTGATATACAGTTGCAAGCATCTAATGACAATGAAACGTTTGAAACCCTTTTCTTGTACATTTTGTAAAATGAAACATTCTTTGGACAAATTGAAAATCCATGTAAGCAGACATCTGATCAAATATGTGTGGGTTCATAAACGCCAAAATTGTGTATTTTGAAAGGCTTTACATGCAATAGCCATCTTGAAATGTACATCAGAACTCACACCAAAGAAAAACCCTATCAGTATGAGTATTGTAAGAAATGCTTTGCACAGAACAGCACTGATTGTCCGCTTTTCATTTCAGATATTTACTCGGATGAAACCTGCACACATGAGGAGTGTTCCATATAAATTTCTTGCTTGTTGCTCCAGCCAGCTCCGCTATACATGTACAAACTACAAGCTTGGACATCTTTGCCTGAACTGCTCAGTTTGGTAAGTAATTTACCTTCAAATGGTGCTATGGGGAGGGAGCTATTTATCCCATCCCGGATCCCATCCCTCCTACCTAGACTTTAGACCGTTTGCTCAAGGCAGAACAAAAGAATCACAGAAAACTGCACTGTTGGTTCCCCAAATGCAAAATTTGTGCAAAACTTTCACAAATACTTGAAATTTTACTTCCCCCTCCGTCGTACTGGTACCTAAAGTCTAAACCAGTGTGATCTTTATTTTTCATGGGGGGGGAGTTGATGTTGTCAATTAGGGTAGACTAGGGGTCAAAAGAGTTTATCAGCAGTGCAATTCCATATTATACTATAGTCAACTTTTTGTGAAACTTGTATTTTTAACTAATTCATTAGTGGCGTAGCTAGGCTCTATATTTTTTTTATGTTCCTTGTAGAATGCTTGACAAGATAGTTCATGCTATTTATTTATTTTGCCCCTTATGTATTTATTTATTTTTGTTTTTAGTGTATATCATTATAGTGCCCTCTGTATTTTGATTTATTTTTGCGGGCGAACTGGTATCAGGCTCCCGGATCAGGGTGAAGCGTCTCGAATCCATCCCAAATTGGTAACCACAAATCGGCTGTTTTTTCACAATATCTTCACAATATCTTCGGAATACATCGATTTTTGGAACAAGTTTCTATTGTGTATGCTTGTGCTAAATTTGCGAGTTTGCTCATGCAGGCAACATACCCACATTCCGCCAGGGCTGTCAACTTTTTGGAATTGCTTGGCGTGAGACAGAGGCGTACCGGGATTTGCCGACTCCATGAATATTTGAGCCACTGCGCTCGGGAATGTGAAAAGTGGGGGGGGGGGGTGGTGGCAATAAATTATTCATGACGATGCGTGAGATTTTACTCATTTTCCAGCTTTTTGCGTGAGATTTACTACCTAGGCATGAGATTATACTACCTTGGCGTGAGAAAGTGGCCCAATGTGTGAGACTTACGGCCAATGCGTGAGAGTTGACAGCCCTGCATTCCGCGGTATATTTGGAACTCACGGGTTGGAACTATCATAAATTGATGATGACCATACTCACCATCAAAGGTGAAAATAAGAGAGCTTAAACCAGGGGCCACTTTGCCAAAAAAAAGTGGCCCCTGGTTCACCAAGATTTGGAAGAACCAGGGGCCATTTCCAATTACCAAGAGGCCAATAAAAATAAATATGTGCTGGATGAGTTTTAAAAATAAGTACTAGTTGCTTTGAATAAATTGAATTTGATTTTTTTGGTTCACTATCCTGGGGCCAGTTTTGTGAGAAAAGTGTCCCCTGGTCAACTAAAATTGAGATGGAACCAGGGGCCATTTCAGAGTTTCTGGGGGCCAAACGGCTCCCGTCTCCCACTTAATTTCACCCCTGCTCACCATGTTGATCATATTCCAGGTTATCTACCATAAGGCCAAAAAAAAAACGGTTCGTCTCAAAGCTTGCGCGCGCGTTTGTAAAATCCCACGATTTGACAAAAAACAAATGCGGAAATTTTTTTTATTTCAAAAAAAAAAAGTTTTTTCCAGAAAAAATTGGCGAAAATCAGACTTTTTTTCTCAAAATACCATGAAAAAAGTCGGGAATAAAAAAAAAAAAAAAAAAATCGCATTTCGCATTTGTTTTTAAATTTCTCGTGAGCTTTGAGACAAACCTTTTTTTTTTTTTTTGCCTAATCTTCAGTTTATCTCCACAAAGATGCAAGAAAACGGTTTTAAAAGATTTATTTTAATTATAGTCTGGTGCTGAAATAGGAATATTTGGCTTGACTGAATATTAGCATCCGCACAATGTCTTTTGCTGATGTTTCAGAAAGCTTAGGGGAGGGTCTTATTTTTAGCCGCTCATCCTCCTGAGCATTTTGACACAAAAAATGAGAGGGTTTGGGCCAAAAAACGATGTAGAAGGTGGATCGTTTTAAACCCCCCCCCCTTTTACACTATTCTGAATATTATGGCAATTTTCTGTATTGTTTGATGGTTTTTAATGATAATTTACAGAGGGAGTGGTCCATTGGACCATTTATGCAATTTTTACCAGAATTGTTTCTTTAATTGTGAGTTGAAGCTCCAATTTAGGATGTAAGGGTGCTGTTCAGCCTAAAAGCTGTTGCGCAAACACCCCTATTTTTAAATTTTGTTCTTTTTTATGATCAAATGAAAGTTATTTACAGAATCTCCTCAAGTTTGAACTTTCTTATTTTGTTTTTGCGTAGTACCGATATAAATAAAATATTTGAACAGCCGCTCCCATTGAATTACATGTAATACAAAAGTTCATTGACCCCTGTGTATTCCGATGGGCAGGTTTCCCCTACATTAAAAATAAGCGATACAGCCTCACCAAATGTGATAAAAGGCTATAAATTTCAGAAAATATAATTGATGATTACTTAAAGTATGATCAATTTTAAAAAATGCACGAAAAGGGTCATTAAATGATGAAGTGCCCTCACAGACTGATTTTACTCTAAAACACAAAAACAAAAATTTCAACACAAAGTGCATAAATGACCTTACTGGACCTAAAATCATACATAAAATACCAAAATATACAATATGTTATGTGACAAGATTCCCTAAAAAGTGGAAAATTAAGGCCAAAATTCCCCCCCCCCTCCCCCGTATGTCATTTTTGGCCGGCACCAACTCATTTTTCAACCGATTATTTTTTAAGAGGTGTCGAATTCATAATGCTCAGGAGGTTAAGCTGCTTCAAATAAGACCCTCCCCTAAGCTATCTGAAACATCAAGGTTTTATATAGCCAATCACTATTATTATATGATTTGTGAAAATTCAGTCAAGTACATGTATGACATTAACTCCAAGTGTTTTTTTATTTCAGATACTGTGATCCAGGGATACAATTCACTAGTTTGTCAACAAGGCAGTGAGGATTGTGGTGTTGTTGTCTTGTCGTGCTTTCTGCTCCATTGTTGGATTGGCATGATCGACTTCCATGGTTGGTGTGAGGTGGGCACACATGTTGTTGGAATCTTTTATAAATAAACTGTAGTATAAGTATTGCAAGCATCTACATGTGACAATGACACTTTTGAAACCATTTTTGTGTAAATTTTGTGGAATGAATCATTATTCATGGGACAAATTGAAAATCCACGTAAACAGACATATGATAAAATATGTACAGGCTCATAAACGAAAAAATTGTGTATTTTGTAAGAAAATCTTGTCCAAATATGGTAAGCTTTGTAGGCGTGTGAATAACCATAGGACGCTGCATATATGGGGCAAATGTTTTTCAAATGATTGTGACTTAGTTAACCACATACCTTTGAAGACTTATGTTGGCTACAAATATGATATCGGAAGAAATTCCAAGAAATTTCAGTGTGAATACTGCCAGAAGTGCTTTTCTAGGGGATATAATCTTAAATTACATATTAGAACTCACACTAAAGAAAAACCGTATCAATGTGTGTATTGTCAGAAATTCTTTACACAATCCAGTAGTCTGAAACTTCATTTCAGACTTCACACCACAGAGAAACCCTACCAATGTGAGTACTGTAAGAAATCGTTCACTGGAAGTATTGTCCTTAAGAGACACATCAGAACTCACACCGAAGAGAAACCCCATCATTGTGAGTATTGCCAGAAATGCTTTGCACGTAAGGGAATTCTCAAAAGACATGTCAGAACTCACACCAAAGAGAAACCCTACCATTGTGAGTACTGTGAGAAACGGTTCTCAGGAAGTGGTGAACATAAAAGACACATTAGAACTCACACTAACGAGAAACCTTATCCGTGTGAGTATTGTCAAAGATGTTTTGCTCAAAGGTATGATCTTACAATACATATTAGGACTCACACTAAAGAAAAACCATATCAGTGTGAGTATTGTAAGAAATGCTTTACACGTAGCAGCCATCTCAAAGATCACATTAGAACTCACACCAAAGAAAAACGCTACCAATGTGAGTACTGTAAGAAACAGTTCACAGGAAGTAGTGAACATAAAAGACACACCAGAACTCACACCAAAGAGAAACCGTATCAGTGTGAGTATTGCAAGAAATGCTTTGCACGTAGCAGCATTCTTAAAGAACACATCAGAACTCACACCAAAGAGAAACCTTATCAGTGTGAGTATTGTCAGAAGTACTTTTCACGAAGTTATGATCTTAAAAGACACATTAGAACTCACACCAAAGAAAAACCCCTAGCAGTGTGAGTATTTTCATAGATGTTTTGCTCAAAGGTATGATCTTACAGCGCATATTAGAAACGGTTCCCAGAAAGTAGTGATCATAAAAGACACATTAAAACTCACACTAACGAGAAACCCTATCGGTGTGAGTATTTTCAGATATGTTTTGCTCAAGGGTATGCTCTTACAGTACATATTAGAACTCACACCAAGAAAAACCATATCAGTGTAAGTATTGCCAGAAATGCTTTGCACGTAGCAGCATTCTCAAAGAACACATCAGAACTCACACCAAAGAGAAACCCTATCAGTGTGAAATGCTTTGCATGTTACAGCAATCTCAAAAGACACATTAGAATGCACACTAAAGAGAAACCCTATCAGTGTGTTCTTTAGGGGTGCATCGTTCAGTCCGACACCCCGCTAGTCCAACTACATAAATTCCCTATACTGCGCTATTCCGGAAAAAAAAGCATGCGTTAGTCCGAAACTGTAAACCATAACGCTAATCTGAAACTTAAAACCACAGTGCTACAGCTCAACTGATCATACTTTTCCTACATTCGACCTTGCATGATTTTTGAGTTGACACAGTCATGAAAATAACTATAGATACATGACAGACCATTAGTAGCCCAGTTCTGAACCTTTTCATTAATCATTCATAACAATAGGTATCTGATGGATCAGTGAAGATAAGAAGGGATTATAATATATCCGTAACCTTGATATTATAGTACATCTCGAGAAAAAAGTGCAATGGACATGTTTTCATTTTATGTTTCAAATATCCCGCGCATGAAAATTGAGTATTTAACACAAAATGGAAAATGGAACAATTTATTGGAAATCTGTTTTAACAGATTTTTTTGACATCTTTTCTGCACTGTATTATACCTAAATTAAGAAATTTGATAAATATTCAAAGAAAATATAGGTCATCCAAAAAATGTTGATTTTTACACATTTTGGGGCAAAAAAGGAAAAATAAGCAAAAATATCAAAATCTGTTTTAACAGCTTCATTCATCAAGTCATAACAAACGGCCTACATGCTTAATTTCTAATAAAATATTGAAATTGTGAAAAATATAGGTATTTATTGATTTTCATGTTTTTCTTGCAAATATGCTAATAATATGCAAATTATGAAATTGCAAAATAAAGTTTCTACATAGCATACATCTTTCAAGTGTGATGTTCAAAATGACAGACATCAAAAGAGATTCGATGAAATGTAAAGGTGTAGTAACAATTTTGGCATGGACTGTCTGGTTAGGCAAAGTACGGTAAGTTGAGCTGTAGTCCGAATCTGAAAAACACTTCCCTAGTCCAAATCTGAAAAACACTGCACTAGTCCGAATCAATATTGATTAGACTAGTGCAGTGTTTCACAAATTCGGACTAGCGTAGTGATTCACAAATTCGGACTAGCGCCATGATATTTAGACTTGGGCATAATTATATGATTAACTGTCACTCAGCTTTATAGCTTTCTAGTGTTTACATATCTCCCTCTACCACCCCGCCCTCCACCACCCCACCCTCCTATCTAACATGTGAGCCTGACATCCTCAGATGGGGTGTTTTTGGTACCAGTTGGGGGGGCAAAGCTGCACTGCTACCAGAGGTAGTGGACATCAATGGCTACACAAAAATGCATGATAGCAATTGAACTGGAGTTAAGGGGGTACTACACCCCTGGCCAATTTTGTGCCTATGTTTGTATTTTTCTCAAAAATTATAGGGCATTGGTGACAAGTAAGATATGTATATTATAGGGGCAAGGACTACAACTACTGCACTGACAATTCAGCAACTCAAGGCAAGTAGTTATTTATTGATCAAATATTGGTTTTCCCTCATTTTTGACTGTAACTCCACAACTGTTGTCTGTGCTGAAATAAAATTTATAGTGCAGTAGTTGTAGTCCTTGCCCCTATAATATACATATCTTACTTGTCACCAATGCGCTATAATTTTTGAGAAAAATGCAAAAATAGGCACAAAATTGGGCAGAGGTGTAGTACCCCCTTAAGGTCATCAAACTTTACACTGGGTCAAATGCCAAAAATGCTCAAATTGTGTTAAAACCCATTCCAATGTATTCCTATAGTCATAAGGATTCAATGTATAGTTTGATCTATCTAAGATGTACCATTCTTGAGTTATAGCCGAAAAGGTCAATGGTCACATTTTTGGCTCTATAGGGGTCAAAAACATGAAAGGATCCGATTTTGGCAAAAGAGGTGTCAAATTGTTGGTTTTGATAAAACAATTCAAGTAAGGATATGATTGCACCATCAGCATATTTTGTTACCTAGGTAACATAAGCAAAATAGGTCAAGTACCATTGAGACCTATTGACCTTGACCTATTTTCCTGTGTCGCTTCAGTGTTGAAAGGGCTAAGTTTTGGAAGTTTTAACTTATTGTACAAAAAGAAGTCTTGATTGCTTCGCAAATAAAAATACAAATCTTTAAACCTGAGAACTTGTGTGTATTTTTATCTTTGTGTGTGACTTTAAGGGAGTACTACACTACACCCCTGCTCAATTTTGTGCCCATTTTTGCATTTTTTCCCCAAAAAATATAGCGCATTGGGGACAAGTAAGGTATGTATATTATAGGGGCAAGGACTACAATTACTACACAGGAAATTTTGTTTCAGCACAGACAACAGTTATGGAGTTACAGTCAAAAATGAGGGAAAACCAATATTTGATCAATAAATCAATAACTACGTGCTTTGAGTTGCTGAATTTTCAGTATAGTATTTGAGTATTTGTAGTCCTTGCCCCTATAATATACATATCTTATTTGTCACCAATGTGCTATAATTTTTGAGAAAAATGCAAAAATAGGCACAGAATTGGGCAGGGGTGTAGTACCCCCTTAAAGTAAATCAGTGATTTTGAATATACCAGTGCTATCAATCATACTCATATCTGTAAAATGAAGTCTGGATAAGGCAAGTTATATGGAACACCGGTGTTTGAAGTCATCAAGCCCCTTCTCCCGCATGTCTCTAATAGTAATAAATAATTTGATTATATTTTAAAGATCCTTGATTTTGACCTACTGGTTCAGAATCTGATGGGTGCCACTCTGGCACCCTTGAGCATTTTGAAATGACAAAAGGATTATAGTACTGTAAAAGTCAATATTTTTGCGATTTTGAAGATTTTGTCAATTGCGCGAGTATTAAATTTCGCGGTTTTGATATTGATACAATAGAAACCTAATGCAAAAGGTTATTTTCGCGAGTTTTTATTTTCGCAATTTTATGTCCACTCGCAAAATTCGCGAAAATAAAAACCTCGCAAAAATTTCTACTTTTACAGTATACAGGGGTCAAAAATTGAAAGTGTTCAAATATCACTTTGAAGTATAGCAAATTATTCATGTAGATCGCGACCCAAGAATCACAAATATGTATTTTTTTCTCAATGCGACCTATGGTTCAGAAGTTATGTGCCGCAACAGAAGGATCAATTTCCAGTTTGCAAAGTAAAGTTGCTCTGATTTTCGTGAAAGTTATAGCAAATTGTTTGTCTACCAAAAGGAATTCGGAAACATAAAGTTTGCACTATCTACAATGTATAATTACAAAGATAGACGATTAACAAAGGTCAAACACCTAAAGGTTGCCATTTGACCCTATTGAGATTATTGACCTATGCAATATTTGTCTTAGTTACTCATCCACCAGACATCGGAGCCTAATGTAAACTATTCTGAATCCATTTTTGACCCCTGTATATAAACTAGCCTCAAAAAGAAATTTTTCGGAAGGTCCAAAATTACACACATGATTACTTCAATACTCTACTCTAAACACATGTTAGTAACCAAGCAGTTGCCCAACTAACACAACAGCAAAATGCACTGACACCGAACAGCTTCCTGGACCACATTTACAGGCAAATAATTGGCACCCAGCACAAGAAATCTGTGGGAATGCATACAAGATCCTTAAACAGGTGATAATTTCCAAAGAGGTGAAATAGTGTGGAACTGGGCTGCTTCTGCTTTTCACACACTTTCGTCAAGAAACAGGTCTTGTTCCACACTATTCCACTTTATATTCACAGATTTTTTGTGTTGGGTGCCAATTATTAAGCTGTGAATGTGGTCCAGGAAGCCGTCCCGTGTCAGTGCATTTTGCTGTTGTGTCAGTTGGGCAACTGCTTGGTTACTAACATGTGTTTAGAGTAGAATATTGAAGTAATCATGTGTGTAATTTTGGTTCATTTTTATGGACAGGATTTTAAGATGTGACCTTGTGAAAAATTATTAGTTTCTTTTTTAGGCCAATTAAGAATACACAATAAAACATTGTGCGGACGCTTCATTCAGGTTTTCGCGTCTGGCCTCAAGGGGCCAGAGGCATTTAGTGTCGGGATTAAATCCCCAGGGAGTTTCTGTGACACATTCTAAAAGTTATCTGTGAAAACTCAGCTGAAGATATACATACAGTGATAATTGACATACTGAGACAGAGACGGCAGAAATGGGATTTGACCAGCCTAGTACTTTATAGTAATGACTCTCTAGAGAGTCATTACTATAAAGTACTAGGCTGGTCAAACTTAGTAGGAAGAATTGTGGCCATAATAGGTTCATAGGTCAATGCTAGAAAGTACAATAAATCAGAAGATATAGGCTAAATACAGCTTCAATAATATATCCAGTGTAAGGTGGCACATGTCATTTGTGTCACCCCAAACTAGCCCAGCCAGTTTTAGGACTGTAACACTTTTGTAGGGAAATGCACTCACTGTGAATTTTTGTTTTCTAAACCATCTTATAGAAAGTAAATACAAATTTTTCTCATAAAAGTTGTTATACACATTGTAAATATTGATTCAATTATTTTCAACTTACCTATTTCAGTAATGGCATAACTGAAATAAGAGCTTTCTTAGATCTTCCATATGAACCAGTTGTGTTAAAGGCACTCCTTAACAAATAAGTTCTTTCAAAACAGTGGAAGTAAAATTCAAGTCCAAATAAAGTATCCAGGGAAATGAACATGCAGGGTCGAATGCCCTTCTATTAGGATAAAGTAGTGTTGGTGTTAGAAGGTATGATCTAATGATCTGATTCAAAATAATAAACAATTTTTTTTAAACTAAATTTGTGTTTTTAAAAACACCAACAATAATTGGTGCTTTTACATTTCACATTAATATCAAACATGGTTAAAGATTATAGGCATCACAAACAGAGCATGCAAATGGACAAGGCCTACATGAATTCATTGTTTTCTTTTCTCTTAACTTTTGTTTGTTTACAAAGTTGGAAAAAATACCACAAAAGTAAGCCTTTAAACCTTACTATAATTGAAACTTTTCAAGAGGTCAGTCAAGGACAAGAAGGGCCCATAAATTTTCATTATTGTAGACAGTTTTCTTGTTCATTCATAACTGATTTAATGCACATAAAAATTCCTTTAAAAAGGAAATGGGCTTACCAAAGAAAGGGCTTATGATGTAGGGTATTGTAAATGTTTGACATAAGTATTGGAATCAGTGAACTGGGATAAACAAGCAAGCACATGTAATATTTTACGATTTGAAAAGGTGAGATTAAAACACATTTTTAAAAAGTCATGAGAATAAACTAGTACCGGTACTTGGATCCTGATTCTTCCAGTCTGTTTCCATGACCACAACGCATGCAATCTTTTCTCTGGACCAGACGCATCCCTTTTTAAAGGGATTTTTTTGTCCTAGGCACCAGAATAATTGTTATCTTGCTTGCAATGTATTTCATTGTTGACTTAACTAATAAAGGGACATATATTTAGAGATCAGTCAATCCTTAAACAACGCACTTGGCCATTTTGAGCACTTTTAGAATGTTAACCATGTCCAACTTTAGGCCGTATAAAATTAATGTTTTGGTTCTCGTCCAGAGGATTTTCATGAATTGATGAGGGAGGGAGGTGTTTTTTTTTTTGTTTTTTTTTTCAATGTAAAATTAGCATTGTCAGTAGTTTTCGGTCTTCTCCAACAGTGCTAGAGGAAACGAAGAGACCCTTCTTTTTTTTTTTCAAATGTGAGATTCTGAGGATAAACCCCTAGAGTACCACAAAAAGACTTGGAAGTGATGCTTGTTCTCTAATAAACTTATTTATATGTATGAAGATTTCATAAATCATTCCAAAGTCTAAAAAATTGAAAAATCTAAAAAAAAAAAAATCTGACAAATCCCAGAAATTGAGGAGGGAGGGGACGAGAACCAAAATATTAATTTTACACGGCCTTACGAGCCAATGAATATAAGGGACCGTTCACAAACACTTGTAAGGGGCTGATGTAAATAAAATTTTATCGCAAAATTTCCCCCCCCTTTACAGACTTCGAAAATTTCAGGGCCCCCCTTTTTGACATGAAAATTATGGGTCAACCCCATAGAAAAGCATATAAATTCAATTTTTCCAGGAAAATTTGTGGTCATTTTTTTCAGGGCCCCCTTTAGGAGGGTCAACAAATTTCAGGGACCCCCCTTTTTGCATCAGACCCCCCTTACAAGTGTTTGTGAACGGTCCCTAAACTGCATACTAAAAAGTATCTTTGCAAGCATTTATTAAAAAGGCATTTCGAGATCCACAGCATCATCCCCCAACTTTTCTCAAAAAAAGTTGAGCTTTTTATATCACTGGAAACCTCTGGCTACATAATGTTTATGTACAAAACATTTCCTGCAGATTAATTCATTTGGCAAAGATATCGTGAAATTTGAATTTCATTCATTTCAAAATGTCATAAAACAAGGATGCTAGGATCACGAAATACTCCGTTAATATGATTTGTGAAAATTCAGTCAAGTATGACATTAAGCTACCGTTCACAAACACTTGTTAGGGGGCGTGATGTAAAAAGGGGGGCCTGAAAATTTTTGACCCTCCTAAGGGGGGGGGCTGTTTATGTGCTTTTCTATGGGGTTGACCCATAATTTTCATGTCAAAAAGGGGGGCCCTGAAATTTTTCAGGTCTGTAAAGGGGGGGGGGGCAAAATATTTTTGTGATGAAATATTTTTGCATCGCCCCCCCCCCCTTAGAAGTGTTTGTGAACGGTCCCTAACTCCAGGTGTTTTAATATTTCAGATATGGTGATCCAGGGATCGATACAATTCTGCATTTGCACTTAAGTTTGGCAACAAGGCAGTGAGGATTGCGGTCTTGTCTTGTCGTGCTTGCAGTTCCTTTGTTTGATTGGCATGATTGACTTCCATGGTTGGTGTGAGGTGGGCACACAATTGAACTATATATTTGAATGTTGTTGGAGTCTTTTATAAATTAACTGTATTGCAAGAATTGCAATTGTATATTGCAAGCATCTACAGGTGACAATGACAATTTTGAAGCCATTTTCTTGTACATTTTGTGGAATGAATCATTATTCTTTGGACAAATGGAAAATCCATGTAAACAAACATATGATCAAATATGTACAGGCTCATAAACGAAAAAATTGCGTATTTTGTAAGAATATCTTGTTAAAACGTGGTAAGCTTGGTAGATGTGTGAATAACCACAGGATGCTACATATATGGGGCAAATGTTTGATAAGTTTTTCAAATGATTGTGACTTGGGTAACCACATACCTTTGAGAACTTCTGTTGGTTACAAAAATGATATCAGAAATTCCAAGAAATTTCAGTGTGAATACTGCCACAAGTATTTTTCTAGGGAAAATAATCTTAAATCCCACATCAGAACTCACACCAAAGAGAAACCATATCAATGTGAGTATTGTAAGAAATGCTTTACAGGATCTAGTAATCTTACAAGACATATCAGAATTCACACCAAAGAGAAACCCTATCAGTGCGAGTATTGTCAGAAATTCTTTAGACAATCCAGTAATCTGAAGCTTCATGTCAGAACTCACAACAAAGAGAAACCCTATCAGTGTGAGTATTGTCAGAAATGCTTTGTACAAATTGGTGAACTTAAAATACACATCAGAATTCACACCAAAGAGAAACCCCATCAGTGTGAGTATTGTAAGAAATGCTTTACACAATCCGGTAATCTGAAACTTCATGTCAGAACTCACACCAAAGAGAAACCATATCAGTGTGATTATTGTAAGAAATGCTATGCACATAGCAGCAATCTCAAAAGGCACATTAGAACTCACACTAAAGAGAATCCCTATCAATGTAAGTATTGTCAGACGTGCTTCACACGAAATATTGATCTTAATGAACACATAAGAACTCACACCAAAGAGAAACCCTATTTCTTGTGAGCATTGTCAGAAATGCTTTGCACGTAGCAGCAATCTCAAAAGGCACATTAGAACTCACACTAAAGAGAAACCCAATCAATGTAAGTATTGTCAGAAGTGCTTCACACGAAATATTGAACTTAATGAACACATCAGAACTCACACCAAAGAGAAACCCTATCAGTGTGAGCATTGTCAGAAATGCTTTGCACGTAGCAGCAATCTCAAAAGGCACATTAGAACTCACACCAAAGAGAAACCCTATCAGTGTGAGCATTGTCAGAAATGCTTTGCACGTAGCAGCAATCTCAAAAGGCACATTAGAAGTCTCACTAAAGAGGAACCCTATCAATTTGAGTCAGACTTGTAGTATTGGGGCCCGTCATGAGTATGGGTACGAGTCCCGGACCATGAGTACGGGTATGGGTCCCAGGCCATGGGTACGGGTCCAAGTCCATGAGTACGGGTACAGGTCCGAAGTCAAAATAGGGCATGGGTATGGTTCCGACTGAAGCCATGGGTACCGGGTACGGAAATTGGGACTCGAGTACGGGTACTGATCCCAGTATGGGTACAGGTACGGGCCATGGGTAGGGGTATGGAAGTTGGGACTGCATGTACTTGTATGGGTTCTATTATGGGTATATGGGTATAAACAAATTAATTAAACAAGTACAAAAAGAGATTAAATATGTTGGTGGTCATAGTGAATCTAGCCTAAAGGTGGCATATTTTGGGATGCAAGTAAGAAAATTATGCCTAGGCTATGTATGGACACCCAGACTGCAATACTAATTTCAACATATATTTAGCAGTGATGTAGCCTTCGAGTCTGGACTGGGACTCAAGTCCACTTTTTGCTGGACTCGGACTCAGCTCGGAATCTAACATTTAAAGGCTCAGCTGGGCTTGGTCAAAAAACCTCAGTCCGATTCCAGTCCAATCAATTCATATACAATGTTGAAAGGTTTTTTTTTTATCTCAAAACATCAATTGGACTTGAATTAATTGTCAATTTCCCAAGTACATGTAAGTGGAATCATTCATGCGCATCTACACATCCACCAGATTATCCATTAGCTTAATCATATAATTATTATCATTAATTATGCGCATTTGGATAATTATATCCATGTTTTATTAATATTTTAAAACTCCTATAAATTTATAAATCCCAAATTTCTGTATATGGCAAGGACCATGCAAGCCAAGGCACAAGACATACATGTGGCTGGCGGAAAATCTCACACCACACACTGACACTCACCTGGTTAATATATCCTTTCAACACATATATTCAAGTGCAAGAATAAAAATATGGCTTCTTTAGAATAAGAAAATTATGGGAGATATTCATCATTTTCTACCCCGGTATCCAAAGATTTATCGTCTGAATATCAAATCGTGCATAGCACATTCACATGTATCGATCCCGGGTATTCATTTTAGAGTCTCTGCTGTACAATGTAATTATTAGGGGCTGTGCAATAATTATGAGCCCTGGGGAGGGTAAAATTGGGGGGCAAGAAATTTTTGGCGAGCCAAAAGGGGAGGGGGGGAAACAATTTTTGGCAGGGGGGGGCAAGCGTTCTTGGGGCGTCTTTTAAATAAAACGCTCTAAAAAGGCTTAGGAAAACCGTACGGAAACGCTATAGGCCTATGCAAATCTTCCTGCACGCTGCGCTCGCAACATGTATATAGACCATTTGATGTTCGCAAATTGCGATCCCAAAAATTTGGCATGTGCAAGGGGGGACAAAGATTTCTTGGCGAGCCGAGAGGGGGGGGCAAGCGATTTTTGGTGAGCCGTTTGGAAATTTTATCCCCTCTGGGGGGGGGGGGCTCATAATTATTGCACAGCCCCCTAAACCATCATCACAAATGGTTGAAAAATGCTAAGCAAAATTTAAACATAAAAAAACGATTTTCACTCAAATTTTTAACCATTTTTTGTGGTTATTTAAAGTTCAACTAAAAATGAAAAAAAATGTTTCAAGATACTCAAAAACATTTTACTGAAGCGTAATTGCAAAATGATGATTATGAAAGGAATAAATAAATTGAAAGAAGATAATGGTGAATGTGTGTTTATTTAATATTGAATTATGTATTAAGGGGTGGTGCAATAATTATGTGTACCCCCGGGGGGTGAATTATAGGGGGGGCAAAGAATTTTTGGCAGGCCAAAAGGGGGGGGCAAGCATTTTTGGCAGGTCGAAAGGGGGGGGTCAAGCGATTTTGGCAGGTCGAAGGGGGGGGCAAGCAATTTTGGCACAGATATTTTGGGCACTGTTTCTATATTACACCCTAAAAAGGCGTAGGAAAACGTTACGAACACGTTCAAATATGCAAAATTTCCTGCTCGCTGCGCTCGCATTATATGTTAAGACAATTTAAGGTTTTAAATTCGGGTTCCCCAAAATCTTGCATGTGTAAGGGGGGGGCAAAGATTTTTGGCACATCAAAAGTGGGGGGCAAAGGTTTTTCGGCACGTCGAAAGGGGGGGGCAAAGGTTTTTGGCACGGCCAAAGGGGGGCAAGCGATGATTTTGGCAGACCATTTTGAGAATTCACCCCGGGGGTACACATAATTATTGCACCACCCCTAAGGGATCTGGATGGAGCGTTTATGGCGTTTCGACAGTATTTTTTGTGGGACATTAGAGCACATCAGACCTATCGAATTGCATTTTGAATACGAAGAATGTTTTTCTGATATCAAATAATTTTCATTTTTTGAAATTCACGGCATAATACAAATTTTATGACAAATTATTAAAAGTTGATATTTTTCACATTTTTGATATATAACCGTCCTCGAAGTAAATTCGAAAAATTTAATGGTATATTCTTAAAGTGTATGTAGCTGGGAGGAAAAGCCGACGATCAATTGAAAAAAAATTTTCCTAAAAAGACCTAATTTTGTTTGGTGTTTTGGGAAAAAAAATCCATATCTTCAATACGAAAGGTCCAAATTTTCAATATTGATCGTCGGCTTTTCATCCCACCTACATACACTTTAAGTACATATCATCAGATTTATTAAGTTTACTTCGAGTATTGTTAAATATCCAAAATATCAATTTTTAATGATTTGCCATTTTATGTGTACATTGCGAATTTCAAAAAATCAAAATTATTTGATATCAGAAGGACATTCTTTGTATTCAGAATGCAATTCGATATGTCTGATGTGCTCTCATGTCCCACAATAAATACTGTCCAAAGGTTCATACCCCTTCCCTTAAGTATCTATGTTTTGTTGTAAAGATAAAGAAAAATAGAAAGAGGGATCCAGGGAAAGGAATGAATTTTTTTTTTAAATTAATTAATTAAATATTTTGAGGGCTGAGAACAAGAACTAGCTATGTCCAAATTACATGTTACTCATTTCGGCAACAAATTGATGGTTAATTCTGCCCTCCATAAAAGGCACTTGCATTACTATTTGTTGCCGTAACATGTAATTGTGGACATAGCTAGTTCTTGCTCTAAGCCCACGATTTTAGCTCATAGTATCTGTAAAGTCCAATTACACATGCGCGTATTTTGGGGTAAAAGCAGGGGGCGGCGAAAATGAAGGGGCAGCAGCAGGGTTCGGTTTTTGCCGGCAAAATAAGTGGCAAAAACTGTTTTTGCCCGGTTTAAATACCGGCAAAAATGGCACGAACTGACAAAAACTCACACATAGTCACTCAAAATATTAAAAAGTGACACAGAAAGCTCATAAATAGTAACACACATCTGTCAACGAATCATTCAACATATTTTTTTGTCTCATCAAGTCCTTAAAATGAAAAAGTTTTGAATTTGATACATGCCACATTTCGATTAAATGCACTTGAGCAATGATAATGCATGCCTTTAATTTCTTACTATATTACTTATAATTACAAAATCTGGCCTTTTTCCACTTGGGAACTTATTTTTGTAACTTAATACTGTAATTTGTTTTGAGATGAAAAAATTGAACTATAAATCACTTTTTTAGTTTTTGCCATTTTTGCCGGCAAAAACTGTTTTTGCCAAGTGGTTAAAACCGCGGTTTTTTCCACCTGCGGCAAAAACCTGTGAACCCTGGGCAGCAGAAGAAGAAGGGTGGCAAAAACAGGGGCGGCAAAAACTAAGGGGCGGCAAAAACTAAGGGGGCGGCAAAAAGAATTAGTAAATAAAAAAGGGTGGAAAAATTTGATGAAGCATAAAAATTTTTGAAAAATGGTACTATACATCAAAATGTGCTGCTTTTTTTTTCACTCAAATTTTTAACCATTTTTTGTGGTTATTTAAAATTCAACAAAAAATTAACAAATGTTTCGAAGATACTCAAAAACATTTTACTGAAGCGTAATTGTTTATAATTATTGCCCAAGAGATTTGGGTAAAAATGTGTTTTGTTTAGTTTTATTTTCTGAAAAACTGAGCATTGTACCAAAGTTTGATATCATAACATAACATAACAGAAAACTTTTGGTGCGCTGTTCCTTATGACAAGCTCATAGCGCTTACAAAGTAAAAATAAACACATCTTAAGGTACACAAGCAAAACCTTAAGGGCGAGTTTTCCGACAGGAGTCTTATTAAGCCGTAGTCTTAAGGTGGCCTTGAGGCTACTAAGCCTAGCCCGCTCTCGAAGCCCGAGTCTTAACTCTAGCCGGATTTCCTCAACGCAAATTCAACCTAGTCTTAGTGGCCTTGTAGGCTTAACGCTTGACAACCTCGTCCCTTTCAACCAGCGACTTAATTGTATAGGCTGTTGGAGGTAGATGTACATAAGCTGTGGTCCTCACGGTTTACCGTACTAACAAGGTTGCCGTCTCATTATCGCAATGTTCCCGGCGCAAAGACTAGCCTGGACCCGCGGTCTTGTGCTTGGGCTTATAGGCCTATACCGTACACAGCTTGGGCTTATACCGTAGGCCTACTACTTGATGCAAGAATATTGTGTCTGTTTTTGTGTCTTTTATGTATTATTTTATTTCCACTTGACTTTTTATGAGGCCAACTTGTATGAATGATACGTCTATGCTTTTCTTTGCATCCCAAAAAGGGTAAAACTGTAAGCCTAATGGAAAGGAATCTGTGATTCCCCTAAAAAGGAAAGCAACCAACGTGCTATATACTGCTGATATCAGTAGTCTTCTGAGATCTCACATGAAGTTATCTGTTGGTACAATTTTATAATTAATTAAGTAGAAGATATAGCAATATTATATGCATCTTATCCGTAAATTCAGTTTTAATACTGCATGTACATATATATGTATTATTGTTTCGTGTCAAATATTTACTATATCTTTACCAATGTTGTCCTTCTTCTATTATATTAAATTGATGTCCAACCTGGTATAATATAGGCACTCCAAAATAA
Organism: Amphiura filiformis; assembly: GCF_039555335.1. Lineage (NCBI taxonomy): Eukaryota > Metazoa > Echinodermata > Ophiuroidea > Amphilepidida > Amphiuridae > Amphiura > Amphiura filiformis. Next base: position 33,727,788 of record NC_092645.1, on the reverse strand, counting down.
TATTGTAATAGGCCTACTTATGAAAAGTACGAGTATCAAACTATGATGATGATGATGATGATGATGATGATGATGATGATGATGATGATGATGATGATCATGATGATCATGATCATGATGATGAAGAAAGATTTTAAAAAAATTATATTCGTTATATATAAACCATCATTCAAAATGAGTAGGTCTTATGATAGCAACAGCTACTTAAAAAAAATCAACTAACTCAAATGAACACTAAAATAAAATGCTGAAATGTTCAACTAAATCGAACAATTACTTACCCACAGTGGCGTAACTAGACATTTTCATTTGGGGTTGGGGTGGGGGAAGCGGGGGCAAACATAATAAATGAGGGGCAGGCATCGTTCATGCTGTTTGGGTTTGTAAGGGGTGGAGTGGGTCTGAGGAGTTATGGGATCTGCTTGGAATGTGTCCCCGGAACATTGGCGTAGATTTCTTTTTGACATGGGGGGGGGGGGTGGGATTGAAAAAAAATTATGGTACAAATGCCATATTTAAGGTGTTAAAGCTGGTGACATATAGGCCAATGGTACAAAGGTGGGATAAATGCAATTTATTTAACCTTAAAAATTGAGTGACCAAAAATGACCAAATAATTAATTAATAACTCTCATGGGGGGCAAGAGCTCCCTGCTTCCCCTAGTTACGCGACTGCTTACTCATGTTAATTGAAAGACCATCAAAATATGAAAGATAAACTTTGCGTTACAATTTAAATAATTTGTAAATTGAAATAGACCAATGCTTACGACCTAAGACCTGCTCTGAGGGCAGGGCCAAGAAAAGCCGCTGTAAGCCTGGTCTAACAGGCTTGCGTAGACTACGGCTACAGAAGACTGATTTCGAGAAATGCAAATTTTACTGAAGCCTGGGGCTAATCCTACAAGCCTGGCCCACGGGCTAACGAAGCCTCGAGGCTATGGTAGCCGTGCTTCGGGAAATACGTTTTCAGTTAAGCCTGGTCTTACGACCTCTTAAGCCTTGAGGCTAGACAAGCCAATTGCTAAGCCACCCGTCGAGAAATTCGCCCTAAATAAATAACATTATAGAGTACAAACCTTAAATTTACATAATACAAGTCTTAAATATAAAGATTAACACAGTAAAACACTTCATGGAAAAAGATAGGTCTTAATTGACTTTTTAAAACTCGCGATGGAAGCCGGGGATGGAAGAGGATTCTCTTGTTGTGATAGGAAGTTTATTCCATTCCCGTGAAGCACATAAAGTAAATGTCCTGTCTCCTGCTCTAAGGTGAGCCTTGGGGTAATCCAAACGAAGGAAATCATTGACGGATCTGAGATTGCGGGTTGGATGATAAATATGAAGACAAGTATTCAGATAATCTGGTGCTAAGTGGTTTAGGGCGAGTTTCCCGACAGGAGTCTTATTAAGCCGTAGTCTTAAGGTGGCCTTGAGGCTACTAAGCCTAGCCCGCTCTCGAAGCCCGAGTCTTAACTCTAGCCGGATTTCTTCAACGCAAATTCAACCTAGTCTTAGTGGCCTTGCAGGCTTAACGCTTGACAATCTCGGAGGTAGATGTACACAAGCTGTGGTCCTCACGGTTTACCGTACTAACAAGGTTGCCGTCTCATTTATCGCAATGTTCCCGGCGCAAAGACTAGCCTGGACCCGCGGTCTTGTGCTGGGGCTTATACCGTAGGCCTACTACTTGATGCAAGAATATTGTGTCTGTTTTTGTGTCTTTTATGTATTATTTTATTTCCACTTGACTTTTATGAGTCCAACTTGTATGAATGATACGTCTATGCTTTATACTCGTGATTTTTTCTTTGCATCCCAAAAAAGGGTAAAACTGTAAGCCTAATGGAAAGGAATCTGTGATTCCCCTAAAAAGGAAAGCAACCAACGTGCTATCTACTGCTGATATCAGTAGTCTTCTCAGATCTCACATGAAGTTATCTGTTGGTACAATATTTATAATTATTTAAGTATGTAGAAGATATAGCAATATTATATGCATCTTATCCGTAAATTCAGTTCTAATACTGCATGCATTATTATTGTTTCGTGTCAAATATTTACTATATCTTTACCAATTTTGTCATACTTCTATTGTATAAAATTGATGTCCAACCTGGTATAATATAGGCACTCCAAAATAATATTGTAATAGGCCTACTTATGAATAGTACGAGTATCAAACTATTAAGGCTTGGATGTATCATATAGGTCTTCATATCGATGATGATGATGATGATGATGATGATCATGATCATGATCATGATGATGATGAAAGAAATTTTTTTTTAAATATATTGTTAAAAAAATCATCATTCAAAATGAGTAGGTCTTATGATAGCAACAGTTACTTAAACAAATTCAACTAACTCAAATGAACACTAAAATAAAATGCTGAAATGTTCAACTAAATCGAACAATTACATACCCACAGTGGCGTAACTAGATATTTTCATTTGGGGTGGGTGGGGGAAGCAGGGGCCAACATAATAAATGAGGGACAGGCATCGTTCATGCTGTTTGGGTTTGTAAGGGGTGGAGTGGGTCTGAGGAGTTATGGGATCTGCTTGGAATGTGTCCCCGGAACATTGGCGTAGATTTCTTTTTGACGTGGGGGGAGGTGGGATTGAAAAAAATTATGGTACAAATGCCATATTTAAGCTATTAAAGCTAGTGACATATAGGTCAATGGTACAAAAGTGGGATAAATGCAATATATTTAACCTTAAAAATTGAGTTTTTAAAGTTAAAATGACCAAAATATGAGGTTAATTAATAACTCTCAGAAGTAGGCCTAATTTACCTTTTTTTCAAGGGGGAGAGCTCCCCGGAGTTACGCGACTGCTTACTCATGTTAATTGAAAGACCGTCAAAAATATGAAAGATAAACTTTGCGTTACAATTTAAATAATTTGTTAATTGAAATAGACCAAGGCTTACGACCTAAGACCTGCTCTGAGGCAGGGCCAAGAAAAGCCGCTGTAAGCCTGGTCTAACAGGCTTGCGTAGACTACGGCTACAGAAGACTGATTTCGAGAAATGCAAATTTTACTGAAGCCTGGGGCTAATCCTACAAGCCTGGCCCACGGGCTAACGAAGCCTCGAGGCTATGGTAGCCGTGCTGCGGGAAATACGTTTTCAGTTAAGCCTGGTCTTACGACCTCTTAAGCCTTGAGGCTAGACAAGCCAATTGCTAAGCCACCCGTCGAGAAATTCGCCCTTAGAGTCTTATAGACGTAGAGGAGCAGTTTGTAGATAATACGCTGGTGGACAGGTAGCCAATGAAGAGCAGACAACAATGGTTGCGATTCGTGCTTGCGAGGTACACTAAAAACAAGTCGAGCTGCCCAGTTTTGAAGACGTTGAAGCAGGGGCGTAGCAAGAGCATCAGGGGCCCATGGACAAGGAGTAATATGGGCCCTTTTAACCAGGGTGAACTTTAGCCTACCTTATGGTGGCCCTGGGCCAGGCCAAAATTTGGAGGCCCCGAACTCACGTGCCGAGAAAGGCATGTGCACTCAAGTCAATTGCCAAGTTTTGGTTTAACTAAAGGGGGACTAAGGGGACTAACATATTTTGTTCAATTCAATTGCAGACTATTTTAGCTCCATATCAATATGAATTTTGCTATTTCAATGCGCGCGAAGCGCGAAATTTTTTACAATTTTGTCCTATTTTGACCAAAAAACATGCTGTTATTGGGGTTAAAAGAAAGATGCATAGGGCAATTTTGGGACCCCCAAATTTTGGGGGCCCTGGGCCCATCTGGCCCATAGGCCTATCTCTATTATCAGCCCTTATTTAATTTTCGCTTTTGTGCTCGGGGCCCCTGAATCCTCGGGGCCCATGGACTTCGTCCACCCTGTCCCCTCGCTTGCTACGCGCCTGCGTTGAAGACGAAGGACATGTTTATGTGGAATTGAAGACAAGAGACCATTACAGTAATCCAAACGGGACAAAACAAGTGAGCGAGCAGCATGATTACAAGTATCTTTATCAATATATTTCCGTATTCTAGTTAAATTACGTAGATGAAATGTAGTTGTTTTGCATAAATTAGTGATGTGCGTTGTCCTAGACATATTTGTATCAAAAAATGAACCAAGATTACGAACTGACTCTGATGGCAAGATGGTTGAATCTCCGATTTTGAGCGCAACATTGTTGATAAAGCGTGTGTTATGAGGAGACGATGCAATGAAATATTCAGTTTTATCATTGTTGAGTTGTAATTTGTTTTGAATCATCACAGCTGGATTCATCAAAATGTATGCAGTTCTCAAAACTTCTAAATATGTATACTTTTATATACTTTCGAGAAGACCAACAATTTAGCAGTTTAGTATTTTTAAAATGTCAAATTTTATTGTAACATATTTTGGGAAAACATTTTTGCAGAATGTTTTGTCCACACTTAAATAGCAATGTTTGAATGTTTTGAAAGCTTTCAAAAACGTTTTTGAATGTTATTTTATACCCTTTATTTAGCTGACTTTTAAACATTTTTTGTAAAATGTTTTGTTTGTCCAAATTATCAGACATATCATTTGTAGTTTTTTACACCCTATGCTATAGCCTGGTGTACTCATGCATGCATGGTAACTGGGACTTCACCAATGCTGCATGCACTGACAGGGGAATTCCCCTTAAATATCCTTAAATATTCCAAATATGAATAGTAAAGAACGATTATATATATAATACCAATTTATTGTGAGTTGACTTTTATTGTTATTGATGTTTTGCATTCAGCATTCTGGAATTTTCCCAAAAAGAATGAAGGGAACTGTTACTTCAGAAGAGTGGGGGAGGGTATAAATATACTGGTCCAGAATCGGTCCCTGTTTGTTCTGGTGAAATAATACTAGGTCAAGTTAAGGTGGTACACAGAATCACTTAAAGTGTGAAATTTTAGACATTGTTTTATATTGTATCTTTAAAAGCAAAGATGATAAATGATTGGTCCACCATTACAACTGTAGTATCCAAATTGATGAAAATTTGTGTTCTAAAGACACAAAACTAGTAACAGTTTTTTTCTTCGTTTTTAAAGTAGGGGGTCTAAACCTTAAAATATCCAAATTTTGGTCAAACTTGAAATTGAGAAAACCTTTCCTATATAGTTTTGTGTCTTTAGAACATAAAATATGCAATTTTCATTAATTTGGTTATTCGGGGTAAGTTGTTATGGTGGACCGAAAAAAAAAATTGTCACAGAAAATCAAATTTGGCGCTTTTCTCAAAAACTGCTCATTTTTGCAAAAAGCTGCCATGTTAGCTGGATTTCTTGCATCATTTTCTTTCTAAAAATTGTGTGGGTCTTTATTATAATTATTTTTAAAGATGCAATACAAAACAATGTCTAAAATTTTCCACTTTGAGTGATCCTGCGTGCCACCTTAAATTCCCTGGGCAAGGACTGCATACCCCGGTGCTGCGTGCAAAACCACATACCTTTGCAAAATATGATATTTTGCATATGCAAAATTACATACTTTCCAAAAGTATGTAGTTTTGCATATGCAAAATTACATACTTTCCAAAATTATGTAGTTTTGCATATGCAAAACTACATAGGCCTACTTCGGCAAAATATGTAGTTTTGCATATGCAAAATATCATACTTTACGGTCACTATGAAAAAATACAAGTTTTGCTGGGAAACCCCGTGCAGTTCGTGTTTGTGAATAAGGGCGCATGTCACAATGATTGGTAACTTATATTTTAAAAGGCAAAATATAGCGGACTGTGTATGTAACAAATGAATTAGCAATATCTGTATCTGTCTCCACAATCCTAAAGTATTAGGCTACATATAATATAAATTATTCTTTGAAAGTAGAGAATATTAGAACAGTGACCGTATGGATCCATTCTGCCCCTAAACCGGCCGATACCGAACAACACATAGGGCCTACACGGCCTTGACCTGCGGTTGTCTAAATTCTGAGGGATTTGCATGCTGGTCAGGTAGAAGATAAATAACAGAGTGGGCAGAGTGACCTTCAGCTTCTGCGTGTTTGGTCAGACCTACCGTATAGGCGTAGGCTGCATGGGGTGTATCCTGCATAAATTAGTGTTCTTGGTCAACCCTGAGAGTAGTATATATACCTCAGGTTCAAACACATGTTTCACACTTAGGCCTAAGTGTACGCTGCATGACTGTATGTTTCTGTTTTCAGGGATGATTATCCTAATGTCTAATAAATGATGAGGGACATTAATTTGGTGGTATGCACCCTTACAACACACATCGCGCGGTGTTTCTTTATGCAAAATAAAAGTTATGCAAAACATCATACTTTGTTAGTATGTAGATATGAATGCTATACCGGGACTGCATATTGTCTGTTTATTACCAATGCACTATATACTATAAATCTCACTGGGCCGTTGTTTGTTCATGTGACTTTTCAATATATTATTTTCTTAGTTCCATTCAGCATTTTATGCTTCGCTGATAGATTTTGAAATATTTTGCAACAGCTAGATCTTAGTGCTATAGAAACAGAAAGTATTATCAATCATTTTGTAAAATATATTTAATTTTCGTACAAATTGACAAGAGTTTTAAATCTCAAATATGTGGCAAAACTTCCTGTTTCTAGTGAAATGGGAAGATACTATTAGTATTTTTAATGAAACAAGTAAACACAAAATTGATATTGAAAATGTGTAATATTTGTTTATGATGTCATATTTTCCATAATAATTGTCATACAATAATAAATTTGGTGTCATTTTAAAGAATAATCTATATTCTTTCCATAGCAATAAATAAAATTGGTTAATATTGTTTCAGTTTTAATTAGGATTAATTTATCAATGAATTGGTGATTGCGGTGGTGACTAGGGAGCCGGTGGCTAGGGAACCATTTTCAAACGTTTAAAAGTTTATTTTAAAGAAACGAGAAGGTCCATGTGTCATGAAAACACAATTTCTAGATTAACAGACCCCAAATACATACAAATAGACACCAAAATGAAATAAGAAGCTTTAAAATAAGAAATTAACATCATTTTATTACAAATATATATTTTTTGAGAGCCCCCCCCCTTCCTGAAAATAGTATTTTGGCCAGTACCAGCTCATTTCATGGCCAATTTTCATTAAAAGGTGTCAAAATGCTCAGGAAAACAAGCCTCATCTTAGCTGCAAGATGAAAGCCATTGTAATTTTCAAAATTTCCCATGTGTTACCGAAAGGGGTGCCAACTCATTGTGCAGGACCTTTAGCTATATAGCTCTCTACACTTTCCAAAGCCTGCAACAGCTCAAATAATCAGCTTTCTTTTCCCCTTAACATTGACAGCTTCTTTGCAAGGGGTCCTTTTTCTTTTACTGGGGTTGTACATTATTATAGGCCTATGTATTTTAAACTTGACTCATAGTATTTAGTTATATACAGTGTAAAACATAATGGGCGAGTATAATATGCACTTGATTTTTATGCTTGGTGGTTGAGAGATCAATGAACCGTGTGATACGAACTTATGAAGAAAAGTAATAATATTAGCAGCCTAGTTTATGGGTCAACAAACTTATGAACTACGCATTTTGTGCAGGAATGTAGACCTTGAATTTCACAATGCATGAATAGATACACAGTTAGGGGATTCCCTGCAAGAATGGGGAATTCCCATTAAGTTATGCTATTGTCTAATATAGTATATTAACCTTGGGTTTGTTTGTTATACTTGCTTTAGTATTTGACCATTATGACAATATTATTGTTACCTTTTCAGTTTAATATAAAAAGGTAATAGGTATGATTAACACGGGAAATACATATTCTCACCATCTTCCCTTTTTCAGGTTGAAATTGTATCAAAAGAATTGAAAACTTTGTGTATAGTCCAGTCAGCGGCACCAGGATTTTCTTAGGGGGGAAATCCAAAAACGTAGCTTAAAACTTTGTGTTTTGGACCTAAAATGGCGGTGAGGGGGGTGGGGGAGATAGCAATGTGTGGTATTAGTTGCTTGTTATAAATAGGTGCTATCTACTGAAGATAGTAATGTGTGGTGTTAGTTGCTTGATATAAATAGGTGCTATCTACTGAAGATAGCAATGTGTGGTGTTAGTTGCTTGATATAAATAGGTGCTATCTACTGAAGATAGCGATGTAAGTTGTTTGTTATAAATAGGCGCTATCTACTGAAGATAATGTGTGATTGTTAGTTGTTTGTTATAAATAGGCACTATCTACTGAAGATAGCAATGTGTGATTGTTATTTGCTTGTTATAAATAGGTGGTATCTACTGAAGATAGCAATGTGGGGTATTAGTTGCTTGTTATAAATAGGTGCTATCTACTGAAGATAGCAATGTGTGATGTTAGTTGCTTGTTATAAATAGGTGCAATCTACTGAATATAACAATGTGTGGTGTTAGTTGCTTGATATAAATAGGTGCTATCTACCATGTCTACTGAAGGTAGCAATGTGTGATGTTAGTTGCTTGTTATAAATAGGTGCTATCTACTGAAGATAGTAATGTGTGGTGTTAGTTGCTTGATATAAATAGGTGCTATCTACTGAAGATAGCAATGTGCGATGTTAGTTGTTCGTTATAAATAGGCGCTATCTACTGAAGATAATGTGTTATAATGTGTGATTGTTAGTTGTTTGTTATAAATAGGCGCTATCTACTGAAGATAGCAATGTGTGATTGTTATTTGCTTGTTATAAATAGGTGGTATCTACTGAAGATAGCAATGTGGGGTATTAGCTACTTGTTATAAATAGGTGCTATCTACTGAAGATAGCAATGTGTGATGTTAGTTGCTTGTTATAAATAGGTGCTATCTACTGAAGATAGTAATGTGTGGTGTTAGTTGCTTGATATAAATAGGTGCTATCTACTGGAGATAGCAATGTGTGGTGTTAGTTGCTTGATATAAATAGGTGCTATCTACTGAAGATAGCAATGTGCGATGTAAGTTGTTTGTTATAAATAGGCGCTATCTACTGAAGATAATGTGTGATTGTTAGTTGTTTGTTATAAATAGGCACTATCTACTGAAGATAGCAATGTGTGATTGTTATTTGCTTGTTATAAATAGGTGGTATCTACTGAAGGTAGCAATGTGTGATGTTAGTTGCTTGTTATAAATAGGTGCTATCTACTGAAGATAGTAATGTGTGGTGTTAGTTGCTTGATATAAATAGGTGCTATCTACTGAAGATAGCAATGTGTGGTGTTAGTTGCTTGATATAAACAGGTGCTATCTACTGAAGATAGCAATGTGCGATGTTAGTTGTTCGTTATAAATAGGCGCTATCTACTGAAGATAATGTGTTATAATGTGTGATTGTTAGTTGTTTGTTATAAATAGGCGCTATCTACTGAAGATAGCAATGTGTGATTGTTATTTGCTTGTTATAAATAGGTGGTATCTACTGAAGATAGCAATGTGGGGTATTAGCTACTTGTTATAAATAGGTGCTATCTACTGAAGATAGCAATGTGTGATGTTAGTTGCTTGTTATAAATAGGTGCTATCTACTGAAGATAGCAATGTGTGATGTTAGTTGCTTGATATAGGTGCTATCTACTGAAGATAGCAATGTGTGATGTTAGTTGCTTGATATAAATAGGTGCTATCTACTGAAGATAGCAATGTCTTATGTAAGTTGCTTGATATAAATAGGTGGTATCTACTGAAGATAGCAATGTGTGGTGTTAGTTGCTTGTTACAAATAGGTGGTATCTACTGAAGATATCAATGTGTGGTGTTAGTTGCTTGATATAAATAGGTGGTATCTACTGAAGATAGCAATGTGTGATGTTAGTTGCTTGTTATAAATAGGTGCTATCTACTGAAGATAGTAATGTGTGATGTTAGTTACTTGTTACAAATAGCTGCTATCTACTGAAGATAACAATGTGTGGTGTTAGTTGCTTGATATAAATATGTGCTATCTACTGAAGATAGCAATGTGTGGTGTTAATTGCTTGTTATAAATAGGTGCTATCTACTGAAGATAACAATGTATGGTGTTAGTTGCTTGTTATAAATAGGTGGTATCTACTGAAGATAGCAATGTGTGGTGTTAGTTGCTTGTTAAAAATAAGTGCTATCTACTGAAGATAGCAATGTGTGATGTTAGTTGCTTTTTATAAATAGGTGCTATCTACTGAAGATAGCAATGTGTGATGTTAGCTGCTTGTTATAAATAAGTGGTATCTACTGAAGATAGCAATGTGGGGTGTTAGTTGCTTGTTATAAACAGGTGCTATCTACTGAAGATAACAATGTGTGATGTTATTTGCTTGTTATAAATAGGTGCTATCTACTGAAGATAGCAATGTGTGGTGTTAGTTGCTTGTTAACAATAAGTGCTATCTACTGAAGATAACAATGTGTGGTGTTAGTTGCTTGTTATAAATAGGTGGTATCTACTGAAGATAGCAATGTGTGGTGTTAGTTGCTTGTTAAAAATAAGTGCTTTCTACTGAAGATAGCAATGTGTGGTGTTAGTTGCTTCTTATAAATAGGTGATATCTACTGAAGATAGCAATGTGTGGTGTTAGTTGCTTGTTAAAAATAAGTGCTATCTACTGGAGATAACAATGTGTGATGTTAGTTGCTTGGTATAGATAGGTGCTATCTACTGAAGATAGCAATGTGTGATGTTAGTTGCTTGTTATAAATAGGTGGTATCTACTGAAGATAGCAATGTGTGGTGTTAGTTGCTTGTTATAAATAGGTGCTGTCTACTGAAGATAGCAATGTGTGATGTTAGTTGCTTGTTATAAATAGGTACTATCTACTGAAGATAGCAATGTATGGTGTCATTTGTTTGTTTGTTAGTTGCTTTTTACAAATTAGTGCTACTTGACCGTGCTACACAGTTGATAGTTTATCACGTTGCTTAAAATCATGCCACTCTAGAATACCGTAAAATTCCGTCTACAAGCATATATATGCCTCTAAACGAGGTTTTTTTTGACACAAGAGACTCTCAACAAAAACGTTATTTGGAGTTTGAACAACTATATTACTGATAAATGCGGCTGTACAAACATGTATATATGTAAGACCAATCTATTGCAATGTTTTGAGAAGGGTATTGGCCTTTCATATCTTTCGTTTAAAAAAACCCTCGTTTAGAGGCATATATGCTTCTAGACGGAATTCTACGGTATGTTTTCATATTGGTATAATGTTGATTGTTGAACCACCTTTATATAAAATTTCGTTTTATTATAACTATTATGGTGATCAAAGGTGACGAGGCGCAGCCTCAAGCTAAGAACCAGGAAGAAGATTAGGATTATGATAAAGGTTAACAGATATAGATTATTGGACAAATGTGGATTCAATGGAATTTGCGCGGTGTTTTAAATTTCTCTTTTGTAATTTGCTCCTCAAAACCTTATCACACAGGTGCGTTCGAAACATGTAGAAAAACTGAATTGATATAATCTTATCACACTCTATTGTGTATGTATTTATGTATTGTCAACTTTCAAAACATATCCAAATGTATGGTATTGGATACTAGAAACTACCATTCTGTGTGGCAATGTCTATTTACACGTGCCTATTGCTATACCTGCTACCCGTGTGGAAGCTGTGTATTCACGAAACCGATTCAACCGTGGGATGTAAAATTTACTTGACTTTGTGACTTGTTGTAATTTCCAGTTTTCGCAATAACAATACATACTTATATTTATATATAGTTAGCCACACACGTGACAAAGAAGTTATTGTTGGAAGATTATGGTCTGGGAATCAGTCGCAGGCCTAGGTCGCAGGTTATGATTTATCGCTTTAGTTGGCTAAATGAACTTGAAAGATAATCATTTGTATTGCAAATAATAGAGTAGAGCTGATTCGGCTATTGACGCAAACAGGTTCCCCGTGACAATTTTTCCACAATTCTTTATACCGCCGGCAAAACCGCAGCAGTTGTTTCACCAGCAAAGTGTGTATCTGCATTCTGTTTGCTACAAGTGTTGTCTAACTCAGCATGTGATTTAAAAGTGACATTTCTTCATTATTACAAGCATACAGTCATATCAGGGCTTGAGTGTATTCATTTCGGCAGCGCCAGGAAACATCACGGGGAAATCGGATGATTGAAATACGCTATAGAGAGTAATTCAACTTTGCCTTTAAAGTAGGCTTATAAGGACACAAAGTATATCATACCTAGGTCTCTACGTGCAAAACTATATTGGACACGATCAAGGGATTTAAATATTTGCTATACTCGACTAAGCTTGATGTATTCACTTTGACGTTAATGTGTTGAAAGACGAGCATTTAGTGCAAGTTATTCTGCAAGTATTAAGGTGATGATACCAATATACTCTGCATCCTTCATAAGCTGGGCCAGGACTACGGTGTGACATTTTTTCTGAGCTTCCTCAAGCTGCAAACCATATTGCTGCATGTCATATTTACAACTTTGAAGTAGGACCTATACTATACATACATACCATCATTTCAACATTGGATTGCCATCGTTACCTGTATCGAATAGTAAACCTACCACGGCAAGCGACAGTTCTACCAAACTTCTACCAAACAACAGAAATATTCTGCATAATATTAAACGCAGACGGGCTACGATAACAAACATAACGTCACCATGTTTCCTCGGAATATTCTGCGCGAAGACGCGGCTAGGACTACATATAACATTTGGCCTTCCAGATCATGTGCCTTTATAACTGTTATTTTGGTTCTCTTATTCGATGTACATTTGTGTCACTCTCACTCTTACGAGGACCACATAAGCGATGTAAGTTACACAAAAGAAGGCGATATAAACTTAGGTGCATTGATTCCTCTTCACCTCTACGACTCTTCATCCCAAAGCTGCGGTGTTCTTCGGGACCTCGGTTCTCTAAAAAGAGTCGAAGCCATGGTATATGCAATAGATCAGATTAACTCAGATTCTACTGTATTGCCCAACGTTAACATTGGCTTTGAGATACGGGATACGTGTTCAAATACGGCAGCAGCACTTGGAGAGAGTTTAAACTTTGTACCATCACATGCATCAGAAACATGTTGCATGGGTGATCCGTGTCCTGAGAAGAAACCAGTCGTTGGTGTGGTTGGTGCTCAAAGAAGTTCTTCCAGCAGGCAAGCTGCGATCTTGTTTGGTCTCTACCATATGCCTCAGGTCTCATTCCTATCCACCAGTGATGAATTAAGCAATGCTAAAACATTCCCGTATTTCCTGAGAGTAGTCGGACCAGACAGTTTTCAAGTAACAGCCATGATCGATATCATCCTGCACTACAAATGGAAGTACATCTCATTTCTGAACTCGGATGATACCTACGGAAAAAGCGCCCAGCAAAAGTTCACGGCACTCGCTGCGGAAAATGATATATGTGTCGGTATTACACGAACTATCTCCTTGGTTGCCGATGAAGGTGATTTTGATGATGTCATGGAAGAATTACTGGACCTACAAGAAACCAAACACGCCACGGTGGTGATACTCTTTGTCCAGTTAGAGATGGTGCAGAACATCTTCTCTGCAGCATCCAGGATGAACGCGACCAGGTCGTTTATCTGGATAGGAGGTGATGGATGGGGGAACTATGGGGAGGATGCTACTAAGGGAAACGAAGAAGTTGCAGTAGGTATGTACCCGTAGTTTCTAATAAATCCTGAACCCTTTACTGTAAATCCCTATATAGCTGTAGTTCTAACATTTTTTAACACGTTCTACGTGTAGGCCTACTTTTTCAGAAAAGGGTTTCGTATTTTGAAACTCATTCTCCCACACGTCACAAATCCAAAATAAAATAAAAACACCGTCCCTTCGGTTTACAAGTTAATATCGCACTTTGAATTTGTTACAAAACACATATCTCAAACACTTGGGTCAGATAATGCTGTGTGTATTAACATGATTACGCACGATCCATTGTGAGCGGTTTTTCTTTAACCATTATATTAAAATACCATGTTCATCATGTTCATACTTAAACCAAGGACAAACACGAGTTGTTCAAGAACAATGTGCTCTTTCCATTCCCAGGTTCGCCGCGTACTTCGATCTGTGTAACACCTATATAATATATTATACATGTTATAGGCTGATTAACAATGGGTGACAATACCTCAACACAAATACGTGAAAACTATTTTTTGGCATTTCTCACAAGTTTCGACATTTGCCCAAGAAAGGTGATGGAATATAGCGAGCAACGGCCATCATTTGTTTTTTCAAATAAAACGTTTTCATATTAGGTCTACGACATTTAAATTTAAACGATTTGACCAAAATCAAAACATTTTTGTGTTTGCTGGGATGCCATACCTAATACATAAACAGATTTTGATACAATATACACGGTAGGCCTATTACATTAATTTGTATATGGTTTTGTTAAGGTTTAAAACGACAAACGAAACACTGCAAACAGTGATTAAGAATTCAAGGACAGATTGGTGTTTAGAATGTTAAACATGTTAAATGTGTAGAATTTAAACATTTTATTGCTTTGATCCTGAACATATTTCATATGATTATGTATTTAGATGTTTAAGATCTAAACATTAAAGTATTCAAATGCTAAATTTCTAAACACCAATATGTCCATAATTTCGAAACACTGTTTTTGCAGTGTACTGTTGGGCTCGTTATCAGGTGAAGTTTTTATTGCGGGGGATGCTTATTATGCCCATTATTAGTTGTATTTGCCACAAGAGTATATATTCAACACACAGTTAGTCATGCAAATCTGGTTCCAAGTTATTTTCATGCATACAAATAATAATTTACCATTTTTATGTAGACAATTTGTGTTTATGGTGCAGTATAAACATAAATTTAATATGAACTGAAAGGTAAGGCACGGGAGTCTTATTCCATACACCTGTACACCATCCATTTCGACTGCTTCTTTGGAGCACAAAAAGGACAAGGGCGTTTTCATAATTAATCATGATGCTGTGCATCCGTTTAGCCATAGTCTATATTTTTTTTTTTTTTTTTTTTTGATTTGTTCGGGTTTTGACAACCCTGGATAACCCAAGAAAGCCTCTATTGAAGCTTATTTCCATTGGGGTCCATTTGAACACCGGGACGGTCAGGGGTTAACACCCTACTCTTTTCGAAACTGGCTGCGAGATACATGTACAGGTATTGCTCTCTGTACACGGGACCGACGGCTTAATTAACGTCCCCTCCGAAGGACGGAGTACTTTCATGATTCATTTACCCAATTCTAAATGAACCATGGGGAGAGCGGAAGTCTGAATTTAATATACAGAAGTTGCCAATTAATTTCAGACTTTTTTTTCAAGTCAATATCCCAGCAAATCGCCACCGCCGGGAATCGAACCCGGGACCTCATGCACTAAAGGCAAGTACCCTAACCATTGCGCCACGCTCAGGGAGGGGGAGCAAAGGCAAATGTTCGTCCCCATGACACATGTGTTAATTTTTGTCCCGATAGTTCAAATTTCCGTCCCTCCCATTTGCCACATTTTCGTCTGTTTGTTTCTTATTGTTTTTTAATTATAAAATTATAAGCTTATATAGATTTTCGTCCCAACATATCAATTTTTAAGCGCTCTTTTTAAAAGTCGTAATTCATTGAATTTACAACAGTATGACAAAACAGGCGAAAATAGTAACTTTTTGCACAATATTTGCAAGTTAAAGAGAATTGACCATTGCTCATTCTTGTGACGCTAGTATATGGACAATATAAGTGTGCTTTTTCATTTAATGACATAAAATTTGAAAAATATTGTAAGGAATACTTGAGGTTTTGACTTTTAAAACCTACATTTTGGTCAAAAAATGTGCTTGGATAGGTAGTTTTCAACAGCTTTTTCACATTCGACTTGCTATAACATTGAATTGCGTTATCTGTTGACCTAGTGACGAAAAGTGTATAGGGGAAGTGTTAGCTTTCGTTTGATATGAAAAAAAAATTCTGATTGGATGAAGAGAACACTTGAGGTTTCGACAAAAACCAATCAAAGAGGCCCATTTTTCAGCTAGAAGCACCAAAGCTCTTACATTGCTATGCACTCAACCGTGTATTATAATCAAAGACATTCACTGCTTGTTGTTCTCTGCTTGGAAGCTCTTGGACGAAAATGTGTGCTCAGGTGTATCCAGGTGGAAACTGTGCGCATGATGGTTTATAAGAGAATCGTTTTTGTATAGAAACCTTTCCATATGAGGCTTTTTACTTTTTGTCGTCCCCATTTTATCCCCGAAGCTTCTGTGGACACCACAGATTGTAATGTACAAAGCCAATAGCTTTTTGTCGACTTTTTTGCCTTTTAAAATTTGACAACAAGGTTGAGAGTTTATTAAAAAGTACGATAGCAGTAATGCAAAATATAAATTTAGATCACATTGGTCTGAATTGCAACGTTCTGAACTGGTTCCGCTCTATTTCGAGTTTTGATAATAGAAAACAAAAAACACATGTATCATCAATAGAAATGTCGACCTCAAAAGAAATTAGCGGGCAATGTGAGAAAGGTGCACAATTTCAGCGTATCGTAATTAATTATAGACTGGAAAAATCACGTTCCTAGCGGCAAATTTCCGTAAAAGTTTGTAACCAAGCTTATTTTTGTTAATTTGGGTATGCTGAACTCGAATCTGTTGTCTGCCAAGCAATATTTTAAGACCGAGACCCTTAAAAAGACCCCCCCCCCCATAGGATCGCATAGGCAAAAATTATTTTTCTCCCAATAACACTTTCAAACATGTCAAATTACGCATCTGGCCCCATGGATCCTAGAAGTGCAATGTTTGTGTGTACGACCTATCGTTAAGAAGTTATAGGGTACAAAAGTTCACAGGTCGATTTGCTTAATTGTGTATGGGTCAAAAGTTAAAGTTGCTCAAATTTTCGTAAAAGTTGTGGCAAAATTATTTGCCTAGGTAAGAGGTTTCAGAAAAAGAATAGTTTGCACTATCTGCGATGTCTAGTTTGCATGTTACACAGCAAAGAGTTAAACAATATGATTACTATATATGATTCAATGGAATTTGTATTTATTTATCATCTATCTTCTGAACTTGACATCACATATAGTAAAAATTATTATTATCCTGAATCCCTTGCGGAACAGTTTGCCTTCATTTTTACGAAAAGGACCAATTTTAATTTGTTCTCCTGTATTGACCTTGACCCTGGAACTTGCTAATTATATGTCGTACGCAAAAATATATTACATTTTTGTGATCCTTTGACCCAGACAAATAATTTGACATGTTTTATAGTGAATTTGGAGCATTTAAAATTGTTCCCCCTATGAACATGCAGGGGGTTGGGATAATTTTTTAGGGTCAGGGGGTTCCAATATCGCTTGGCAGACAAAATATTTGAATTTAGCATAATCAAGCAAAATAATTTGGTTGTCAACTTTAACGCGAACTTGCCGTCTGATACTCAAATCAGCACTTATTTCCAAAATAGAACCAGTCAACGGCGGGTAATCCCGAACGCGGGGTAATCCCGAACGGTGCTGTTATATAGCTAACCTGAGAAAGGTGACGCTATCACACTACTCTGCAGTAAAAGCTAGCCTACTACATTCACAAAATGCACATTTGGGTCAAGATGTTGGGGATCTTCTCAAAAAATATTAAAAACGAAATTAGACACTTTTGACTTTTTTTCGTCAGGTCGGTTTTCAGATGCTTATGAAATATTGTATTGATGAAGAGGGTGAATTGTTGTTTTAATGTGTAGGCTTAAATGAAAAGGTGTTCGGGATAACCCCACTCCCCCCTTCAGATAACTAACTCTATACAATATAACCAGATATATTTTAAAAGCACAATCGCACATTATCGTGTTTTCGGGGAAGCATGACCTTGCCACGGTGCACTTTGAGACAAATAAAGGTGACACACAAGAGGAATGGTTTGGGTTCTATAAAAGAAATCCCGACGCTTTGTGTAAGCATGGTAAGGGGTGTCATTTCTGCCCAGTGTGCATGAATTTTCTAGGGGGAGAACGCCCAATTGTTTTAAATGTTACAACCCCCTTCCAAGAACGCTGGGTACGACTCTGTTTGCATTATTTGCGCAACATTGCCGCAAAAAGTGGAATTGTTCGTAATTATGATATTTTACTTTGGGCATATATGGGCGGTTCTGACTGGGAGGTATACCTCCCTGTCGCCGCCACCATGGAAAAGATCAATAATGGTTAATTACAGTTAATGTAATACAATACTCACACTGATATGGTTTCTTTTTGGTATGAGTTCTGATGTGTCGTCTGAGTTGGGTGTTACTTGCAAAGCATTTCTGACAATACTCACACTGATATGGTTTCTCTTTGGTGTGAGTTCTGATGTGTCCTCTGAGTTGGCTGCTCAGTGTGCAAAGCATTTCTTACAATACTCACACTGATACGGTTTCTCTTTAGTGTGAATTCTGATATGTACTTTAAGATATCTCTTGCATGCAAAGCATTTCTGCCAGTATTCACACTGAAAGCGTTTCTCTGTGGAATTATATAACATTCCCTACTTTGGACAAATGCAGGCCAAAATTAATGGTCGATGTCCAATGCTATTTGATTGTGATCTTTCCCCAAAGCTCAAAGATGAAATGGATTTTTATATATAGCTATGTGAAATACTCCCTCCCTCCCCCTCATTTTGTATACTTTTTGGAACGTTTCATTTTGAATATATGTTCCACCTTACCATTTTTTCTTTCATTTTTTCAAACCTACAGGTTCATTTACAGTGATACCTTCATCTGAGACTTTACCCGACTTTCATTCATACTTCAGATCACTGACGCCAGCGGCAAGCGACAATCCATGGTTACCCGAATTTCTCAAATATTATGGAGCATGCAACGATTCAGACGTTTGTGAAAACGCCACCCCGAGAGCCATAGATTCCAATGTCACCTCACACGAAACTTTGGTCATGGATGCTGTCTACGCTTTTGCGTATGCATTAGATAGCATGTGCCGCGCTAAATGCGGCGACTCAGTTAATGATTGCGCTGCTTGCTTTGGTGTATCGGCGGAATTTGACCGCGATGAACTTGTTGACCAACTTTTAAATACAAGTTTTGAGAGTCTTGCCAATGGCCGCGTTAGTTTTACGAAAAACGGCGACGCATCGGGTCGATACTCGATTAGAAATTTCCAGAAATTTGAGGATGGCTACAAATTTGTAGACGTAGGCGAGTGGAACGATGACGTAACCAGTGAGACTGTGATAGGACAGTTAGTTCCATGGTACGTTGAGGTTGATGACGCCACAGGAGCGCCAATATCAGTCTGTAGCCTCCCGTGTGAACCAGGCGAAAGACGCCACGTCATTCCGGATAACCCATGCTGTTGGGAGTGCATTAAATGTCAGCCTTTTGAAATCGTGATTAACAATAACACTGAATGCTTAGCATGTTTGGACTTAGAGAATGGCACATATGGCATGCCGAATGAGGACTTTACGGCGTGTCTCGATATCGAACTTCGTAGCAACAGTTGGGCTGCAGCTATTATCACCATTTCTGTGTTGTTGATTCTTTTCGCGATTGTTATTACCAGTCTGTATGTCTATCACAGAGAGAAAGCACTGATCAAGGCGTCCAGTAGAGAGCTATCCTATGTGATGTTTGTAGGTAAGTAACGAAGATCTCGCTGCCGCCAGTTCCGAAATCAAAATTAAGGCATAAACAGTAATGGGCAGTTCCGTACATTCGGACGAACATTTCAGAGACTTTGAGGACCTAGTATGTCTCAGTTGGGCTATTCCAGTTCAAATCCACACTACCCCTGTGGAAGAATTTGGAAATATCTTCCACAGGGGCAGGGGGAGTATGTTTTTCAAATGTAATTGGTCACAGTTAATCATTTTGAAACCCATACTCTCCCTGTATTATGACTTTACCTGCATGTACCTTCTACAATTGGAGTGAGTATTTCAAATGGAAGTAACCCAATTGTCTATTCTAGTCAAAACGTATACTCCCTCTGCAAAACTTTGATGTTTTGCAGACTTTAGCTAAATCTTCCACAGGGGGAGGAGTGTGGATTTTAAATGGAATAGCCCATGACATGGTTTGAGTTTGAACATGCACGTGTTTTACATTAAGCATCCTTGGTTAAGGGTAGACGGGGTATTTTCATTATCTAAATCAATAAATTATCGAAAAATAAAACTTTGATGTTTTGCAAAAGTATATTCTACAAATCATACATGTATACTTTGAAATTTTGCTTGATTTATTATTGTAAATGAGTTATGTCCGTTTTTCAAAAGTGGTGTTTCAGCCCTCTTTACAAATAACAGGACATACAAAAGCATATCTGTGATATTTGAAGTTTTCTACACACTCGCTACTCAATGGAATTTTTGCCAAAGCTAACTACCATTAGTAAGATGCTGTAAACTACCAAATCGCAACAGTTGAAAATAATTGCTAACCTTAAAAGTATAAATCCTGAATATTTCATTTCAATTACCATTACCATTATTAATTAGGGTGACAGATAAAACAAAACACCTCGGTTTCGGACGTATTCAGAAATATCGTCATTTTAATTTTATGTTACTAATTGTTTTCCTATCAAATTACCCCGAAGTGTTTGGGTGGGTCCTTGATGGAAACTGGTACAGGTTTGTTTGTAAAAGGGAACAAACTGAAGAAAACAACCAGAGAAAAAAAAAGGCAAAAGATATACCTTTTATCAGAGGTGCAATTAATCAATGGTCAACGGTTTCGGACGTTCATTTGTTTAGTTTCGGATGTACACATTTTGCACGTCCGAAACCAATAAATGAGGTCATTTTGTTTAATACTGAACGAACAAAGATTCAGAATGAATAAGTTTCAAACAAAAATTGTTACTCATCATCTTTGAAAATATGCCAATTTTATTTGTTTCAAACAACAACAGGAACTAGAGCAGGTTAAATATGACAGTTTTGGGAGTGTATACTTCCGAAACTGACATTGCAGTCATATTTATTTATATCTGACAAACCCTTTATATTTGGTCAAATTAAATATCATTTCTTACATAGGGCGTATACTATAACCTTTGATATGATATATACATTACTTATATATTTTTTTCACTATTTGGTTTCATGAATTACGAAATTTCACTATAAGGTATTATAGCAACTATTTCAAACTGTTGTGATTTGGTAGTTCACAGCATCTTGCATTCGAATGCTAGTGAGCTTTGGCAAACATTGCATTGATCATTTCATAACGAGTATGTATAGAAGAATTCAAATATTACAGATATATTTTGTAGGTCCAGTGGTTCTTGAGTTAGGTTATATTGTAAAGAGGGCTGAAACAAAGTATATGATTTGTAGAACTTTTGCAAAACATCAAAGTGTTATTTTGCAATAATTATGAATTAATGATTTTTTTTGGCTGCTTCGACAAACAATGCATGGTTTGTTGTAGTCCCAAATGTAGGACAACTCACAACTCTTTCTGGTGATTCCAAAAACCAAAGCGATGGCATGCCGAATTCAGGCACTCGGCGGATTTTTATTGAGATTTGATTTTGGCATGCGAGTCGAATCGTGATGTTTTACTTTAATCAACATCCTCCAATTACAAACTACCATTTGGCCTACTATGTGCATCTGAAACATTGCAAATGAATGCCAGAGATTATTCTGTCAACGTTACTATAAAACAAAAAGAAAGTTTCGGTAATTGATGTAATACTGTGATTTCACGGAAAATCGCGGAATTCTCGTTAGTGAGAAGTGAACCATGATAATATGATTAGCTACAATCCCGGTCATAATTGTTCGAACACTTTAACATGAGTACTGCAAATATGCCCCCATTCCCCTGGTACAATGTTGGTAGTTGTTTATTTGGCCATGCACCCTTAGAGACATCCAACATTGATTGGTGGGGGAGGGGGAGGGCTGTAGTAGTAGGAACGGGTTCAGACTTTACACCAAAGAAATCTAAATTTCAATATGTTAAATATAACTAAAATACGGGTTAAAACAATCCTACTTTTACACAAGTGTTCGAACGACTTATGGCCGGGATTGTAGCCTTTCCAGTTTGTTTTATTTGATGTTGTGTTGCCAGTGAGATAATTCAATGACATTAAGGGATCTGGAATCGTTTTCAGCGTTTCGGCAGTATTTTTTGTGGGACATGAGAGCACATCAGACGTATCGAATTGCATTCTGAATACGAATAATGTCTTTCTGATATCAAATAATTTTAATTTTTTGAAATTCACGATATAATACAAATTTTATGACAAATTATTAAAATTTGATATTTTTCACATTTTTGATATATAACAGTCCTCGAAATAAATTGTATAAATCTAATGATATATTCTTAAAGTGTATGTAGCTGGGAGGAAAAGCCGACGATCAATTGAGAATTTTGACCTTTCATATTGAAGATATGGATTTTTTCCCAAATGACCTAATTCTTTTGGGTGTTTTGGGAAAAAAATTCATATCTTCAATACGAAAGGTCACAATTTTCAATTGATCGTCGGCTTTTCGTCGCACCTATACATACACTTTAACTATAGATCATCAGATTTATAAAGTTTACTACGAGTATTGTTAAATATCAAAAATATCAATTTTTAATCATTTGCCATGCATAAAATGTGTATTAAATACATTGCGAATTTCAAAAAAATCCAAATTATTTGATATCAGAAGGCCATTCTTCGTATTCAGAATGCAATTCGATATGTCTGATGTGCTCCACAATATACACTGTCCAAACATTTATACCCCACCCCTTAACAAGCTCAGTTCAATAATTATGTTTGCAATTTTTCTGCCCTGTAAGTATAATGTTATGCCGAAACAATTAAAGGTTATTGCCGTAATGCTGGTATTTTGATCAAAGACTCGGCAAAATGCCAGCATTTCGGCAAAATGAAATTTTGTGTATACGTGTCGAATTGCCTAAGCATTCTGAAATTGTTTTGGCAGGCAAATGCCTTTATTCAAAAGTTGCACAATATGGCGTATAGCCTACATATTTCGACGCGACATACTGCGTGCTAATTAATCGTGTGTTGTTGATGCACAATACTGGTAGATATGGAGATATGGTATTTTTTATTTTATTTGATTTGTTCGGGTTTTGACAACCCTGGATAACCCAAGAAAGCCTCTATCGAAGTTTATTTCCATTGGGGTCCATTTGAACACCGGAACGGGTTGGGAACAGTCAGGGGTTAACACCCTACTCTTTTCGAAACTGGCTGCGAGATACAGGTTTGGCTCTGTATCCGTCGCGACGGCTTAACGCCCCTCCGAAGGACGGAGTACTTTCATGATTCATTTACCCAATTCTAAATGAACCATGGGGAGAAATTTTAACCGCCGGGTTGAACCCGGGACCTCATGCACTAAAGGCAAATCCGCTGTAGCCTAATCATTTTCTCTCCTCTCAAATAAAACATCAGCATTTACTCTGCTAATCATATTTTCTTCTTTATTTTTGCAGGTATCTTCTTAGCCTACGTAACAGCTCTTCTATTTGGCGTATTTCGTTTAACCAGCGGTATTTGCGTCATGCACCGTCTGGGACCACCAATAGCGACCTCTCTCATTTACGTGTCGCTAGCCATGAAGACCATCCGCCTGTATCGAATCTTCAGAGCCAGCATGAAGTCGGTGAAGCGACCACATTTCATCAGCCCATACTTTCAAGTTGCTCTTTCCGTCACTATCACTTTAATTCCGGTAAGTAGGCCTACTTGAAGTCGAACTAAAAATATTCAGCAATTTTTAAAGGGTGTCATTCTGTGAAGGCTCTCAAGTTTGACAGAGGTCTGCGGCGCCGATTTTTGAATGTAGGTTCTAAACATGCTATCACTGATTTGAAAGGGGTCTTTTACTCTGGAGCGGCGAACACCGAGTCTTAAGAACTGTAGTAACCAAGTGTCGCGATCACGGGAAATTGCCTGCAGTAGATAGTCCAAAATATGATTAGTAACAGCGACCAAGACTCTAAAAGTAAACTGATTCAGAAGAGATTTATAAAAATTAACACATACGTTTTTATTAGTGTGCCGGAGCGAAGCATGGAATAAAAATGCCCAGTTTCCCTATCTCTCGACCCAAGGGCTCATTTCTTGCTTTATATTATTATTAGGACCAGCATGCCTTTTATCATGTTTAAATAGGCCAAATTGGGGCCAACGTTAGTCTGGCTAGTGCATTGAGGCATTATCTGGACCCAGGCGTAAGCCCTTTACGAACCAACCTGGGTAAACAAAGTAACAAACAAACACACACCAACAAACAAACAAACAAACAAACATGAACTGCAAAGTAAGTTAAGGGGGGTCGATCTTTTGTGCGTAATTATAGAGGGCCAGTCACTGTGGATTCACTCTATCATTAAAACAATTATTTTAAGAAGTCAAAGAGCCCTAGGAATAAAAAATGTAGTGTAATTCACGTCAGATACAATTTCTTTATACGAAAAAAATTAATTTTTGTAATCGATCAAAAAACAAACGTTTTATATCAATTTTAAATTTAGCCTGAATCCGTAAATATGGTACCTCTCGCCCTTTTTTAGGTCAAGGCTATTTTTACCATTATGCAGCGAACCATTGTTGAAGCTATTTCACATACATGTACAAAACAGTCTAGAGAAAGAATGAGGACATATAGTGTTGAAATATTTTTTGTTGATTTCAAATGATAATGTCATGAAGTCGTAAATTTTAAGGTCAAATTCCTAAAACCAAAACAAAACATTGCGACGCAGATAATTCCCGACTTACGCAATTTCATCATCACATCAGTGTCTTTATTATTTGTTTGAAACCTTTCCCAAACGTTCGTGCTATTTATGCACAAAACGGCTAATCTATCTTTACAAAACGCGTCTTTTTTTTAGTAAACAAAAGGCTAAAGATGGCATTATGAGCTATTATGAGATTTATCTTTTATCATTACACTCATCTACTCAACTAGTCTACTGTAGTAGACCAGTTTAATTTATCATTCCCTAAATTAATCTCTCTGACCTGACCATGGAAAACTCATCATTCCTGTACTGATTCAACAGTTCAGATATCCATGAGAAAACTGGGCAGGGCAGTCACTGGAGATGTGATGTGTTTCGTCATAGATTTTAAATGGTTTCATGCATGGAAACGTATGAATTGTTTATCAAAAAAAAAAGGAATGCAGCGCAGTCTACTACTCAACTGCCACGGTGGCCGAGTGGTAAAGCGCTAGACGCGTAATCGAAGGAAGTTTAGAATCGCTGGTTCGAGTCCCAACGAAGCCTGTGGAAACTTTTTTTTTTTTTTATTTCATGATCGCATTCCGAAATGAGTCACTTGTACTTACTGCAGATTACATTTTGTGGAGCTAATATTCTTAGAGCAAAATATTAAGATTTGTTTTCGGAATTTGTGAAAAAGTGGATAACGGAGAACAACCACGTCACCTTCATGTCCGTTTCCTTTCCACCTCTTGAGACTCAGAAACTGCAAGATATTTTTTGCAAATTACACCAAGAAAAGAAGGCATTCTCAACTTTAAATCCAATAATTTCAAAACTTTGAACCAATGTGATGCACCGTTTCTCTACATGCTGCATGGGTCAAAATGAATAGTTGGGAAAAACCCGCTGGACATACGCTCATCATCTGTCACGTGATGATAATGACACATAAAAAATTGCAAAATCCAAAAACTTCCCCAAGAAACCCCTGAAATTGTGATTTTGTTTTTCTTTAGTTTCACAGAATTTAATCTTCATCAATTTATCATTTTAATCAATTAACAAGAACGTACTTCCGTTTGGCCAAGCGTTGATGCCATTGTGAAATGTTGCCAAATTTGTCCAAAATCAAGTTTTTAAATATATTTCATTTCAGTTTCGACACACTTGAATTAAATTGTGTGCAATACTATAAAAATACTTCACTTCCTTCTCTCAACAATAACCCGCTCCCCCTAAGTTGGCGTATGAGTACTGAAATAAAAAAATAAAATTGAAATCCATACCCCCCATGACCTAAATCTCAGTTCCACACAGGGAGTGTGAATGGTTACCTGAATGGGTGAATCCATTTGAAACATACACCCCTTGTGTGTGAGATTAAAGTCATCTCTTCCATAAGGGGTGTATGGATTTTAACTGGAAAAGCCTCTATACGGAGCGCGGGAAGTGACATTTTTTATCTCAAGAGCATTAAAAGATCTCGAAACGAGCCGAATTTAGTTTTTCACCCCCCCCCCCCCCCCAACACACACACCCTGCCCGGTAGTGGATAAACATGTTTCGTTTTTCAATACCTCCTTTTTCCATCAAATTTACGGTGTGTACCCATTTTTCATGCAAAATTATGCAAGATTTTGCAAAATTATGCAAGCGTTTTTCAAGTATTACACTTTTTAAAATGCTGCTTCCAAAAAACTTTACAGTAACCTTAAATGTATGTAGAACGAGCTTTTCTATCACGGAGTATGGGACTTTAATACCCCCTGTTTGGCCGATTTCGAAGCCTTACTGACGCTCGAAAAAGTACCCATATCTAGTAAGTTCTGAAGACCAGGTATTTATAGTTTATCGTTTGCTTGTTAAAATGACTTGATATCAATCTTTTTTGTTCCCTTTTATCTTCCTTTACTTTTTCACACAGACTGCCTGGGTAATAATCTGGATGGTCGCTGATGCACAGCCACATGTCACAGAAGAACTCCCGCAGGGGCACATGCGCTACCTCCAAATCACCTGCATCCTCAGTAAAGGAGAAACAATCAGAGTCATGGTATGGAATATCTTCATCGTCCTCGTATGTTGCACTTTTGCGTTCCTCACCAGAAAACTACCAGAAAATTATAACGAGACTAAATTCATTACATTCTGTTCTTTTTGCTCTTTGGTGGTTCTCCTTGCATTCTCGTCGACTTATTTTACCGTAGGTGATGCGTACTATAGATCCGGGTATTCATCATTAGGGTTGATCGTGAACGCTACTGTGACTCTCCTGTGTTTATACGCCGCCAAAATCTACGCCATATATTTTGTCAAATCGGATAATCATCGTGCGTTGCGAATGACCTCACGATCAAGATCAATAGCATCAAGTTTTACTTATCCACAAACATCAATAACGGATGCCAATGGGAGGCGAAATTCGGGAATCGTACCGGAGTCCTCTGCTGGCTATGACAGCGGGGTCCACCCTGAAAAATCCTCTGGAGTTGCATCATCTGTGTCACACGGCTCATCTACGCATCAAGACACCATCCGTGAAGAAGATGAAGACAAATACATTAAAGAACATCCGTCGGTTTCTGGCTCGACGAAACATCCGATTCCACCAGTTCGAAGGAAAAAGACGGACAACATGCCGACAGAAAATGACAAAAACTCAAACATCAAACAATCAACTTCGGACGCTGATGAAAATGATGGAGAAGACAGAAGATCAGTGGACACAGAATTTTAAAATAATGTATTTTACGGACCGGTGTATAAAATGGTGTAGGCCTATGTATAAAATTCAAGTTGCCCAAGACTTATCTGAACTTTTATCGAGTTATCCCTCCATGACGAAAAGTGGTGGGTTACGGCTCCTGCATAAAAGAGTGAAGTACATCATCTACCTCGCAAAGCTCATTTATACATCAAGAAAACATACATCAAGAGAAATGCTCGACGAAATTTCGTACCAATTCGGAGGGAAAAGACGGACAATGTGCATATCCGTGTGAGTAATAAAATTGACGTTTACCCTGATGCGGCAAGTGAGAACTGGCATGGTTCTACGAAGGACGGATTTGATCAAGTTTACCTTCCATGAATATCAGGGAAAGTTACGGGTCTTCCCGAGTTGCATGATATAATATGCATCACGAAACCATTCACGAAGAAGATAAAGTGAATTTCCGATCCCACCAATTCGGAGGATAAAGGCGGACAATACTCGCGTGAGTAAATAGACATTTATAAGGAGAGCTCGCAGAGTTCAAAGAAGGACAACATGCCGACAGAAAATTCTCTCGAGGACAAAAAACCATACATCAAACAATCAGACAAAACGTCAACTTGGACGGCGGTGAAACTGATAGAGAAGACAAAACAACAGGGGCACTGAAGTTTAAAACATTTCACAAATTATATTCATACGTAGTAGTATAGATTAAATGAATCAAGTTTTAACTTCGACACTACACATTTTTTTCGCTCACCTGGAACGTTTTCACTAGATCGACTAGTGTCTTCAGCAGATGCTGATGCTGTGTATGAATATCCCGATTGTAGGCAGGATATCAACACAGCATCGCCATCTGCTGAAGACGCTAGTCGATCTAGTGAAAACGTTCCAGGTGAGCGAAAAAAATGTGTAGTGTAGAAGTCAAAACTGTATTCAATTCACAAAGTACTACACAGATTGGTATCAAAATGGTGTATTATGTACCATTAAACCTTTATGTGAAGTTTCCCTCCAGAAAGATCATGAAGGGTTAGATGAATGTGGTCTTGTATTGTTACATTGGTTTTTCCTGTGTATTACATTTAAGTCCGGTCGATCGAGGAAATGAAAATCCTCCTGAATAACATATCAAAAGGAGAGCTGAAAATTAAGTTGGGGACAAATGGCTTATTTACATGAACCAAAATGGCCGCTTATGCGGGCTCAAATTTCGATAGAAAATAGTTTCAAATTATTCTGCTTAGAAAAAACGTTTCAAACAGATTAGTTTTGCCTTATCACAGTTGTATGTTTACCTGTGTAACAGAGCAAAAACAATATCAATGTCAAAGCCCGTTTTGCCTGTTAACCATGTTATCCTTGCCCCATTTTTCCTCGCTTATTTTTTGTTCTCCTTATGTGATATTTGCTAATCGGGAAGGTCTTTAAGTACAAGTTACGACAACAAAAGCCATTTCTGTTGCATTTACGTCTATAGGTCTAACCACATTGACTGGACAATAAATAGCTCGGAAATGATTTAAGATTTGCAGAATTGTGGCGAGGTTTAAAAATTGAGCACTTTTAAAGATTGGATGTATACAATATACTATAAAACTTGCTTTCATATAGATAGTCTACATTGCATCGCAACATTAAGTTCCAGCACGATGTTAATTTATACTCTCGTCATGTACCGGTACCTGCCACGGCTGCCAGCTGCTACGATAATTTCAGATGGTACCCGGTACGGTGCGGTACCCACCGCACTCGCCGAAATGCCGAAACGTCGTCAAACGCCAGCCAATGTGCATACTGGTAGAAAAAGCTATATCTTGCGATTGCGAAACGTGAAAATGATATGTTGCCATTTTTTATATATAGGCTAATTAGGCTCTCCTTCGAAATGGCTGGAGCAAGAGTTTCACCGAGCCGCAAGAGTCCATGCCAATTTTCGGTTTTTAGACAAGTCCGCAAAAAAAAGTTATACTACTGAAGTAGTTATTTCGATATTTTACTTATTATAGGGTATCTTACGTGCTTTTGATCAATGGTGTTGGCAATGGGGTTCGCATTGACAGGCATGATATATAATCGTACAGTTATTTTCATGAATCGTCTCGCCGCCGAAACGTGTATACGTGTATGCAGTATATAGGCAAAAATGACATTTCTGTTTTTATATTTCGGTGTTGGCCTCCCACCAACACTAAAATGGTTTTAAAAGCGTTAGAAACGTGTTATAAACATATTTCGATTTGTTCAACAAGTTTTAATAACATTTAAATGTCGGGTTATATTAAAAGACTTGAAAACATTTGTAAAATGTTTTATATGAAAAAACACCACAACATTTGAAACATGCTGTAAAATGTTATTGTAAAATATTTTGGCAAACATTTTTCAAAATATCAACTCTTATATATAACATTATATATATAACATAAGATTATCCATTTCATTTTGACAAGATTCTGTTTTGTCCCTCTCGGACAAGACAAACTATTCAATTTTTTTGGTCATTTTGACAAGAATCTAGTATTTTTTTTAATGACAACTTGACAAGGGAATCTTATCAAATTGGACGAGTTTCCTGTCATTTTGACGATAATATCCGATTCGTAAAGTAAACGTAATTTTTCAGAAAAGTAGACAAAGTGATCCCCCCGAGAGTCCCACGACCTCAGGTTTTCGAGACCGGTGCCTTAAC
This sequence comes from Amphiura filiformis, assembly GCF_039555335.1. NCBI lineage: Eukaryota > Metazoa > Echinodermata > Ophiuroidea > Amphilepidida > Amphiuridae > Amphiura > Amphiura filiformis. Next base: position 33,697,672 of record NC_092645.1, on the reverse strand, counting down.
CACTCGGCCACTGGAGCTTCATGATTAGGCCGTATAAAATTAATATTTTGGTTCTCGTCCAGAGGATTTTCATGAACATTGATGAGGGAGGGAGGGAGGTTTTTTTTTTTTTTTTTTTTTTTCAGTGTAAAATCAGCATTGTCTGTAGTTTTCGGTCTTTTCCAACAGTGCTCGAGGAAACGATGAGGTACTTTTTTTTTTTTCAAATGTGAGATTCTGAGGTATAAACCCCTAGAGTACCACAAAAGACTTGGAAGTGGTCCTTGTTCTCTAATAAACTTATTTATAGGCCTATGTATGAACAAATTCATCAATCATTCCAAAGTCTAAAATAATTAAAAAATCTAAAAATAAAAAAAATCTGACAAATCCCAGAAATTGAGGAGGGAGGGGACGAGAACCAAAACATTTATTTTATACGGCCTTAAGCTGGTTGAAATTCGAACCCATTTGCGGTAACATAAACGTATCGGCGAACCTGGTGAAAAAAATGTTTATATAGGCCTACTCTATGCATTTTGGAGGAGTTCATTTTAAGAGTGAGGGTGAGGGTGGGGTGTGTGCATGGTAAATTATGTGCGTATGAGTATAGATGCATCACTCCGTTGTGAAAGGTCGTGTCAGAGGGGCGATATGGACCATCAGAAGTTACTATTCAAAATAGTCAAAATTAACCTCGAACTCGCTTCTTGTACGGTCATCATGTTTGAGAGTAGACCAATGAAAAATTTATTTACTTGTGTTTCTTTGGGGTAGAAAGTGGTGCATTTTGATTGTCATTACAGCAAACTTACCTCAACCTTAATTTCAACTTTGCTAGCATTGCAAAATTTAAAAAAAATAATACCAATACACCCCTGCGCACTCATATTTACTACGCTTCATACCAAACCCACATGCATACCAAACGCCTACTTGTATAAAAAAAAGTCTACAAGTCTTTCTTATCTAACCAAGGACCTTGTACAGCTGAACTAGGCTGCAAATTTATGGACGCATTCTATTTCCCAGGTAACACACAAATGTTTTTAAAACGTTATGAACGTTGTTATAAACGCGTTTAATTGGTTTTGGTTAAAACGTTTTAAATAACATTGAAATGTCGGGTTAATATAATAAACTAAAATTCAGTTCTAACAGTATTTACCAAGATTCTCTATTTTTATGTAATTTTATATTGTATAATTGTATGGTAATAAAAATGCAGCTGTATTTGAATAAAATGTCATTGAGCATTGTAGTTTATTCTGTATCGTGCCATGCTGGTGAGATGTTATCATTCCCCTAACGTTTGCTTTACTTGCCCTCTGGTTACCTCTCCCCCAACAAAAAGTACCACCATAATACCTTTATGCACATTTTCCTATTTTTGCCCCAAACCCAAGTGCCCCTCCCCCGGAAAAAAAAATCCTGGGCTGCCACTGGTGATATAATAAAATATTGTTTAGGGACCGTTCACAAACACTTGTAAGGGGGGGGGCTGATGCAAAAAAATTTTATCGCGAACATTTTTCGGCCCCCCTTTACAGACCTCGAAAATTTCAGCCCCCCCTTTTTGATATGAAAATTATGGGTCAACCCCATAGAAAAGCATATAAACTCAATTTTTCCAGGAAAATTTGTGGTCATTTTTTTCAGGCCCCCCCCCTTAGGAGGGTCAAACAATTTCAGGACCCCCCTTTTTGCATCAGGCCCCCTTTACAAGTGTTTGTGAATGGTCCCTTAGGGCCACATAATATTCCAAATATTCATCGTAGAATATTCTTTCAACAAGTATTTGCTATTCAATCTGTTTCAATTTGTTTTTATCTTATAACAAATGTTTATAGACGGAAAATCAATTACGTATATTTCATGTCGAATGTCTCGTGGATATAGGCCTATAGACGAATCCAATTTCACGCATTCCTACTCCTCAATGGCAGCCATTAGCCGACGGGGACCCAACTATCTCACGTGAGATGATGCGGCATTGAAGGGTATTATAAACTGCATTCTATCACCCGTGTTACACGTAGACAAAAGAAAGATGACAGTTTTCAACACAAAAGAATCTAACATCGAATTTTAAGCGGGGTTAATCCACCCAATTGGGCACTCACAACACCTGTTTGGTGCATGCGGGGTCCCAAAGATGGCCGACCAAATCCTGACCATGACATGGCTCGTTGGATTCATCTATACATTATCGAATCGACGTCATGAAACATTCGTTACAATTTAAACCTGACTGAAAATAGAATGGAAATTATATTCAATTACGAAGACATGTTGCATCGGTTATTCTATACGTCGAATAAAAAGTATTTTTCAAGGCCCTACATAATAATTAGACCAATAAATAGTATGTCTTAAACCTAACGAAGAGATTGAAATCGATGCGAAATGCGGCTTCCCCCTGTGTGCCAACTCAATAAATAATTCCCCCTGACTATACAGACTTCCACAATATCCCTTTTTTTTTTCTTCTTCTTCTTCCTTCCCCTTTCTCTTCTTCCCTCTTTCTTTCCCTTTTCTCTTCTCCCTTCCCCTTTCTTCTTCCCTCTTTTTCTCTACTTATATTTTCCTCCTTCCCTATTTTTTTGCTCTTCTCCTCAGTTTTTTTTTGTTCCGGGGGGGGGGGCAGCTTGGGAAGCAGCTTGCCCCCGCCCCACTCACTGGTTACGACACTGCATCAATGCCAATATCAACAGTAGATATTCTAGATAGCAAGCTAACATTACTTCATCAATGCTAATATCAGCAGTAGATGGCATTCTTCACTACTTCATCAATGCTAATATCAGCAGTAGATAGCACTTTTCACTACTTCATCAATGCCAATATCAGCAGTAGATAGCACTCTTCACTACTTCAATGCCAATATCAGCACACTGCAAAAACAGTGTTTAGAAATTAAACACTTTCCTAAACACAATTTTGCCTTCACTTTGTAAACACGTTTAGAAGCTAAACATCATGTGCTAAATTTCTGAACATTGGTCAGTGATGGTGTTCAATTTCTAAACATCTGACGTCCATATTCTAAACATCCGTTTCTAAATACATTCTTGCCTTCACTTTCTAAACACTGTTTTTGTAGTACCGTAGATATTCTAGATAGCAAACTAACATTACTTCATCAATGCCAATATCAGCAGTAGATAGCAAACTAACACTACTTCATCAATGCCAATATCAGCAGTAGATATTCTAGATAGCAAGTTAACATTACTTCATCAATGCTGATATCAGCAGTAGATAGCACTCTTCACCACCTCATCAATGCGAATATCAGCAGTAGATATTCTAGATAGCAGGCTAACAATACTTCATCAATGCCAATATCAGCAGTAGATAGCACTCGTCACTACTTCATCAATGTCAATATCAGCAGTAGATATTCTAGATAGCAAGCTAACATTACTTCATCAATGCCAATATCAGCAGTAGATAGCAAACTAACACTACTTAATCAATGCCAATATCAGCAGTAGATATTCTAGATAGCAAGTTAACATTACTTCATCAATGCTGATATCAGCAATAGATAGCACTCTTCACCACCTCATCAATGCCAATATCAGCAGTAGATATTCTAGATAGCAGGCTAACAAAATTTTATCAATGCCAATATCAGCAGTAGATAGCACTCTTCACTACTTCATCAATGCCAATATCAGCAGTAGATAGCACTCTTCACTACTTCATCAATGCCAATATCAGCAGTAAATTTTCTAGATAGCAAGCTAAAATTACTTCATCAATGCTAATATCAGCAGTAGATAGGATTCTTCACTTCTTCATCAATGCCAATATCAGCAGTAGATTAGCACTCGTCACTACTTCATCAATGCCAATATCAGCAGTAGATATTCTAGATAGCAAGCTAACATTACTTCATCAATGCCAATATCAGCAGTAGATAGCACTCTTTACTACTTCATCAATGCCAATATCAACAGTAGATATTCTAGATAGCAAGCTAACATTACTTCATCAATGCCAATATCAGCAGTAGATAGCACTCGTCACTACTTCATCAATGCCAATATCAGCAGTAGATATTCTAGATAGCAAGCTAACATTACTTCATCAATGCCAATATCAGCAGTAGTTAGCACACTTCACTACTTCATCAATGCCAATATCAACAGTAGATATTCTAGATAGCAAGCTAACATTACTTCATCAATGCCAATATCAGCAGTAGATAGCACTCGTCACTACTTCATCAATGCCAATATCAGCAGTAGATATTCTAGATAGCAAGCTAACATTACTTCATCAATGCCAATATCAGCAGTAGTTAGCACACTTAACTACTTCATCAATGCCAATATCAGCAGTAGATAGCACTCGTCACTACTTCATCAATGCCAATATCAGCAGTAGATATTCTAGATAGCAAGCTAACATTACTTCATCAATGCCAATATCAGCAGTAGATAGCACTCTTCACTACTTCATCAATGCCAATATCAGCAGTAGATATTCTAGATAGCAAGCTAACATTACTTCATCAATGCCAATATCAGCAGTAGATAGCATTCTTCACTTCTTCATCAATGCCAACATCAGCAGTAGATAGCACTCGTCACTACTTCATCAATGCCAATATCAGCAGTAGATATTCTAGATAGCAAGCTAACATTACTTCATCAATGCCAATATCAGCAGTAGATAGCACACTTCACTACTTCATCAATGCCAATATCAGCAGTAGATAGCACTCGTCACTACTTCATCAATGCCAATATCAGCAGTAGATATTCTAGATAGCAAGCTAACATTACTTCATCAATGCCAATATCAGCAGTAGATAGCACACTTCACTACTTCATCAATGCCAATATCAGCAGTAGATAGCACTCGTCACTACTTCATCAATGCCAATATCAGCAGTAGATATTCTAGATAGCAAGCTAACATTACTTCATCAATGCCAATATCAGCAGTAGATAGCACTCTTCACTACTTCATCAATGCCAATATCAACAGTAGATATTCTAGATAGCAAGCTAACATTACTTCATCAATGCCAATATCAGCAGTAGATAGCACTCTTCACTTCTTCATCAATGCCAATATCAGCAGTAGATAGCACTCGTCACTACTTCATCAATGCCAATATCAGCAGTAGATATTCTAGATAGCAAGCTAACATTACTTCAATGCCAATATCAGCAGTAGATAACACGTTTCACTACTTCATCAATGCCAATATCAGCAGTAGATAGCATTCTTCACTTCTTCATCAATGCCAATATCAGCAGTAGATAGCACTCGTCACTACTTCATCAATGCCAATATCAGCAGTAGATAGCACTCGTCACTTCTTCATCAATGCCAATAACAGAAGTAGATATAAAGCTAACACTACTTCATCAATGCCAATATCAGCAGTAGATAGCATTCTTCACTTCTTCATCAATGCCAACATCAGCAGTAGATAGCACTCGTCACTACTTCATCAATGCCAATATCAGCAGTAGATATTCTAGATAGCAAGCTAACATTACTTCATCAATGCCAATATCAGCAGTAGATAGCACTCTTCACTACTTCATCAATGCCAATATCAGCAGTAGATATTCTAGAAAGCAAGCTAACATTACTTCATCAATGCCAATATCAGCAGTAGATAGCACTCTTCACTACTTCATCAATGCCAATATCAGCAGTAGATATTCTAGAAAGCAAGCTAAAATTACTTCATCAATGCCAATATCAGCAGTAGATAGCACTCTTCACTACTTCATCAATGCCAATATCAGCAGTAGATATTCTAGAAAGCAAGCTAAAATTACTTCATCAATGCCAATATCAGCAGTAGGTAGCACTCTTCACTACGCCAATATCAACAGTAGATATCTAGATAGCAAGCTAACATTACTTCATCAATGCCAATATCAGCAGTAGATATTCTAGAAAGCAAGCTAAAATTACTTCATCAATGCCAATATCAGCAGTAGATAGCACTCTTCACTACTTCATCAATGCCAATATCAGCAGTAGATATTCTAGAAAGCAAGCTAAAATTACTTCATCAATGCCAATATCAGCAGTAGGTAGCACTCTTCACTACGCCAATATCAACAGTAGATATCTAGATAGCAAGCTAACATTACTTCATTGCCAATATCAGCAGTAGACAGCACACTTCACTACTTCATCAATGCCAATATCAGCAGTAGGTAGCACTCTTCACTACGCCAATATCAGCAGTAGATATCTAGATAGCAAGCTAACATTACTTCATCAATGCCAATATCAGCAGTAGATAGGAAGATATAGTACTTCATCAATGTCAATATCAGCACTCGGCAGTTTGCAGCAAACTATGCTACTTCACCAATGTTAATCAGTAGTATAAGCAACATGCGCTACTTGGACTTGAGCTGAGGTTACTGTATTGGCTGTAATTGGTACAGAAATTGTGTGACTTTGTAGTTTTGGGAAATGGTGTTATTCATATTTTATTTAAGGTAAGTAAATTATAACCTTTCTCTACTACTTTAACATCTCTGTATTTATTTGTTAAATTTTGGAAAAATATAAAAATTAAAACACGACAAAAGTAGCAGTGTAAGTATTCAAGTCCAGATGAACACTTTGCTATGCCTACACAGGGTTGACATCTCATCACAGAATAAAAAACACTATTACAGACATGAACTTTATATAACTTATGAAACAATTTTATTGATTTCATTGTACAGTTTCATCACTCAAACTTTTTTGTAAGTTAAATTAATAATAATTAATATTATAACATTGAAAATGAAACATACTGTAAAGATTCGCCTAATGGCGCACTTGAGCTCCTTTGCCTTGGGGGTAAATTTCATGTGCAAATAGAGAGCACCCTCCTCTAAAATCCCAACATGAAATTTTACTGGAGGGCACTTTTGGGTTGTGTCTAACATTCTACTACCGTATGTCAATGGAGCCCATAGCACCATTAGGCGAAGCTTTACGGTATTTTAAAACCTAGTTTTGTTTTCAAAATTAATTTCTTTTTACAAAATGCTTGTTTCCAGTAGGTAGCCTGAAAACCAAAATGCAAAGGTTTTTTTTAGAATTATAGGATTTATGATAACATATGCCTCAAATTACATCTAATGTAAAATCACTGCAGAGTAGGTTATCAGTTTGAGGAAAATTAAAGTGATTTCAACAGGATTTATTGATTATATATTGCTTGTAAAACAAAATGTATGAGGAAAAAATCTTTTGAAAAATGTTGTTATTAGGTAAAAAAAAGAAGCTTTTTCTGGAAAAACTATAAAAAAATTTTTTGAAATTATAAAAAAAATTTCGCATTTGTTTTTTGTCAAATCGTGGGATTTTACAAACGCGCGCGCAACCTTTTTCTTTTTTGGCCTTAAATATTTTTTTTTTTTTTTTGCTTGATTTTTTTCCTCTGGATTTCTCAAATAAAAAACATGAAATGCAGTAAAATTGTTCAAAAAAACGAAATGTACACGGCCCATGAGAAACAAACTTGTGATTTTTTTAGCCTGATACTAAATACTGAATCTATACAATTTATTATATTTATCAAACTAATTGTATATATTGAAAAGCAACACAATGGTATGAAATACAAGCTTGTTTTTCAATCTTCAAAATGAGACTAATTTACTTACAATATCATTTTGCTTTTCTGCATTTTGTTTTACAGGAAAAGACAACCTTACTGTGGAGTCTTGTTATTCCATTATGTGACAAATCATATCAAAAAGTACCTTATGACATATCACATATTGACACTGTTTTACACTATTCCAAATCGTTTAGAATCAGGATACAGAACAGTTATTTACAATAGTATCACCCAACACTGATGCTGTTTGTGGGGGTGATACTTTTTTCAAGGCACATGGTCATTGTCAATATTGGTTGAAAATGTGATTAAAAGTTATTACTGGTAACTCCCAACAACATCATCAATTCATCATGTCAAAGACTTATTATGTATTCCCATCAAATGAGAAAAATTATATCTACTTGTTATTTCAATCCACCTGGCAAACTTTTTTGATTCAATCAATCAACCAGTTACATTTATGTCATTGCGCCAAAATCATTTCAAAATGTTCAACGGTCACCAATAGAAACACATTGTGTTCTAGGCTCAACAAGAGAGGTACCACCTGAGCATGATGATCTAAGCTGCTTTTGCGTAACTTGCGTAAAGAAACATTAACTTCACAGAAACGTTCAATAGATTTAGAGATTGCAAGGCTGAACTCACACCCATTCCAATTAATTTCTTTGTTGTCTTGTTTAACTATTAGAGAATAAAAGATAGGATTTTGTCTTTTGCCTATCCAATATCGTGTCATAATGGATGGGCTGGCCAATATTTTGAGTAGTGGATGCTGGCGCATCCATTATGACACGATATTGGATAGGCAAAAGACAAAATTCTATCTTTTATTATACCCGCATGCGAAGCATGGACGGGTATATTTATACCCGCATGCGAAGCATGGACGGGTATATTTATACCCGCATGCGAAGCATGGACGGGTATATTGTTATCCTGTGGTTTCTTCTTCTCCTCCTCCTTCTCCATCAAACACATCATTCTGTCAAAACTACAAAGTCCCTGGGGCCCATATGTGGTACACTTATGGGCCCTACCCCGTAGAAGTGCCTTTTGCCCATCTTGGCCCCAGAGGTCAAAGGTCACGGGCCCCAATTGTGAAAATACAAAGCACGCCATTTCTCATCCAATGAAGCAGCCTCAGGACCCTGAGTTGGTACACTGATAGCCCTAGGGGTACTCTATGATTACAAATATTCAAGAGCCCCATATGTTATATATTATGGGCCCCAGGGGCCCAAATGTTAAAATATGGTGCAACAGATTGACAAGCCTAGCTCTAAAAGTACAAGATCACTAGGGCTCATATGTGGCATATGTATGGGCCCTAACTTGTAGATGCCTTTTGCCCATTTTGGCCCCATATGTACAATGCTAGGGGCCCCAGGGGCCCAAATGTTAAAACAAAGGGCCGGCCGTTTCTCAGCAAATAAGGAAGCTACAGGGCTCAGATTTGGTACACAGATAGGTCTTTTAGTATTATATTGTCCTGTGTATATATGAACCCCATATGACATATAATATGGGCCTCAGGGCCCCAAACGCTAAAACATAAGGCCGGCCGTTACTCTGTAAATTAAGCAGCTACAATGCCCAGCTTGAGTCTACTGATAGAACTAGAACGTTTGGGGCCCTGGGGCCCATATAATGTACTTATTGGGCTGGTACACTTATGGGCCCTACCCCGTAGAAGTGCCTTTTGCCCATCTTGGCCCCATAGGTCAAAGGTCACGGGCCCCAGGGGCCCAAATGTGAAAATACAAAGCACGCCATTTCTCATCAAATGAAGCAGCCTCAGGGCCCTGAGTTGGTACACTGATAGCCCTAGGGATACTCTATATTTACAAATATACAAGAGCCCCATATGTTATATATTATGGGCCCCAGGGGCCCAAATGTTAAGATATGGTGCAACAGATTGACAAGCCTAGCTCTAAAATTACAAGATCACTAGGGCTCATATGTGGCATATGTATGGGCCCTAAGTTGTAGATGTGCCTTTTGCCCATTTTGGCCCCAGATGTAGAAGGTTGGGGGCCCCAGGGGCCCTAATGTTAAAACAAAGGGCCGGCCGTTTCTCAGCAAATAAAGTAGCTACAGGGTTCAGATTTGGTACACAGATAGGTCTTTTAGTATTATATTGTAATATGTATATAAAACCCCCATATGTCACATAATATGGGCCCCAGGGCCCCAAACGCTAAAACATAGGGCCGGCCGTTACTCAGTAAATAAAGCAGCTACAATGCCCAGCTTGAGTCTACTGATAGCACTTGAGAATCATACTTTAACATATGTACATGAGCCCCATAAGTCATATAAATTGGGCCCCAAATGGTAAAACAAAGGGCCGGCCGTTTCTCATCATATAAAGCAGCTTTATGGCTCAGAGTTTGTACACAGATTGCACTTGAAAATTACATTATTATATGTACATATGAGCCCCATATATCACATAATATTGGCCCCAGGGCCCCAAACGCTAAAACATAGGGCCGGCCGTTACTCAGTAAATAAAGTAGCTACAGTGGCCAGCTTGAGTCTACTGATAGCACTAGAGAAATATACTTCAACATAATTATGTACATGGGCCTCATAAGTCAAATATTATGGGCCCCAGGGCCCCAAATTTTAAAACAAAGGGCAGGCCGTTTCTCATCAAAGAAAGCAGCTTTCGGGCTCAGAATATGTACACAGATAGCACCTGAGAATTATATTGTTACAAACACCCACACACTCATCCACCCCACACACGTAGGACTAAACAGATCGTATTATATCATAATTGGAAATACCAGCGTGAAGCGTTAAGGCTGTTCCAGTTAAATTATATACCCATTGGCTGTTCCATATAATTTACATACTCCCTCTGAAATGGCCTCAAAAAAGGCTGTTCCATATAATTTACATACTCCCTCTGAAATGGCGGTTCCATTTAATTTACATACTCCCTCTGGAATAGTTTCCCCTTAATCATATTGCATAACCTCACTGTGAGTAAGAGACACTGACAACAGCAACCTATGGAGAGTAAGAGAGACAACTACCCTGGGAGGGGACTTTTTACAATTTCTTTATTTTAAGTGCTACGACAGTGCAACCTACATTCAATTAAAGCTTGTGACTTGGACTTTCACTTTTCACACATTTCCTGCCCAATTGGGTGACTTTTACAATTTCTTTATTTTAAGTCCTCAGCAAATAAGGACTGTAAGTTTGGGTACACCGATAACATGCGGGTATAGCCGTATTTGTGTACAAATATATAGCCTTCTAGTTCTCATTCTAATTCAGTTTTTAAACTTAAAAGTATAATTTTTATAAGTGAAAGTGCCTTTTTCCAGAAAAAAATCATGTTACTTTTGCGAGTACATCCCCATTGTTTTAAATGAACGAAACTGGTACACATCTAAGCCGCCGAATCGCGTTCTCAATTCGGGCATGTGTTTTACGCGAATGCATTATCGCGCAATTATTGAGGATCTACAAGCGTGCCACTATTGCGTGTCGGTGCGCTCACTGCCTTATATGACTATGCACTATCGTGTCATAATGGACATTTCGTGTATTCTTGACAAGACGCACCAACTGAATTGGAATGTGAAATGGTTTTCCTTTATGCATTTGGGTCTGAACTAATTTGGGTCTGAATGTTTGAGAAGCTATGTGTTCTTTTAAACATAAATCAATAGTAATAGTTAATAGTTTCAAGAGCCTGGTTCTGTACATGCATTTTTGAATTTCTGTCTTTCATGCCACATGACATGGCGATTTATATAGATCCTTTCACATACCATACTTAAAATGTCTCTATCCAGACATCTTAGATGGCTCATCAAGTTGCCTCTATTCATAAAACCATCTTCTTACAAGCTGTAATAATATATCAAAATGATTGGTACCCATCAGTTTTCAGTGGTTATGAACATGACTGCCCCATCAAAATACAACAAACAATCTGCATCTGCATACAATTTATTGATTAACAATCATACCGTACAATAAATTATGACTATTTTAAGGGAACCAAACTTTGCATATGGAAACAGACTTTTCAAAACCAATCATTTTGATACAGCTTGTTTATGGTTTGACCATGCATGGACTTAGTAGAGACTACCTTTATGGTTTGATCTTTGAGTGAATTCTTTTATGTATATTTAAAGAGTCTTTTCTTGTAAATGCCTTGTCACATGTCTGACACTTAAATGGTTTCTCTCCAGTATGAATTCTCATGTGATTTATCAGTTTAGCCTTTTCATTAAACGTCTTGTAACAATGAATACATTGGTATGGTTTTATTCCTGTGTGTGTCCGTATATGTACTTTGAGATTGCTCTTTTGGTTGAAACCCTTTCCACATGTATCACACTTATATGGTGTCTCTCCTGTATGAATTCTCATATGATATTGCAGATAATCTTTACGTGTAAAAGTCTTCTTACACTGCATACACAGGTATGGTTTGATTCCTTCATGTAACCTTACATGTAAATTGAGGTTACTCTGTTGGGTGAACCCTTTCCCACATGTAGGACACTTATAAGGCCTTTCACCTGTATGAATTCTCATGTGTGTTGTCAAGTGAGCATTTGATTTACATCTCATACCACACATGTTACACTTGTATGGCCTATCAGTAGAATGCTGTAAGTCTTTTTGTATTCCGTTGCCATTCACATTCCCCTGATGATGTGATGTTCTGTCATGCATCTTAACATTAGATACTTTATCACTGCCATTCACATGTTGATGACTATTCACAGATTGAGATGATGTACCATGACTGCTCTGCAAATCACAATAAGTTATTTCTCCTTTACTTTCCTTTTGCTTACTTGCTAGATGATGAAATGTAACACTTTTTGATCTTGGGATTGTTGTTGCATTATGTTTGCCCTGTTGGGATGACACCACTTTGCACAAAGTTCTGCCTAGCATTGGAGATGATCTTGATTGGTACATAGTTAGATCAACATGTTGACGGTGCCGATACTTCAGATGCTTCAGAAGAAATAACCGACCTGTGAAAGCTATGCTGCAAATCTCGCATTGATGAAAAGTACCATCTGTGGAAATAGAAGATAAAATGTCATTGTATTATTGGGGTAAATACATATAGTAGGGAATCCAGATGTCAAGGAAAGGGCTAATCCAGATTTTCAGATGAGGTTACATGAATGGGTGACACTATAGGGCACATCTTCCATAGAAGGTATACGGATTTAAAATGGAATAGGCGTATGAAATGGGGTCTATAAAGTTCTCATTTGGGACCAGACTGATGTCCAGATGTTAAATCCATATCTTCTCCCCTTTTGTTTAATCACTCATCCACATAAGGCCAAGAAAAAAAAATTGTTTGCTTGCCCTCAATTGAATTTTAACAATTGGGTAGGTCGGTCGGGATTTCTTTTTTTTTTCCTTTTTTTTTAATTACTAGGAAACTCTAATGTTTGTATTAATTAAGGCTCAAAATATGAAAAATCAGACAATTTTGGTGTCAAAATGAATCAACTAATATTAGAAAACAACTTAAATGTTGAACACAAGCTCTAAAATACATTTTTTTTTTACATCTTCAGAATGCAAAAATTTGAAAATAAAAAAAAACTTTTTCAGGAATTTCCAAAAATAGGGTCGGTATTCTTTTGTACAGTAAATAGAAAAAACAAACTTTTTTGGATCTGATTTCCAAAATTAGGGTCGGTCGGTTGAGGGCAAGCAAACAACTTTTTTTTTTTGGCCTAAGGCATGTCCTTTTGACATGTTTGAGCACACACAATTTGGAAAATGGTATAATAAAAGTGACCATTTTCTGGCTGTGATGGCACGTACCAGAAGCGTAGGTAGGACTCTATTAGAAGGGTTGTTCAATATTAATTGGTCCCAAATATGTCTGGGGAAGACATTGACCTTCAACTGTGAAAGAACTATTATTATTGAATACCAGGGTTTGGTTTTTGCCGACAAAGTGGCAAAAACTGACAAAAACCTGTTTCTGCCAAGTGGTTAAAACTGCGGTTAAAACCATGGTTTTTTCCATCTGCTGCAAAAATCTGCGAACCCTAATAACTACCAAATAATTATTATGAATATCAATCTTCTGGCATTTGCTTGTAATACCAACATTGATCCACCAACCAAAATGACATTTGCTCAACTGCAACATTGGCGACCAATGCCAGCCTTAGCCTAACATACAGGTAGTCTTGCTAGCTATAGGTAATTGGGTCCAGAGCACATATTTCACTTGCTTACCATTTTTGAACTTTTCTTCTTCTATCCCCAACTCTTTTGCATACTCTTCTCCATAATACACCAGCAGTTCTTTTCCTGCATAGATTGGTTTAAAGCTTCTATAATAAATCTGACCACGGTACTGGTATGCTATCAGGTTCTGCTCCGATTCATTTCTGGCACAATTGACATAGCGCATCCAATTGGCTTTGTGCTTGTTTCTTCCATTGATGTAGTGTGTTCTCTTCTTGTCATTAAAAATCTGAAGTCAAAGTACAAAATTAATGAATATCAAACAAACAATAATGTAGGGCATTATGGTCCTGATGATCTGTTTTGTTTGATTGTTTGTGTTTGTTCCCAGAAGGAAAAGTCAACAAAAGAGCACAATTTCTTGCTAATACAGATGCAACTGCCAAATGAAACCTTCAAAATGGTCATGAATCAGATGTGTTGGCATCATTTTATTTGGATGCATTTCCTAAAGATTCCAATTCAGGAAATTTCCTGAAAATTCTCATTGCTGCTTATTAAAGTCCTGGATGAGTGTACTCGTTTCCAGAAGCAGGTTTTAGGCTAGCTTCAGACTCCGTATTGTACGTACAATATTGTATGTACAATACTTTTCGTGACGTCAAAAAGTATTACACGTGCAATAAATATACGTGCCACGCTACGAGTTGAATCAGATTAAATAACGCGCTATAACCCTGACGGTTCATTGTTTGCTAAATCCAAGCGAGGTCACCAGAAAATCTATGCAAGAGAAATTTCTACTGCTGCTGATGAAAAATCCTAAAGTGCGTTTGGAGGTTTTTTCTGCACTTTACCAGTAGCCCTAATAAATTCATAAAACAATAAAAATCAAATAAAGATTTAGGGCAAATGTTTTTACTCACTGCTCATCTGATCCACATTCCCAGGAAACTAAATACCGATACTCCTTAGTTTTTCCCTGACTTTCCAGACATAATTATGAGTAAACATCAAATTTAATGTTTACAAAACAATCAAATATATATACATTCTTTTGCATTTTGTACATAAATATTGATATCAATAATGTAGGCCTACAAACATTAAAAAGGGGGCCTAAGAGTATGTCTATTTTTAATCATATACTAATTCCGCCATGCCCAAACATATCTTATTATGAAATCGTGTAATGGAACCCAAATTCCAATCAAAAATAAAAACAAATTTGTAATCAAATACACTAGGCCTATACATTGTATTATAGGAATTTAATAGATGGTTCATTTTAATAAATAAATAGATTAACACGGGTAATGGACAAGAAATATTTGGCAATACCGGATTTACCAGAGAGCCAGTGGATAAAGAAATTAATTAAAATTAAAACAAATTAAATGAGAAAATGAAAGCAAGGACATTTGGCGAGTATTGTTTTAGAATTCGAAGGAGACCTAAATGTTATCCTGGCCCCAGGACACTGATTAATGTAAATTTGACCCATAGTTATTTTATCTACTTTTGCCAGCATTCAACCTGTTCAATGTGATGTATGCCTATTTTTAATAAAATTCCGAAATCTGACGTTGTACAGGGTGTCCCAGAATGATCTGTACCGGGAAAGATGGAATTTTTTAGGTATGAAGGACATGTTGAATGGTTATATTGTTTTGCATTTTAAGTTCTACATATAGTTAGCTTTCTCAGATTTTTTAGTTTTTAAAAATTTGACGTTTCTAGTAGAAGTTATAGAAGATTGCGTAAAAATGATGAATTCTAAGTTTTGACAACGCAACCTATTTTGAAAATCTGTAACATTACTAACCGTTCAGCACAAAGTTATTTGGAAAAAGTTATGCAGGTATTTTAGTTGTGCCCTGTTCATATTTCCACTAAATAGCCGATATCTATCTATTATTTATGACGTTACTGAAGCAATCATTATATGGAATTAAGGATTTGTGGCCTAATCCAATTCTCTCTTTGGCGGTAGTTTTAAATATAGTTATTGTGGTGTGAGGTCCATGTCATTTGAAATGCTTGCAGAGATCGAATTGGTTGTGGTACAGAAAAGTCGGCTCCTCAATTTACTGTACAGCAGCGTGGATTTCTTTCAAAACTTACTGGCAAACCGCAGCTATGTTGAGACGCAAAGAAGATTCATTAGACGATAGTGTATAACGAAAGAAGTTTGACGAGCACGGAACTGTCAGGAATCGGCAGAGTGAAGCTTCAGGTGCTCGTAAGACTGTAAGAACTAGAGCGAACATTGCAGCTGTCCGGCAAGCTTTAAGGCGCAACCCCAACAGTAGTTGTCGTCGAAATGCTGTGCCAAACATCCCACGTTCTTCATTTCATCGTATCGTGCCATTTTTCAAAGGTATGCGAAGTCGTTTTTCATCGATTTTACATTATTGCATGCCACCCCAAAACAAATAAAGGTAGCGTGCTGAAATTAACAGAATAGGTAGGAGACATATCCAACATTATAATGCTGGTATCAAAAATAGATACACTGCCCGTCTTCTATTTTTAGTTATTTTTGCAAACACGGTACAAATCATTCTGGGACACCCTGTATCGTGCACAAATTATGATTCGAGACTATTTCATTTGACACGGTTGTATGGATTTCAGAAGATCGGTCCTATAATAGATATCGATTAGAGAATTACAGCAAGAGGCTTTGAGGATGCCGTAATCCTCTTGACCATCAATCAATCAGAGAGACATATTTCAGAAATATATTCGTAGGATTGAAACTCTTTCAACTCTGAAATATATATTTCAAGTAATCTCGTTTCACACTTTGGCTTGCAATAAAGCCACGAAGGGGCGGTAATGTTAATATATGATTTCAGTCAAATATTGGTGCAAATATACGATTTCGGTCAATTAACTATTTGGCTATCCTTTGCCCAAAATTATGAAATGTTTATTAGTAACAACAACTCTTAGGAGGGATTTGAGTAATTTTAGCGAAATAATGAGGTTAGGCCTAAATAAAAGAAAACCCACTTACAATTTTGGACGCTTAACTGTGGTGTTCTAGGGGAATTAAAATATCACAATTAACATGTTTAATTCAAAATCGTTGTCCTATAAGCACATGTTCAGATTGTGTGAACATTACAAATACAAACAATGAGGTTGAAAAATAAATAGCCATTTAAAAATGATTTTAAAAGATCGTCTATTTTGTAGCTTTATGACACTGAATAGGCCAAATATCTGCCTCTGACGAAAAAAAAATGTTTTCCATGCTGATTTGTTTTTGTAACAAGTACCGTATGTCATTTCAAAAAGAAAGAAAAAAAGGCGGATATTACTTTTAAAAAACTCAACGCATTACTATTAATACGCCTATAATTAATGAATGAAAAAGTATAGAAGGCGTTGCATCCGGTTCTGATGAGGGGAGGGGCACAAGCCGCTTTCGCAGTTTTCCTATGGGATTTTCTAATGTTTCAGATCAATGGGGGGCTTCGTGCCCCTAACGCCACGGTTACTGCATTAACACGTTTATGGATGTATTGTGATGATCATAAGTAGGCCTATCATAACATGCCTCAACGATATCAATATGTAAAAAGGTGTTGCAAATTCATAACACAGCGTGTTATAATGTAACGAATGCTATGCCAAAACTTTAAAAATTAACAAAAATATCAGTATCAATAAAATCAGAACCAGAATCAATACAAAGGCCTACAAATAATACTTTTAAACTTTCTAAATCAATATATGACTAAATATCAAGATAAATGAATCTCTAAATCAATTAATCAATCAGTTATCAATCAATCAATCAATCAATCAATCAAGCAAGCAAGCAAGCAAGCAAGCAATCAATAAATAAATAAATAAATAAATAAATAAATAGGCCTAAATAGATAAATCTATAAATAAATAAATAAGATCTGAATGTGCCATTTATATTATTATTACAATTTTACTATTATAAATATTAGTATTAATACGACGTATTATTAACTTTAAAAAGGTGCCCATTGATTATATAATAATTCAAGTACAGTTGAATCATGGTAGGTATTATGATACCTATATGGTTGAATACAAGAAGACATTAAAAGATGTTCATCATTCCGTGCACTCACTAAATTTAGAACTCTTAGAAATTAAGCAACCTATGATTGTAGCAAAATATATATTTTCCCGGTACATACTATTTATTGCACGTGTAATACTTTTTGACGTCACGAAAAGTATTGTACATACAATATTGTACGTACAATACGGAGTCTGAAGCGCGCTTTAAGACCTTTTAGATTAGAATTCAAGGTCTGTTGAGTTTTTACCAATGAACGGAGATGTAAGCCTTGCATCATCAGTCTATAATATCGAATTGATTAATTCAAATTAAACAATTCATTGATGTTAGCACTGGGTAGTAGCCATTACTGCCAGTAGACAGGAAGTCTAGAAAGTTGACCTCAACGCTGTAGGTGGTCTTCCTGTACTTTTAAATGGGACAGCAGTAACCTTGGGCATTTTTTAGACCAAAATTTTGGCTCTTTCAGATTTTTTTAAAAGTTTGTGAGAGCATAACAAGACTATCCGTCGATGGATTTTTATTTCCGTCGCTAGATATGTTTCAAATTTAGTTTTTCATAACATATTAAAAAGGCAGAGACCCCTGATGTATAATAAATTAGCTAGGTAAGTTTTGAGTAACATTGATGAAAATTATCAAAAAAGTGCCTATACTTTTGTGTGTGTATGGTCCATCACCTGTCACTTGGTAGTCTTGTAACATGTCTAATGGCGCTGCTCATGGCCACTCGATGAATTGTTTAATTCGAATTAATCAATTCGATATTATAGACTGATCATTGCTGTTTTCACATTTTATATTACCACTGATCCAATGCACTTTTTATAAAACTTAGCTTACCTCCCAAGCATATCCACTTTCTCTTCCAACTCTTTCGTTGACAACAATCTCCCCTCCATAGGGACCAAATCGCACTCCTTTTGGAATAAACTTCTCTGTCCATACTCCAACACCAGCTCCTTCAATACCAGCCTCCTTAACAACCAACCCAGGTGGTAGACTGAGTTGAGCACGGTTCTTACATTTAGATGGTACTGGAGTGTCTTCAATGACAGTCAGAGGGTGAGTTGGACAATCATCTTCATACAGCTCATGACAGTCTTCACAAACTGCATAAAATGTGTAACAACAATAATGCATTATTAAAAAACAAGCGACATGTCAGTAGTGCAGATGCCAGATTGCTAAAGTGTACTTTCATATTTCCATTTTCAAAATCATAAAGATTTCAACATATTATGCACACTCAGTTTGATAAATAAGACCTGCTCCCACAAAACGGAACAAAGAACAAATCCGGAACATTACATCCGATAGAGCTTTGGGGACATCATTTAGTGGCAGCAGGATTCATATACATCCATTCCTATCACAGGTAAGGGGATCAATTCAACAACTTTGAATTTTGTTACATGATTTGATGTTAATTTGACAATGTATGACTGAGGCGTCCTACAACAAAAGGTTTACATACGTAAATAAACAGTTGTTCAGGGGGCATAGTTTTGTGGTGTCCATGATAAGGATATTTCCTAATCAGATCATTTGCAAACAAGAGGGTACAAATTGCAAATAAATACAATTTTGTACACAAAATTGTGCATGGAACCCACATAAATTTGCACTAAATATTACTAATTTGGTCATAATAAAGGGGAATTTTGGCCTTGAATGGTCTCTCATAATTACTAACTGTGTTGAAATGTGAGCAAAGCACGCAAAAATTTTGACTGTCAGTTTGGAGGGGGTCCTGAATCAATTGATTTATGCAGGCCCTACAAAATTGGTCCAGCACCCGGGCACTTGACCCTAGTAACTTACACCCCTGAAGGTGCAATTAGTAACTGCATTTACAACTCTATGCAGTTGACAACAGGTATAGTGCCAAATTCAAACTTTGCTCTCACTGTATCAAATACTCACAAACATAGATATCGTCTTCTGCTGCTTCTAGGTCTTTGTAGGATTTTCTTGTTCCTTCTCTTAAGGAGTAACGTCTTGTACCTGTCATGTTAATAAATGTAAACAATTAATTTACATACTGACTCTGATAGCTAATACTTAACATGTTTCTAATTACAATAAAAGTGCACAGGTAAGGTGACAACAAGCTGACAGCAATGTTCATAAACAAAGGCAAAGGACTGGTTTATCAGTATGCTCACTTATAATCACTTCACTTTACATAGCCTTTTTTGCCCCTTACCCAATTGTGTGCAAGTTTACAACACTGTAATCCTCAACAAAACAGGCAGGCAAAGAACAATTCCAGTCAACTGTTTGGGATGTCATCATGATCACATGTGTCCTCAATTATATACTAATACTATATACTTTATTGAACATAAATTTAAAGTGGTCTTGATTATGTCACATTTATTGGACCAAAATGCCATTTATGATAAGGAAAGTGATGACTGATATGAGTCATGTTCGTGTTAACATGGTTAGGCTAATGAAATGAAATGATTAGTTTCCCGTCACATTTTGCTCAGTGAAATATGAGGTCATGATTTCATGATTCATTATTTTGGAAATTTTCATTATTGTCAAAACTTTCATTTAAAGGGCTATTACCTATATTGTTGATGAAAGGCCATCTCAAAACAGGTTATAATGCTAAGATCATCATGATCATCATTACAGACATTTTGCAACAGATTGAGAAAAGATTTTGTTTTTATTAAAATGAAAAACAAATTGCAATTTTTGTAATCACTAGAAACATGATGAGGTAATCCTTAAATTTCCATTATTTACCACATCCACTACCCTACAACTAAGAAATCTGCTGATTATGATCAGTTTCAATTTTGATTATTTCCATCTCAATTTTCAGATAATTGACTTTTTATGAAAATAATGAAAGTTTTGGTCAAATTGAAAAAAGTGATGCAGGCGGGTGACGGGAAACTAATAATTTCATTATGATAGGCATGTGTAAACATGATGCTTAAAAGTCATAACTATATTGTGAAACAATCTGATAGCCCGGTCTGATAGTGGTGGCTCTAAGAAGGTTAGATGTTACATAAAGATTCCAAGTGCATACTGCCAACTGTTTGGGATGACATCATGATCACATGACCCCTCAATCAGTACTTTATTGAACATAAATTTAAAGTGGTCTTGATTATGTCACATTTATTGGACCAAAATGACATTTATAATTTTAAAAAAGAAATTGATGACTGATATGAGTCATGTTCGTGCTAGCATGGTTACGGTGTAAACATGATGCTTAAAAGTCACTGTAAAACAATCTGATGGTGCAGGGTCAGAATTTTGTTTGTGGCTCTGAGAAAGTTAGATGTTTATAGATAATTAATTAATTGGATTTGATACAGCTACATAATGCTTTACAAATCTGTTTCGTAAGGCCACAGGGCCTCACTCTTCAGAAGCACATAACCATATCTTTATAGATAAAGATTTCAAGTGTCCTCCAGATATGATCTATATAACAATTGGTAACATGGTTTATAGCAGGGTTGTCACCAGGACCAAAAAGTACTGGTTAAAATATTGAAGGCGAAGCGTAGCTTTAGTAACACTAGGGGTCAGGGAATAGGCTTTGAGGGTACCACCCCCCCTGATGAAATATCATCATCCACTTCCAGCGCCGTCCAGCGTAGTGACAACCCTGGTTCATAGGCCAACAATTAATGCTCAAACACTAAACACTAAATTCTATGTTGTACCTGTCTCATTCTGCATTTCCATGGTTGTCTTTCTCTTCTTAGGAGGTGCTTGTTCAACAGTACATACAGCCTCGTCATCTTCAAAGTCACTTATGTTAATATTAGCAAGTTGTTCAAATGCATCATCGCTGTCATACATAGGTGGTCTGGAGAATGTTTCTGGCTTTTTCTGAGTTAAATAATATTTTTAAAAGTTGAGCATTTGAAGGAGTTGTCACAATCATGACTTGACATTAGATTTTAAACATGGTATAGAACACCCAGCATTTTCCCGGAGCATTTACTAAACAAGACAATTATTTTCAATTTTTTTATCATGCCATTAACAAATCTTCAAACACTTAGATTTTATCAGGGTAAAATTATGAGAAAGTGGTACTTGGGTAGCTATAAAAAACAAAATCTCATTTCTGTCACTCCTAAGGAATAACCTCTTTTAGGAAAGAATGGCTTCATTTGAGGATGAACAGTTACTCCCTATTTAAAATGATATCATATTCCGCAATTTTATTTGGAAGGTTAATCAAAATATATGAAAGAGAAAATGGAAATCATCCAAAACACTATACCCTCACCCCCTGTCCAAAACACATAGTTGCTCTTCTTAAACGCTGTGAAATGTAGGGGCGTAGCCAGCTTTCTTGGTCAGGGGGGGCAAAATAAAAGTTTTGGGGCACAGACGAAAAAAATTGCAGTTGTATCATACAATACATAGAGACTGTATGTCTTCGAGCTTCCCGAAAAGGGCCTTATTGGGAAGATGTGCGTGCGCAGCATGAAAAAAATGGTATTTTACACTATTTTTGCCCATTATCCAGCTAAAAGGGCTTTATTGTTGGGGTGTGCGCATGTATCGCGTAACAATTTTGTATTTTACACTATTTTGGCCCTGAATTTTGCTAGAAAAGGGGTTCCTTGCCCTTTTTCTTTTCCTTTGCCCTTCTGATTTTCTCTTTCATTTTTTGTCAGAGGGGCACTTTTTCTTTCATTTTTTTGCCCCCCTGGTTACGCTACTGGTGAAATGGTTCTCTAAGTAATTTTGAGCTCACTTTGTCATCATTACTTACCATTTCTCTCTTTTGTCCTCTGTTTTTCAAGGGTACTTTAAAATTCTTCTTACGAGCTGGATAGAATAAAACATGAAAAAATAAGTGAACTGTTATTAAAATGTCCATCCAGGGGTGCAATTTCATTGAACTTTATGTGAATAGAAATTGTTTTACACAAACTTAATTTAATCAGTTGAATAAAAGCCATATTATAGCATTTCCATAAGAAGTTGTATTTTTTTGGAATAAAATGTTAGTTTTCACTGTCAGATATATATGTCCTCTTTTAATTTGGGCCCAAACAGACGAGGCAATACAAAGAAAATCGCTATTTAATACCAGCTCATGTCGCCAATTGATGCGAGCAGTGACGGTCAAGCAATCATTTGAACACGAGTCTTGTTGGCTCTTTTGATATGTCACGACTGCCAGCCCGTACACCATATACGTACTGTGTTATCCTGTTATGCACATCGTATGCGTGTTCGACTAATATTCCATCGTAATAATAAAACAACGGTTCCTGCGGTAGTGCTATGATGCATCCTATGTTGCATTTGGGCTTTTCAGTAAACACCAAAATCAATGGGTACCAAATGAAACTTTTAGGTAAAGTAGGCCTACTTCTGAGAGTTACTAGTACTAATTAACCTCACATTTAGTCATATAACCTAAACAAAACCCAATTTTTGTGTCAAATTTATTCAACTTTTGTACCATATAATTATGTCACCAGTTTAGCTTCAATATGCCATTTGTACCATAAACTTCTTTTGTTGCCAAAAGGTGCTGGATTCACTATACTTATTCCCCCCACCCCCTGTCGGCAGGGTCAACAAAATTTATAAATACAAGAATCTAAATGGATTCTTAATTGCACTTGGTTGCAAATTTCTGACCCTGGTCGGCAAGTGCGACAAGGCTGTTGGTGCAGTTTACAAACCTAACCATCATGAACAATGCCTGGCCCCTCATTTATTTATTATATTTGCCTCCTCTTGCCCCCCAAATGAAATTGTCTAGTTATGCCACTGATAATGAGGTAAAGTGAAAGAAACCCACTAGGTTATTTTTTGTCACAATTGCTGTGTTTAACTCTGTACAACAAATTTGATTGATTCCATTTTGGGAGTGGACAAGTATATATACCAAAAATCAGGTTTGTAAACTAGATGTTTATATCAAGTGCCTTTTTTTCCAAATTTCACCATTTTTGGCCTGATGAGCAAATCTTACATAATTGCTTTAATACTTACATCTGCTTCCTCCAGGCTGCCAGTTGTCAGCATCTTCATCACTGTCATCATATGAAATCTTGTTTTTTTTTCTTCCAGACGATCTCATGAAATCAGGTGGTGGGACATTCAAACCTGAGAAAATCAAAATAGCAAACAATTGACCAAAAATATTAGAATTTTGTTTCAAAATTCAATTTTCAAAATTAAACTTGATTTACTTTAAAGTATAAAAAAAAATGCTACATTTATTTTATTTATTTTTTATTTACACAGATGTGCAGAGCTGCTAACATTTGAATGTAATGTAGAAGAATTCTGCGAAGTGCAAAAAAAGCTTAGGATGTGGCGCTCCTTGCGTGGGATCAGCGCCCCTGAAAGCTCCTGGATGTTTGCTTTTTAAGACCCTTAAAAATGCCTTTCCAAGGCTCTCAACCGTTTTTGTTTTTTAAAGAACAGGGCAGTGGGCGTTGATTTTGTTTTGATTTTTTAGCCAGATAGCTGTAAATGCAGAAGATTTAGCCATATGGCTGTAAATGCAAAAGATTTAATATGTTTTGCAGAAGACAGAAGAGTGTCAGCAAATGAGGAAGTTGGCAGCTCTGAGCTGCTCTAGATGTGTGGAAACCATTCAGAAAGTATTGCATTATTAGTACTATAGGCCCAGTGGCACATGCCCCATGTCCCAAATTGAAGTGGACATTATTTTTGAAAAATCTCTCCGAAAATTGCTAAAAATGGCCAGTGCCCCCTCAAACAGGCTCAGTTTAAGTTTGCAAAATATTTGTCAATGTCAACATTCTGTTTATAATGTTTTGCATCAAGTTTTCTAAAAATGTTTCTGAATGTTATTTTAAGCATTTTTTATATCCTTTCATTGTAAGTAACCCGACATTGAAATATTTTCTGCAAACCGTTTTGTGTTTGCTGGGTAGTTGAAAAGGAATAAAGCAGGGTCAGACTTTTGTTTTGCAGTGCAAAAATCAATCTTGATTTTTGCAGAATAACCAACAAACACAAAAACGTTTTAAAAACGTTTTAAATAAGTTATATTTTGGCTTTTGGTTTTGGTAAAACGTTTTAATAACATTAAAATGTCGGGTTATATAAAGGTCATGAAAACGTTTTAAAGCGTTTGGTATGAAAATACACTACAACAATATTTTTAAAATGTTTTCAAAATGTTAATGTAAACTATTTTTGCAAACATTTTTTCCAAATGCTCTTAAAATGTATTTTTCAAAGCGTTTTAATAACATTTAAATGTCGGGTTATATAAAGGTCATAAAAACGTTTTTTAAAACGTTTTTGCAAATATTTTGGGCAAACATTTTTCGCAAAATATTTTGTCAACCCCAAAATAACATTCTGTTTAGAATGTTTTGTATCAAGTTTTCAAAAATGTTTTTGGAACGTTATAAAAACGTTTTTATACCCTTTATATAACCAGACATTTAAACGTTTTCTATAAAACATTTTGTGCTTGCTGAGCAGTTGATTATCAAGAAATGTTTTTTATTGTTGTGAAAACGTTTTATACCCTTAATATACCCTTTATATAACCCGACATTTAAACGTTTTCTAACAACCTTTTATAACCTTTTGCAAATGATGTCGAAAACGTTTTGTGTTTGCTGGGAAATTTGCGGGAATCATTTTGATTCTTGCAAATTAACTTGTAAACTACAAAAGTTTGCAAGAATCAACTAGGATTCGCGCAAATCTGTTTACAAGAATCACTGGGATAATTGATTCTCGGATTCTTGATCAAAATTCTGACCCTGATAAAAAAGAGCACAATCTCAGTCAACAGCTTAAAAGCAAAAAGGAACATTTTATTAGTAACTTGAGCCAAAACAAACTCTTACCAACTTTGATCATCATTTCATAGTTCTGTTTCATATTCCTCATTCTGAGTCTCTCATACTCAGAGAACTTTGCAAACTCTGCTGCAGTAAAATAAACTTCAATTCCATGGTTGTCTTCTCCTGATGAACTCATCTTGCCCTGCACAATCTGTTATATTACTGGTACATGAATGAATCTGAAAAATGAAACTCTGAAATGAAGCAAAATTTAACTGTGAGTGCAATTAACTGTGAGTGTGAATTGATTTGGTTAGGTACCAGGGTAGATCTATGGGGTGCCTCCCCTCCCCCAAATAAAAAAGGATCTAATTCTAAGATATATAAAAAAATCCATTTTCACTTGTAACTTAAAAAGTTGTACCTTTTTTTAATCTCATAATTTCCCTCAATTCATGAGTTATTAAGCACTACCCTTCTAATAAAGTGCTCTTGATTCCAACATGTTTGGCAAAGACCCTGATGCAAACCAAAACCCTGATGCAAAAGTAAAATTTTTGTCCTTATTACTATTAGCAAGGGTGTCATTAAGTCAACATGTGGTAAGTCATGAAGTAGGGTCAGGTCAGGGGGGGGGGGTAATTTGGAAACACCCATTTTCCCTCTATTTTATCACAATTTTTTAACTTCACCTAGGATTATTGGGGGGCTGAAAGGTATTCCAGCCCCTGCACCAAAATTATTGAGGGGGCTGAGCCCCCGGTTCCTAAGCCTATAGGATTGCTGCGTAGTAGTTCATTATCACATCAATGGCAGTGGTTGTTTTCAGCAAGGCTCTTCAGCGGTATGCCGATTTGGTGCTGATGTAACTGCTGTTTATGGTGTATTATTCAATGGAAATGGGGTTTTGATTGGCTAATTCATGAATTTGAAACACATGTTATCATCACATTGGCACCTCATCCACTGGCTATGCATGGTCAAGCACTCAAGCTCCATAGCGGTGATACTAGCGGCATTGTGTGACAGGCCTCAAAATACTTTTTTGATTATTATTTTCATGGAATCTGTCAAAAATAGCCCTCATGTGTGTATTTTGCAATGGACAATTTTTATCCATGGGGCTATTTTTTGAAAATTGGGGGTGAATCGCCTTTGCCCCCTTGTATTTTGATCCGTGCATTGTGTGACATATGGACACCGCTGAAGGAATTTGTTGAAAAAGCTTAGGCCTACTATTATTTTTTTTAAAGTACAGCGCTAATTCCAATCTGCAAAAGTGCAATGTTCATGCTTGTTAAATTATTCCCCCATGCATATTTTTATTGCAGTACACTGTTGGCAGGGCACCCTTTTTAAAGGGTGCCACTTGGAAATTTGGAAAATCCTTAAAAGGGTGGGGGTTTAAACTTTGTTGGTAAAAAGGGTGGATTGATATAAAGGGTGGGAGTAAAATAAAAAGGGTGGGAGTGCCACCTACAATATATTTTCATTGAATGATAAAATCATCCTACATGTAGTTTCCAAGTGCCAAACCACAAAAAGTGCCCAACCAAAATTTCATTTGATGCATGTTTACATCCACTAGGCTATTGTGTGATGATAGGTGCAGAACTTGGTGTACTTAATTTACTTTGAACCAAATTGCCTGTGACTTCATCAATGTATACAAAGCAAAAAGTGGTGGGGGTCAGGAATTTTCAGTGTAAAGGGTGCCTCAGTATAAAGCGTGGGGGTCAGGAATTTTCAATATATTAAGGGTGCCTCAATAAAAAGGGTGGGGTAAAATAAAAAGGGTGGGGGTCAAACCCCACAGCCAAGTATGAGTAGGCCTACTCTAAAATTTTCAGTACACCTTTGTCACGAGCGCATATACTACTGTGATGTTGCAAAGTCAAAGCTAACAACGCGCGTACGACGCAAAGTTCATTCATACATTTCCACTCGGCAACAGCAGATCTATAGCCTCAGCAGCCAATCAGAGACACAAGTGCGTTCAACGCAGTAAATACACGATGTAAGCTTAAAATATGCTCTTGTCAAAATATTAGGCCTATACCTTGGGAGCTTTATATTATATAAAGCTCCATGTCTATACTACCCATGCTTATGCCCTTATGTACAAAAACAAAATACTGCACTCTGTCGCATGCGCACACGTATGTTTATATAGCAAGGCCAAGGGCGCTGGCATTTTCTTCAGAAGGGGTGGGTCCCAAATGCAAATATACTGGGGGGGGGGGCAATAGAATATTTAGACCAAAAATATACTCAGCGATGGAGTATATATTCAGCTGTACGGTACCGGTATCATCTCAGACTTCATGTGCATGCATATAATCTGACTGAGAATATAGCCAAATAACCTCCCAGACCAGTCCCACATCAGACAACATATAAGCATGCATGCCAAAACCCAAAACATGATGAATAATTATGGTACAACAAAAGCAAACGCCAAACGGTGTTGGTTTTCTCTGCAGAGAATAATGGCTGGAACTGTAAGGCCCTCAGTGTACAAAACAATAGTGATTTCCATATTTCATGATTTCCATATTTCATTGAAGCATGAAAATGAAAGCTTTGACATGCAGGCAAATGCCATGAATGCATTGGTCATGATCAATTGACGAAGCTTCCTGTTAAAATGAGTCCATACATGCCATACATCATGTACATTGTCATGAATACATGATTGTATGCATGTATGTAGGCTAGGCTAGCCATGCCCATGCATGATTATCTTGGGCTTGGCCAGCGGCCCCACTTAACAAAAAACTAATTTAGCTCAGGCTCATCGGTTACTTTACCCAATAATATTGGTGATATTATTTATTTCTTAAATGTTTACCAAATCATGAAATTCGACCATCCATGCTACCACTTTCTTGATTCTCGTCTGCCCGGGCCACAAATTTCAATCAATCAAAATTTAGTGCTGGGCGATACTTTTGTTTATTGTTCTGCGCTGCGCCACTCGCGTGTACGCGTGCCATTGGTTAAAAAATGTCTTGAAAATACTTTTTGCATGGGCCCGTAAGGCTGCATGTAGGCCTATGGCCTCTAAAATTAACTAAATGTGTTGGTTCTCGTCCTACAGAGGATTTTCATGAATTGATAAGGGAGGGAGGTTTTTTTTCAATGTAAAATTGGGCGGATAATTATTGCACACCCCCTATAGAGGAGTAAATTTTCAATCAAAGAAATGTCTGGATTCCAAGTCTGCTTTCTGAAAGCGACTAGAATTCCAGTTGTTAGGACTATATGTCACTTGAAAAAACTTGGAAATCCAATTTAATGAAGGAAAAATCTCGGAAATGTCCAAAATGAGCTCTCAAATAATAAGGATTTCTGATTTTGAACTATTTTTCTGATGGATTTATTCGCCTTTGGATACTTCCAACAATCACGACTGTACAAAAAGTCCGGAAATCCGAACTCCTCTATGGCCATGTGTTTTGAACTCGCCACCCTTGGCGTTACATCACATATAGGCCCTATTATGAATTTTTACACCAATCAAGTTTCAAATTAGAATATCTCCACAACTATCAACCCTAAACTAGCAAAAGTATACATTTTAGGAAAGCTGAAGGCAAAAGCAATTAAAAAAAACACATTTCAACTCATTGTACATAGGGCAGGCCTTCTCAACTGGCGGCGCGCGCGCCACTTGTGGCGCTTGGAGTCAGTCGAAGTGGCGCACAAAGTGGCGCACGGTAATTTTAATATTTTTTTCACATAAATCTTGAACAAAAAAGAGGTGAAAACTAAATCTGGGCCTTTAAAAAACCTTAAAATCCATGAGCTTCCGGGGCGCTGCCCCCTGGACCCCCGATAAAACTTCAGCACTATTCCGTACCCGCTATGCGCCCACTCTAACTCACAAAGTCCTCAGGCGCCCTTAAACATTTTGGCATTTCATGATCACAGAAATTTTCCAGTTGGCGCTTCAAATAAACTAGTTGAGAAGGCCTGGTATAGGGTGACCTTGAAGTTATACAGGGTGGAATAAAAAAATCCAAATAAAAAATGGGTCACTTAATGCATTGCTTATTACTAACTTGCAGTTATAAACTGAAAGTAAATAACATTGATTTGGTTAGAAGTTAGGAGGAGCCTACTGACTTTGGAAGAAAAAAATTCAGAGCTGTTTGGTAATCTCGGAATACAGGGTGTCCCAAAATATGTTCAAATTTTTTTACAATTCAACATATTTTGAACTGAAACATTTTACCCCTAACCCATACAAAAAAGTAAGTCCATATTTAGATTCCTCATCAAATTTCCTCTCAGAAAATGTAAACGTTGACTATGATAGGATAAGTAATTTTAATTTAAGGTGGCTGTGTACTCTCAGACATGCATGTAGTAAAAGTGCAATAACTTTGTAATTATTCGCGCAAAACATATAAAAGTATACATTTTTATGAAGGCAAGACATCAATAAATCTTAATATAAATACAGATTTGGGGTAAAAACAACAATTTTGAAGAAAATCACAAAAAAGTGAGTTTTTGGCAATATTTGTTAGGTTCATCATAACAAAAAAACACTCTTTCCAAAATATTTTATTTTGTTTTTAGCTCAATCTTGAGGCTCCATTCCAAAAACGGTTTATTTATTTTTTTGATATTGGCCTTATTTTTTGAGATATTGACCATATAAGGCATCAAAATGAACTTTTTAAAATTCAAAAACGCCTATTTGCACAAAATGATGTCCAAAATCGGAAATAGACCAAAATATAAAAAAATGAGAAAACCGTTTCTTGAGTCGATCATGCTTTTTACGATGATCATATTTGCTTATACCTATAGATGCTGTATTTATTGGGTTAGCGTGTACCTAAATCGTCATTTTACCGAGAAAATGAACATTGAAATAATGGCCGTTGAAGTTTAAAGTGGTCACATTTTGCACTTTCATCGAATCTCACAGGAGAATGCGCCCGGTCCCCGCACTCCGTGCATCCGCGGGTATTCATGCTTGTCGGTGAACTTTAAAAACACCCCCTTTTGCATCTCATTTCGTTTTAGGGGAAAAATACACCTTTTTTTAGCGATTTCGCGAATTATTTGCCCTTCGACAATACCCCTATTTTCGCTAAAACGCGAACGATATTTCTAATATACCCTTTTCTGGCACAAACGCGTAGGCTGCTCGATGAAAATACCCTTTTTTTTCAATTTCGCGAACACGTGGTTTTAAAAAACACCTCTTTTTTGTGTGTTTCGCGAATCGCGTTTCTTCATCTGAAAACACCCCTTATTTCGCGAAATTTTCGACGAGCATGAATACCCGCGGATGCACGGAGTGCGGGGACCGGGAGAATGCGACAGTTTTCGTTTTTGAAACTTATATTACGTGAACATCGGGTAAATCCACAGCCCCTTGAGAAGTTTGAGCGAAATCCATTCATAACTTGATATTTAAATCGGGGGAAAGAACTTGAAAAAAACCCACATTTTATCAGCTAAAACGGAGCCATTTGACCACTAGGTTTTTGTGAAATCAGTGCTTCCGTGGTGTTTCCATAAGATGTGCCGCGCATGCAGATAAGCGTCGCGTATGCGTCGCGTATTTGCAGGGGGGGGGCCGGCCAAGATTGGCTGAATTTTGACGTTGTCATTGGTTTTACACGTAAACACAAAAATGTCTCAAATTATTCCAAAACTGTACGTATGTTATTAAGCACTATTTTATCAGTCTAGATCCGTTGAGGTTCGCCAGTGAACCTCATTGCAAGTACTGTTTTTTGAATGTTTTGTATGAATAACGCACGGTATGTTTATGATATATACCTAAAATTTCCCCCATTGTGTATCACGGTTCGCTTGGTCTAATGGTAACGGGTCTCGCCTAGCCTGAATCCATCTGGCCTCTAATGGCGGCGCCTTTTATTTATCCACAATCCTTCACGTTGCCTTATTCAACAGCACAACCCGATGACCGTGCGTAGTTGTTGAAAGACTGAAGGATCCAGTCTAGGTCTCGCCTGCGGTGCATAGGGTCCCGAGATCGAGTCCCGCTCACTCCCGGCTATAATTTTTTTTTCTTCACATTTATTTTGAATCCAAAAATATTTATTTTTATGTGAAAATTTATACATTCACTGAGAAATATATTTTGTGCATTTTTTTTTTCTGTAACGGGGCCAATAGAGCTAAAAACACAACTCAGCACGGGGCGTCCAATGTCCAGGCAGTGTTGCCGTCATATTGTCTGTTTTGTTTACGATATTGGCTGTTGCCACAATGAATAATGTAGTCCACCATCGTCTGGCGTATGTGTGCGTTAACAAATTGCGCGATACATAACGCGATGAGTTGTTGCGTGCGTGTACCTTGCTGGTACAACAAAGATTTTCTTTCCTTTTCAATTTCAAACACGAGTGGAATAGTGAAATAAAATCCTTAAAATATTGCAGTTGGAGTTTACAAATCTGGATTTTCATTCCTTGTATTTATAAAAAACATAACAAGGTACAAACATATCATAAAAACTCAATTTTGAGAAAGAAACAATGGCTAGAGTACACAGCCGCGTTAAAGCAACTTTTAGATTTTGAAGACATCCGCATTGCTTACTACAGTGTTTAATATGCATGAAAACGGGTAGTTTTGTACATAAAAGTTTGCATTTTATAAACTAAACCAAATTAACCAATCATAAAGAGTTCAAAATAATTAAAAACAATTAGCAGAATTAATAATCTTTCAAAAGAGCTCTTAACCATGTCTGTAGCCCATATGGGTGCAAAGATATGATCAGTTGATTCAACACGCACACACAAAATCTTTATTTCCCATAGACTTTGCACATACCGCCACCGCCTCATCCGCCACCGCCTCATCCCCCACCTCGGTCATTCTGAACTCAAACAACTCTAACTCTGCTATCTTACACTGCAAAAACAAGTGTTTATATTTAAACACCATAAACACTTGGTGTTATATTACAAACACTAATGTTTGTAATATAACACCAAGTGTTAATTTATGAACATTAGTGTTAGAAAAATTAACATTAGTGTTAGACCATTAACATGAATTATGTGTTTATTAAGTGTTGCTCTGATAAACACAATATTGTGTTTAAATATAAACACTTGTTTTTGCAGTGTAGCTGATAAACAATTCTCCTTTGGAGGTCTGTTAGGGCACTCATTTAGCTACAAAATGACACCAAACACATTTCAATACCTTTTGTTTAAGCAGAGATATAACAATTAGAACGAGTCTCGATTTGGAAAAGCGTAACAAAACCACCATTTTTGGATGGCGAGTTCAAAACGCGTGGCCGTATAGGACCGTGTGCATCTATTTTCTGGATTAGCCCATTATCATTGTTAGTATAGTTTTCCAACAGTGCTCGAAGAGGAAAAGCTATAGGAAAGGAGCTTTCCTTTTTTTCTCAAACGTGAGATTCTGAGGAACAAATAAGCCGGGCAAAAAGTCTTGGAAGTGATCCATGTTCTCTTATATACTACTCTAACAAACTTATTTATAATGTGTAAAATTTTCATCAAGTAACCCAGTTACGTTCTTTTTATTTTAAAGTTTTTCATAGGGCAATTTGTACAAATAATTTTCTTCACAGAATTGGTAGGGTGGATTCACCAAATTGTTACTTTTGTAATGAATTGCCCGAAACAATTTTGCATTTATTTTGTGAATGCAAGAATGTGTCTCCCATGTGGGATGAACTATGTTTTTATATCAACAGTGTCACTGGGGATTCTTTTACATTTTCCAAATTTGATAAAATGTTTGGTATCAGGGATACCTCAGAACATGACCTGTGTATTAATTTCCTTTTTCTGTGCACGTGCCTTAAATTTTACATTCATAAGTGCAGATTTAAACAGACTAACCTTAGTTTCAATGCTTTTCTGAATATGGTCAAATTGAAGCAGAAAATTGAGTATAAAATTGCTGAAAGTAAAGGTAATCTGCGGCTCCATTTAAAAAAATGGACCATTGATCTTGAAGCATCTTAAATTGTTGTCCTTTTCTTCAATTATTTTTCAAACTGATTATGGCAGGATCGAGATGGGTGTAACCATGCAAGTAATGTGTGCACTTGTTTGACACAAGACTGGTGCTTGTGTTTTGTTTGTAAGAGTGAATGTTCTCTTTGTCCATCGTCTTTGTCTCTTTTGTGATTGTCCTTTGTACCTGTTCTTAAAAAATTTGACTATAATATTATGTTTTAATTCATGATCGTTGGGAACTGGTGGCCCATTGTGTATGTTTTTTCTCCCTCCACCAGTTCCAAGAACAGGGAATAAAAAACTTCAAAAAAAAAAAAAAAAAATTTCATCAAGTATTCTTAAGTCTAAAAAATTTTGACAAATCTAAAAAAAAATCTGACAAATCCCAGAAATTGAGGAGGGTGGGTGCTGATTTTTAATGTGGACTGGGACGGTCTTTTGTCAAAATTTGGACCTTTTTTGACCAAAAAAGCATTAAAAAGATATATTTTTTGCTCGCTAAGCTTGCAAATGAGATCGACACGGGTCAAAAAGGGGGCTGAAAACCCTACTCTTTTTAGCGTTGTTTTTGCGCGAGGATGACTTCATGTTTGATTTAGCCCCGAGAAAACTTGTTGATTTAGCCCCCCTAAAATTAACTTTCCCCCATTTCCCCTCCCCGGCCCCCACCCCGAAAAAAATTCCTGGTGCCGACACTGCTTCTGGGACTATTTAGGCCTATACCCCTATAAGCGGACCTGATTTCCATAAAAAACGTCATAGGGCATAGACCTTTATACGTGTAAGCCTATGATGGGACTAGTTTTCGCCGGAAATTTCGGTGATCAAAGTTCCCCCTATAAGACCAAGTGGGTAGGCCTATATGACAATTATTATACCAGAAATGTACCAAAAATGACGTTTAATTCACACTTTGTTCCATTTTTTTTAAATAGATACGTGGGCATGAAATCAGAAAATATGATACCCTTTTCAGACTTAGGCTCTAGGCCTAGAAGAGGTGAATTTGATAGTCCTATAGCACCGTAGCAGGAGAGACTTTTGGGATTTGATATCCTTCATTTGTTGGATTTGATTCCCCTTGTGGGAGTCTCTTTTAATTACTCGCTAGTTTCCCTAAAACGGATCAAGCATGGGAGCTCATGGGTTACCGACCAGTCCAAGAACCCCGGGTTCTAGCCCTGGTTCTGTACCTATAATATTATAGATTTTTGGTCTATAGGCCTATTGATAACATTCACAAAATATTGAATATCCATCATGGTTGGCGTTTTACTTTAAATAACTTAACTGAATGTTTCAATTTCTTGCATCACCCAGTGGCATGTAGGCCTCCTACTTAGGCCATGAAAAAAGTAAAGTGATCTTGTGGTTATGACCGTTATCGCCAACCATACATCAGGGGAACGGACGGTGCTCCTTTCATAAAAGGAATTTATGATTCGTTTAATATGCAAATCGCAATGGCAACTTACATTAGCAAGATTGTGGGACTGTCGAGGAGTTTACAACGGCCGTTTTTGACTTTAAATACAGGTTGAGTAATTCATAAATTTGCTATGGTACAGTATCCTAAATTTGGCTTTAATTTTCAGTGATAGATATGGTATTGACAGAACGGATACTGCGATCATAAGCTTACGACTCGTGTATAAACAGTGTCAGTGAATTCGGCAGACATGACAATTTTGACATACATGATTGCCAGCGCATATACTTAAGCTTAATTCAAACACCATCATATCTGCCAATAAATTGTCCATACATGTAAATACTGTACTGTTACAGACTACATTCGCACACAAGAAAAATAGTCCAAAGAATCAACATGTCCGATGGAGTTTCAGGGAGAATATTACAAATGGCAGCACAAGAGCTTGCCCCAGGACTCACACTGGTGTTTAACAAATCTTTATCTACTGGTAACCTGCCTCAGGATTGGTTAACAGCTAATATAACACCCATATACAAAAAAGGTAACAAAACAACACCTGCTAATTATAGACCAGTGTCAATCACATCAATACCATGCAAAATCTTAGAACACATCATCCACAGCAACACAATGAAACATCTGGATAGACACTCAATACTAACGAGTTGCCAACACGGCTTTAGGGCTAAACATTCATGTGAGACACAATTACTCCAAACAGTGCATGATTTCTCTACTTCACTTGACAAAAACACACAAACAGATGCAATAATAATGGATTTTAGCAAAGCCTTCGACTCGGTACCCCACAATAGGCTATTACTGAAGATGGACAGATATGGAATAACCGAATACGCATACTTGGGTAAAAATTTCTTGACAAAACGTAAACAGAGGGTGGTTGTTGATGGAGAGCATTCAAATTATGTTGATGTGCGTTGGGCGTGCCACAGGGCACCGTGTTAGGCCCATTACTCTTCCTGCTCTTTATCAACGACCTCCTCTGAACACAAAGTCAACAATTAGACTTTTTGCTGACGATTATGTGATGTATAGGAACATTAAAAATGACACACAGACGCACAAACACTACAGAATGATCTTGACACCCTTTCTGTATGGCAAGACAACTGGCAACTCAGGTTCAACCCTGACAAATGTTATGTGCTTAAGATATCCCGTTCAAAGAAACCAAAGACTCATCAATATAAATTAGGTAACACCACATTAGCTCAAACATCATCACACACGGACCTAGGTGTTGAGATATCTGAAGACCTTAAGTGGAATAATCATATCAACAAGATTACCGCTAAGTCTAGTAGGGTTCTCGGTTTCATCAAAAGGAACCTGAGATCTTGTCCAAGCAATTTAAGATCAAAAGCTTTCCAGACACTGGTCCGTCCCCACTTAGAATATTGCTCAACAGTGTGGAATCCTCATACCAAAGAGTTGACTGATAAAATTGAAACCATCCAGAGAAGAGGAGCAAGATTCAGTATTCAGTGATTACAGGCGTACCAGCAGCGCTACCACCATGCTGAAGAAACTAGCCTGGAACCCACGCCGCCTGCGGAGGAAAGTCGCATGTGTATCTATGTTTCATAAAATTGTCAACAATCAGGTAGCCATCCCGCACTGCAATTCGTGCAGCCGGTCCAAACGCGCAAATCTTCACGCCTCAGCCATAATCAATCTTACAGTAGACTAACAGGAAGAACTGATCAATACATGAACTCATATTTCCCACTCACAACCAAGAGTTGGAACAACCTACCGCAACAACTAGTGGACATTAAACCATCTACATAATTCAAGACAGCCGTGGCTGAGCACATCTTCAGCCAGGAAGAAAGCACCCAACGAGAATAAGTAACCGAAAGCACCCCTCTACATCCTCTCGCCTGACCTCCGAAGGAGGTGTTGAGAGTACCTATCAGATTCAGATTCAGTTGCCACGGTAACACAACTTCACTGATGTGGCGGGACGGATTGATAAACTTCATGTACCGTACCGTATTTGTGAACACAGTACATTTGTTGAATTTTTATCAAAAGTACTGGGATAAAACATTTGTTTCTAACATTGGTATTAACTTCAACTATCCTTCTTTTGTTATGGAAGAAATTATAAAATTCACCCCCCTCTTTATAGTACGTTCATTAATTTTTAAAAATCATGTCAATGTGGCGGGACGGAATGTGGCGGGACGGAATTTTGTCCACCATGTCAAAATCAAGAAAAAAAGCAATTGATTCACTTTAAAACTGACAAAATTGTCTTTTCTTTCACTTCCAATGAAAAATTATTGCAAAATATTGACTGAGAAAGAAATTTTTCATCCTTTCCTGAACTTAAAAAAATCATCTCAAAATGTGGCGGGGCCATGTTTTACATCATAGACCCTTAAAATAGAATTATTGCTGGCATCCTACCACAAAAGGCCTGAAAAAGAAGAAGTTAAAATGGCTCTGAGTCTAGCAAAGTTGATGAATTAAATTTTTGTGTACTCAGGAATGTTTATTAGGATAATAGTTGATATTTTGGAAAGTTTTGACCCAAATTTTTTTTTTTTTTCTTCCGGAACGTAAAAAAATCACCTCAAAATGTGGCGGGACGGAATTTTACACATATTTTAATTTATTTCTTTATTTTTGCAAAGTCCACTGACATTTTTTTAGTGCTGAAATTGTCCATACAGAAGACCTTTATAATACCATATAACAAAAAAATTAAAATATTTTTAAAATGTGTTGTAACATCAAATTTCACAATTCCGTCCCGCCACACCGAGAGGGCGCTACGTGTGTATTTTATTGCTTGCATTCCGAAATTGACGGGCAAATTTTACTTTTTTTTTGCCGTTTCGTAATCTTTGGTAAGTAGTCTATCAAACCAGAGGAGAAATTCACTCCTGTGACAATTTCTAAATTTTAGGTTGAGTGATGACCATTTTTGGCTCTGGCCCAGAACAGGATCATGTCAGAAATTAATATTTTGTTCTGTGTCTGATTATTCGGACTAACTTGAAACTTGATTCTGAGTTTAGCGTCCACCGCCCGCGTTATGAATTTTGTGCTGCGTTTGAGATGTAAAATCTGAAAATAATTAATTATTGTGCAAATTACTACTAAACCAGAAAGCATTGAAAGAAAATTTGTTGTGCAAAATTTTTAAACCCTTTTTTTTTTTGTATTTGAACCCTTCAAAATCTATAGAAAGCCTTGAGAACTATCAGATGAATCCATCTAAATATTTTAGCATTAAAAATATACAGGTTTTTGACCCTTGCTCTATCCAATTATTTCAATTATACCTTTGGGATACCAGGGTAGACTAGAAGAGAAATCGACCTAGCCAAAATGTTTTTACCAGATGGACATTGTTGATATTGTAAATAATTTACAAGACCTAGTTTTGACAAATTGGTGCCAAAATTTATTTCATAATGTTCTGCATGATTGTTATTTTTGTATCCCCCCATTTCACGGAGAGGTTAGTACAAATTGGAGTGAAGAAGACTGGCAAAGTGGCATGGTATACTTGGTTTGTACATTTAGTTTGTTTTAAAACTTGAAAAACAAAAAGCAAGATAAATACTTTTATAATGTGTGTTTTTGACATATTGCGAAAGGCGATACCCAATTAGAATGAACAAAAGTGCATAAGCATTGGTAAAAGGCCGCTGATAATGAAACCCTGAAAATAATGAATAATGAAATAGTTGCCTCATTATGAGCTGAAAAAAATATGACGCTAAACTCAACATCAAGTTTCAATAGCCTAAACGAAACCAGCAATGACCGGGGGGGCATGGGTGGAACTTCCCCCAGTCAGAACTGATTTCCCCCAGCAGTAGAGTCCCAACCCCAAAATAGGCGAATTCACCAAATAGTGAGAAATGGTATTGCCCATCCACAACACCTTCCTCGAGAAGTCTAGCCAAGAATTTGTTCACCGATCAGGGTTATAGCCTAGGCAAATTTTAGTGCCGGGTAAAATTTATATGAAATGGTAAAAAAATTGAAATTTTGATAAGAATTGCTAATTTTTATACTGGTTGTTCATTGATTTTGAGACTGGAGTGCCGAGTATTTGGGCTCAAAATTAACTTGAGTGCCGGGCAGGGCCGCCCGCCACCGCCCAGCGTAGCTACAACCCTGTCACCGATAGCTTCACATTCTAGGCTAGAGACCATTGCATTCAAAATCTAGTCGGATTCGCTGAAGCATGACACCGTGTAAAGCAAAGCAATGGAAGTTCAGAAGTAAACACAGCTGATCATGACAGGTGATTGCATCAAATATGTTGCAAAAATTACACTTCAGCAAAATTTTACGACTGTCCAAAATAGGCAAGTCTTGCTTAAAAGATACAGTTGACTCATCGAAATAACTTTCATTCAAAATTTCAACATTAACAGAATAAATAACCTCCGGTGCAAATAATTGCACCGCTGTCCGACCGAAAAATGATAGCAACACACTCTAGCATCAATTCAAAATTATTTGATATCAGAAGGACATTCTTCATATTCAGAATGCAATTTGATATGTCTGATGTGCACTCCATGTCCCACAAAAAATACTGTGCAAATGTTGCTATCCGAGCCCTTAAGGTCATGAAAACGTTTTAAAATATATGAAAGTTGTCCAAATGTTATTTGGGAATTTACATTTTCGAAAAATATTTTGCAGAAAATTTTCAAAAAATGTTTTTTGAATGTTATTTAAATGTTTTATACATCCGGACAAATAAATGTTTCCTCTATATCGATTTTATGTTTGCTGGGTTGGTTGCAAGTATCTGCTTTATTTATTCTTGTTCATTGGTTAGTCAACTTAGTCTCAAGTTCTGTAGTGACATATTATTGCAGTGTCGAATTGCACGTGTAAAGATAATTGCAGAGTGTACACAGATGGTTTGTCATAGTCCGAATAATCAGACCCAGAACAAAATATTTCTGACATGATCCTGTTCTGGGTCTGAACTGTTTCCATATGAAATCTTGATGGCAAATAGGACAAAAGAAGCACATGATTCTACTTGACAGCTTTTTAATCCCTATTCATGTTACATGAATCATGCTATTGTGGACCATCCTTCTGATACTTGAGTGTTTGGACAAGCGGAACAGTCTTTTCTCTACCTCTCTGTTTGTAAACAAACCAGGAGGTTGAAATCGTCCTCCTCGCCGAATACGAAAGTCAGCGTAATAGTATGGCACTAGGTTTTGGCAGTTGTTTCTGTGCGTTTCATGTATTCATATTCAATGGTTTAAATATTTCATGATTTTGTTTTTGTTTTTTCAGTTTCAAGAAGATGTGCTGGTGACAAATGCATTCTTACAAGAGGTTTCCTAACATCTTCCTATCAAGCATCTGCTCCAGTCACAAGTGATATCGGCAATGTGTCCTCTGTATTAACATCACAAAAAGGTACTGGTACAGCTCAACTTCCCGTGCTTTGCCTAACCAGACAGTCCATGCCAAAATTGTTACTACACCTTTACTTTTCATCAAATCTCTTTTTGATGTCTGTCATTTTGAACATCACACTTGAAAGATGTATGCTATGTAGAAACTTTATTTTGCAATTTCATAATTTGCATATTATTAGCATATTTGCAAGAAAAAACATGAAAATCAATAAATACCTATATTTTTCACAATTTCAATATTTTATTAGAAATTAAGCATGTAGGCTGTTTGTTATGACTTGATGAATGAAGTTGTTAAAACAGATTTTGATATTTTTCCTTATTTTTCCTTTTTTGCCCCAAAATGTGTAAAAATCAACATTTTTTTTTTGACCTATATTTTCTTTGAATATTTATCAAATTTTTTAATTTAGGTATAATACAGTGCAGAAAAAGATGTCAAAAAAATCTGTTAAAACAGATTTCCAATAAATTGTTCCATTTTCCATTTTGGGTTAAATACTCAATTTTCATGCTGGATATTTGAAACATAAAATGAAAACATGTCCATTGCACTTTTTCCTCGAGATGTACTATAATATCAAGGTTACGGATATATTATAATCCCTTCTTATCTTCACTGATCCATCAGATACCTATTGTTATGAATGATCAATGAAAAGGTTCAGAACTGGGCTACTAATGGTCTGTCAAGTATCTATAGCTATTTTCATGACTGTGTCAACTCAAAAATCATGCAAGGTCGAATGTAGGAAAAGTATGATCAGTTGAGCTGTACATAATTTCTTTCCCTCATTGGTAGATCATCATTATCCTTTTTTTTTTCGACCTCTTTACTACTATTTTTCTGGTTTTCTTTCTATCTCTCTTTTGTTTGTTTGTTTGTTTGTTTGTTTGTTTGTTTGTCCTGAATGAATTGCTTGCACTGATTGACAACCTCATGTTTAATTCTATATTATCTCATCAATAAGCAGGTTTTGGTGTATCTCATACATTGTAGCAGTAAAATTTAGGCCTACAATATGTTCGTATAGGCTCGATGTCGAACAAGATCAGTTGCTAGTGCTATATATTTTTGCTTCTAAAAAACAAACAGCATGGACGATTCAACTCAGAACTTGGAATAGGAATGCTTGGGGCAGGCCGCGACAATTTTTTTTCAATTGCCCAATCTGGCAGCCATAACAGTAAAATGACTTGCCCGATGGACAGACTGCAATGTGAGGTAGAAAACATAATGTGTTTCAATCGGACTTGATAGACCACCCACCTTTGAATAACAAAAACTGAAGGATCAAGAACTGGCACACTTCTCCCAACCCTGACTGATGAGCTGCATAAGCATTTGATCATTTACTGACATATATTTTATACTCTTTTTTTTTTATGTCATTTTTCAGATGCACAGAATCTTTCTCCTCCAGAGGATCCCCTAGATCATCCCGATTTCTTTGGAGTGAGAGATCTTGTGACTTTGCGTAACCTCTTCAATGCAAGAGTACATCTTGGCCACAAAGAAGGTATGTGTACTTGTGTGAAATGAAGTGAGCTGGTGCCTGCCCTACATGTAGTGCAGGGATGGCCGGTTGGCAGTATAACCTGTATTTGGGGTACA
Source organism: Amphiura filiformis (assembly GCF_039555335.1). Lineage (NCBI taxonomy): Eukaryota > Metazoa > Echinodermata > Ophiuroidea > Amphilepidida > Amphiuridae > Amphiura > Amphiura filiformis. The sequence continues at coordinate 33,655,512 of NC_092645.1, read as the reverse complement.
TGACTAGTGGCTAACAAATTACTTGGTTATACTGATTATAGGTTTTGGATTCCAAAATTGGCCTGGCTATATTTTCTGATTGCGATTTTTTAAAACTAAGAAATTTTCCTAGTCTTTTAAGGCCAATATATATTGGGACTTTTTTCTGGGTGATTTTTGGCTGGGACCAGCTTCAAATTTTGGTTTTCCTCTGCGATGTTGAATTTTCTAGTTGCTATTGATGACTTTTAATAATGAAAATCCGAGGGGGGGGGGTCTTTGCAAAATTTTGTACAGGAATATGCTAAGCAGACTTTTGGATGCTGACAAGTTTATGTTACACATTAAGGGGTAAAAAAATATCTAATATAATACCTTTCATGATGTTTAACATATGTGACATGATCAAGGGGAATGAGTCACATGTCGACCTTGGTCGAAAATGGGTTTTACTTATGTTACGAAGAGGACATTTAGAGCTTTCAGAAACTGAAAACCCCATGTTGATATGAGTTTTCTTTGCAAAGTTACATAAATTTATCAATTGCTGAAAACAACATAAAACAAAAGAATTTTGACACCTTCTTTGCCAATATCTCAAAATCATTATTAGCGACATCCGACTCATTCCCCTTGATTGTGTCACATATATGTAAAGTGTATTTGAGGGGGTAAGTTGGTAGCTTAAGCGGTAAAAAACCCACACTTTTAAGCGTAAAGAAAATCCTGATGGACAGGCACTTTTGGACAAGCAATTAAAATGCTTAACCCAGGCAAAAATCCTTGATGAGATAATACCATTTGCATTATCAGTAGTCTGAATGTAGTACAGCAGTCACCATTTTTATATTGCGAATATATATCAGAGCTGCCAACATTTGAATCTTGAAAAAAGGGAGATTTCCTGTTGCAATCAGGGAGATTTGTCAAAATGTGTACATCTTAATGGGCTAAAACCATTTCCTTTTCAGGAGATGACCAAAATTAAGGGTTCTGAAGGGTTAAAAGTAGGGAGTCTCCTGCGAAAAGAGGGAGAGTTGGCAGCTCTGATATATGAATGGTGGTGATTCGGTATACATTGTATGATGGCAATTTCTAAGCATTTATATGTGATCAGGGGTGCCTTTCATTAACATTTATAACACATCATAATTGCAAATCTTCCATAGGATTTATATTAGAGTTGCCATGGGTTTGGACTTGCAATGGGCTATTCCATCTATTCCACACTCCGCCTTTGGAATACTTAGCTGAAGTCTTCCACAGAGGGAGTATGAATTTTAAATAGAACAGACAATACGCGGATTTAGGGTTTTTTTTACCGGAAGTCAATTTGTGCCGAAATTCCTTCCCACAATGCAATATGCGTGTTGCATAACAAAGAATATTGATTAACCTCCGAACTGTATCTATTGTTATGCAAAACGCTTATTGCATTGTGGGAAGGAATTTCGGCACAAATTGACTTCCTGTAGAGAAACCCTAATTTCGCGTATTGGATATCTTCCATTTTTAATATTCACTCCAGTTGTGGAAGATATCTAGATAAAGCCATTATACAGGGGAGTATGGGTTTCATAATAATAATTTACCCTTGCCAGTTCCATTTGAAAAACATACTCCCTCTGTGGAAGATGTTTCTTAAATCTTCCACAGGGGTATTGCTGATATCAAATAGACTAGCCAAATGGGTAATGACTTTTGAAGCATTCTAAATTTTAGTGACATTTACCCTAATCAAACAGAAGGAGGCCAATGTGGTTAAAAAGTTAAATTTTCAGATTTTTGTATGAGAAAGACCTTTTACAGCTATATTATGCTGTAAGAATGAATGCCCAGTTATAGTAGAAAGCATCCAGTATTAAAAAAAAACATTCATGAAAATTTGAGTGATAAATCAGTTCATAACTGGAAAAAAACCTTCACTACATTGCCTACATTTTGCTTGATTAGATCACATTAAAGAAACAGAAAAGGCCTTCTTAGAATTGCTTACTTGCTTAAGATGAGTGGTGTCCTCGAACTACAACAGCACGCCAAACCCTTCTGTCCTGCATGGCCGTTCCCAAATCCATACATGTAACATCCAGTCCAGTGTCCTGATCAATACATCCATGTATGTTAGAGGGGGTCTACCAGGTTTTCTGTTTCCATGTTTTGGTGTCCAATGGATCAGCTTGGCTACAGGCTCATTTTAATTACCATTATATATCTGGACCTGTGGGTGTCACAAAGTGGGCCACCTTGGGGAAAAATTGAATACCTGAGTGGAAGAAGGGCCCAACTCCATCAAAACTGTTTTTGAGATATTAAGAAAAAACTTAATATTTGGAAAAGTTTTATAGACAGAATGTTTTCATCTTCAGGGGACCTTTAATACATGACCATACAATATCACATACATTCAAAATTATATATGATGTTTCCATGGCAACGGTACAGGTCTTAATACAAGCTGGAGTTGGGCCCTTCTTCCACTAATATACTGCAAGTGCCAGTTCCGTAAGCAGATGTGTTATAAATAGCTACAGAAATTTGATAATTATCCACTAATTGCATAAATAGAAGCAAGTAATATGTAAAGCAAGAAAGTTCTTTGTAGTGAAAAGCAGATTTCATAGATGAAAAAAAAATCCTCTTTAACCCAATATTTGTGGAAGAAGGGCCCAACTCCATGGAGTTGGGCCTTTCTTCCATGAAAACCATGATTAAGTGTATGTGGAAGACTATTTAGAGAGTGGATTTTGGCTCATCTTTCACACACAAGGAAGAACAGTCTGTTGGCGATAAAATGCTGTGCCTAAATCATTTTTGTAAAAAATTGGAGTTGGGCCCTTCTTCCACTTAGGTATTCAATTGCTTTGTGAAAGTTCGTTTGGGCAGGTTCTTTTGAATTGTTGACTTGGGTAAAATATTGGCAAAACTTTATTTATTTACTCAACAGGTATGTTAGATGAAAGAATGAAGAGATACATCTATGGATCGCGACAAAAGCAGCTCATCATCGACCTGGACCAGACCAAGACACTCTTACAAGACGCTCTCAACTTCACCGCTCACGTCGCCTTCCGTAACGGAATCATCCTGTTCATAGGCAGCTTACATCAGCATGTGCCTACCATCGAAACACTGGCGGCAGAGTGCAAGGAATATGCTCATACGAGGCATTGGAAGATGGGAACTTTCACTAACGCTGCTTTGGACGTGAGGTTGCCAGATCTGATGATATTTCTACATACTTTAGATACATCATTTAAACCGCACATGGGGGTCGTTGAAGCGGCTAAAATGAACATTCCCACCATTGGGATTTTAGACTCAAATTGTAATCCAAAGTTGATAACGTATCCCATACCAGGAAATGACGATACGCCGACAGCGATAGAACTGTACTGTTCATTGTTTAAGACGGCGATATTACAGGGGAAAAAGAAGAGGAAAGAGTGGATAAAGAAAGGCTATCTGAAGCCAGAATGAAGATTCTATTGATACTAAGTTGTTTTTTTGCCATCAGGCTATTTTAGTTGCAATCCATACACCCCCAATGGAAGACACAACATTTAAATCTTTCACACAAGGAGTGTTTCAAATGGGGATACCTGAATGGGTGACTCCATTTGAATTCTACACCCCCTATGTGGAGATTAAGGTCATGTCTTCCATAGGGGGAGTGTGGATTTTAAATGGAATAGCCTATTTTTATAAGGATTCTAGATGTCTAAGTGAATTATTGTAGAGATGAGTCAACATGTGTTTATAATTAGTACACCCTAGGCCTGTTATCGACTGTGTATGTGTCGTATTATCGTCGATATGACCCTAAATCCGACATGTCAAAATAAATTGTCCATTTTCGACACTTTACGACACATATCAAAAAGGGAAAAAATGAAATTTCCATGCTATATTGTGAGAATAAGCTTAGGCCTACCGTACGATCATGTTTTCATTGGAAAGTCGAAAATTACCTCCCGAATTTGACCCGAACCTGGAAGTAGAACAAACCAGGAAGTATGTTTACATGTACACCTGAAGTCAACAACGTAACTCATATCGGCGTGATTTTAAGCTTATCTATCGACTTTTTTCAGCATTTTAATATCTCACTACTAGTTTAGACGCATGTCGATTGTCATATTTTTTTCCCCGACGAAGTGTTGAATTAGAAATCATATGTCAATAACAGGCCTAGTACACCCTCTGTTGGTCTGAACTTTTTGCATTGACTTTGGCACAACTTTATCAAACTGCTTATAGGTGCTACAAAGTACTTAAATTACAAAATGAAAACAAAGGTTTTGCAAATTTGGGTTTGAAAATATTTTGATCTGCCATAAACACTGTGTATTATTTGTGAAACGATCTGGTCCATGGGGGCCAAAGGCGGCAAATTTGATACTGAGATAAAGGTAAAAATATGGAGTAAAAAACAATAAAATACATAAGAAAATACACATCAGAAAACTTCATAACTTTAGAACCAAGTATGCTAGACCTTTGGTGTTTTCAGTAAATGATAGCCTATTGTATGTATAATGTAATACTAATAATTACAGTAACTCAATTTTCAAAAATGCCTCCTTTGCCCCCATGGACCAGATCGTGTCACATTTGTCTTGGACATCATGAATGTAAACATGTGACGTCGTAGGTCAACTCATAGTGTACAACACCCAATCACCGGAGGGTAGCGGTCTTTCGACATGACAGTGCATGTATGTAAGTGAATTGGGACAATACTTCATTCACTAACCCAGCAAACACAAAAATTGTCCTAAACATTATAAATGTGTTATAAACGGGTTTTGGTTATATTAAAAATGTTTTAATTTTGGGTTATATACAGGTCATGAAAATGTTTTTAAGATGTTTTAAAATAGTACAACAACATTTTTAAATGTTGTTAAAATGTTATTGTAAAATATTTTTCCAAAATATTTTGTTAACTCTTAAAAAACATTATGTTTGAATGTTTTTGCATAAAGTTTTCAAATTTAAAAAAAAATATTATTAGAACATTTTATACCCATTAAATTATATAACCTGACAAAAAAACGTTTTCTGTAAAACTTTTTGTGTTTGCTGGGAAGTGTTTACATTGTTACCATCATAAACATTTGAGACAGTTAAAGGAGTATTTCATGATCCTAACATCCTCTTTTATGACATTTTTCAGTAGATATCCGCGAAAAATGCTTATTCCCAAAAATTTCAGTGGATTCCGATTTTACGTTTGCAAGTTATGCATGATTATGTGTATTACACTGCTCCATAGACAATGTGTTGTAATTTTGTTCTGGTATACCAGAACGAAATTCAAATTTCACAATATCTTTGCAAAAAGAATTATTCTGCAAGAAATATTTTGTACATAATAGAGTTGGGCGACTATCACTTATGTAGCAAGAGGTTTCCAGTGATATAAAAATCTCAACTTTTTTTGAGAAAAGTGGGGGGATGATGCTGTGGATCACGAAATGCCCTTTTAATATTTGTTTTGCATCACTTGTACATGAATGCCATTAATTTTCTAGAATATGCTATTAGGCCTACTAATTTGTCAATGTAACTGTAAGTTTGCTGTGACACAATTCATATTATTTTTCAGTAATTTACCCATAACTAAATTGGCAGTCTCAGCGCTTTGTGGAGTGGTATTCAGATGGTTCTGATAGCAATATCGCATGTTAGACGATAAACCGGGAGCTGGTTCCCTGTATTGTAACTTTTATTGGCTAGCATGCGTCTTGCTATACTTTACAATGAAAACCATCTGATTAGCACTTTGCATGCTCTGCGCACAGAAAAATGAGTATGAGGTCATGTTTTCCATGTGCTGTGTGGAGTGATATTGAGATGGTTCTCAAAGTAAACTACCTGGAACTGGTTCCCGGTGTTGTGACTTTATCTGTTAGTATGCGTTTTGCTTTACTTTACATTGAAAACCATCTGAATAGCACTTTGCATGCACTGTGCACAGAAAAATGAGTATAATGAGGTCATGTTTTCCATACTGTGCTATGTGGAGTGATATAGAGATGGTTCTTGATGTAAACTAGCGAGATCACATGCTAGATGATAAACCAGGAATTGTTTTTTTTTGTTATTTCTTCTTTAAAACCTGGGACACTCAATCAGTTGAAAACACAATTAACCATCTGTTCTTCCTTGAGGCCCAGGTTCCCTGTGCTGTAACTTTATCGTATAGCATGCATCTTGCTATACTTTAGATTGGAAACCATCTGAATAGCACTCTGCACGCTCTGCGAACAGAAATGTTAGTATTGAGGTCAGGTTTTCCATGTGCTGTGTGGAGTGATATTGAGATGGTTCTCAAAGTAAACTACCGGGAACTGGTTCCCTGTGTTGTAACTTTATCGTCTAGCATGGGTCTTGCTATACTTTAGATTGAAAACCATCTGAATCAGGGCCGGATTTACCATAGGGCCAGATGGGCCCGGGCCCCCAAATTTTTGGGCCCCAAAAATTGGCCTGTGCAGTGTGCATCTTCCATTTTAGCCGAAAAACACCATGTTTTGAGCCAAAATAGCCTACAAAAATTTCGCACGCACTGGCCTATAATATATGGTCATTTTCACGGTAAAGGGTGTAACTTTGGATTTTTAACATTTTAATCCGTAGTGTTCTAATAAAGCCACAGAATTCCATGATTTTTGGCCACATAAGTCATCTAGTTAGCAGCTACTTTGGGTAGCATAATCAGCTTTGGGAGTTACTGCATTCAGTTTTAGCAGGCTTAAATGTACTTAATATTGCCATTTTGAAAAACTATAAAAACAGTAACATTTTGTAAAACCCTGTGTTTTCTTCAGTTAGTTCATGGATAATTTTTCTTATCCTGAAAGTACAGTCATATGTTCAGTAAACACTGCCACATTAGATTTAATTGTGAACAGCCCTGTATTTTTGAGAACCGGACTTGATATTTGTTGTTTCGAGGCTTCATTTTCCGTTAACAATTGTTAACAAACTTTGTGGGTGTAGCTTTGGTTCATAATTCTTGGTTATTTCTTCACTTCTTCTTGATTCATAACAGTTGTTATCTTAACTTGAAATGGGTAACAAAAATTAGTCGATTTGCAAGCTTTTAAAATTTTTATAAAATCTTGACTTCAAAGAGCCGTTTTTCCGTTAACTTTTTGAAGCCCTCGAAACAAACTGTTCAGCAAGCTTGTGCAAATATAAATAAAAGAGCTCATCCAATCTATTTATCAAAATGTAGCAAAGTAGATCCTCAAGTCACATGTTTTTAAATCGTGGAGATATATATCACCGTTTGAAAATGGGACCCAATACAAACTTTCCGTTAACAATTGAAGCCTCCGAAACAAATGAAGCCTCCGAAACAACAATAAGATTAATTATCATCTATGCATATCTAAATTGGTGTGTTTCATACTGATATCTGCATTGTAATTATTACTTGATATGTGCAGAATGTCATAAATTTAAAAAAATTGACATTATGGTTAATGTTTGAAAAATATACTGATACCCAAAAAAGCCTGTTTCGGAGGCTTCACATGCAAAAAACACCATACTTAACAAATGGGTGAAAAAATTAACATGTCATAAATCTACAATATCTGCCGCATAGAATCATTGATTCAATATACACAAGAAAATAACAGCTTAGATGATCCCAACACTGTTGTTTTCAAAAAAACTACTTCTGCAATGTTTAACAATTGTTAACATGAAGCCTCCGAAACATAAAAATGACTTGCTGTGATAATTTAATTTTGTCACAACTGAAATTCAATACTTAGAAGCAAAGCATGAAAATTGGTAATTGTGATATTTTTTACCTATTTTTTATGTCAACTTGTAGTGGTTAGCCAAATATTTTACTTTTATGATCACCTGTGTTGTTAACTGAAGCCTCCGAAACGCAAATCGTTTGAATTGCCAATTCTAAAAAATAACTCCAATTTCTGTGAAACTTGGCTGGGAGGTTCCTTTCATCAAGTAGTATTTGTACATGAAGTTAGACATTCAAATTATTTTAGGAACCCAATTAAAACTTAAAAAATATGTTTAAGGTTTGGAAATTTCCATTGTAAATGACACTTGATGTTAAAAATTTTCAAAACTGCAATTACAAACATAGCAAAACATGGTATAAAATTTAACTTATATCTGTTGACTTACTTTTGAATGGGATTTCACATGTATTCCAGCTTTCATGTCATAATTTTCTGAGGTTATGTAAAATACATTTTTCTTAGATTTTAACCAAAATGTTATGGAAATGTCAAATTTTTTATTAGAAATCAAAAGGTTTAAGCCTTGAAACATTATTTTACTGGAATTTAAGTTGCTTCTATGCATGATTTCAGTAAACAGAAACATATTTAAGTGGTTTGAAATTTTGACCCAAAAAATCAAAAGTTACACCCTTTACTGTGAAAATGACCATATAGCAAAATCAGCTTCAATATAGTCTTAAATTTAAATATTTTCACGCGCTTCGCGCACAAATGTCCTAGTAAGATCTAAAAAAGTTGCCACTTGAGTGCACATGCCTTCCTCAAGGTGCGTTTGGGGCCTCCAAATTTTGGCCTGGCCCAGGGCCCCCCAAAAGGGAAATCCGGCCCCGATCTGAATAGCACTCTGCACGCTCTGTAAACAGAAATATTAGTATTGAGGTCATGTTTTCCATGTGCTGTGTGGAATGCTATTCAGATGGTTCTCAATGTAAACTACCAGGAACTGGTTCCCAGTGTTGTAACTTTATTGTCTAACGTGCATCTCGTATACTTTACATTGAAAATCATCGTAATAGTACTACTGCATGCTCTGTGCACAGAAATATTAGTATGAGGTCAAGTTTTTCATGCGCTATGTGGAGTGCTATTAAGATGGTTCTCGATGTAAACTAGGGAGATTTCATGCTAGACGACAAACCAGGAACTGGTTCCCTGTGTTGTAACTTCAACGTTTAGCATGCGTCTTTCTATACTCTGGATTGAAAGCCATCTGAATAGCACTCTGCACGTTCGGTGCACAGAAATATTTGTATTGAGGTCAAGTTTTTCATGCGCTATATGGAGTGCTATTAAGATGGTTCTCGATGTAAATGGAGTACTATTAAGATGGTTCTCGATGTAAACTAGGGAGATCGCAAGCTAGCCGATAAACCAAGAACTGGCTCCTGGTGTTGTTACTTCAACTTCTAACACGCGTCCTGCTATACTTTACATTGAAAACCATCTGAATTAGCACTCAGCATGATCTGTACATAGAAAAATGATTGTTGAGGTCAAGTTTTCCATGTGCCAGCCCCCAAATTAAGAATTGCCATCATTTAATTTGAGGGCTGCCATGTGCTATGTGGAGTGTTATTTGGATGGTTGTCATTGTAAACTAGCGAGATTGTATGCTCAACAATAAACCGGGACCTGGTTCCATGTTGTAACTTCATCATCTAACATGCATCTTGCAATACTTTACATTGAAACCACCTGAATAACGCTCTGCGCACAGAAAAATGAGTAGTGAAATCAAGTTTTCCATGTGCTATGTGGAGTGCTATTCAGATAGTAGTCAATGTAAACTACCATGAAACTGCATGATTCCTGGTATTGTAACTTTATCGTCTAGCATGCGTCTATCTTGCTATACTTTAGCTGATAAACCAGGAACTTGTTCCCGGTGTTCAGTCTAGCTTGTGTGTTGCTACATACATACATTACATTGAGAATAGTGGTGCATAGAAAACTTAACCTTGATAGCCTCTTCCGTGATGTGCACAACATACAAGGGGGTATCCCAAAGTTTTTGAAATCACCCAGAAGTAAAGGAGCTATATCGATGAAATTTTGTCAGTGTATTCACTGGTCCTTAAGTACATTATGATCCAAAAATGGTCTCATAAGTATGTTTACTTTCTTTAGATGGGCAGTAGGTGTATAACCTGCAAGATGTTGAAAATTGAGGCATACAGCGAGATTAAGTTCCTGCATTTGAAGGATTAGGCCTACAATGCTCAGAAAATATATGATGAAATGAAAGCTATCTACAGTGATCCAATGGCACTGTTGCTTTTTGAAAAAGGAATTTCCAAACTGGCCACATGTCCCTCACAGATGAGCCATGAAGTGGACGTCCATCAGTTACGGATGATGCTGCTACAGTGAAGAAACTCAAGAAAGAGGAGGATCTTATCATGAAAAGGTTATGCGCCTACTGCCCATCTAGCGCCACATGTAAAGAAAGTAAACATACTTATGAGACCATTTTTGGACCATAATGTATATAAGGACCAGTACTAATTACACTAACAAAATTACATCGATATAGCTCTCTCACTTTTGGGTGATTTCAAAAACTTTTGGATATGCCCTGGTACATGCTGCATTCAATTAAATGGGATGGGTCACAACATATTTGGGCTTTTCTAAACACATCAAAAGAAATAAGTCCCCCTCTGGACATGTCATCATAACATTGTAAGGTTTCCTTTTGTACCAATAAAACTAACTTTGAAATAATTATATGACTTATTTGTGTATATTTATATGACTGTTTACTAAGTGTTGTGTGAAAATGAGAGATTTCCATGACTTCAGGGCTGAATGAGCCTAAATTGAAGGCAAAAACTGCCCTTTTCAAAAGTCACAAAGTAGGCCTAGGCTTGTCACAAAAGTTGATTCATGGCTTGTTACTAATGGAAAACCCCATGTGTTTGAGTGCAGTTTAAAATCCTCACCAAGTGAACATTTACTGTAATGTGTATCGATTCTTGATCATTCAGCCATGCAAATCCCCTTGGTGCAGAGTTCAGCACAGTGAGTTGTAAGATGGCCAGTTCCATTCCTTGTCCCAAAAAGCCTTGCAGTTAACAAGCATAGGCCTACTTTGTGACTTTTGGAAAGGGCAGTTTTTGTCTTTAATTTGGGTTCATTTAGCCATGAAGTCATGGACATCTTTCATTTTCACAAAACACTTAGTAAACAATCATATAATTATTTCTAAGTTAGTTTTATTGGTAGAAAGTTTTACTCTACGATGTTATGATGAAATTTTCAGAGGGGGACTTATTTCTTTTGATGTGTTTAGTTGGAATCCATACCCCTGTATGGAAGACTTGCCCTATAATCTTCCATGCAACGAGGGTCAAATGGGGTTACCCGAATGAACGAGTTCATTTGACATACTGTAGAATTCTGTCTGCAAGCATATATATGCCTTTACTATACCTCATAAATATTTATTAGGTAATCCAGACATCTTATTGGTTAATAACGCTAGCGTCCGAGTACGAGTATTTTGACTACTTCCCGCCGCCTGTACAATTACGCGCACGCTGAGGAAGTAGTAAAACTTCCGCACCCCTACTACCACACGGTGTCTCGACCCGCGTCGCCGTTCCTTCAGGCGTAGCATTATGCTACACAACGGCGATTCTGCAGATGCGTTTATCGTGAAAATGGCGTCTGCTGCAGTTATTTTGCCGAGATTAATGATGGATAATAACACACGAATTTGACGTTTTATGAAACAAAATGTTATTTATGGAAAGTTAAAAAGAAAAATTTGAATAATATAGGTCAAAATGTAAATATTGATTGAACGGAAATCCTGCAATAAAATCAGGTAAGCAAAATATTAAGCTTATTTACCATGCCGACCGGCACATTGACTGGTGTGCGTTTTGACTTTTGTTCACGATTTTACTGATATTTATGAGGTATAGTAAAACAAATACAACATGTGTCTTTTCGGTGAAGTAGTCAAAACTACTGGTCCCTCGGTGTTGGATGATTTGATTACTTCCCTCCGCTGACGCATCGGGAAGTAGTCAAATCATCCAACACCTCGGGACCAGTAGTTTTGACTACTTCCCCTCAAAGCATGTTGTATTTGTATACTACATGAGGGTATTTATGGTGAAAGAGATGAAAGGCAGACACCCGTCAAAAAACATTACAAGTACAAGCAAGGCCAATCTATTGTAATGTTTTCAGATTCAGATTTTATTTTCCATGATAAAATCAATTTAGAGTACAATAAATTGGTCAATAAAATAGAAGGATGGCCATAACAGACCTGCCAACTGTCCCTCATTTTGAGGGACTGTCCCTCATTTGGGGTTTTCCAAAGTGAAAATGAGGGATAGTCCTGTTTTCTGAAAATTTCAATGATGGCAAATTTAAATGTAAGAACAGCAGAAAGGATGCAAATTTCACTTTAAAATTTTGCTATAGCATTCTCTTTAGTCAATTGTGATAAATTAAGACCTGCAAAACCTCAGAAAGTATTGCACACCTCAAGTGTTTGAATTTGTCGGTACCTGGTTTGTGTACATGTACAAGGTTTTGGCCTCAATGTCCCTCATTCTGACTTCGGCAGGTTGGCAGGTCTGCCGTCTGCTATAACAGATCAAAGCTCGAAGCAACTATGGCCACCCCCTTAGATAAAGAAGTAAGTAATTATAAGATGGTGCAGAGACAGAGACTCCAGGGATGTTTTCGTGGAGGGTTTCTTCCTTTCGTCTTTCATAAAAAAAATCCTCATTTAGAGGCTATATGCTTGTAGACGGAATTCTACTGTATACTATCCCTGTGTGGGAGCTTAAGGTCATGTCTTAAATAAAGGGTGTATGGATTTCAACTAAATTGCCCTTTGTGCTTGTCATATAGGCATCATTGGGATCATACAAATTTATCAAACTGTAATACTGGGGTATTAACTTAATAAAAATATTGAATGGCAATCAACCTATCAGTTGCCTAGAATTTATGCATGAGTAATATAATTGGTTTTATATAAATAAACACTAAATATAAAGGCCAATCTTTAATTTAGTCATCCGTTGCTTGTCGCGATTTTCCGTCTCACACAGCGACCTTCGGTTGTTTCTGTTCAAATGATCAGCTTTGTTATTCTTATTGACGTCTTCCGCAACGGAAGGCACTCTTATTAATTGTACCCGTTGGGGATAACGCTACGGAAAATTAACCACTTCGTCTGTCGCAACGTCAAAATGCCCGCAAGACGTCCGTCTATATTTTAAATTTTTAAGACTGCGATATAGTCGGATGTCTTACGAAAAACGTCATACTTATCATAGGCCTGGGCTTTATGGACACTAGGATCCACAACATGCTCATCTATCAATGCACAGTTCTTTAACCCCAATATATTTGTACATTCATTGAAAGACCTTTGAAAATTTGGGTACGAAAACTAATACTCTGCAACTTTAGGTCAAATTGTACACTACAAGTGTTTAATTGAGGTTATTGAACTATGCCATTGGGATGAGGACATAGTGGGAAACTTTCAGCATTTGAAACGTTGTTCATAGAGCTTATCATAGTATTGCAATGACGCGTCTACTGCTTCTATTACATCTTCTGGTAACTCGTCTCGGTTTGGAATCGGTGACGGTTTCCCAAATCCTGTACTTGCAAATGTACATTCATGAGCAAATCGAGCACCTGTGACAACTTCCTTCTGTATGTACCATTTATTCAACATAACTTCATCACCAGCAGGCCAAGTTAGTAAGGAGTTATTGTATGGAATGCCTAATGCATCACAGTAAGCTTTTAGCATTCCTTGAGGGTTGGCCAGTAGATCATCAGCATCTATAATGATCGGCTCTGGCTCTAATTCCTTCTTAATATACTCCACAAAATCATACATTTCTTTGAAATTGTACCCAGCTGGGATCATGTGTGGTGTCCAATTTTGGAGTTTAGTTTCTGGGCCGGGATATTTCAGAGTCATCATTTTAAGGGATGCGAATACCTTCAAAGGGTGTCGAATTATGAAGGTATGACGAAACCCTTCGGGAATGGCTTCGTAATGGCCATCTATGCCTTGAAACATATCCTTGTTGAAGATTAGTTTCTTTCCAGGGTATTCCTCTTCCAGGCGTTCTTTTACCCAGGAAAAACTGATCTTGGAAGCATCGTAAACATTATCGCCAAATTTAGGCTCAGTATGGGCTGATGGAATTGGTTCTCTGCCAGACATCTGCATCATGTGGTCCTGTTTAAGTTTAAGAGTAGAAAAACACCATTATTTGCTATGCATCTTTATTGACGATAACATAGGAAAACCAACAACAACAAAACAAACACATGTTTTTAAAAGATGTATTATATTAGAGACTCTAATAGAAAAAGATGAGACTTCCACAGGTCTTCATCTCAACAACTCTGTCAAACATCACAATTCTGAATTTCCGACAGTGTGGACGACACAGGGATGTGGCTACGAACTGTAAAGGAGGATATAGAGTAGGCCCATATGATAGCAGAATTTGATTTTGAGAGTATGCGCTGACGTTGAGAAAAGTTGACACTATCGCACGACAGCACCACAAAAGTGGAATTTTGATGTCCAAAATTGAATTTTCTTGTCCAATGTTGGAATGCTTGGTACACCTAAATAACATCCTAAGTTGGACTTAGGGTCAAAATCCACTTCTAACTGTGGACGTTACTGCAACCTGAGACGAATATTCGTCTCGGACGGCAACCGGGGACCGTCCTCATTTAACAGAGATGTGTAGTTATTGACTGTAAACAACCTAAAAATGCATTTGAGAGTGCGTCCTCTATTGTTAATATAAAAATCAGTTCCTGTCCATAGGTTAAAATCTAAAAGAAATTGTGCATGATTAGCGTAAAATGGGTCAAAGTCCTTTGTTAGGGGCAAAAAATCAGAAAAACACGTCCTCGTTTGGAGAGTAGTACCAGCAGTGCGAGTTTTTTTTTTGGGGGGTGCTTTGGGGCCTGAGCCCCCAGGGTAAAAGCAAGGTGGCAAAAAAGAAGGGCGGTGGTGGAAGATGAAGGGCGGAAAGGAAAAATTATCTTTAAAAAAATGGCGGGACTGAAGGGGCTTTGGAGAGCGGTCCTGGCTGGAAAAAAATTGGGTTAACCTTTTCGGGCTTTTGTTGCAAGGGGCGGCAAAATTTACATTTTCTTTAGCCCCCGGGGTAGGAGCGGCCACGGTACGCCATTGACCAGGATATTTCAGTTCAGAGTCCCCGTTTGCTGGCAAATACACGTGGAAAGGTGGGTAATTATGTTAGCGTGGTGGGATATGGTTCGGGGGCACTTCAATATGAAATGGATATAGGTGTAGGGCTGGCACTTTCGCAGTAAGGGGCATTAGGTGAGAGCAAAATGTCAACAATATAGGGTCAATGGGTGAGAGCATGTTTTTTGGCATTCGGTGAGAGCAAAATGTACAAAATATGAGGGTCATTGGGTGAGAGACGGACCATTTGGGTCTAAATTAGGGGGGTATTTAGTAAGAATATGACCTTTTTAAATGGGGTCTTTGGGTGACACGTGAGAGCCAAAAGAAGCCTCGAAAATTGAATTTTGAGTTCTAAATGGCTTCAACAAGTACCAAAATCACTATAGATGACTCGTTGCTGTTCAAATGGAAATAAAAGGGTCTTTGAGTTACAGATCTAAAGAAATGATATTGGGTCTTTGGGTGAGAAAGCATGTGCTCATCAAAAAATATGGGGTCTTTGGGTAAGAGCGATGCTGAAATAGGAGGTCTTAACAGCCCATACACGTCACCTCCAAAGTTGGAGTGCTCCCCCCCCCCCGGTGATATGGTGAGTAGGTGTTTGATATTAGGGATGCTAACTTAAAACAAATTGTAAGAGCATCCAAAGTCAGGAAAATCTACCTTAATGTAAAGCCAAGAATTCTCCGCGTTGCGGAAATTCCGCGAAAATCGCGGAATTCGGAGGTAAAGTGGAAAACGCATTTCTGAGAAAAAAATAAAAAAAACATTAGCAAAAATGACCTAAAAAAAGAAAAAAATGCATTTGAAAATAAATAAATAAAATACTAAATGAAATGGGTCTTCAAAATTCATCAAAATAAATTAAAATCCGTCATAGATTTACCGTACAACGCCTGTCCTACCTCCCATAGCAGCCATGATACCCAATCACCAATCCCAACTTTGCAACATCGCAATGATCGTCACATTGGCCAGGCTGCAAACATGCTGCAATGCGTCATTTTCACAGATTCCTGTGAAATTTTATTATGTCAGAAATGTGCTAAAATTACAAAGCGGAGAAAAGCGGAATTTAGCATTGGTAAAGCAGAAAATTCTTGGCTTTACCTTAATGGTTTCATTGCTGGTAGTAGAGGACAATAGGATAAACCCAGCAAACACAAAACGTTTTCGACATCATTCGCAAAAGGTTATAAAAGGTTGTCAGAAAACGTTTAAATGTCGGGTTATATAAAGGGTATATTAAGAGTATAAAACGTTTTCATAACCTTAAAAAACATTTTTGATCATCTACTGCTCATCAAACAAAAATGTTTTACAGAAAACGTTTAAATGTCGGGTTATATAAAGGGTATAAAAACGTTTAAATAACATTCCAAAAACATTCTTGAAAACTTGATACAAAACATTCTAAACAGAATGTTATTTTGGGGTTGAAAATAATAAATTATTTTCAATAACGTTTTAAAACGTTTTCATGACCTTTATATAACCCGACATTTAAATGTTATTAAAAGGTTTTGAAAAAAACATTTTAAGAACATTTCTGTGTTTGCTTGGTTCAAATATTTTAACATAATGTTATTTAAGTATTGACACAATATTTGACAAAAATGTTTGCAAAAATAGTTTACAATAACAATTTTTGAAAACATTTAAAAATATTGTTGCAGTGTGTTTTCATACAAAACGTTTTAAAACGTTATCATGACCTTTATATAACCCGACATTTTAATGTTATTAAAACGTTTTTACCTAAACCAAAAGCCAAAATATAACTTATTTAAAACGTTTTAAAAACGTTTTTGTGTTTGCTGGGAACACATTCTTGTATATTTATATTTCTTTATTTATGTCCGTGGGGTGGTGAGTGTATAATTTGTGTACAATTATTATATTAATTTGTGTGCGTGTTATATAATTTGAGTAAATTGGGATGAGTTTGTATTTAATGATAATTGATGCTAAGGGAAATTGTTGTAACAGCATCCAAACTCAAGAAAGTCTACCTTGATGTTTTTATTGTTGGTAGATGACAGTGGTTAAAACACAAGCTTTGCATACTTGATTCTTCATGTCGATGTGTGGGGGGTGGGGGGGGGGTGGAGGGTGCGTGTGTAGAGTGCGGTTGGGACGAGTTGGTGTTAATGTTGATGAAAGGTTGTTTTGTAAGAGCATCCAAAGTCAGGAAAGTCTACCTTAATGTTTTCATTGCTGGTAGTAGAGGACAATGGGATAAATACATTCTTGTATATTTCTTTATTTATGTCCGTGGGTGGTGAGTGTATAATTTGTGTACAATTATTAATTTGTGTGTGTGTTATATAATTTGAGTAGATTGGGGTGAGTTGGTATTTAATGAAACAGCATCCAAAGTTCAGAAAGTCTACCTTGATGTTTTTATTGTTGGTAGAGGACAGTGGGACAAACACAAGCTTTGCATACTTGATTCTTCATGTCGGTGTGGTTGGATGGGATGGAGAGTGCGTCTTGTAGAGTGCAGTTGTGACGAGTTGGTGTTAATAATACTGTTGATGAAAGGTTGTTTTGTAAAAGCATCCAAAGTCAGGAAAGTACCCTGATGTTTTCATTTTTGGTAGTAGAGGACAAAGGGCATTTCATAAAAAATACTGTCAGGCTGTAATGAGGCCGTAAAAAAGGCAGCAAAAATCGTCTGTAAGGAGAAAATATCCAAATTGTCACTTTTGAAACTTGTCACTCAAATGCATAGGCCTATAGCTTAGTGGAATAAAGTCACAACGTGTCGAATGAGGTATCAAAGTACGCAAGACAAAATTCTTGATCTATTGACTACTTTATTTTGCTATTTAGTTTAGTGTTTCGGGCACTTTTGTGCGCAATATCAGTGCGTATATATTAAGCACATTTTAATTGACCTAGTGCATTAAACAACACATTTTGGGGACTAAATTAAGTTAATAAAAAGCAATCCAATTGTGATAAAAAGTTCCTTGAAATTTTGATTATCAACAGCAGTTGAGACATGTTTTCTAGAAATTCACAGAAAATTGCATGACGATGCGAAATTGCCAACAAAACAGAAGCACGTTTTACTGTCGCTATGGGAAATCTGGGCCCATTACAAATTCCGCCACACAACAAGCGAGATGTATAAAATATATGTATAGGCCTATGTATATGTAGGCTATGTATAAATGTGGTCTGAACCCTTTAGAATTCCTGGATTTTGAGTGACGGGAGTTTTGCGAAAATGTGCGAAGCAGGTTTCTGGCTCCCTTGTCAGATTTTAATCTTCTTTAAAATTCGACCACCGTTTGGGTGTAAATCTTACAGGATATTTCACCTATATGAAACCAATTCTAATCTAAAAAACTGGAGAAATTTGTTTAAAATTAAGCCAACCCCCCCCCCCCAAAAAAAGAACCCAAAAAAACGAAAACGACCTTGATCATGTTGATGGTGTTTACATCGTGTAACGGTTATTCTAGACGCTTTCCATTAAAAAAAAGACAATTTAACAATAGGAAATTGCCCTAGCAACCAGCAGACTGGTGTATATACCTATATTAGGCCTATACTTGCCGTTAGGGATTGGTAGACTTCAGCTGTATATGCCGTGTTGGTTCCGTCCGTCCCAACCATGTTAGCATAAAGATATGGCTCATGCCAGCAGACAGAATCCTCAACAAATGTTAAACATTTCAGAAATGTTGTGGACACGGAGCGTGGTACACCCCATAAAATCACTCGAACTTGTTTGAGTTTATCGCAAGCAGCCATATTGTTAGATTGGACTTCTATTACACTTCTAGCAGAGTCAAAAGTACAAAGGCCAGGCCAGGGAACTTTAAATACTATGACAAGGTTTTGGGTTTAAAAGTTACCCTGAGTGCCATGCCACACATTCATTTTTGCGGTTCACTGAGTGAACCGCTTGAACCCATATCTCATATGCACAGTTTACACGTGCACAGTTTATCCTTACAAACCCCGGGGGGGGGGGGGTTCTTCGAAAAATTTTGTACGGGGATGTGCCACGCAGACTTTTGGATGCTGACTTTCTCTATACCTACTTTTTGCTCTTTTTGCTACCCATCAATATATCAATTTTCAACAAAAAGCACCCAAAAATCACCCAAATTTGCCCTATTTGGGCGCTTTTAAGGGCACTTTTGCCAAAATCCGCCCAATTGGGCGCATCGGTCTCCACCGAAAACCCACCCATCGATATACCAAAATTGCTTAAAAGGTACCCCAAAACCGTGGCACATCCCCGTATACCTTCAACCAGGGAGAACCCCCTCCGGGTTACAAACCCTGTATCTTGAATAGCTATTGTAGCATATACCAAATTATATCAAATATTAATATAAGGCCGTGTGTCCTGAACTCGCCACCCTTAGCGTTACATGACAAATAGTATGAATTTTTACACCAACCGGGTTTCTAATTAGATTATCTTGACTATCATCAACCCTAAACTAGCAAAAGTATACATTTCTGGAAAGCTGAAGGCATAAGCAATACAAATATATACATTTCAACTCATTATACAGGGTGACCTGCAAGTTATACAGGGTGGAATAAAAAAGATTTTGATAAAAAATGGGTCACTCAATGCATTGCTTATTACCAACTTACAGTAATAAACTGGAAGTAAACAACATTCATTTGGTTAGAGGATATGGAGAGCCAACCTACTTTGGAAGAAACCAAAATCACAGCTGTTTGGTAATATAGGAATATAGGGTGTCCCGAAGTATGTTAGATTCTTTTACAATTCAACATATTTTGAACCTAAACATTTTCCCCCTAACCCATACAGAAAAATATGTCCATATTTAGATTCCTCGTCAAATTTCCCTTCAGAAAATCTATACTTTGACTATGATAGGATAAGTAATTAAAATTTTACAGTAACTTTTAGATTTTGAAGACATCTGCATTACTTACTACAGTGTTTAATATGACAACGGGTAGTTTTGTATGGAAAAGTTTGTGTTTTCTAGACTAAACCAATCATAAATGATTAAAAAAATTAGTAGAATTGTTTAGCTGTAAGGCCATGAGTCTTTTAGATGCTAAATAGAGTCTCAATCCAATTTACAGCCTTTACAGAAGCAGATTACGCACTAAAAATACCAATCCCATAGAGTTTGTGTGTACCACATCCCCCACCACCACATCCCCCACCCCCCACCCTGCCCATTCTGAATTCTATGAAGCACAGTGTCAGTATTAAAAAGGTTCAAGTATTTATTTTTACAGGGTTGAAAGTGCATTTTATTTAGCAATAAAATGAGACCACAAGCATGACAATAACTTCTTGCTTGACAGAGATATCATCATTTGTTTTGAGTCGACTTTGACAAAATGTAACGTCGCCACCTTTTTTTGGTGGCGAGCTCAAGACACACGACCATAACATATACACGTGGTTCTTGAGTTATGTTGTAAAGAGGGCTGAAACAATAACACTTTTATAAAACATGCATAACTCATTAACAACAATAAATCAAGTAAGTTTTCAAAGTCAATGCTTTGTAGAATGACCTTTGGCAAAACATCAAAGTGTTATTTTTTAATAACATTGATTTAGGCAATGAAAATCGGTTTTTGGCTGCTTCGACCAACAATACCGCGTCTACCCTTAATCTTGCAATGAGACAGTGCAGTCAGAACTTTTTTTGCCTTTTTCTAGGCAAGTTTACTATTGGATTGAGCCATCGCATGATTATATTAGGCTTTGCTGATTGGTGAGTAAAGTCAATGTAATTGTTTACTTAGTGATAAGGCTGAGCATATAGGAAAAATACGCTGGGTATCACACAACCGTTTTACTCCCAACTGTCGAAACTTAGTTCCAGTTATCTACCCAATAATGTTTGCTTAGGGGTGGTGCAATAATTATGTGTACGGGGGGGGATTATAGGGGGGCAAAGATTTTTGGCAGGCCAGAAAGGGGGGGCAAGCATTTTTGGCAGGTCAAAAGGGGGGGTCAAGCGATTTTTGGCAGGTCGAAAGGGGGGGGCAAGCAATTTTTGGCACAGATATTTTGGGTACCGTTTCTACATTACGCCCTAAAAAGGCATAGGAAAACGTTAGGAACACATTCAAATATGCAAAATTTCCTGCTCGCTGCGCTCGCATTATATGATAAGACAATTTAAGGTTTTAAATTCGGGTTCCCCAAAATCTTGCATGTGTAAGGGGGGGCAAAGATTTTTTGGCACGTCAAAAGGGGGGGGGGCAAAGGTTTTTTGGCACGTCGAAAGGGGGGGCAAAGATTTTTTGGCATGGCCAAAGGGGGGGCGGCAAGCGTTTTTTGGCAGACCATTTTGAGAATTCACCCCCCCCCCGGGTACACATAATTATTGCACCACCCCTTATCTTTTCTGTCAATAATTGGAACCCTAATAATCATTGGGACTCCTTGATAATTGAATACATGAATTCAAAACCCACCCAGTCCATGGGAAGTGATTTAGAGAAAAAAAACCTGTGTATTATTTTAATTCCTTCAGTTAGATTTACCTGGTCAATATGGTAAGTTTTGCGATCAAATGAGTGGGTTAAACTGTATTAGGTATGGCGATTTATAGCATTTCATGGACTTCGTGGGGTTCATTTTAAATGCTGGACTTGGGTAGTTTTTTGAAGAATGAACTACCTTTATCTTTCAAATCACATAGGTATGAATTATACTTCATTCTCCGAAAACGGTTAATAGGGGGGGGGGTGCACTTCAATATGAAATGGATATAGGTGTAGGGCTGGCACTTTCACACTCACGGGGCATTCGGTGAGAGCAAAATGTAAAAAATATGGGGTCATTGGGTGAGAACATGACCTTTCTTTTAAATGGAATCTTGGGTGAGATCCGAAACAGCGCCACAAAAACATCAAAAATCGAATCATGGCTTCAAATTTTTCAAAATAAGTAACAAAATCAGTAAAAAATGAAAGTTGCTGTTCAAATTGAACTTGTAAGGATCTTTGGGTGACAGATCAAATGGAAAAATAGTGGGTCTTCGGGTGACAGCGATGCTGAAAAAGGGGGTCTTAACAGCCCTACATCCGCGTCACCTCCAAAGATTTGGGAGATTGCAAGGTAACTGGTAACTGACATTTAATATTTAATATTTTTCTGCATAAACGGCACGGGCTAAATATTAATTGGGGTGTGTCGGGAAATGGCGTAAAATAGTTGTATGACAGAAAATGTGCTTTCCATTAGTTTACATTATGGCGCTTTTAATGTAGTGAATTAGCCTAAAATGTCGGATTTAAGGACACTGAATGTGATTTTTGTGGGGTAAAATTTCTGAATTTGACCAACATTATTCTGATATTATCAAATTCATTGGGGTTTGAGGCGATTTTACTGAACCTGAATACCAATAAGTGTTCGTCTGAACTGAAATGCACCTGTGATCTACCACTTTTGAAAGTGGGAGGAGCTTTAAAAAATATGGCTCTTAAAACTGATACGCACTCAGAAAGTTTGAATGGTACCCTGGGACCAAAAGTTATAAACTTACTGTACACAAAGAAACAGTGTGAGTTCATTGGACAACCAGGAATCCACACAGTTGTTTTTGTACCGTAAGTTTATAACATTTGACCCCAGGGGGCCATTCAAACTTTCTGAGTACGCACAGCTTCTAAGAGCCCCATTTTAAGCTCCTCCCCTGTTCAAAAACTTGGTACATTGTATGTGTATTTCAGCTGTGATGAATGCCAGTTGCTGCCACGAAGTTTAAGAAATATCACCTCAAACCCCTATGAATTTGATAATAACAAAGCCATGTTGCATAAAGTCTGAAATTGTGTCCCCCCACAACGCTCAAATTCAGCCTCCCTAATTCCGCCATTTTAGGCAAATTCGCTACATTATGAGCACCATAATGTAAACATATGGAAAGTACATTTTCTATCATTTTTCACCATCCCCCGACACACCCCAATTACCATTTAGCCCGTGCAGACTCCGTCCAAACCAGTCTTGGAATTTTGCGAAAATATTCCATATTAAATGTCAAGTCTGTATATATATAACATCCATATAAACCAGGTCTAACTTGTTTTGTGTACCTAAAATTCTAATCTTTGGACCGGACAAGTTCCATACTTACAAAATAAACAAGACGTGTCACATTACGGTAATACTTCAAGTTCCACGACAGCGCTACCAAACTAAGTTTATTTTACTCGCAACTTTTAAAAAAAAATCACGCTGTAGCTTTAATATAATTACTAGTAATAGTATTTTGTGTCAGTTATTACATATTCGGATATTGCTACTTTTATAGGATTGTTCGTAGAGTAAAACAAGCGCTATCAAGATTTGTATGAAGTATGACGCATTAATTAATCAATTAATTAATTAATTAAACCGTATCATCATGATCATGATGATTAAGCAAATGTATAACATAAAATAGTACAGAAGGGACTTTGCACGTTTGTGAAAGAAATGCTAGTACTAATTGTTCTGATATATGTAATTATATTGTGTTATTACATATCTACCAAAAAAACGTTGACAACGTAAAGAAATCAGCAAGTTTAAAAAACCCACCTCGGCTCATTTTTGAAACTTGGTCCCATTTAATAAAAGATACTGATTTAAACTTTATCATATTTATATAAATTTAAAACATTTCCAGAAGTGTTGTGTATCTTTAATGTGCAAATGCGATATTAATTTGTAAGCTTTCTGAAACGACCTGAAAGGTTATTGCATGGTAAACCAATATCCTATTGTGTTTTGATTTATAATAATCATGATTAATGATTGAATTAAACGAATAACAAGTAGGCTTGTAATCTTGTTGGAAACGCTGTATTCTGTTGAAATAAAATAAAAACACTGATTTGCTGTTGGTGTTCAAAATGGGACCAAGTTTCAAAAAGTGAGCCGAGGTGGGTTTTTTTAAACTTGCTGATTTCTTTACGTTGTCAACGTTTTTTTGGTAGATATGTAATAACACAATATAATTACATATATCAGAACAATTAGTACTAGCATTTCTTTCACAAACGTGCAAAGTCCCTTCTGTCCTTTACGTTTTTTTGGTAGATTTCTTTTCTTTTTATGAATGTAGCCAATCAGCCCCAAGCTTGGAAAGTCATTAGGTTACGAAGTGCTCCATAAAACGAATAAAACGAAAACTAGATGTTTGAGATTGCTATTCTTGATTCATGACAATAACAAATAAATTCAACAAAACTTTATCAGTCGTTTATTTTTCAAACTTGCTCGTCACGCGTGACTGTAATGTTAATATACATTTTATTACACTTTAATTATTCAAGGCAACGTAAATATGTAAAGAAAATGTATATGAACAACACACACCCAATGTTGACAATGCCAGAGAGACACAGAGAGTAAGTCCGATTTAGGCCTACGTCAAGTCGGAACTGGTTAATGCGCATATATTTAAGCCTATACTACGGAAGCGTCTAAATGCCCCGACTAGGCAAGATAATCGTGTTTTAATGTTTGTGGTTCTTTGTAGCCCTGCGGGCGATTTACTTAGCTATCCGAATTTCGCGGTTTGTGGTTCTTTGTATAGCCCTTCGGGGCAACCTAGTTGGATATTCTTATTAAGCGGCGGTTGTCGGCGATCTTTCGTGGTTTGTTGTTTTCAGCAAGCCCTGCCCTCTATCGGGAGCTAATTTATAGTTTAAGCTTGTTGGATATCCAAATTTTGCGGTTTGTGGTTCTTTGTAGCCCTACGGGGCAATCTAGTTGCATATCCAACTTTTGCGGTTTGTGGTTCTTTATATCCCTGCGGGAAATCTAGTTGGATATCAATATTGTTGATCTTTCGCGGTTTGTGGTCTTAATTTGTTGGATATCCATATTTCACGGATTGTGGTTCTTTATAATCGATAGGCCTGCGGGCAATGTAGTTGGATATCCAAATTTCGCGGTTTGTGGTTCTTTGTAGCCATGCGGGGCTAGTTGGATATCCCTATTAAGCGGCGGTTATAGGCGATTTTTTGTGATTTGTGGTTTAAATGTTGGATATCCATATTTCGTGGTTTGTGGTTCTTTATAGCCCTGCCGGGCAATCTAGTTGGATATCAATATTGAGCGGCAGTTGTTGGCGATCTTTCGCGGTTTGTGGTCTTAATTTGTTGGATATCCATATTTCACGGTTTGTGGTTCTTTATAATCGATAGGCCTACGGGCAATCTGGTTGGATATCCAAATTTCGCGGTTTGTGGTTCTTTGTAGCCCTGCGGGGCAATATAGTTGGATATCCCTATTAAAAGGCGGTTGTCGGCGATCTTTCGCGGTTTGAATTTCCCTTATCAAGCCCTGCCCTCTATCGGGAGCTAATTTATAATTTAAGCTTGTTGGATATATCCACATTTCGTGGTGTGTGATTCTTTGTAGCCCTGCGGGGCAATCTAGTTGGATATCCAAATTTCGCGGTTTGTGGTTCTTTATAGCCCTGTGGGGAAATCTAGTTGGATATCAATATTTAGCGGCAGTTGTTGGCGATCTTTCGCGGTTTGTGATTTTAATTTATGACAATTTATAATACTTATTCCAAATATAATTTCAGTCTGAGCTGTGAACAGAGCCACTGATAAATTGTTTGTTTGATGAAAAAAAATAATATCACCATAGCAATGGGTGTTCAAAATGGTGTTATTCTTGATTTATGACAATAAATTGGTTAATAAAACATTGAAGAAAAAAGTGGTGGGAAGTTTCGAACTTGAGCAAAAACTCATAAATGGATTAGAAGTCCATGGCCTTAACCGCTTCGTCACGGGGACGTCTCGATATAACGACGTGTAAAAGTGGAGTATTTATTAATATGAATGTATGCTGTGGTCCGGAAAGAATAAAAGAATAGTGAAGAATTTGATTTTTTGGCGAATGGGATCCAGAATTTGTATGGAGGGTATCCAGGAAAATGCTAGGGTATATTTGGAAGTGAATCTCAAAAGTAGTGCGACAGTGACAGCCATGTATGGCTGTAGCAGTGTCGAAAGATTCTGGATATCAGTATGATTAGCTATGATTTGCCACTAATTTTGGCTATAAAATACCGCGTGAAATGAAGCAAGAATGTTTGTTTATTATCAAACAATCGGATTGACTATAAGATTGGTGTAACTTTTGGAATTAATGAGTTATTAAAATATTACACTTTGGACAGTAAATAAGATTTAGCATGGTTTTAGATAAATTTTGTACCCAGCGAAAATATCATAGAACAATAACGTTTTGTTCCGTGTAAATATAGTCCCGCGGTGCATCTGTTTATTCTTCTTTATCAGTCGTTTTTTAAAACTTGCTGGTCATGCTACCGCATGACTCTAATTCGGATATTGCTATTTTTATTTGTAGGATTGTTCGTAGAGTAAAACAAGCGCTATCAAGATTTGTATGAAGTATGACGCATTAATTAATCAATTAATTAATTAATTAAACCGTATCATCATGATCATGATGATTAAGCAAATGTATAACATAAAATAGTACAGAAGGGACTTTGCACGTCTGTAAAAGAAATGCTATAGTACTAATTGTTCTGATAAATTATATTGTGTGTGATATAAACTACTCACTTAAAGAAAGTCCGCACTTACGTACTTCGTCCCACACCAAAACCTGATGTTATGACAATTTGATTGATAAGGTCGTGTGCAGAATCCTGTTAGCTCAATTTGATACCAACATTGCTACCAAACACTCTAAAGTAACAAAGTTTGATACCAATAATGAAATTTGGTACATTTTCAAAAGTTGCAAATCAAAACGATGCACGCAGTCGAAATTGCTTAGCGCACACCGACACCGCCTGGCTAATAATTATTTGGTGTAGCAGAGACACTAAAATGAATACACGGGATCGATACACGTGAATTGCTATGCACGATTTTGATATCAGACGAAAATCTTCGGATACCGGGTTAGAAAATGATGAATATCTCCGTAAATGAATTTTTCTCAAGAAACCAGATGTGGTCTCATACACTTGAAAATACGTGTTGAACAGATATGATGGTCGCTAGAATGCGCTTTGAAAATTGGCCGTGCGCTTTGAACTCAAAATCGGACCAAAACTCTATTTTATATTGCGTTGGTCCTGTATGGACTACATCGTGTAGTAGGCCCTACAGCTGCACTCACTACTACTATAAAAGTCGATGACCATTGACTTCAATGGTGTATACAAGCTTATTCACGCACAACCAAGATCAATTACCCGGCTATTGTGAGTAGCCTTAGTCATGTCCCTCGACTAATTATTCGTCTCAAAGAGCTTCAAAGGTCCGAACCAAATGGCCAATCGTGGCTGTGGATTCAACCTACCATGGCGATTTCTCCCATGAAGATATAGGGTCGATGACACTGTGAGCGTGGCAATGTGGTCAAGCTTTCTTGCCCATGATAGGCCCCTGTCGACTATCTCAAGTGCGCGCTTCTGGTATCAATTTTTTATCACATTGGAGCTGACAAAACTTTGCACACGACCTTATAATCAAATTGTCGTAACAAGATCAGGTTGTGGTGGACGTAGGACGGGTTACATAAGTACGGACTTTATTTATGTGAGTACGCAGATGACATACGTTGTTGGATATACTTACCATTTCATTATATTTTCGCTATTTTTCTTTTCTGACTGATTGCTGTTCATATAGGTGTGTGTTAATTTAGTGATATGTCATCATGGCTGGAAGTAGGTCTACACCCAAATTCCTGACAGATGCACCATCGCATTTTAATTGGGATCTGTACAAAGATACTACAACAACTTTTGATTCCTTGAAACATCGACTTGATGAACATCTAAAACAAAACCCAGGACAGCGAACGATTGAGTCTTACTTGTTTATGAGTTATCTTTTTATGTCTGAGTATAAGGAGAGAGAAAAGGAATCAGTTTCTGCTTGTGAATACTTGAATCGGGCAAAAACTGAAATACTGAGATCTACTATACTGCTAAAGATTCCCCAGCACAGATAGGTTATATGACTGTAGCAATTGCGAATGAAGCTATCATAGAAAATATGAGGTCAAAACGTCACAAGAGTCAGGAGCTAGGAAAAGAATTACAAAGGCTGATATCTCTTAAGACGGAAAAATCGCAAATCTATGTGAATGTTGTACGGGCATTTGCTCTATCGCGTTTGGGCATGTGCAAATACAAAGAAGCGGAAGTCCTGTATCGTGACGCTGTGAAATTTGAACCTGAAAACATACACTGGCTGTTTGCTCTAGCTCTTATGATAGGGCGTCTTGCAAGAAAGGGCGATGGAGGAGTTGTATTAAAACCAGCAAGAATCAAAGAAGAAATCGTGTTGTATCAAAAGATTCTTAAGTTAGATCCAACTTACGCTTTAGCAGATGCTCATTTAGCGCAATGCTATAGCCTTCAAAGAAATGTTGACAAAGTAAAGCATCATAGCCATTCAGCCGTAGAACACGGACAAGAAAATCCATCAGTTCTGCGCATTGTTGGAAAAGCTTTGCGTAAAGTGAAGTGCATTGATGAAGCGATGCAGATGTTTGAACAATGTCACAAACAGGGTGCTAGCAATTCGTTTTACTATCATCAGTGGGGTCTAGTATATCGAGACAAATATAAGCAAGAGAAAATGAGAGACGAAATCAAGATGAGGCAGGGGAAGATGATAGAGAACGGAAATGGGAGCGTAGCAGAGCAGATAGATATGATAGAGGCCTCCCAAGATCGCAAGCTTCTTCACAAGTGCTTCTCCACGAAGCCATTGACTGTTTTACAAAAGCTCTGGACTATGACCTGATGAATTGTATGGCGCGTCTCGACAGGGCTTTTGTATACTGTTGGCAACTACAAGATACTGAAAAGGCACGAATAGATTATGAAACTCTTGTAACTCTGGAAAACTTATCACCCACCGATTTTATCGCAGTCCATTACAACTATGGAAATTTTCTCAAAAAATCAGGAAGCTCTGCATTAGAAATTCTGGAACAGTATCAAGAGGCTGCCAAGAAACATATCCAAATGGTAATGCAGCTTGACGAAAACGATAGCACCAAAGGAAGCAAAAAGCCTGGATACCAAATTCGAAAAGAAGGTGAAAAAGCAGTAGCATGCTGCAAAGAAATCGCACAAAGAATGGCCACAGATCCTGGAAACCAACCGGAAACACGTCAACAACGAATTATAGGTTATAGATGCCTTGCAAAGATCAATTTCCTGCAAGAGAAATTTGCTGCTTCCTGCGATCTGTACAAAGGATGTCTCCAAATCGCTGACAACGCGACTGATACGAAAGCACTGAAAGGACTAGTAAAGAGTCTACTGTCTTTGAAGCGCGTTGACATGGTTGATGAAGCTGAGCCATATATTGTCACTTTGATAGAGCTGAACCATGAAGAAGCCAGTAAGCTTAAAATACAATCTCGGATACTCGCAGGAGATATGGCATTAAGTAACGGTGATGACGTCAAAGCTAGAACACTATTTACGCAAGCTATAGATATCGGGAGCCTAGAAGCATGCGAAAAATTATTGGGTGTTATGCACAGATCTGATCCGAAAGAGCGTACAAATTGGAAATTCCGTGCCCAATGTGCCCATATTTTACACTGCTATGACAACGCCCATCCCGATGATCTTCAAGCCTTGGTTGAAAGAACCGCTGCAGTGAGTTTAGAAGATGGTAACGATGAGCATCAGCAGACGTTACCAGAGCGCATTGCCTCAATGTTGAAGTTAGACGATGTCATGTGTGGAAACTTACGCAAAGCCCACCTGCGTATGGAGCAATGTCTTCTGCATAGTGATGACGAAACTCCGGAAACGCTGAACACCGAAAGAGATATCTTGATCAATGCACATGCATTACTCGATCATGCCATGGTTGCATTCAAAGACAAGTTTTACTCCCAGTGCAACAACCGTTGTCCATATTTCTACATTCGAGGCAGACACACTTCGATGACGTACGAAGAGATAAAGACAGCGATCTTAAAACGTCTTGATGGGTCTATGATAACGGTCAGGGGTAAAGACAGACCATACAAGTGGACGGAGTTTGAAGCTAGGTTTCCTGGCCTTTTGGATTACATTGTTAGGGTATGTTATCATTATATGTTAACTCCTAAGATACTTTCATTACTGTTATATGTCAAACCCTTTGAGACTGCTTTGTTGCTTGTACTACATAATATAATGATTTGTATATTAAACGAACACCAAACATGATTCCGTCAACATACTCTTAAAACATTTTAAGAGTATCACAGTTTGGGAGCCACCAAGGGTAAAACACAAAGGTGGGTTTACTATTGTCGTATTCTGCACACGTAATCTTCTGCGTCTTCTTGTTCTTTGTCTTCCTTTCTTCTTCCTAGGTACAACCAGCCTTTAATTCTACCAACAACTGGTACATAGCTGTTGTGAAACTAGACAATTATGCAAAGCACTGCACTGGTAATGAACTGAAACACGCCGCATATGACATTCCCGTTCTAGTCGACAGAGCCGAAGAAGGATCAACTGGATTAGAACGTGTTATACCGGTAGGCAATGCGATTTGTGGACAAGGAGCAGAAACTGCTGCAGACAAACATCCCGATTTCAACTATGAATGTTTTGTCGTTCGCGACCTGGCCCGAAAAGCAGCTACTGAAACAGAACTCATTGTAGCTAAGTTTTATGAGGAGATAAATAAGATAAGAGATTAATGTTGGCTTTCTATACATGCAGTCAATTCAACAAGGGCGAATCCGGAAGCCCTGTCCACCCCACCTCTAAGAAGAAGAAATTTAAGGGGATTTTGACAATTTTTTTACAAATTGGCGAAAAACGAGCCGTCAGGTCATGGCAACAAGACAAACAGTACATCATCTTTCTGATGCAAATGTGATTATGCACTGTCAGCTCTTGGTAACAAGACAAACAGTATATCACCTCATCCTGAAGCAAAGATAATCATGCATTCTAATTCAGTTGCTGCGTCTTGTCAAGAATACACGCAATTTGATTGGTTTTCACCTATCCATTATGACACGATAGTGGATAGTCATATAAGACAGTGAGCGCGCCGACACGCAATGGCGGCACGGGTGTAGATCCTCAATGGTCGCGCGATAATGCGTTCGCGTAATACACGTGCCCGAAATAAGAACGCAATTCGGCGGCTTTGATGTTCGTAACGGTTTCGTTCATTTAAAACATCGGGGATGTACTCACAAAAGTAGCGTGATTTTTTTCTGTAAAAAACCCACTTTTACTTATAAAAATTATACTTGAACTGAATTAGAATGAGAATAACTGTTGTGGATCTTGGAATCAACAGCAATCCCATTACTCACAGAGGCACCCGAGCTGGTTTACATATAAAGCGCCGTTATTTGAGCAATCTGACACTTGATGTTGCTCGACCATCACTGGACCACTGCCCTTTTCTTCCAAACAACACCAATGATAACACCCATGATAGCAACATTGGATCTTCTCTTCAAACAGATAGCAATCTCATGAAGATCAGCCTATGGAACTCTCAATCTATCTGTAATAAAACTGATCTTCTTTGCGACCTTGTTTTGGAGGGTGATCAAGACATTGTGTTTCTTATTGAAACTTGGTTATTCCACAGTAATGATGTTAGGAGAACTCACTCATCCTGAATATTCATTTATGAATTTTCCTCGTGGTACCCGCGGTGGTGGAATCGGTATCTTTCACAAATCTCACCTCAAGCTGGAAAATAGAACATTTCAAGAAACTAAGACTTTTGAGTATGTCCTTATATCCAACTCCTCCCGCACTCTAAATTTTGTGGTTGTCTATCGACCAGATCCCTCTGGAGTTAATACATCTCATTTCCTCAGTGAATTCGAAGAGTTCCTTAGTAACGTGGATCTTCTGTCTGGTAGAACTCTGGTCCTCGGGGACTTTAACATCCATTGTGACCTGCCCTCAAAGCCTGAAGTGAAACAGTTCGGCACCATTCTCTCTTCCATGGGGTATCGTCAGCTCGTTGATGTTCCAACGCATAGACTTCTCCGCACCTTAGATCTGCTTATAGTTAAGGACGATGAGACATTGGTTAGCGAATGGGATGTAAACCCTACTACGAAAGACGTTGGAGAAAGACCGGCTTGGATGCCGACTATCAAATCTACATCGATACAAAGAGTACTGCTGCTGATGTTATTGTTAGGGAAAAATCAAATTTCTACAAAAATAAATTTGCAGACTGTACATGTAGCTCTAAGGACATTTACAAAACAGTAAATGAGCTGCTTAATGTAGTGGAAATGTTCTCCCTGATAGTGACACATTTGCTGAACTTGCTAATAATTTTTGTGATTATTTTGTTGTTAAGGTAAATAAGATAAGGTGTGAACTTGATA
Source organism: Amphiura filiformis (assembly GCF_039555335.1). Lineage (NCBI taxonomy): Eukaryota > Metazoa > Echinodermata > Ophiuroidea > Amphilepidida > Amphiuridae > Amphiura > Amphiura filiformis. The sequence continues at coordinate 33,623,138 of NC_092645.1, read as the reverse complement.
TGTATGATCCATGTAGCAGTAACTCTACCACATCTCATGAGAATCAATCTGTTGTATCATGTATTGAAAATCAATATGTTGTTTCATGTTTTCCAACCTATTACTGAAGACGATCTGTGTAAAATCATTGGGAAGTGTCCAACCAAGAGTTGTCCTCTGGATCCCATGCCCACATGGTTGGGCAAACAACATCTTGAGACCCTTGCTCCCATTCTGAATGCCATTGTCAATGTTTCCCTCTCTTCAGGTGTTTTTCCTGCAGAGCTTAGTAAAGCAGTAATAACACCAGTCCTGAAGAAGCCCTCTCTTGATAGGAACCTGTTAAGCAATTATCGCTCCGTCTCAAATTTGCCGTTTGTGGGCAAACTTATTGAGAAAGTGGTTTCTACTCAGGTCTCCAATTACATCAATGTCTATGAGTTGTCGGATCCGTACCAGTCAGCCTACAAAGTTTCTCACAGTACCGAGACTGTGCTTACCTGTGTCCAGAATGACATTCTTAGGGCTATCGACAACCAGCGAGCCGTTCTACCGTGAATCACGGTATCCTTCTGGAACGGCTCGATGATGATTTCGGTATCAAGGGTAAGGTGCAAAACTGGTTCAAGACCTACCTTGAGGGTAGGACTGGGAGAGTTCATATAGATGGTGTTTTTTCTGACGAAAAAAAACCTCATTTATGGGGTCCCCCAGGGCTCAGTCATCGGCCCCAGGCTTTTACGTACTACACCCGGAGAGTTGGTCAAATCATTGAGAGCCATAACCTACCACATTTATGCTGATGACGTTCAGATTTATACGATCTTTGATCCGAATTGTCACGGTGATGCTGCTTGCGCGTTATTTAAGTTGAGCCAGTGTGTTAATGATCTGCAGGCTTGGATGCTCAGAAATAGATTGAAACTCAATCAATCTAAGACTGAGTTTTTTATTGCTTCATCTGCTCACCACTATAAGACCCTGCAATATCTCACCCTTCATCTTGGTAATCAGGAAATTCCATCTTCCCCTAGCATCCGTAACCTGGGTGTTATTTTTGATTACTCCATGACAATGGCTGATCACACTACCAATTTGTCTCGTACCATTAACTGGCAGCTGCGAAATCTCAATCGTATCCGTAAATACTTAGATACCGACACTTGTCATAACATTGTCCGCACTCTCATTTTATCCAAACTGGACTATTGTAACTTACTCTTCAATGGTATAGATAAAAACACCTAAACCGTCTTCAAGTCCTCCAAAATAAGTCTGCCCGTCTTATCTTCAGGCAACCGAGTCGCAGTCATGCATCTCCTCTTCTCCAATCTCTCCACTGGTTGCCTGTTGCCCAAAGAATACAGTTCAAGAGTCTTCTCCAGACATTCAAAGCATTTCACACTCAATCACCTGATTACATCTCTTCTTATTTTCAACCTCGGACCCACAAAACATCTTAGTGTGCTTCGATCTGACGCTGCTGTCACATTTGAAGTGCCTCGTTCAAGAAACAAGCTGGCGATCGCGCCTTTTCAACAGTGGGGCCGCGCCTTTGGAACGAGTTGCCCACCACTGTCCGAGGGCAAGAAAATATTACCACGTTCAAGAATCTTCTTAAAACCCACCTCTTTCCCACTGATTAGCTCTTTTTCCTTTCTTACTCTTTTTTCTCTTGTAGCGCTTTGCCTACTTTTGTAAAAGGCGCTTTATAAATCGCATTGTTTATGTTTATGTTTATGTTTATAACTACGATAAAAATATTGGCCAGTCCATCCATTATGACACGATATTGGATAGGCAAAAGACAAAATCCTATCTTTTATTATCTAACTGTAAGCTCTTGGTAACAGGACGAACAGCGTATCATCTTCATGATGCAAAGATGATCATGAACTGTCAGACGAACAGTAGATCACCTTCCTGATGCAAAGGTGAACTGAGCCACCAGATATTAGATAAGTACTGGCAGGCAAATTTGTTCCGCTCAGTTTAAATACCTAATCTTTGCCTTTCTAAAGTCGTATTGAATTAAGTGGGATATTAAAATTATGCGCATGACAAATCTGGCAATCTGCAGAACATTTTATCTTCAAGACATCTGTTTTCTTGTTTTCAGTTTATAATGATGCATTCTTTATCAATTTAACACTTGATAACGTTCCTGCAGTCTTATTGGTTCTTACCCGTGTGATATGACACGATATGACACGGGCCAGCGAGTGTGCATCGAAGCAATACGCGTACTCGCTATTTGAACCAATCGGAGGGGCATAGCAACAACGGGACTAATCCATTTTAAGCCCTAGGTAATTCCTTGCAAAATGTAGGATTTAATTTGATTAAAATGCGTAATACTTATAATATTTTTGTTTGATTTGGCGTAAAACTTACTTAAAATAATGATGTCGCCCGTGTTATATGAGACGATAGATGCACTCCAGCGGCTAAAAACAATACCTTTATTATCTAATTAATTGACGACTCTTACTACGTACTAGTATACTAACATCTGGAATGTGTTTTATTTTATCGTTTTTCTTACTCTTTACATTTGCATATTCTATTGTAACCATGGCAACAGGGATCATACAATCTCCTGGTCAAATCTAACATATAGTTTTATGGTACACTTTGTATAATATAAACTATTATTTTTAAATTAATATGAATTATATTCATAATATACATACTTATAAACTTACATTTCTGTACGAAATTATCCAATAATAACATCAACAACATGTATACGTACACATACATACGACTCAGCTTAATTCATCAGTTACAGACATAACTATTGTAAAAATGCGAATTCTAAGTAATTCCGAATTCATGTCCTGTTCATTCCCTAAAACGCTAAAAAATAAGCTCGAGTTAAAAAAAAGCTCTGTTTGACTGAAACATATTCCACACTTGCATTTTTTTGCAGTGCAATAAGCCCTTTTGAAATATGGCGTGCACAAAAGGAGAGGGCGTACTTTGATTTGGGTAATCTTTTGTCAGCTGAGAAGCATACAAAAGATTACCCAAACCAAAATACACCCTTTCCTTTTGTGCCCGCCTACTTCAAGAAGGCTTAAATGTAATTACTTTGTGTGGATGACGTCACAGGACATTCTCTCGTTGTCTACCAAGTGGGGCTAAATACGACACGGGCTAAACACGACGACCACGTTTTGGGCATGACATCCAAATCCACGCTCCAGGTCCACACTTGCTTCTTTACTTAAATAATAACACGCATAACTTGCATTCTTTTGCCTAATCAATGAGTTTTTGGAAACAATTTTAATAAGGAAAGCCACCCGAGATCCTACTTTCAAATCTAACATATTCAGGTAAGACTATGTGATGTGATCAAGGAAAATCAGTCGGAAGTCGGAAATATTGATATTAAGATATAGCCAAACAAAGGAAATATTTCCTTTTCTTTCTTATTGTTTTGGAAACTCTATAACTGTTCATATCTTTTGAATTAAAGGAGTGTTTCGTGATCCTATCCACGAAAAAAGCCTATTCCCAAAATTTCAGTTGATTCCGATTTTGCGTTTGCGAGTTATGCATGAATACCGTAGAAACCCGTCTATAAGGAATAGAAGCGACTGTGATGATAGCATATTTCACGCTAGCGCCCTCCACAATATTATATCATTATGGAATTTGAGCAAATCATTTACCGACACAAGCAGGTATACAATGTATTATTTTATCTTTATTTCGCATCTCACGAGCATAGCTCACTTGGCAAGGCATAAGACTTTGGTTCTTTAGATCGGAAGATGGTGAGTTCGAGCCTCATCACGGTCACACAAACTTTTATAAACAAAATATTGTTCAAACTTTTCATTTATATTTTCTTGCATTTTCTAAAGACTCCTTTCGTGATCATTTTTTTTCATATTTAGTTTAATTTATTCTATTGTTTTTCTTTTATTGTTTCTTTTCTTTGTCTTTTTTTCTTGTTTAATTTTATTTTTCTTTATTTTCTTTGATTCATATAATATTGGCAGGATAAGGAGAGGAGGGAACTAAAGACCCATTCAGTGATTTGCTCATCCGGACGATCGTAAAAATCATCAAAATTCACCTTTGTCATTGTCATAGATGTGGTAACATAGCCTGCTAGTGGTTCAGCAGAAAACCGTGTGACACATAATATACATTTGGCTACATTTTATTATACGATAAATACGAATTTATTAAACATGGTAACAAATATTCTCTAGCAGATCGGTTATACGATGGAACTGGTAGGCATAGGCCTATTATAAATTCGGGATATTAAATATCTTCCTGACGAGACAGATCTGCGCATGTGGTCAAAGACGATTCCTTACTAGCCACAGACCGTCCGCTGGAATTAGTTGAATCGCTATGGCTGTTGGTCGGACCTCTCATCTCTCCACATCGATTGTGACCTATCCCCGACATTGCCCTTATGAACTCACATCCTCCTGTTTTATTCAATACGCTGGCGAAGTTACGTAATAATCGGATTAACTACCATAGCAATAGGTGAAAACAATTTTGAATATACCGCGTTATACACTGATACGTTCAGGCGGTACCTCTTCATTGAACCATATCATGCTGCACCTGTAAGATCTTTGAAAAGACCAGTATTGTATTCAATCTATGATTGCAGACATACACAGTACAGGTGATGAGTGTAACCTGCTTGTAGCGCAGCGCGATATGTTCAAAATTGTTTTCACCTATTGCTATATGGTAATTAATCCGATTAATTACGCAACTTCACCAGCGTATAATGGCCGAATAAATTCTGACCATCACTTGGCTTGTTGGATTCGTCTATACTACAATTCGCTGTCGAAGTGACGTAATAATCGCAATAACTACCATCAAGCAGATTGCACTAATCACCCGCGTATGTCACCAAACATAGATTGAATACCACTCTTTTCATAAATACTAATCTTACATGGCGAGTGATTAGCATTTCTTTGACAACTATGGTTTAATGCATAGGTACCACGTGAACGATGAAGTGCAGGGCTATATATTCGAAATTGTATTCATCAATTGCTATGGTAGTTAATCCGATTAATTACGTCACATCGACAGCGAATAGCCTATAGTATGGGTTCAAGTGGAACAAAAAATAGTGTATGTCCATTGCTAGCTATGGTAATTAATCATGTTAGTGTTTACATCACTACTTCGTTGAAGACAAGAGAAGTGTGCCTTCTCTACCAACGCCTGTGATATAACAGGTGAAAGCGAAACAAAATTGAATGACCAGAATAGTTTCCTTTGTCAGATGAATTGATTGAAGTTTTTGAAGACACTCTATTCTTGATGGGACAATAGATTCAAATATGGAATAATTATTATTCCTCATCTATTTTTTTTATTGAAAAAACTGCAATTGTGGCAACAGAACAATATTTATTTTGATTTCATTTCAAGTAGAAACAAAATCGTGCTTAAGCCAAAAACGCACCCTACCTCAAGAATTGGGATGGCACAAAGGTGCAACATAGGTTTTTATTGCAAAGACGAGGACAGACAAGTAGTTACAACACATCTGTCTAACCGTGGGTTTCGCTATTATTTAGAATAAATGCTTTTACTAGTTTCTATAAAACCACAAAATTACTAAAAAAACTATAAAAAAAACTATAAAAAAAAAACGCACCTAAAATTAAAAGTAGAAAAGTAGATTTGAAGAAAGATAAAAAGAACATGTCAAAAAGTTAAAATTAAACGAGAATGAAAAAACGGAACCGGTGCCCGGACCATGCTCTCTTCAGCATGTCTTCAGTTCCAAAGTCTGACGCTCTATCAATTGAGCTATACGATCCTGATATACGAAACAGTCGTTATTATGTCAATACAATTGATTGGTGTTACAACATACTTAGATGGAAGGCATAGCCACCCAGTGCCAGTATATATTTGATCAAACTCCAAATACAACAAGCAACCAATTTTATTGAGGGCGTTTCTTAGGTATATCCTTGTAGACGGGGTTTTACGGTATGTGTATTACACTGCTCCATAGACAATGCGTTGTAATTTCGTTCTGGTGCACCAGAACGAAATTCGAATTTCACGATATCTTTGCAAAACGAATTAATCTGCAAGAAATATTTTGTACATAAACATTATGTAGCCAGAGGTTTCCAGTGATATAAAAATCTCAACTTTTTTTAGAAAAGTGGGGGATGAGGCTGTGGATCACGAAATGCCCCTTTAATTGTCCAATTCCAATGGGTTTGCTTTGCAAATGCTTGTTACAATCCAATACTCCCGAAAATAGAACATGACAGACTTCAGACTGGTTTTGCTTGATCACACCACATATATCGAAACATCTGCAACTTCCTGTGACCCATCTACATAATTCTAATCTCTACCTTTAACCTAATCCTAAAGCCTAAAGGTGTCGGCCCTTATTTGATAAATCCTGACCAAAAATACAAAGACAAGCGGTTCAAACTATCCCCGTTCTCCGATATATCTCTTGTTTTAAGAATGTTTTTTCATTTTATAGAAGTTACTTTGAACAAAGTGGCTACAGAATCTTATGGTCCATGTTTCTACTGGACTCTGTGTACATCTATTTAGTTCTATAGCCCGTCAGTATTTGGACATGTATACACTAAAAGTTGCGTATAATTTCGTATAGTTTGGTAATGTTTTATATATGTTAAGGGGCGAAAACAAATCTTTCACAACCTTTCATAATGTTTTCACCCTGGAATATGTATTAAACATGATAAAACCCTAAGAAACTATACGTAACTTTAACATGTTGAGGGGCCAAGTGGACTTACGGTCTTCTTGCGCTCAGGTCTTCATTTGAGGCTTCGCTGCCATGTAAAACAATAACGATGAGACGACAAAAAAGAAACTCCCTGTCTATAGACGAATCCAATTTCACGCATTCCTACACCTCAATGGCAGCCATTAGCCGGGTCCCCGTCGGCTCTATCTCACCTAAAATGTGAAATGACGCGGCCTTGGAGGGTATTTTAAACTGCATTCTATCACCCGTGTTACACGTAGACAAAAGAATGATGACAGTTTACAACACAAAAGAATCTTTAAGCGGATTTAATCCACCCAATTGGGCACTCACAACACCTGTTTGGTGCATGCGGGGACCCAAAATGGCCGACCAAATCCTGACCATGACTTGGCTCGTTGGATTCGTCTGTACCGACCGACACAGATTTTGTGTTTCGGGGACCGACTGACCCTACTTTGCAAGTCCGCCCGTAGAACAGTGGGTTTTTTTCGTCGCCTGATTCAAGCGAAAATCAAACATTCTTATCAACCACAACTCACATTCTCATTGGATGAAGAAAGAGATGTTCCAACCAAAGCATTGACTTCCGAACGACTGGATTTATAATGACCAGTGCGTAGGGTTAGACCGATCATCGCCTGAGGCTAGCCGGGAAAGTACTTCATGGAGCAACTCATTTATTAACTGAATAACGAAGTTTAGTAAAGAGGTGGATGTGGTGTGCTATGTAGTTATTATGCGTAGAATCAATGGGCATTTCCCCACAAACTTGAGTTTTCCTTCATCACAGTTTAACCCTAGTCATAATAACAAAAATCATTGAAATTCCCACTTCATGGGAATGCCACATTTTAGGTAAATTTCACCATTTATACCCAAGATTTTACTCCCCTATATCCCCCGGAATAAATTTCCGGTGCCGCTTCTGTACAGAGTGCGGTTGACCGCCGCGCCGGTTCCGTCTGGTTGGAGCCGGTTTCTACTGTTCTAAACAATGGAACGCGGTTCAACCGCCGGACAGCCGGCAGTAGACTCGATCTGTCACTCAATCAACGTAAACACAATCTGCGCATCACAACCGAACAGCACTCCACACCCTCCTCTTATTAAAACTTGTTAAACTTCTAGAACTTCATATTTCAAGTAATGCTTTTTTATATCTACTTTCAGAACATTTTTTCAGAGGAGATCACATTGAAAGGCATCCCAGGAATGCATTTAATGCGGATTCGGACTTTTTTAGAGTCACCCAATGTTATCATACCTTCACAAAATCCGGAAAACTTAGATGGGCACAGTGTCATTAATAGTATCGTTTAATATGATTTTTGTAGCAAGCCGATTTACTATAAACCATCCCTAGATGATCACATGAAATGCTTTGGGAGATTCTATGAGCACGAGACAAGACCGGCTTTCCACTGTTAAAATATCAGTAACGTCGCCCTCTATTGATATAATAAATTAATACAGACGGTTTGTACTAGGATTCTATTCGACACTATGCGTTAATCACAAATAATACATAGAGATGAGGTGACAGTAATGTTTACAAACAAAAGCAAGGGACTGGTCTGTCGATATGGTTGAGGGAATAGCAAACGACCACCTCACTTAAAAGCACATTTGCCCTTTGCCCTGGGATGACATCACATGTCACTTCATCTATATAGCCCCTATCTTTTTCGAAATATTGAGCATGACACCATCCTGAGGACATTAACAATAATGTAAAATAAAAACGACTCAACGACTCTGCATCCATCTGCATAGTAAGATAATTTGCTGAACATAGAGGTCGTCAGCTTTTTATCGGAGCATGGTTTTAGGTTTCCCATAATCCTTTGCGTCGTTTTTTTAGCCAGATCAATCCGTCAACACGTTTTATACAGACAACAGACAGTCTGGTAGAAAAGATTTGAAGAAGAACATAGTTTATATCATATAGGGGATGAAATCAAAACTCGTCCGGTTTCTATTTTTCCAAACAATGGAAACCGGTCGAGTTTTGATTTCATCCCTAGGTGATATTTTAAGTCTGTAATAATTACATTTACAGAGTGTCATTCTTTTTTGTTCTCGAGTTTAATGTTATGATCACAAATAATCATTTCTTTCGAGTCTGCCAAGAAATGGAAAGGAAGAAAACTGGTTTACTTGTCCAGGAGATCCCGGTCAAACCCTGGTCAAGGAACATGATGTCCTTCCCTAGCCAGGAAAGAAATATTGGTATGTCAAACTGTCTTTATAAGGGTATGTATAATTTATTCGACATTTGGTAGCTTTTCGCCGTAGAAGTAGTGACGTAACAGGATTAATTACTATAGCATTTTTTTATTTGATTTGTTCGGGTTTTGACAACCCTGGATAACCCAAGAAATCCTCTATTGAAGCTTATTTCCACTGGGTTCCATTTGAACACCGAGACGGGTTGGGAACAGTTAGGGGTTAATACCCTACTCTTTTCGAAACTGGCTGCGAGATACAGGTATATACAGGTATGGCTCTCTGTACACGGGACCGACAGCTTAACGTCCCCTGCGAAGGACAGAGTACTTTTATGATTAATTTCATTTACCCAATTCTAAATGAACCACGGGGAGAGCGGAAGTCTAAATTTAATCTACAGAGGTTGCCAATCAATTTCAGACATATTTTTCCCAAGCCAATATCTCAACAAATCTCCACCGCCGGGGATCGAACCCGGGACCTCATGTACTAAAGGCAAGTACCTTAACTATTAGGACACGCTCTACATAGTAGCAATAAGTGAATACAATTTTGAATGTATTGCCCTGCACTACAAGTAGGTTGTATTCCGACACCTGCCATGTCTGTGTATGTGTGCAATCATTGAATACAATACCACTCTTCTCAAAGACACCAATCGTACAGATGCAGTAAAACGTATTGTGTACTCTGCATTCTTTGCTAATCAATGGTGTAATGCAGAGTTACAGGGTACGTCTAGTGCAGGGCAATACATTCAAAAACTGTTTTCCCCTATTGCTACGGTAATTAATCATGTTACATCACCACTACTTCTACGGCGAATTGGTCCTGAAAAGAAAACCCGTTACACATTTTGTTGAACTTTAACGTAATAGTACTTGGGAAGACTAAATGCGTTGGCAGTTCGGTGACGCAATCGGCTATGAGAAGACCTTAACCCCCTGATCACTACCTACTGATGTAACATTGCCTCTGATTGGTCAATTACATGATATCTTCACTTTAATCACCAATCAGAATGGAGCTTTGACCAATCGGCAGGTAGTTCTTATGGGGTTAAACCATGTTCTTACGCTTCGACATCTTATTGGTACATGTATTCAACCAAATACTTGAAGTACATTACATTCACCTGGGTATGGAATTCTACACAGAATATTGCCCACACGCAGGCCCTCTATTTTATAGTGAATCATCGCGTGTATCTCTTCTTGGAACATTAGCCATTGCAGTTGGCAATTTTGATAAGGGGTGGCTTCAAAAATCATCCGGCGGATGTTTAGAACAATAGAAACGTCTCCAATCGGACAGAACTGGGCAGAACCAGCGGTTAAATTATGAAGCCGTCCCAAAGAGAATGTTAATCAATCATCAACATCGAGGGTTGACAAACAGAAGGCCTTAACTCACTTTTGGCCATTTTGAGATTTTGGTACCAAAATAATCTGTAATACCCACAGATTCTTAAAATCATAAAGCCTTAACTCAATTCAACTTCCTATTGCATCTACATGTATAGCACAATAATACTTGGTCACATCTCAATGAAAAATATGATTTTACTCATTTTTCTCAAAGGGGCACTTTTTGAGTTAAGGCCTTCTGTTTGTCAACCCTCGACATATCCTAGGTATTCCAGGTTGACTTGACCTCTTCAGAAGAGTCATTTATCGTTCTCAGAAGAGTGATGGATCGCTCTTCACCGCACTAAATATCCATACCCCGGATCCATACCTCTAAGATGGTCCACATCTAATATCATACTGACTAAACCTCAAGAGAGTGTACAATACTCCGAGCAAACTTAACATATAGCAATTGCATAATAGGCTACTGTTTATATACTATACAATATCAAGGGTCTTGGTTTTCTGGATTTTCTCGATCACATTTAAACACCGTATTTATACATCAACTATATCTGGAGCAATAACACATTTGGAGAACCCCAAGGGAAGCATGCAGCATAACAATAGCATATTCTTGCATCATTTACAGGAGTCGACGCGAGTTTAACGAACCATAGGCTCCCTCGTCTCCATTCCTCGTGAATAATTAGCATATTCAGTGTTACCGTTTCCTCGAGGTTCATATTCGATATCGATTATTAATCGATATCATTGTCCCATAGTTTGATAGCCATTAGGCATCGGATACACCGTTGAGTTCATGTTCGTTGTCGTCACTTGATGGTGGTCTGTGCCACCGTTGCCTACATTATACAGTTTTGTCATTTCAACGACGTTAGACTTCCGTCTAGACCCTCCTGGCGGCAAACCTTCTCTGGCATCCTTTAATCTTCTATAAAGGTGCATCCCCGGTATACACAGAAAGATAACCATGGCAACTTCAAAGATACCGGTATTTACATAAAAATCTACGATGTATGATTTTGTTGAGTCATATATTAAACCTAAAAGAGAAAAAAAAAAAAAAAGATAAATAAAACAGCAAACAGACAAACAAACACCAGTATCGCTCATTTCAGTTGATAACAGTAAAACTGGACCTAATTACATTAAGCTGGCTGGTACTTGATTATGAAAGTAATCACGCGGATATGTCGGCGTACGTCTCAAGAGAAGTGTCCAAGAAAGAGCAATAAAATGCTCTTTGCTCCTACTCTTAATAAGGGCCAAATCCGAGTGATCTGGACCGTCACTTGTCAATGAGCGAAAAAATAATAAAAAGTGCTACAACCATGACAATGATGTCATTTTGTGAGTGTGTGCACTGTGTGGCAGTATCCAGCCTTATCTGCTCATGACAACAAAATGTAGTTTTTGTTTATTTTTTTTGTGACACATTCAATCTCGGAAAAAGTACGTTTAAGTAGAAGAAACCAAGATGGCTTACGTACCTGCAATACCCGGTCCAATGATGATAGCGATACCAGGTGGTACTTGACAAAACGCCCATGCCTCTCGCGCTAAATCACGCTGGAATAGGGATGTTGTAGTTGGAAACAGAAGTGAATTGAATACACCATTGAAGAAACCTATGACTGGAAAACAAGAACAAAATAAACGCATCAAAGGATGGTCCTGTTTGATCACGTAGTATTTCGACCTCTGTTGAAAGACATTGAGCTCCATTACATATATATGAGACCACGAAATGAGCATAAAGTCGCAGGTTGACGGTTTCGAGACGCCCTGGCTACTACGTTGGTGTTCTTTGTTTCACACACACCTGTTCAAGCTAGTAGTATTTCTGTATGTCCTTTGTGAATGGGCCAGTAACGAAGGCTTGTACAGGTGCGCGGCAAACAAAGAACTTCAACCCAGTTAGCCAGGGTGTTTTGAAACTACCAACTTGCGACTTTACGCTCATTTCGTAGTAGCAGGTCACATTTATATAATATACTTCAATCCCTTATATGAGAGCCAAAAGCGTGAATTTTAAGGCATCTTAGAATACTGTGTGAAAAACCATTTTGTCTTACAAACTCATCAAAACATTTTGCAAGGTCAATAAGAAATATCATAGGCATTCCAATGAGGCCAAAATCTTCATTTTGATGGTGAAAAGTAGGGAACAGGTTGTTCATAGAAATTGCTGTACTCAAATCAATTTTGAAAAGTTTTGACACATTTTCTCAAAATATCAAGAGCTATCTTAAGAAATACTCAACCAATACTAGGCTTGTTTGTACTCATTTTAATGCAATTTTCATGCTTATTCCAAATATGGTCACCAAAATTTACATTTATGAAATTGTTGAATTAAAAAAAAATTGAAACATGTCGTCTGCAGTCGACACCCGCGTGAAGAGAGTTAATATAGGAAACACAATATCGTTGTATGTATTATGAAGATCGTAAATGCCCTTAATGCTATTGGCACTTACGATCATCTTGCATTTTTCGATTAGAATAACGTCAATATTAATTCAGCATAGCCCTCGAAAAAATAAAGTTTAGAGCCCTTGGTCTTAATTTGGACAAAGATTAGCCCCATCATGAAAATACTCTCCGGAGATACCTTAAGTAACATTTGATGCAAATAATCACACGCTCTATAACCCTATAAGCACCTCTGGACACAAACACACACCCAACACCACCGCGTAGTCCTTCACTTTGCAACAGACCGCAAAAAAATTAAGGTTCCAGTTATTTTCACCGATGCGTATCATAAATGAAGACAGATTATGTCATACCAGCAGCCAATATAGCCGTATCTTTTAGCTCTACTTTAAGACCTCATTAGTTGAAATCAGTCAAGAAGTAAAGACACGATGATCCAAAATCCCAAGGAAGATGCAAATTCAAAAATTGAATAGTTTGCTTCATCGAATGCTCTATTGTACAGGGGTGAACATAACTGGTACCTTCTTTTGCCGTCTGTATTAGAAATGTTTTACTTTATACGTTTCAATGACACTTTCTTTATCAAACCGTTTCATTTCACAAAAGAAAATTAGTCCACATTCTGTGAAATCGTTTAGAATCGTCGAAATCAGGTCACATAGACGAATGCAATGAATACACCAATAAATGAAGTAAACTTTGTGCTTCTGGCGGATTTTAGGGCATCTTATCCTCTGCATACAGGATCAACCATTCGCTTGCATTCAATTGGAAAATTTTACCTATTTTTCAAACATGTCAGAATCATAGCCACGTATGTATGTAATTTACACGAACAAACGCATACAAACAAGTACAAACATGCCTAGTATTGGTTTCATGGTGCATGAGATGTCCTAAAACTTAAGAAAAATATTTAAAAATTATACTGCTATGTCAATTTTGGGCGAGTGTGGAAAGCACTATGTATTGCCAAAGTTATTGAAACAGACACTTGTTGCAATGAGTTATTCCAGTTAAAATCCACACACACACCCTGTGGAAGGAGTGCCCTTAATCTTCCACAGAGGGAGTGTGAATTTCAAATGGGGTTACCTGTGTGGGAGATTAAGGTCATGTCTTCCATAGGGGAGTATGGATATCAACCGGAATAGTCCAATGTATTCGGTAAGAATTCAATAAAGTTAAATTAGCGAAAGCGAGGGTTCTGGCAAACCTGAAACATTGGCGAGAAGTGACACACAATATAGAGTTTATAATCCAGTCGCTCACGATCTGACAAATAGGCTGGGATGTTTTAATTAGCTTTGGATGCAACATTCCAATTGACAGGGAACGCAATTGCTCTTCGCCAGCGACATAGAGTATAAATTTAAGTTTCTTTCATGGCGATTTGGTGAGACACGTCAAACATGATTGGAACAGTGCAGTGCCGATAGTAATCATTCTTTGATTGTGAATGTTTACTTCTAAAACTCCAGAAGGCATGGTTTTATTAGTACAAAAGTTGTGTTAAGATCGGGACATTTTGTAAGCGTGCAATTTTGACCAATCTATTTACATTATGATTTTTAAACCACTATCCCATGTCGTACTTTATTGTAGCAACCCCGCAAACAGATTTTTTTCAGTGCATTAAAACGCCCGAATGACGTTAATCTTTAATACGAGATCGGATATCAATGTTTGCACAGTAAATTCCATTCTGAATAAGAGGAATGTCCTTCTGATATCAAATACGTTAGACGTTTTGATATTCGCGATATAATAAACATTTTATAGCAAATTATTAAAAATTGAAAATTTCCCGAAAGGAACTAAAAATAATAAAGTCTTTTTGGGAAAAAATGTATATCTTCAATTCGATAGGTCAACATTTGCAAATGATGGGCGGCTTTTCTTCCCAGCTACATACAATTTAACTACATAATTATCATTAGATTAATAATAAAGTTTACTTCCAGGACTGTTACATAATGCAATTTAGTGTGTCTGATGTGCTCTCAGGTCCCACAACAAATACTGTGTAAACACAATGCTCTCATTTTACATGTTTTAGCTAACAAGTTGCTCGATCTACAGCGCATAAGGTGGGCGATCACACTTCAAGTGAGGGGTTTCTGAGGTCCAGCTCTTACAAAAATAATAAGCGATATTGGGTTCAAACATGACATTTATATTAGAATAGTATAGTCATGGTAGTGTCTTTTCATATTGAGCCACAATCCGATGAAAATGGCACGTTTGTTAAATTTTTAGCCAATAACAGTAGCGTAGCCAGCGCAGGGGGGGCAGGGGCAAAGTGCTAGGAGGCCCTTTTCCACCAACATTCACCCCAATCATGGGCCAAAACAGTGTAAAATACAAAAAACATTGTCATTATAAAGCCCTTTTTATCCTGATAATGGGCGAAAATAGTGTAAACTTTTTTTGCGCGCTACGCCCGCACATTACCCCAATAAAGGCTTTTGGGAAGCTCGAAGACACGTACAGTCTTTATCAAAAACAAAACCGGCATAGGGGGCCTATGTATTGTATGATGCAACTACATTTTTTTTCGTCTGTGCCCCCGAAATTTAATTTTGCCACCCCTGACCAAGAAAGCTGGCTACGGCCCTGGCCAATAATCAATTTCTGGGTTGTTTTGTACATCCAAAATCTTTCAATTTTGTGCGAGCGCTAACTTTATTGCGCCATAGTGACGTCATGTGGAGAATTCTGGTACTTATTTTGTTATCACTGTATAGAGGAGACATATAACTATCATTTGGTACCAATTAAATCAATACAAGGGGTTTGGTAGAGTAAGCCACAGGGGTTTGGTTTTCCAGCCCATACAAAGCTTAGCAAGTTCCTAAATTCATTCCTCCTGGCAATAGCAAAAGTCTTTTCTAGATTATATGCATTTAGCACTAGTTTCATGACGTGTTTTGTTTTTAATGCGTTTGTTTAATACCAACACTTTCTTTAAGCTCAGAAAGTAGTTCAGTCTGTAGATAATAGTCTGCCATCTGCATTGAATGTTTTTGTTTCCATGAGAAATTTTGCACATATCCACTGTTTTATTCATACTATAATACTTACGAAAACATTGAATCTACTTACATACGGCATAGAAAAACATATGGGCAAAAGTCCTGGCAAATGTAGCGCAATAAGTTGTCGCCGCCATGATGCCAGTACATGCCACATATATATGGATGAGTTGAAATGGAACCCGCTCTCCAAGTACCCCGGATGTTAGTCTACCGCACATGTCAGCAGCACCTTTCACGGTCATAATGAGTGAGCCAGCTGAAGGTTCTATGCCAATACTATTCATAAAACTGACCTGTTGGTTCAAGTACACGATAAAATATCAATAATGATGATATGTATAAGAACATGATTTATTATTCTTAAAGGAAGTCTCCGGCAATCACAATATTATGCCTTATTATGTTAGAAAAATAATTATCAAATGGGAATCACATGGTTTTGAACAAACTCATATTGATCATAAAAACGAATAAAACAACCGTCTTTCAAAACGTGATATTAAAACTTCCCGGGCACCACAACTGTTTCGGGCAATGACGTCCCAGTAACTACAATAAAAGCTGACGACAATTGAGCACAAATAATCATGACGTCATTGTTTGAACAATTTCGGCGCCCGGGAATTTTGAATATCGCGTGTTGAGAGACGGATGTTTTACGCGTTTAAAAGGTCAAAGTTTGTTTTAAATAAAATAAAGTGATTTGTGCTTGATGAGTATTTTTCTAACATATAAGACATATTCTTGTGATTGCCAGAGACTTGCATTAATAACACAAAAATAATCATGACCGTTGATGCTTGTTCACTGTTGCCAGTATTACTAACGAGTCAAGACTCTAGACTCGCCTTTTCAGAAATGAAATGGCTCAACTCAGATTTTTCCCACAGTGACTCGAGTCTTTTATCTGGACTCGACTCGAAAAATGGCTAGAAATGTCTAGAGCCGACCATAAAATGACTCGACTCGTTACATTCTGGCCAGTATATTTGTTGAAACGTCGCCCCATATCGTACCCTTGACAAAAGGGCCAATTTCTGCTGTATCCAAAACAATGTCATATAAAATGTGGCTTGTCGTCCGGGGCAAAGACCTTGGGAAAAGGGAGATGAAGCGAGTTACGATCTGATTTGAGGATTGATAATAGGCTGTCATATGGACTAGTAAAACAATGGCTTTTCTAGAAATTCATCGTTCCATTAGGTTACAAGTTGCTTAGGATCCGGAAGCGAATTATTTTTCCGTAGTTAACATCTGAATAGGGAGCCCATTTAAGCAACTGTATACGTGGTGTCCCGCACAACCTATTAGGGTTAGGGTTAGGGTTTACGGTTAGGGGTATGAAACTTATATATTTATAAGTTTCTCTTATTCAAATGTTAACTGTGGAAAAAATATTGCTGCCCGGAACCCAAGACGCTGACCCAAGACGACGCAACTATGCTGAGAAATAAAACTACTATTGCGATATGCAATAACGAAATGTGTGCCTGCCGATCAAAAGCCACGTGCCTTCATCGGCTTCACTCCTACATTTCACGCAACCGGATTATAACACTTGACAACAATACCCTAATTAGTGTCCTTGAGTGAGCTGATGAACATATGATCGATATACATTCTTTGCCGGATTATATTGACTGATCCAAAAATTCCTCAAAGCGATTAAACTCAAATAGGTTATCTCTGTTAGCGACTACATGACTGCACATGGGTATTTGTAACTTATAGACACTCATCTGCATGCGTGACTCTGTTTAATGGCAACCTGTTCACCTCCGTGACAAAGAGCAAATATCAGGGAACGAAGTGAAAATGAAACCTTTGTGTCAGGCAGAGTAGCGTTATGGTCAGGATTGTATTGCTGCAGCCACTAACACGAGGACTCTTGTAGCTCAAGACAATTACTCTGGGATCGATTTACATCGTATCTCCCAGCCTGAGCTCTTAAAGCACAATACGCATTCCTGATTTAAAAACACTGCAAATCAAAAAATTTAAAAAAAAGCAACACAAATTAAAAATATAAATATATAGAACATTTCGTATTTCCCGCAATTTATTGTTATTTCGTATTTTGGATCTTGACATAATGACAAGAAACGCAATTTTGAGTATTCACAGTCTCGTCAAGCATGCGCTTTAAACTTTGATGACGTATTTTCAATCTTGCCGCAAAACATTTCGGTGAATACGAAAATGGTCGATTAAGATACACTTCTATACCTTACTATAAATACTCACCAAGTGAATAAATGGGAACACATAGCCTATTCCTTTCATTAATTGTCCAAACATATAAAGTAAAAATACTTTATCTGTCCAAAGTGCGCGTCTACAGCCACACAATAAAGTATCTGTGGTTATATCAGTTTCAGCAACCACAGGTGGTTGCGGTTTAAATATACTCAGAAAATAATCCCTGACACGTGAAAAATTATTATGCGATGGATTTGTTGAAAACTGCTGCGATGACGTATAACTGGTTGCTGGATAACTTTCATTTTGTTCTTCAATGGGCGTGTCTTCTGCATCGTCAATCAAAGTGTCCTCATCGCCATAAACTACGGGTTGTTTTAACACAAGACAGCACGGTATTCCTATTATTAGAGTAAGCGCCGACAAAGTTCGGTATGTATTGCTGAGTCCTATAGCTTCCACCAAACTTTGACATACAGGATTCATAACTAGCGATCCTGCAAGAAAAGAGAAAAGAAGTTGTGAATGTAAAGGCGCAACGCGTTGATGTACGAACTGAGCATGCCCAGAGGTAATGAACATTTTTCGAAAAGGAAAGAATCAAGAAATCTAAAAATAAACACAGATTTGTATCACAACCACCATTTTGGAGAAAATGACCCATAAGTTACATAATGTATACTCGTCCAAAGTTGAGCTTTTGTGTTTTTTCCATATTATAACATTTCTGTAAAAATAGATTAGTATTTATTTTCCATAAAATGTTGGCTTTTACTGTCAGACATGTTCCCTTTTAATTTTGAGCCGGACAAGTGAGGTAAAGCATAGAAAATTGGAATTTACTACTAGCGCCCATGCATGTTACTCCAGCGGTTGTAATACGGTACGATTCTCGGGGTGTGTGTGTATGTGTATCCCGCACGCCGTGTACATACTGTGCATTTCCACCGTAATAATAAAACGCCGGTTCCATCGTTTTATTCAAAATCTCAGATTTTGACAAAACTACAGCACCTAAAGTCTTGATATTTGCAATGTTTATTGACTAAAGTACATTACAATCGTGTAAAAACCAGAATTTAAAAAAAATTGAGGGCGTACTCCTCAGCAAATGTTATAATATGGCTTTAATCTTTAAACCCCATTCCAGAAAAACCACAATGTTGTGTATTGCGTAGAGAATACGGGAATGATGATATTCTGCAATGATTCTAAACACGGGATGCTGTCAAGAAGATCTGACCAATCAACTTGACCCTTTCTTGTTGCGCGTAAAAAACGACTACTTTCATTGATCAGAAATAAATCAGTTGTCGTCAGCGATATGTGTAAAGTCAAGTTTAAAATGTGATTTTGATATCTATGCCAATTACTTTGGAAACGGGTTTTCTAACTGATTGGCAACAGTTTAATTTTCGCCACAAGGTTTCTCCAATGAACGTTTTCCTTCCTTGTTGCTTTCTAAAAAACGAATGATCTCATTGGTCAAACATAATTGTTTTTGTCGCCAGTGGTAGTGGTACATGCGGCATTTTAGGTTTAAAGTTTCATTTCAGTATCTATGCCAATGACTTTGAAATGTCACAAATACTTAAACGATTTGATTTTTATTTAATAACATTTTACTTATTTGTTCATGAATGATGTCATGTGATATCAATCAATACTGTTTTTATATGATGACTTGTTTGGATAAAATTTAATGTATGTTATTGGATCTTGGAATTCAAATTTTAATTTTCTGTTTGAATTTTCAGGCGAGGTATTTGTTTTTTTATTTAAAAATTTACTTTTTGCTGCTTTGAAATATAAATTTTTATATTTTTATTAAAATATCAACTTTTTAACGTTATTTTTTGTATTGTCATTTGCAATCTAGAATATCGCGTAATGTAGTCTGCAAAAGCATTTTTGGCGCCAATATGTCGTCACATTTTTACATAATTAAGGCTTTAATGTTTCAATCTATTTTTCATACTAGGTCAAAATAAATTCTATTACAAACATGTATTCATATTGCTTTATTCAATATTTTCCGGTTTGTTAGATATTAGACAACATATGTGACCGTTCACGGCGAATGAGCCGTAAATTCCTCCCCAGTCAATTTAGTTTTATTTCGTGTTTAGAAAAATTAATATACATCATAAGCTTTAAAATGGTGTATCATTTGACTTCAAACGATATCCAGAAGCGGGGTTATGGTTTGTTAAACTTTGCTCCTTCAACAAAATTATAGCTTTTTTCGTTTCTACATGTGTCACTTTTTCCACATTGCTGGCAATAAATATCAAACAGTCATAATTGGCGGTCATTTCAAATCATCCCCAAGTCAACGAGGTTTAAGAAAGTTCTCTCATTGTTAATTGTTGGTTATACATACCTGGATACAAAATACAATGCCTGGTAACCCACCACTTGAACAGGATTTAGCCAAGGCAAACAAAGACCAGAGCTATTAAAATGTCTATAGCCATCTAAGGTAGAAGCTTATTATCCACTTCAACCATAGGATTATTGATTGGTGTTTGACTATAAAAATGAGATAGATGTCGCGCCAGCTTAAGTTACCGATGAATACGACCTTCGTACACATTTTACACTGTAACTCAGAATACAATTTAGGAAATTTACGGCTCATTCGTGCTGTACGGTCGCATATTCGATATTGAATAAAACCACAGAGACTGACACGTTTTTACAGCAAAATGTTTTTGACAAAGAACTGGTAATTTAATTGAATAAAATGCATAACTTGATCACAAAAATAGGTATACAGCAGACATTATGTATTGGGTGGTATATGGTTTCAAGGTCAACATATTAAAGCCATATTATAACATTTGCTGAGGAGAACGCCCTCCATTTTTTTTTAAATTCTGGTTTTTTACACGATTGTAATGTACAAGATAGATAAAGATACTCTGCAAAAATCAAGACTTTAGGTGCTGTAGTTTTGTCAAAATCCGAGATTTTGAATAAAACGATGGAACCGGCATTTTATTATTACGATGGAAATATTAGTCGAACACGTATGCACAGTACGTACACGTGCGTGCGGGATACACATACACACACACCCTGTTTGTAAATACGTTCAAACGAGGACCTCGACTTTAGAAGGATCTAACCGAGGACTTACACACCCGTTTTTAATCGACACACCGTGGACCTCACGCAAACACACCAGGCAACTTACTATCCAACTGAGACCCGTCCTATACCCGCTATGAGGGGACCTATCTTATATGCTATCTTATATGCATATTTGCATCATTTACGTCATCCTGGGCATAGTTTCAAAACGAGGACGTCCTCGTTTGAGGTGTGTCCTCGTTTTACGGTGTGTATCCATATGTAGGTCCTCGTTAGACGGCATTTACAAACGCACACACACCCCGAGGGTCGTACCGTATTACAACTGCGGGAGTAACATGCATGGGCGCTAGTAGTAAATTCCAATTTTCTATGCTTTACCTCACTTGTTCGGCTCAAAATTAAAAGGGACATATCTGACAGTAAAAGCTAACATTTTATGGAAAATAAATACTAATCTATTTTTACAGAAATGTTATAATATGGCTTTAATGTAAGAACACTTATGAGAACGTGTGGTAAGAAGTGAAGCTAGTGGTGGGGGTGTGTAGGGGTGGGGTGGGGGTGTGTGGGGTGGGTGTATGTAGGTTTGGTGGGTGTTTGGTGAGTAGGTCGGTATTTCTAGGTACATAGGGGTGTGCTTGTAAGGTACTGTGTAAGTTTTAATTTATTAATGGTAATCCGAGTGGTGGTAAAACTACCTTGCATTGAAGTTTGCATAATTTGACAAATTCTAACACCCGACTGGTAGTGAAGCTATTAATACTGGGAAGCACGGTGGTCCAATGGTTAGGGCGCGAGCTTCATGATCGGAAGGTTGCGGGTTCGAGCCCCACCACGGCCAGTGTGTTGCGTCCTTGAGCAAGATAGCTTAATTCCCAATTGCTTCACTCCACCCAGGTGTAAAATGGGGAGCTGCTGGGGTAATCACAATCTAAGTCGCTGAGAGTACCTGCGCATCAGTTGCGGACTTGGTGAAGCGGAAATGATTCTGATATATCCTAATGGCAGCGGAATAATTGTTGAAGTGTGCTGATAATTGGGCCATGCCTAGCTGAAGCGCACGTTAAATCAAACAACATTGGTTTTTTTTAATACTTGCGTTTAAACATGTACAATATGTACACTTTGACCAATTCTGATAAATACATTTTTAAAGCTTTAATATTTGAAAAGTTTTGCCCCCTAAATGCATACATCCGCGTACACCCCTGTTGATGGGGTTTGTGTATTTGTTTTACTGAAGTGAGGTCTTGGTTGGGTGTTTGTACGGGGTGTATGTGAGTGATTGTTTAGGTTAGTTTGTGTCTGTTTGTATTGTTTGTAGGGGTGTGGGGGTGTGTGGGGGGATTGGGTGTATTATATGTTGATGATCGTGGGTGCTTAGCCTTTGGGTGTGCGTGAGGTTGTATGAGAGTAGGGGCGTGTCTGTAGTGTATATTTTGTCTGTTAGCCAACGTGTACATATTCTATGGAATCTCGAGAAATGGAAAATCTACTTTGAATTATATAATGGCCTACTCTGTGCTCTAACCAATTGTTTTTAATGTTCGTTTCAATACGTGAACAAGTTTTACCGAATTGTTGGTTTGTTTATATGAGATGGTGATTATGTATGTTTTTGGAAAAGATTGTCGATATGCGCATGCGCTTACATTTACATACGTTTAGCCAATGGGTTTACAGAAAGGAGGAAAAACTGCGGAACTGTCCTTTTTACGCAGAATTGTCCTTTTTTTTAAATATATATCAAAACATGCTATGTTAAGGGTGACGCATATCATTATAAATCGGCACGTTTAATAAGAAATGCGTGAATTTACTAATACTATCCTTTTGGGGCCATTGATATTCATGAATTGCCCCTAAACCTAACAGTTTTCTGATATTACATCGTGCACACAATAACGTCGGGTTTTATTTAATAATCACTAACAGATATAGAAAGAAACATTTTAAATTCAATTTATCACCCAGGAAGTTGATAAATGAAATATAATCAAGTGCAAATAATCTCTATACCCATATGTGGAAGTGAATTCAAATAATGGTTGGAAAGTTAACCAAATAATATGAAGCGTATTGAATTCTATAACTTTGTCAAATTACGTGCAGGCATGTATTTCTAATCAGACAAAAGGGTAGGAATGCACGATGCTGTTTGTGAGGTCAATAGTTATAATCTTTTCCATTATTTATTTATTTATTTATTTATTTATTTATTTATTTATTTATTTATTTATTTATTTATTTATTTATTTATTTATTTATTTATTTTTTTTTTAATTTTTTTATTTATTGTATCATATTTTGCCATTTGTTTTGTATATGAAGAATGAATTCTGCATTGTCGACACAAATATTTTTGTTAGAAATAATTTTATTAAGAGTAATTGTAGGCTGTAGCAGTCGCCTTTATGTATTATTTTAAACAAAGCGAAACAAAAAGGCAGACCATATCACAAAGCTAACAGTTTAACATTTAAAATTTATACTTGTGTGATTTCTTGTGAATTATGGAAAAAATAAATTATCTTATCTTATCTTGTATCATTCTATAGAAGAAAATAAAATAAATATTGGGGGTACATTGGGTGAGACTTTTTTCTGTAATTGAGTATAATCACCAGCGATAATTCAAACTCCAGTGCACAAATTGGACTACAATAGAAAGAAATGACGCATTTTTATTGAAGAAAACGTTGAAACGATACAAAATTGTTCGCTAGCTTTTATGCCTGATGAAATAACAGAAAGATCACGGGTGTACTAATGTATGAATACTCTGGCTGAATAGGCATCGGAAGAGACAATCTTCTTGTAGGAAATGACTTAAACTGGTTTTTAATGTAAGAGTCTACTCTCTGCACAATATAACCATATGTAGTGCATAACGACTCGGTTTTTTAAAATGCAATAAAAGGGCGCGGGTATATAACTGTTGGGTTATAAAAAGCGAGTGGTAGTGCTATTGGTTTGGAATATATTTCATGAAAAAGACGTTTTTCTTAATTTAATTGCAAACTGAATAGACTGCTTTTTTATATTTTAACATTTTAAACAATTTTAGAAGTATATTTTATAATAGAGTGGTTTTTATAAAGCCATCAGAATGCTTGGGTGAAACCTTGACATGGTATCACAATGAAAGCAGATCCAACATACATGTATGACATGTAACTATTATGTGTTTTATCAGTGCATATTTTAGCTATTATTCCAAAGGCCGAAAAGGACTTAATGTTTTGGTTCTCGTCCCCTCCCGCCTCAATGTGTTTTTATAAATTTTTCAAAAAATGAAAAAATATAAGACTTTGGAATGCTTTAGGAAAATTTTATACATGTAAATAAGTTTATTGCAGAACAAGGATCATATCCAAGTCTTTTCGTGGTAGGCCCTACTGTAGGGGGTTTATCCCTCAGAATGTCACATTTGAAAAAAGAAAAAAGTGTCTCCTTCTTTCCTCAAGCACTGTTGGAAAAGACCGAATACTACCATAATAACGCTAATTTGACATTGAATAAGAAAAAAACCCTCCCCGACCTCCCTCATTAATGATGAAAATCGTCTGGGCGAGAACCAAAACATTGTCGACAAGTGCTCTTCCTGATTATCGCAGGCGGCGGATGACATGATCGAGCCGGCAACTCGTGAAACCGCCCGGTCGTATGGCATTTTCCATGTACTCGGTTAGTTTTGTGGGGTTCATTATCGAACCCCAACGGTTTTAGCTTGTAATTATATTATTTATCAACATAGGCCTATTTGTTTGTGATAATTCAAGCGTTTTAAAATTTCAAAATAATCCCATTCAATTACACGGTTGACGATGAAAATTTACTGAATTTAGGGACTGCACGTCATACACCACCTGGATTATCGCGTAAAAAGAACAAGGTCACGACTGGGTCACGCTATGCTACGAAGCTTGTTTGGCGAATGATGTGCCGATGTGACGATGACATGTTTCAATCAGCCAATTATAACCCCACTTTTGTGGTTGCACTGTAAACAGCGCCAAATCCGAAGACTGCTGAAAGACCATGCCGCGCCGAATACTTTAGCAGCAACCAAAAACAACAACAAAGCAATTTTTAAAAATTTAGGACTCGTTTTCATTACATGGGACACAAGGTAGATGTCTGAATATTATTATAATCAAGTATATATGATGCCTTTATAAAATCAAATATACCATCAATGATGTCTGATGCGTTAACTTAATTTGATAGTAATTATCCGCCACTAATTTTATTTTCAGTATGTTTGCACATTGTAAATTTATTCAGGCATAAATCAACTACACCATGACATTTCCGGAAGATTTTTTATTTCTTTAATTTCTAGTCCTTCTTTTAGTTTTCTATTTATAGCCTTTCTACTTCACGCTTTACGGTTTACACCGATTTGATTATACAAGGGTGGTAAGAAGCACCTACATAAGGCTTGCGCCTCTAGACAAATTTAGGGTGGTTAACGAAACAATGAATAACAATTCTAGATCTTTTGTCTTTTATTACTGCATACAAGTACATGAGATTGATAACCTAATCTCGTGTACCATGGCGGTATTATTACAAGGGTCACCGGCTCTCTATAAGTACTGCCGCGATCTGCCCCAGAAGTAAAATTTGACGCCTGACTGTTCCCGCGCAAGAAAAAAGACACCACGTGCGATCGATGGTAACTCAATCAACCCCTCAAATTGTCCACTAACCGAAATAAACAGCGGTGACGCTTTACAAGGCTCGACGTGGAGTGATTTGTATATGCTTGAACGAGGATAAACGATGGGGAATATAAACAGCATTGATTTCAGTCGTATACTTCGGTTAGTAGGACAGATTTTTGGGGTGATCTTTAATCACATAGATTAAGCTCCTTATAATATTATGGTTATTTTCTTTAAAGGTGGGTAACCTGATTGACAATCCCATCCCCCACTTTACCTCATCAAAATGCTGATTTTGGTATAAGATGAAAGTTCATATGTTTCTGATAAACATATTGAATTTTGGCATTCAAATCGGTATATTTCGAAGAAATCATCAAAAAACTGCCGAATTAGTCTCAAATATGGTATACCATATTTGAGACTAATTAGGCAGTTTTTTGATGATATTTTCGGAAATACACTGAGTTGGAACTTCTAATTTCAATATGTTTATGAGAAAAATATGGCCTTTCACTTGAAATCAATATATTACATGATCATGATGATTATCATTAATAAAACACTGTAGACTAACAATATCACGGTGTATAAATGTCCATTCCATTAGGAATTAGTCGCATTTACATGTTCTTTTTGCATGGGTGCTTGAAAGGGATGACATTTTATGTTATATGTAAGTTTAAAAGAATTTGATTTTCCAAATATATCAGGTCACCTTCCTTTAACTTAAACGGTTTAAATACGTGCCTGTCATGATAACCCAAATTTCATTCTTTATTTTCTAGCTGTAAGCATTTGGACTCAATTCATAGTTTCAATATTTCCTGTCAATATGCTGTTTGTTGCAATCTAGCAACATCACCGTAGCATTAAAATAACCAGATCTACCGTATACGGTTGGTACGATAATTTTACAGTAGTATTTTGAAAATTTTGGAATGTTAGGCTGTCAAAATTGTATATACCTATTGGATATCAGTCAGCCAGGCCCGTAACCTGGATTTATTTTGGGGTGGGCGGATTTTGAAAATGTGGACCTTTTTTTTCAAAATTTGACCAAAAATGCATAAAAAACCTCTATTTTTTGCTCGCTACGGTCGCACATGAGACTTTTTTGAGTAAAAAAGTCCCGCCTAGTTACGGGCCTGCACTCAGCTCTTCTTGAATTCTAACGGAGATTTAGTTTTTTGAGTAATGTCTGTCAATGGAAATAAGACTGATCATTATTGTATTACATTAGCTAAACTTACCAAACGGGATACCAGCCACCAGCGTACACGTAGCCAGTACATGATGCCTGGTCGGAAACCAAGCTCCTGTTAATATTAATGGAGGATTGTAGCAGAGATTGGTGGCAAATCCAAACATCAGGCTATAAGTAAAAAACATGAACCAGAATTTCTTGACGAAGGAACAGAGAAAGAGCGCAACTGCGCCGAGGATTACGCCAAACATTGAGACAGGTTGGCAGCCGAAGCGATTGTAGAGTGGTGTTGAGATGGGGTTCATGACATACGCCATTCCAAAGCCGATTGAACCGACCCAGCCTGGAAAATAAAATAAAACAAAACATCTAAATTAATAACTATTGATTCAAATGATATGTATGTACGACATACATGTAGAATAAGATCATTAGTAATAATTAATATTGAGAAAGTTGGGTTGTTTTAGTTTAGTAACTTCGAATATAATATTAAGCAAGACGCTTAAGCAAGATACTATTGAAACAAAACTGTTCTTAGGATCAGCATGTTTGGTCTCAGATTGTTAAAGCCCATCCAAAGTTAACACAAGTTCAGTAATTTATTTTCCCTGAAAGGTAACTGCTCTTCTATCGTTGTTGTTTTCTATGATATGTAATTCTCAGTGTAATTTAATTTATTGATTTATTGCATTATTTACTTTAATTCATTTGTAATCATAAATCTTCAAGGACGTCGAATCCTGCTCTTATAAACTGCACGAATGCTTCTATGTTTCAAACTGTTTTACAAAATATTTTTTAGAAGCAGTATAATAATAAAACCGATACAAATCTATTGTTATTCATTGCTATGCAATTATGGCTAATTTGGATACTATAATGAAATGTTTCTTTTCAAAGAGTAACTTCAACCACAGCCCCAAACACCAAAAAACAAATGGTGTGATTACAAATTATTTTTCTCGCATTAGCTAAGAATGGGTAAAAAACAACACTTCCTATTGGAACTCGAAACGTCCCCTCCTCTTCAATGACAACGCATTTTCATACAAATATACGACAATTTTGCTCCATGATTCGCAAACATGGATTTAAAAAGGTTAAGTCAAGGGAACCCTTTGAATTACACAGAGATCTTCATGATACACTACAGCCACGGTAATACCTATGTATTGAAAGATATTCTCGCTCGAATTACCTCGAAATAATCCTATTTGACGCATGGGGTCGTCATTGCCTCATATCGTATATCGTCTTTTCGCAAGGTGGTTTTCTCGCCCGGTTTTCCCGACAAGAAATACCTAGCACGTACCGCTAGCATACTACATCAGTAACATTTTTTAGGAACCAATACTAAGTTTGTATCTATTTCAACTAATTTTTCACGTTGATTTATGAGATTAAAATAAATATTTAGATGTACTTCTATTGTGAAATTTTGCACTGAGACATCTTTGATGATTGGGCGTTTAAGTGACGCACATGCATCCAGGACATAATTGGCAACCTTTTGCGTTTAAGTAAAACACAACATATTAAAGGCTACGTTATTGGCCACATGTTTTCAGAATCCTACTTTCGAGGCAAATATTTTAAAACTCATCGCCTGACCAATAAATGTTGGTATTATTCTCAATCCATCCTATTGCATATGAAGACCTGAGCGCAAGAAGACCGTAAGTCCACTTGGCCCCTCAACATGTACACTAAAAATACGTATAGTTTCTCAGGGTTTTATAATGTTTAATACATGTTCCAGGGTGAAAACATCATGAAAGGTTGTGAAAGATTTGTTTTGGCCCCTGAACATGTATAAAACATTACCAAACTATACGCAACTTTAGTGTATACATGTTGAGGGGCCAAGTGACTTATGGTTTTCTTGCGCTCAGGTCTTCATATCATAATGTGTACTTTTTTGTAATTTTATATAGTGTGTACGAAAAAACCAAAACAAACACATAAAACAAATAAAGAAAAACAGTAAAGGACAACCAAACACATAAGGTTATACAAATGTATTGTAATACCAATAATATCATGGCATCAACATAATTATTTGCCATTTTAACACCCACTTAGTGTTGTTACAATAAACTATTAACAACTTTAGGGTTTTATGTGATCTACTAGACATTTTCCTCCTAAGTATTCTCCCTATTGACCTAGCCGGTGATGTTCATTCTGCGATTACGGGTATATTATGCTACAGCAGTATCTAACTGTCTACACGTACCCTTATCGCTGTAAGGTTATATCACTTGCTGTGTCACAATCGGTAACCGACGACTCGCTGATCTTACATCCTCTGGTCATAAAGAAAACTATTATAAAAGCTAAACCAGCTACTTGAATGTTTGTTTAAAAGGTTTCTTCATGTCCTAACCCCCATGAGAACTACCTGCCGATTGGCCAAAAACAAGTTTACATAATCAATTGGCCCAATCGGTAATATTGTTAGAATAATTTCACCACACAAAAATATTGGGGTGAATTATTTGCAAAACTCCATTCTGATTGGTGATTAAAGTGAAGATATCATGTAACTGACCAATCAGAGGAAATGTTAGATAGGCAGGTAGTGCTCAGGGGATTAAAACTGTTGAACGTAAGGTCAAAGCACTAAGAGATGCGCTTTAATAGTACAGCCTTATTCCAATGTTCATGTGATTAGATATCGAAAGTAGACTATAACAGATATTATCCGTAACCGGGTTCAGCATTTGTTTTGGAAATGAGAACATCTTTACTCTTTGAAACCGCCGATATATGTCCTCTCCTGATCTAGTTAACGAAGTGGAAAGTTAACTAGTAAATAGTTGAGTGCTCTGCATCTACAAATGCATTCGATACCGGATGATTCCATATTCCAAGGTTACTCCTATATGGTTGACATTATACCCAGCAAACATAAAAATGTTCTCAAAGGTAGACTCGGTATTGTTGGTCGAAGCAGCCAAAAATTCTTTATTCATTATCTAAATCAATATAATATTGAAAAATAACACTTTGATGTTTTGCAAAACTTCATTCTTCAAATCTTATACTTTGAAAAGTTGCTTGATTTATTTTTGTTAATGAGTTACGTACATAACGCGTAAGTGTTGTTGTTTCAGCCCTCTTTACAACATAACTCAAGACCCACATGACCTACAAAAGTATATCGGTGATATTTGAATTCTTCTACACGCTCGCTATGAAATGATCAATGCAATTTTTGCCAAAGCTCGGTACCATTCGCAAGATGCAACCAAATCGCAACAGTTGAAAATAGTTGATAACCTTAAAACGTTATTCAAAACGTTTTAATAACATTTAAGGGTATACGATGTATTGTTGGGCGAAGCAGCAACAAAAATGTAGTTCACAGCATCTTGCGAATGGTAGTGAGCTTTAGCAAAAATTGCATTGCTCAATTCATAGCGAGCGTGTAGAAGATTTAAAATATTATAATTTCGTATGTCCTGTGGTTCTTGAGTTATGTTGTAAAGAGGGCTGGAACAACAACACTTTTGTAAAACGTACACAACTCATTAACAACAATAAATTAAGCAGGTTTTCAAAGTATATGATTTGTAGAATGCAAAACACCAAAGTGTTATATTTCAATAATATATTGATTCAGATAATGAAAATCGATTGTAAAATATTGTTGGCAAGCATTCTGGCAAAATATTTTGTTAACAGTTAACTAACATTCTGTTAGAATGTTTAGCACCACGTTTTCAAAAATGTTTCATGAATGTTATTGACATATTTCTATACCCTTTATGTAACCCGATATTTAAACCTTTTCAGATACTTTCATTCCAAAGTAAGCATTTAGGGTAACAGAGCAATGTCATTTAAAATTATACTTTAAAGTATTATTCAGATTTCCTTTTACAAATTAACCATCGCGTATACGTGCGCGACGTCAAGCGTGTGCATTGGACCATGTGCAAAATAATACGCGCTGGACGGCTAGCAGTACGCTTAATTTGTAAAAGGAAATCTGAATATTACTTTAATAATTGATTTTAATCATTAAATAAAAGGGTACAGGGTTAGAGTAAGAAGGCTATATCTGCAATAGCTGCTCAAACTCATTTGGTAATTTCGGCATTCTAATTCTGTATTTTACAACATATCTGACACCTAGCAGCTATTTCCGATAAAGCATCCTTGTATTAACTACTCAATGTCTCCATTTTAAGTTAAAATACATTATACAACTACATAAATACTTCTGAAAATATGCTATCATAATGTTTAGAACTGTCAAAAAAATCATCGAAACTAATTCATTCATATTTGGGGTATTTGGGACTTTGACACAAATACCAATATTTTTTTACGAAAAAAGGCGCTATCTTAACATCTGAAGATACGTGGCAATAGTATTACCTTGAATTTATAGCTAATAAGATCGGCAGGAAACTAGTATTCCTTCCTTGTCTAGAATTTGAATACAAAAACGGTATAATGACATGAAAGGCGTGTGCATTAGCCTTTGTACATCGAATATTGCGTGTTAAAAGTTGATTTAATAGGTAAACATTTTGAGTGATGACTGAACCCTGCTTGGTATTATCATAATTACAATTTTACCATCAAACGTCTGATGTGAAATGATGATCGACGATATAGCTAACAAATTAAGAATGAAGTCGATCAAAGTCAAATAAAGGCTATTATCCTTGTTCCAAACCCAATAGGTAAAATTTCTGTTGCGGCTAAAATTAATAATGATGAGAACTGCATAAAACTATCAATATTACTGGAATCTACCATGCATCAAATTCGAAGTCTGGATATTTTGTCTACCAATTGTGTCTGATGTGAGAAAAAGAATAGAAGGTATAATTATAGCCTACAACAGAGATTTCTTCAGTATATACAAATTGGTCCGAACACCAGATAAATGTGAATGCCTATGGAACGATACAGAGAAGTGTTAAACCTCACGCTGTTTCAACCAGCTGTAACTTGACATCATTTTACACAGTATACGCTTCACGAACACGAGATTGACTCATCAATTATCGAGTAATAGTCTGGTGCTATTAGGCTATTATTATTATTATTATTATTATTTGATGCCTTCTTCGTCAAACATTGTTTAGAGCCATATTATAACATTTGCTGAGGAGGACGCCCTCAATATTATTCAAAATTGTACTTTATTAAACCAACATATCCTACAAAAATCAAGATTCTAGGTCCTGTAGTTTTGTCAAAGTTCGAGATTTTTAATAAAACGCAGGAACCGTCGTTTTATTATAACAGGTTAAATACCACTAATTATGTATTACACGTGTTTCAATGGGAAAATGCCTAATTTCGGGTGGAATTTTCTCATATTCAGAACTCTCACAGTTCAATGTCACCAATATCAGGTGAAACTATATGATTTAGATGCCAAATGATCAAAAATTCAACATAGGTTGACCTGAGACTTTTCTTGTTTCAACGCACTGAACCGTAAACACCTTAAAATGACAGTGCGCCCTCGAAGCTGAAAGTTACAATATGATAGGGCGACTATTTACTAAAAACCGAAGCCGTGCGTATGAATTTTGGTACTATTACATCAAAAATGTCATATAATGAGAGAAAATGTACCATTTTGAAGCATCAAACTCTAAAAAGTACTTTTTTGGCTATATGACTTGATCAATTTCAGCGATTTTAATGCAGTCTTTTCGATGCCATGAAAACAAATAGTTCCTCGTCGTATTTCAATGTATCGCCCAGGCCTATTAGTGGTGGTCTTTAACCAACAATGAAATTATTAGTCGAACGCATACACGATGTTCATAACACAGTACGGACATGGCGTGCGGGACGGTGATCTACGAAACAAAGGATCGTACCATAACACGACCGAAGGAGTGATACGAATTGGCAACATCGGCGCTGGTAGTAAATTCCAATTTTCTATGTTTTGCCTTAGTTGTTAGGCTCGAAAATAAAAGGGGATACATCTGACAGTAAAAGCTACCATTTTATGGCAAAGAAATGCTAATATATTTTGTATGAAAATGTTATAATATGGCTTTAAGGAGGCTGTGTACTCTCAGACATGCATGTAGTAAAAGTGCAATAACTTTGTAATTATTCGCGCAAGACTTATAAAAGTATACATTTTTATGAAGGCAAGACATCAATAAATCTTAATATAAATACAGATTTGGGGTAAAAACAACAATTATGAAGAAAATCACAAAAAGTGAGTTTTTGGCAATATTTGTTAGGTACATCATAACAAAAAACACTCTTTCCAAAATATTTTATTTTGTTTTTAGCTCAATCTTGAGGCTCCATTCCAAAAACGGTTTTTTATTTTTTTGATATTGGCCTTATTTTTTTTGATATTGACCATATAAGGCATCAAATTGAACTTTTTCAATTTCACAAACGCCTATTTGCACAAAATGATGCCTAAAATCGGAAATAGACCAAAATATAAAAAAATGAGAAAATCGTTTCTTGAGTCGATCATGCTTTTTACGATGACCATAATATTATTTGCTTACCTATAGATGCTGTATTTATTGAGTTATCGTGTACCTAAATCGTCATTTTACCGAGAAAATGAACATTGAAATAATAGCCGTTGAAGTTTAAAGTGGTCATATTTTGCACTTTCATCGAATCTCGCAGGAGAATGCGGCAGTTTTTATTTTTCTACCTTACATTACATAAACATCGGGTAAATCCACGGCCCCTTGAGAAGTTTGAGCGAAATCCATTCATACCTTGATATTTAAATCGGGGAAAGAACTTGAAAAAACCCACATTTTATCAGCTAAAACGGAGCCATTTGACCACTAGGTTTTTGTGCTTCCGTGGTGTTTCCATAAGATGCGCCGCGCATGCAGATAAGCGTCGCGTATGCGTAGCGTATTTGTGCGTTAACAAATTGCGCGATACGCAACGCGATGCGTTTTTGCGCGCGTGTACCCTGCTGGTACAACAAAGATTTTCTTTCCTTTTCAATTTCAAACACGAGTGGAATAGTGAAATATTATCCTTAAAATATTGCAGTTGGAGTTTACAAATCTGGATTTTCATTCCTTGTATTTATAAAAAACATAACAAAGTACAAACATATCAAAAAAACTCAATTTTGCGAAAGAAACAATGTCTAGAATACACAGATGCCTTAAGCATGGTTCCGTACGACCTCACATTTATTCTTATCATTCATTATGTAAGGAATTCATTGGTTCATTGGAATTTGTTTAGGTAAATTAATATTACTTTTTTAGACAATATTTTGTTCAATGGATCAAGGCCAAAAGTATACAAAGAACAAAATTGAAGATCAAGCACATTTAATTAGCTTACGTCTCGTGATCAAATATCATACGAACGGCAAAATAGAATGAACTGAGAGCACATTATTTGTGAATCATCAAGTATTCCATAAATTGATTTGAATTGAAGATAGAAATGCCATTATCTAAAACCCGTTCAGCACCTCTATATCAAATAGACCTTTTCACATTGGTCTTCATACATGACTCAATTCATTCAGTCCCCTATGGGTTCATAGCAGAACCATTATCATTCGAAATTGCTGAATGTTATCAAAAATGCTCTGTCACCGGCTAACTGAATGCTTACTACACAGTACATTCCTGATCAATGACCCCCATTCTTACTTCTTAACATTGGATTATAAACCTTATAAATTAAGCGCGCTTCAGACTCCGTATTGTACGTACAATATTGTATGTACAATACTTTTCGTGACGTCAAAAAGTATTACACGTGCAATAAATAGTATGTACCGGGAAAATATATATTTTGCTACAATCATAGGTTTTAATGTCTTCTTGTATTCAACCATGGTAGGTATCATAATACCTACCATGATTCAACTGTACTTGAATTATTATATAATCAATGGGCACCCTTTTTTAAAGTTAATAATACGTCGTATTAATACTAATATTAATAATATTAAAATTGTAATAATAATATAAATGGCACATTCAGATCTTATTTATTTATTTATTTATTTATTTATTTATTTATTTATTTATTTATTTATTTATTTATTTATTTATTTATTTATTTATTGATTGATTGATTGATAACTGATTGATTAATTGATTTAGAGATTCGTTTATACTGATATTTAGTCATATATTGATTTAGAAAGTTTAAAAGTATTATTTGTAGGCCTTTGTATTTATTCTGGTTCTGATTTTATTGATACTGATATTTTTGTTAATTTTTAAAGTTTTGGCATAGCATTCGTTACATTATAGCACGCTGTGTTATGAATTTGCAACACCTTTTTACATATTGATATCGTTGAGGCATGTTATGATAGGCCTACTTATGATCATCACAATACATCCATAAACGTGTGTTAATGCAGTAACCGTAGCGTTAGGGGCCCGGAAGCCCCCCCCCCCCCCCATTGATCTGAAATATTAGAAAATCCCATAGGAAAACTGCCGAAAACGGCTTGTGCCCCTCCCCCCTCATCAGAACCGGATGCAACGCCTTCTATACTTTTTCATTCATTAATTATAGGCGTATTAATAGTAATGCGTTGAGTTTTTAAAAAGTAATATCCGCCTTTTTTTCTTTCTTTTTGAAATGACATACGGTACTTGTTACAAAAACAAATCAGCATGGAAAACATTTTTTTCGTCAGAGGCAGATATTTGGCCTATTCAGTGTCATAACGCTACAAAATAGACGATCTTTTAAAATAATTTTAAAATATTTTTTTATTTATTTTTCAACCTTATTGTTTGTATTTGTAATGTTCACACAATCTGAACATGTGCTTGTAGGACAACGATTTTGAATTAAACATGTTAATTGTGATATTTTAATTCCCCTAGAACACCACAGTTAACCTCATTATTTCGCTAAAATTACTCGAAAACCCTCCTAAGAGTTGTTGTTACTAATAAACATTTCATAATTTTGGGCAAAGGATAGCCAAATAGTTGACCGAAATCGTATATTTGCACCAATATTTGACTGAAATCGTATATTAACATTACCGCCCCTTCGCGGCTTTATTGCAAGCCAAAGTGTGAAACGAGAT
The DNA here is from genome assembly GCF_039555335.1 of Amphiura filiformis. Classification (NCBI taxonomy): domain Eukaryota; kingdom Metazoa; phylum Echinodermata; class Ophiuroidea; order Amphilepidida; family Amphiuridae; genus Amphiura; species Amphiura filiformis. The sequence continues at coordinate 33,587,063 of NC_092645.1, read as the reverse complement.
TACTTGAAATATATATTTCAGTGTTGAAAGAGTTTCAACCCTACGAATATATTTCTGAAATATGTCTCTCTGATTGGTTGATGGTCAAGAGGATTACGGCATCCTCAAAGCCTCTTGCTGTAATTCTCTAATCGATATCTTCTGAAATCCATACAACCGTGTCAAATGAAATAGTCTCGAATCATAATTTGTGCACGATACAACGTTGATACATCAGATTTCGGAATTTTATTAAAAATAGGCATAAATCACATTGAACAGGTTGAATGCTGGCAAAAGTAGATAAAATAACTATGGGTCGAATTTACATTAATCAGTGTCCTGGGGCCAGGATAACATTTAGGACTCCTTTGCATTCTAAAACAATACTTCGCCAAATGTCCTTGCTTTCATTTTCTCATTTAATTTGTTTTACTTTTAATTAATTTCTTTATCCACTGGCTCGCTGGTATCCGGTATTGCCAAATATTTCTTGTCCATTACCCGTGTTAATCTATTTATTTATTAAAATGAACCATCTATTAAATTCCTATAATACAATGTATAGGCCTAGTGTATTTGATAACAAATTTGTTTTTATTTTTGATTGGAATTTGGGTTCCATTACACGATTTCATAATAAGATATGTTTGGGCATGGCGGAATTAGTATATGATTAAAAATAGACATACTCTTAGGCCCTCTTTTTTAATGTTTGTAGGCCTACTTTATTGATATCAATATTTATGTACAAAATGCAAAAGAATGTATATATATTTGATTGTTTTGTAAACATTAAATTTGATGTTTACTCATAATTATGTCTGGAAAGTCAGGGAAAAACTAAGGAGTATCGGTATTTAGTTTCCTGGGAAAGTGGATCAGATGAGCAGTGAGTAAAAACATTTGCCCTAAATCTTTATTTGATTTTTATTGTTTTATGAATTTATTAGGGCTACTGGTAAAGTGCAGAAAAAACCTCCAAACGCACTCTAGGATTTTTTCATCAGCAGCAGTAGAAATTTCTCTTGCATAGATTTTCTGGTGACCTCGCTTGGATTTAGCAAACAATGAACCGTCAGGGTTATAGCGCGTTATTTAATCTGATTCAACTCGTCGTGGCACGTATATTTGAAGAGCTGAGTTGCAAAACGGCTTACATCCAATAGCTGCCTTGAGTTGAATTTATTAGTTACTATTAGCTGCCTTGAGTTGAAAGCGTACTTTAGGATAATTTAATGATAACAGAACCACCCTCAAACAATGTTGATGCTGTTATCAATAAAATATCCTAAAGATCGCTTTATAGCAAATTTCAACTCAATGCAGCTAATAGCAACTAATAAATTCAACTCAAAGCAGCTTTTGGATGTACACCCTTTTGCAACTCAGCTCTTCATTTATTGCACGTGTAATACTTTTTGACGTCACGAAAAGTATTGTACGTACAATATTGTATGTCTGAAGTTAGCCTTAAGCGCGCTTCAGACTCCATATTGTACGTACAATATTGTATGTACAATACTTTTCGTGACGACAAAAAGTATTACACGTGCAATAAATAGTATGTACCGGGAAAATATATATTGTGCTACAATCATTGGTTGCTTAATTGATACGTAGTTGCCAAATTTCTAAGAGTGGTAAATTTAGTGAGTGTTCGTGCACGGAATGATGAACATCTTTTCATGTCTTTTTGTATTCAACTGTACTTAATATTAAAAGGCCTATTAATACTAACGATATTAATAATATTAAAATTGTAATAATAATATAAATGGCACATTCAGTTCTTATTTATTTATTTATTTAGGCCTATTTGTTTATTTATTTATTTGTTTATTTATTTATTTATTGATTGATTGATTGATTAATTGATTTAGCGATTCATTTATACTGACATTTAGTCATATATTGATTTAGTCAGTTTCTCAAGTATTATTTGTAGGCCTATGTATTTATTCTGGTTTTGATTTGATTGATACTGATATTTTCATTGTTTTTTAAAGTTTTGGCATATAACATTATACATTATAACACGTTGTGTTATGAATTTGCAACAGCTTTTTACATGTTGATATCGTTGAGGCATGTTATGATGGTATATGTTATAGACCTACTTATGATCATCCCAATACATCCATAAACGTGTTAATGTGAAACGAGATTACTTGAAATATATATTTCAGAGTTGAAAGAGTTTCAATTACGAACATAATTCTGAAATATGTCTCTCTGATTGGTTGATGGTCAAGAGGATTACGGCATCCTCAAAGCCTCTTGCTGTAATTCTCTAATCGATATCTATTATAGGACCGATCTTCTGAAATCCATACAACCGTGTCAAATGAAATAGTCTCGAATCATAATTTGTGCACGATACAACGTTGATACGTCAGATTTCGGAATTTTATTAAAAATAGGCATAAATCACATTGAACAGGTTGAATGCTGGCAAAAGTAGATAAAATAACTATGGGTCGAATTTACATTAATCAGTGTCCTGGGGCCAGGATAACATTTAGGACTCCTTTCTCATTTAATTTGTTTTAATTTTAATTAATTTCTTTATCCACTGGCTCTCTGGTAAATCCGGTATTGCCAACTATTTCTTGTCCATTACCCGTGTTAATCTATTTATTTATTAAAATGAACCATCTATTAAATTCCTATAATACAATGTATAGGCCTAGTGTATTTGATAACAAATTTGTTTTTATTTTTGATTGGAATTTGGGTTCCACTTCCATTACACGATTTTATAATAAGATATGTTTGGGCATGGCGGAATTAGTATATGATTAAAAATAGACATACTCTTAGGCCCCCTTTTTTAATGTTTGTAGGCCTACATTATTGATATCAATATTTATGTACAAAATGCAAAAGAATGTATATATTTGATTGTTTTGTAAACATTAAATTTGATGTTTACTCATAATTATGTCTGGAAAGTCAGGGAAAAACTAAGGAGTATCGGTATTTAGTTTCCTGGGAAAGTGGATCAGATGAGCAGTGAGTAAAAACATTTGCCCTAAATCTTTATTTGATTTTTATTGTTTTATGAATTTATTAGGCTACTGGTAAAGTGCAGAAAGAACCTCCAAACGCACTCTAGGATTTTTCATCAGCAGCAGTAGAAATTTCTCTTGCATAGATTTTCTGGTGACCTCGCTTGGATTTAGCAAACAATGAACCGTCAGGGTTATAGCGCGTTATTTAATCTGATTCAACTCGTCGTGGCACGTATATTTATTGCACGTGTAATACTTTTTGACGTCACGAAAAGTATTGTACATACAATATTGTACGTACAATACGGAGTCTGAAGCTAGCCTTAATCTCAAAATGCTAAGAGTTTTCCTATTGTGTACAAGACCGATACTTGATATGTTTGGACTTATTTCAATGCATTCTTCTCGTATTATATCGGTACTCTTCCCTTATTTCCGACATTAACGACGCGGGGTACGATTGGTCGTAAATACAAATTATAAGGACAAAACCCCTACAGCCTGTCTCAAAAAAAATTGTGCAAGTGAAAAGCGCCCTCTTTGGCAATTAGAAAATACCATTGTGACATAATGCTTACATCAACGTCAAGGGCACAGTCTTAGCTCTCAAATACCGTTTGTTCTGTTCAATTTGCTCTTTTTAATCTCGAGATATGTTTAGTTAACAACGAAACGGTAAAATCACAATTGTGCCACTTTTACTAGGGGATAGGGCTGGTACATGTAAATCAATGATAGCTGATGTTGATGCGTCTAATGCACCGAGAAAGGCGCTATAACTGATAATAGCGATATTAGCGCTCTTTTTTATACTAGACGCAATTGCGCTATTTTGTCATTCGTTTCTACACATAATTGCGATAATAGCACTGCTATTATCAAAAGTGCTAATTTCGCTATTATCAGTGTATTTTTAGACTTAGAAGAAAATCAGTTTGGTGAAAATGGCTCTTAGACAAAATTGCGCAATTATGCAATTTTCACTTGCAATTTTCACTTTACCCCACCACTCAAGTGATAATAGCGCTATTTCGCTATTTTCAAAAATGGCCTTTAGACAAAATTGCGCAATTTTGCAATTTTCACTTTACCCCACCACTCAATTGATAATAGCGCTATTTCGCTATTTTCAAAAATGGCCTTTAGACAAAATTGCGCAATTTTGCAATTTTCACTTTACCCCACCACTCAAGTGATAATAGCGCTATTTCGCTATTTTCAAAAATGGCCTTTAAACAAAATTGCGCAATTATGCAATTTTCACTTTACCCCACCACTCAAGTGATAATAGCGCTATTTCGCTATTTTCAAAAATGGCCTTTAGACAAAATTGCGCAATTATGCAATTTTCACTTTACCCCACCACTCAAGTGATAATAGCGCTATTTCGCTATTTTCAAAATGGCCTATAGACAAAATTGCTCAATTTTGCAATTTTCACTTTACCCCACCACTCAAGTGATAATAGCGCTATTTCGCTATTTTCAAAAATGGCCTTTAGACAAAATTGCGCAATTTTGCCATTTTCACTTTACATCACCACTCAAGTGATAATAGCGCTATTTCGCTATTTTCAAAAATGGCCTTTAGACAAAATTGCGCAATTTTGCAATTTTCACTTTACCCCACCACTCAAGTGATAATAGCGCTATTTCGCTATTTTCAAAAATGGCCTTTAGACAAAATTGCGCAATTTTGCAATTTTCACTTTACCCCACCACTCAAGTGATAATAGCGCTATTTCGCTATTTTCAAAAATGGCCTTTAGACAAAATTGCGCAATTATGCAATTTTCACTTTACCCACCACTCAAGTGATAATAGCGCTATTTCGCTATTTTCAAAATGGCCTTTAGACAAAATTGCGCAATTTTGAATTTTTCACATTACCGCACCACTCAAGTGATAATAGCGCTATTCCGCTATTTTCAAAAGTCGAAAATGCGTATCTGTCTGACCTAACACGTAGCGGAATCGAAATGCGTAAACATTAGACGTAACAGTTCTGCACCCTTGCGATGGTCCAGAATTTCGAATCGGCAATGCATAAACATCAATTTCTTAAGAAAGACCTAACACATCAGACCTAACAGTTCACACTTCCTTACTTGCCCTGCGGGGCTCTTCCGTTGTGGTCCCACTGGGAGCATGTTCTCGAAACGTTTGGGCTGCTGCGTGCATGTTATTAAAAAATTAGCAGTTCACAGTTTCTTTCTTGCCCTGCGGGGCTCTTCCGTTCTGGTCCCACTTGGAGCATGTTCTCGAAACGTTTGGGCTGCTGCGTGTATGTTATGAAAAAATTAGCAGTTCACAGTTTATTTCTTGCTCTGCAGGGCCCTTCCGTTCTGGTCCCACTTGGAGCAAATAGAAACACATTTTGGCCGTAAATCCCCAGATGTGAAGGAAATGCGTAACCATCAGACCTAACACGTCAGACCTAAGAGTTCACACTTTCTTACTTGCCCTGCGAAAACTCTTCCGTTTTGGTCCCACTTGGAGCACGTTCTCGAAACGTTTCCGCTGCTGCGTGTATGTTATTAAAGAAATGAGCAGTTCAGTTTCTTTCTTACCCTGCAGGGCTCTTCCGTTCTGGTCCCACTGGGAGTATGTTCTCGAAACGTTTGGGCTGCTGCGTGTATGCGTAAACGTTGAACAGTAGAATGAAGAGGTAAAGTTAAATTCTCAAAATTTCTCAATAACAGTTCGCACTTAAACTGCATAAACATCAATTTCTTAAGAAAGACCTAACACATCAGACCTAACAGTTCACACTTCCTTACTTGCCCTGCGGGGCTCTTCCGTTGTGGTCCCACTTGGAGCATGTTCTCGAAACGTTTGGGCTGCTGCATGCATGTTATTAAAAAAAATTAGCAGTTCACAGTTTCTTTCTTGCCCTGCGGGGTTCTTCCGTTCTGGTCCCACTTGGAGCATGTTCTCGAAACGTTTGGGCTGCTGCGTGTATGTTATGAAAAAATTAGCAGTTCACAGTTTATTTCTTGCTCTGCAGGGCCCTTCCGTTCTGGTCCCACTTGGAGCATGTTCCCGAAACGTTTGGGCTGCTGGGTGTATGTTATTAAGGAAATTAGAATCTGGAAATTGCAAAATGTAGGGCAAAATTGCGCAATTTTTTTGAAAATAGCGGAATAGCGCAATTATCACTTCAATAAAGAGGTAAAGTGAAAATTTGAAAATTGCGCAATTTAGCGCAAAATTGCACAATTTTTTGAAAATAGCGGAATAGCGCAATTATCACTTGAATGAAGAGGTAAAGTGAAAATCTGGAAATTGCGCAATTTAATTGCGCAATTTAGCGCAAAATTGCGCAATTTTTTGAAAATAGCGGAATAGCGCAATTATCACTTGAATGAAGAGGTAAAGTGAAAATCTGGAAATTTGAAAATTGCGCAAATTAGCGCAAAATTGCGCAATTTAGCGCAATTTTTTGAAAATAGCGAAATAGCGCAATTATCACTTCAATGAAGAGGTAAAGTGAAAATCTGAAAATTGCGCAATTTAGCGCAAAATTGCGCACAAGTTATTGTCATAATTGCGCTATTTTCATTGAGCATTGTGAAAGATTCATAATTGCAACAAAATTGCGCTAATTTCAAAATGGGGTTGATAATTGCGCTAATTTGGAAAAGTTATTATCATAATTGCGCTATTTTCATGGAGCATTTTGAAAGTTTCATAATTGCAACGTTTAATTCATAATTGCGCTAATTTCAAAAGATGGTTGATAATTGCGCTAATTTCAACAAATTCTTATCATAATTGCGCTAATTTCAAAGCCTCACATTGATAATTGCATATTAGCAGTCAGTGTTGCTATTCTGTGTTAATATCGCTATTGTCAGTTCCAGCGCCTTTATGAATGCACCCCCGTTCGCATTAGACGCATCAACACCAGCGCGAGTGCATTGTTTTGTCTAATTTCATTAATTTGTCTAATTTTATGAACTTGTCAAAGTTCATTAACCATAAGTGTGCAATATTTGTTTGTCTTTTAACATGTCTTGAATGACAAATGAGAACAGTATACCATGGTAAAATCATTGACATGCAGTGATGTATTTAATTTGACAGCAAAATTTGAAATATTTAGTTATCGTTTAATTTGTCGTAAGTGGAAAAAGAGAACCATTATACCTTTATCATGATAAAACATTACAAACAATTTTGTATTGTCGTGTAATTGATGCATTCTTTTGATTTCACGAAGGAACTCTTGATAAACTTGATGCTATCATTGATTTACATGTACAGCCCTATTCCTAGTAAAAGTGGCACAATTGTGATTTTACCCTTTAGTTGTTAAGTAAGCATATCTCAAGATTAAAACAAGCAAATTGAACAGACTAAACGGCATTTTAGAGCTAAGTCTATGCCCTTGACGTTGATGTAAGCATTATGTCACAACGGTATTTTCTAATTGTCACAGAGGGCGCTTTTCACTTGCACAATTTTTTTTGAGACAGGCTGTATATCTGTGTTATATTACATAACACAACACAACACAACACAACACAACACAACACAACACAACACAACATAACACAACATAACATAACATAACATAACATAACATAACATAACATAACATAACATAACATAACATAACATTAAATTGAATTAAATAAAACACAACACAACACAACACAACATAACATAACATAACATAACATAAAATTAAATAAAATTGCATGAACTTATCTAAGTCTATAAGAATGTTATATCTGCACCATTATAGCTAATGTCAACCAGTTAGCAGACACTTTTCTGGACGCATGTTTTCAACAAGAATAGGAATATTACTTTTTGACAACTAACCACTCAATGTCTCTATTTTAAGTTCAATACATTATGCAACTCAACTACACAAATATTTTTGAAAATATGCTATCATAATGTTTGTAACTGTCAAAAATGCAGAAACAAATTCAGTCATTTATGGGACAAATACTAATATTTTTGTGCGACAAAGGGCGATATCTTAACATCTGAAGATACGTGACAATAGTATTACCTTGAATTAAAAGCTAACTACATCGGCAGGAACTACTTTTCCTTCCTTGTCTAGAATTTGAATGTAAAAACGGAATAATGACATGAAAGGCGTGTGCATTAGCCTTTGTACATCGAATATTGTGTGTTAAAAGTTGGTAAACATTTTGAGTGATGACTGAACCCTGCTTGGTATTATTATAATTAGAATTTTACCATCAAACGTTTGACATGAAAAGATGATCGACGAAATAGCTATCAAATTAAGAATGAAGCCGATCAAAGTCAAACAAAGGCTATTATCCTTGTTCCAAACCCAATAGGTAAAATTTCTGTTGCAGTATAACTTTCATTTTAAAAGCTAAAATTATTAATGATGAGAACCGCATAAAACTATCAATATTACAGGAATCTACCATGCATCAAATTCGATGTCTGGATATTTTGTCTACCAATTGTGTCTGATGTGAGACAATGAATAGAAAGTAATTATAGAACAGAGAAGTCTTCAGTTCGAGCTTGATCCATCCTCGAGTATTTTCTTATTTGAGGTGTTGATACGGTATAGAACAATCAATCAATCCATCCATCCATCCATCCATCCATCAATCAATCAATCAATCAATCAATCAATCAATCAATCAATCAATCAATCAATCAATCAATCAATCAATCAATCAATAAAAAACAAAACAAATTTGAATGAAGTGCACCAAACGTAACTTATTTCTAGTGCATTCTATGTAGGATATCTATTCTTATGTAGTATCTGATTGTAATATAATCATTCATGTTATGTGTTCAAAACATAACTACACAAAGAATCAACAAAAGGTTATCTTTTAAAGTGATTACAACTGCACAACTCATCGGAGGACAACTATTGCACGTATCTAATTAAATATCTGCATTAAGAATCATATTCGAGTTCCAGCTTGATCCATGCTTTATTGTTTAAAATTAAATTCAAAATTTGAAACGCCTCACCAACGTTGCCTTTTTATTATTAAAATTGTATGTATTTTTTGTCATTCTCCAAATTTTATTGAATAAATAAGAAAGTAACAAGCAGCAAATTGATGTAAATAATAAAACAGTCTATTTGTTATTGAAACCATGTCTTTTCAGAAATCGCTGTTTAGAGCATTGCACAATATTCCATTTTACAATACAATAATTGGCTATTCCATTTGAATCCATACACCCCTATGGAAGACATGACCTTATATTTTCACACGGGGAGGGGTAGATTTCAAATGGAGTCACCTGTTCACTTAACACCATTTGAAATTCACACACCATATTGAGAGACTAATGTCATGTCTTCCATAGAGGGTGTATGGATTCCATCTAGAATAGACCATTTTATAATATTAGGCGCAGTTGCAAATCCAGGGTGAATAAATCTTTTCATTTTTGAAAGCAGTCAAATTGTCATGACTATCTTCTCTAATAGCTACATACATTTTACATGTTTTACACACGTACTTGAAACCCGATATTGAAAATTGTGCCGTAAAATGTTTGCTCATTGCGGCTTAACGATTAGCTACAACCTTTAAAAGATGAAACATTCTCCCAATGAAAAAGACTAATTATTATGAATTGCCATATACTAATAATTATCTTGTTTGTAGAATATTTAGCATTGTCATCTCCCATTATTTATTTTATCTGATTTCAACAAGTAAGGTGTCATTTTAAAGCTAAAATCAGCAGTTTATCCTAGTGTTTAAATCTCCATTTTCATCTCCAGTAGTTATGTAGCAGAGTTGCGCAATGCATTCAACTTAAAATAGAGACATTGAGACATTTCAAAAAGTAATGTACATATTCTTGTTGAAAACATGCGTCCACTAACGTGTCTGCAAATCGGTTGACATTAGCTACAATGGTGCAGATGTAACATTCTTATAGACGAATCCAACGAGCCAAGTCATGGTCAGGATTTGGTCGGCCATCTTTGGGTCCCCGCAACACCAAAAACACGCTTAAAAATCGATGTTAGATTCTTTTGTGTTGTAAACTGTCTAAATTTTTTTGTCTATGTGTAACACGGGTGATATAATGCAGTTTAAAATACCCTCCAAGGCCGCATTATTTCACATTTTAGGTGAGATTGAGCCGACGGGGACCCAACTTTGGCAGCCATTGAGGTATAGGAATGCGTGAAATTGGATTCGTCTACAGACTTAGATAAGTTCATACAATTTTATCAGCAATATTAAGGTGACCGTGTTATTTGAGTAGGTATAAGTTAACTCAGCTGCAACGAGGTGATGGATCGAGTCAGAGTTTGGGTTGTAAATTATGGTAAACATCTATCAAAGTTTTATGTTATATGGCGTTGTGTTATGTTATGTTATGTTATGTTTTGTTATGTTATGTTATGTTATGTTATATAATGTTATGTTATGTTATGTTATGTTATGTTATGTTATGTTATGTTATGTAATGTTTTGTTATGTTATGTTATGTTATGTTATGTAATATAACCCAAATATAATTTAATTTTAATTAACAAGCAATCATACCCGGCGTCGGTAATATCGGAAACAAGAGAAACAAGGAAAGAGTATTGATCATATAATATGAGAAGAATACATTGAAAAAGTCCCAAGCATTACTACATGTAGTATCGGTCTTATACACCAAAGGACAGTCGTTAGTATTTTGTTATTAATTCATAAGAAGGTTTAAAATCCAATGTAGGGGACTGAATGTATTGAGTCATGTATTAAGACCAATGTGAAAAGGTCTATTTGATATAGAGGTGCTGAACGGGTTTTAGATAATGGCATTTCTATCTTCAATTCAAATCAATTTATGGGAAATAACATAAGTGGTGATTCACAAATAATGTGCTCTCAGTTCATTTTATTTTGCCGTTCAAGTGATATTTGATCACGACATAAGCTAATAAATGTGCTCGGTCAGCAGTTTTGTTCTTGGTATAATCTTGGCCTTGATCCATTGACTAAAATAATTTATTGTCTAAAAATGGTAATATTAATTTACCTATACAAATTCCAATGAATATTGAACGGTTCCTAAATTCGAAATATGCGTACTAGTGTAGCCTATATCTGAACAGACTGTACTGTCGTCATAATCGTAAAACAAAAAACAAAAAACAAAAAAAGCAGACATCAAATAATAATAATAGCCTAATAGAATCCGACTATTATTCGATAAATGATGAGTCAATCTCTTGTTCATGAAGCGTATAACCTACTGTGTAAAATGATGTCAAGTCAAAGCTGGTTGAAACAGCGCGAGGTTTAACACAGGTCTGTGTCGTTCCATAGGCATTCACATTTTTCTGGTGTTCGGGCTAATTTACTTCTTTACATGTTGTGTCATAACATAATTATATAAGTCAGACTACAAATATTTGACGTGTTGACCTTCCATGTATGTGTGTGGAGAAAATACTTCGAAACAGACTAAAGGCATTAATTAGGAAAACATAGTCATGAAAATAATTGATTTATCCTAAAAAACAAATATGCATGTACAACGAGGGATACTTAAATAATATGTGATGCATGTTTGCTGCGTATTTTGTACATTGTATATACGAACTTACGGCGGTGTACCTCAGAGGTACATATTTTACACCAATACTTTTGTGTAGTAGCAACGGTAGCACCTTGCAGTGTTAGCCTCTTAAAGTGTTCAATATATGACCCAGGGGCATATAGCAGTCAGGTGTGATATACCAGTAAAATAAGTTAAAAACATTACTATTATTATTACTATTTTATCACTATTACAAAGCTTAAACCAAACCAACTGATTTTTATCAACATATTTAACATTTTAGGCAAATAAATTCGGTGGTTTCTTACGGGAATGTTATTAGAACGTGGCTGTGAAAGATGTCATGAAATCGGGTGTCATATGTTGATCCTATAATATTAAATGATCTGAATTTCAGCTCTTCTGAATTTCACTATTGAAATCTCAAGGAGAACAAACTTGATTCAACGTAATCTTTGCATATATATATGTGACGTGTCATGTCAAAAGGAGACACTTTTGGGCAGGTTATCAATTTTGAGGTTTTTACATATCTTAAATATAGAGATATTTTGCTTCACAACACCGTTTTCCCCAATGAAATCGGAAATTCCTAAGCGAAGATATTGAGTTTGTAAGTTATGATATTATAAAATTGGAAATTGAGATATCGACCTTTAAAAATATTATTGACAATGTTGAGAGTATGAATTACCTTGAAAAATGCCTCCAAAAATACAAGATGCCAGTTATATTCTGGTCTGAAACTATCAGACAATATTTTAAACATTAATAACATCACAAATTCGCAACAAACCCAAATTTTGAAAAAATCTCCTCGAGCAGATTTTTGGCTATTTCTCCATTTACGATCCTGCCCAAAAGTGTCTCCTTTTGATATGACACGTCACATATATACATGTGTATTTGGCCTTGAAACTTAGTGTGTAGACTATCCAACCTAAATTGTCATCACTATCGTCTCTAATAGCTACATACATTTTACATGTTTTTACACACGTACTTGAAACCCGATATTGAAAACACGAATAGTACCGTAAAATGTTTGCTCATTGCGGCTTTACGATTAGCCATAACCTTTTTAAGATGAAACATTCTCCGAATGAAAAGACTAATTATTTTATAAATTGATATATGTAAATAATTAGCTTGTATGTAGAATGTTTTGCATTTTCATCTCCCATTAGAGCACCATTATAGTGTAAGAGTTTTAGTGATATATTGTGATCTTCAATGATTTATACAAGCGCGTGTCACTTTTAACCAAAAGGATGGAAATACAAATGTCTTATTGTGCTTTTTAAATCGATTTACATAATGATTGTGAGCATCGTTTCAAAAATGAAAAGATTTATTCACCCTCGATTTACTTCAATGGTTGCAACTGCGCCCAATATCATAAATGGTCTATTCCAGTTAAAATCCATACCCCTTCTATGGAAGACATGATATTATTCTCACACACAGGGCCATTTTTTCCATAGGGGTGTATGGACTTCAACTGGAATAACCAATTAATGTATTGTAAAATCTGAAAATTTGCAATGCTCTAAACAGCGATTTCTGTAAAGACATGATTTCAATCCAAATAGACTGATTTATTCTTTTCATCCATTTGCCGCTTGTTACTTTCTTATTAATTTTATTTCATAACATATGCAGAATACAATTTTATCAATAAAACATTTTATCATTAGGCAACGTTGTTGAGGCATTCAAATTTGAATTTAATTTTAATCAATAAAGAAAGCCGAAGTTTACTATGATTCTAAATGGATATATTTAGATAGAGACGTACAATGGTTGTCCTCCGATGAGTTGTGCAGTTGTGATCACTTCAGAAGATAACATTTGTCAATTCTTTGTGTTGTTATCAGTTAGCAACCTGGACAACGGATTCTTTTGTTCTGCAAGGCTCACTCAGTCATTTAATGAGGCAATACAAACGATCGAAATTGGTGTTGAAATGAGCAAAATTTTGAGTTACACCTTTTCAGTGTAAAATTTTTTCTCAGCCACATGAAAAGCAATAATTTTCATTTTTTCAGTAAATGGCTGGAAAAACTATAATGCTTGATACTGATTTTTTATAAAAATCCTGGTGTTAAACTTAGGCCTGAAATTCAATCATTTAGTGTAAGATATTCGATTTTTATAGGCTTCAGCTCGGCCCGCGAGCTTTTTCTTGGATCAACCTTTTAGCTTTTCAAAGTAATATAGTTCGCTAATGAAGGATTTTCCCCAACTTTCTAAAGCACATCACCGTGAGCTATATATCATAGTTTTGTCAGAATTTCCGTTTGATTTCACCATCTTTCACTGTCGGCTGACAAAATTTCTAAATCAACACGTGAAATCTAAAGGCTAGTACTAGCATTTTGGATCGATATCCCTGGGTTTAATAGGAATACCGGCATGGGTATAGTGTTGCCAGAACTTCAATATAGCAAAGAAATTCCCAGACCTATAGCGCTCCTACTGATCATGTTTAACCAGAACACCCAATTGGGGATTTAATCGCTGGTCGGGCAATTTGCTTTCAATGAAAAATTGACCTGGATAACAACAAAGGAAATATCGACTATTTCTACTGGTTGCTCTCGAGATAAAAGTACTCACCATTGCCTACTTTTACTTAGTTTGACATTTTCGGAGCATAAATCGAAAAAGGGTAAAACAAAAACGGAAATTCTGACAAAACTATAACATATAGACCACACGATGTGCTTTACAGAGGTGGGAAATATCTTTCTTTAGCAAACTATGTTAGTTTGAGACGCTAAAACATGAATTCCGTAAAAAGCTCGCAGGCGAATTCAAGGCCTATACAAATCAAAAATATCACACTAAAAGACACAATTTGATGCTTAATTTTAACACCAGGATTTTAAAAAAAATGTATATTCAAGCACCAAGTTTTTAACTGACATTACTGAAGAAAAAAAAATATTGCTTTATATTTGACCGAGAAAATTAATTTCATAGCAAAAGGTGTATCTCTGAATTGTGCTGATTTTTACATGTATCGATCGACTTTTAGCGCGACTAAGCATTTCTAAAGAATTGGTTGTCCAGGCGGCAGACTGTTATGTTTTAAATTACATGAATGGTTATATTACAATCGGATACCACACAATACATCAGAAATAAGTTGCTTTTTTGTACCTTAATCATCCTTTAAATTATTTATTTCATTAATTGATTGATTGATTGATTGATTGAATGATTGATTGTTCTGTACCTTACCAACATATTAAACAAGAAAATCTTCGAGGATGGATCAAGCCCGAACTTATTTTCTATATTACCTTCGTTTTCTCAGCGAATTGAGATGGTCAGTAAATACTTGAGAGCGACACTTCATTTAAATTTGTTTATTTCGTTGATCGATTTAATAACATATGCAGAATGATAAAAACTACATACACTTAAAGAGACCACTAATTTATTTGACTAAAAGGTTGTATAATGTTGAGAAAAATCAGTAGGTCGGGTTTGAGCTTTGTGATATGATAGTGATAATAATAATATTTACTGGTAGATCACACCTGAGCCCCCTCCTATATGCCCCTGGGTCATATATTGAACACTTTCAGCGGCGAACATTGGAAGGTACTACCATAGCTACTACACTTAAGTATTGGTGACAAATATGTACCCCTGGGGTACACCATTAGTAAATTTGTACATACAGTACAATAACATCCACGCATCGCAGTCTACCAGAGTTGAACTTATTATAGAAGTGTCCCTCTTTATATATACTGCGCCAAGAAAGTATCCTTCACTTTCAAAACTGAACCATATTGGGATAAATTTGTTTTTGTAATAGATGCACTATCTAATCCTGCACATTTTGACACCACATTGAATCCAATGTGACCTCAAGAAGTAAAGTTACAAGCAATTGAATAGACGAAGGTCCAGTTTTAAAAGTGACAAAAAGATTCCAACAACCGTACAAAGAGACTACACAGAGTCTACAATGAAGCTTTATTTAAAGCAATATTTATTTCAGTTTTTAGTTATCTGTACCTTTCATAACTTGCATTTTATTTGTCAGCTCTTTTGTTTCAGTTTTCTTTTGTTCCTTTTGTTTTTAATCAAAGGCACACACAAATTAGCCATTTACCACTCTCAAACCAGATGTCTAGTCCATTGGATTCAATGGGGTGCTATTAAAAAAACAAATTTACCCCAATATTGTTCAGTTTTGAAATTGTGATTATTTTTCCAAGTGTAAGGATACTGTCTTGGAGCAGTATATATTTGTTTTTTAGAATAAATCTATTATTTCTAAGATTATGTATTTCCCTAATTAACGCCTCTAGTCTGTTTCGAAGCCTTTGTTAAGAATCATAAGTAACCGAATTCTCTTATTTTATCGCCGATACTACAAACCACTGAGATCTACATATAATGCAACTTACAATAATGTCAAGACATAATTGTGATAAAAACACAAAGAAAATTAAAACGACGACGATAACTACACCAACAATACAACGCAACAACAATAATGTAAACATAAACAACAATAAAAAAAAAGTCGATGTAAAAGGTATATCTGAATGGTCTCTATTGTTTTCTAGAGCGCCTTTACATGAATGTCAGAAATTAGAATAAAGATCGTTTCACAAATAGTAAAGTGTAACAGAAACGTCCTTGCATTTCTCCCACATATACAAGATAAGCTATGAAAGGTCAACGCTTCTAATTCTTATACTGAAAAGTCCGACTTTTATAATTATGTTTTGACACAAAATTTTAAGTAACGAAATAAATTACCCCGAACACCAGATAAATGTCAATGATACCGACAAGTGATAAACCTCGCACTCTTTCAACCAGCTTAACCTTGACATCATTTTACACAGTATACGCTTCATGAAACACGAGATTGACTCATCATTTATCGAGTAATAGTCGGATTTTATAATTATTATTCTTGTCTGTTTTGGTTTGCGCGAGCCTTTTTAAGAATGATGTAATTTTGGTTATGTTACTTGCGTCACTATACTGGATCATTTCGAGATTACACTCTGTTCACATACAAGTACGCATATATTTTTGGTTAACCACACTCGCAAGGTACGCATTTTGAAAGACAAAATTACTTCTTTTGCTAGTATCGCTAATTTGAAAGTAAGTTATTTACATACGACTTCAAAGTTATTCTTATCATTCATTGTGTAAAGAATTCATTGGTTTGTTGCAATCTGTTTAGGTAAATTAATATTACCATTTTTTAGACAACAATTTGGTCAATGGATCTAGGCCAAAAGTATACCAAGAACAGAATAAGCCCAATCGCCATTCTAACTTTTTTTTTTTGAGAGAGCAGTTTTGGGACACCTCTGACATATCGGGAAAATTTATGTAATTATTATTAATTTTCTTATTATTGTCACAATTTTGATCATTAAAAATACCAAATAATTAATTTATAAAACACTAATATTTTTTATATTTGTTTTGAATATTGTAAAACATTTTAGATTATATTTTGAACGTACAAAAACCCAATATTTCTGAATTTTCTGAAAGGTCAAAGGACAAAGTGTCCTAAAACTGCAAAAACTGTCCTACAATGCCAATGCCAATGCCGATTGGGCTTATTGTAAATCAAGCACATTTAATACCTTACGTCTTGTGATCAAATATCACAAACGGCAAAATAAAACGAACTTACAGCACTCTATTTGTGAGTCACCACGTATGTTATTTTCCATAAATTGATTTGAATTGAAGATAGAAATGCCATTATCTAAAACCCGTTCAGCACCTCTATATCAAATAGACCTTTTCACATTGGTCTTAATACATGACTCAATACATTCAGTCCCCTATGGGTTCAGAGCAGAACCATTATCATTCGAAATTGCTGAATGTTATCAAAAATGCTCTGTCACCGGCTAACTGAATGCTTACTGCACAGTACATTCCTGATCAATGACCCCATTCTTACTTCTTAACATTGGATTATAAACCTTATAAATTAATCTCAAAATGCAATGAGTTTTCCTATGGTGTACAAGACCGATACTTGTTACGTTTAGACTTATTCCAATGCATTCTTCTATTATTATTATATGATCGGTACTCTTCCCTTTACCATCGATTTATAGATGGTAGGGTTGAGAATGCATTTGTTTCATAAGAACCAACAACTTTTCCAGATAATATAATATTTGAAGTTTTCGATTCAATATTCGAAATTATCCGAAATGAAAAAGAACAAAATATCAATTTGGTTACATCGTGAAAAGGTGAATATTGCTACCTTCTGGTTGATCGCATTTGCTTGAAAATAATTATGCTTTGAGTGCATCATTATTAATATTTGGAATAAAAAATGCTTTAATATTGTCTGATACATTATAAATTATTGTATATAACATGAGCGATAACATTTTAATTAAATGACAGTCATGTATGTTGAGGGGAACATCATTTAACTTGAAAGATAATAAAAAAAATGAAACGAAATGAAATCATAAATGAAATGAAATGAAATGAAATGAAATGAAATGAAATGAAATGAAATGAAATGAAATGAAATGAAATGAAATGAAATGAAATGAAATGAAGCAAAAATAAAATATAACTTTGATAAAGGTTTTACCATGATTATAACCCAAACTCTGACTCGATCAATCACCTCATTGCAGCTGCGCTTTAAAACTACTCAAATAACACGGTCAACTAATTTACCAATGAAATCGCATGAACTTTTCGAAGTCTATAAGAATATTACATCTGCACCATTTAGCTAATGACAACCGGTTTGCAGACACTTTACTGGACGCAGTTTGTTCATTTGCTGTGTATATATAGCATTCACGATAAGGAACGCGTACACTGGTATCTTAATTGTCCTTGAATCATGTCATGTATTGTTATGTGATTTCAATTATTGTAATTGGTCAGTAATTCTCTTGTTAGCATTTGGCTATTCCAATTAAAATGCATTCTCCCCTACGGAATACATGACTTAAAGGGTGTAGATTTCAAATGGAGTCACCACCCATTCAGGTAAACCACATGTTAAATTCGTACTCTCTATGTGGAAGCTCAAGGTCATGTCTTCCATAGGTGGGTGTATGGATTTCAATTGGAATACTCATTTTACCCCTTCACATGTAGTAAGTATAGCATCATCATAGTCATGCTTTAGAATATGAATGTAATTTTCACGAAATTCAACATTTACAGATGTGTATTAAAAGGCTTAAAATACTAAATACAGTTTTATGCTAAAAAGTGCAATGATTTATATACGCAGGCATAACCCACAAGCCTCAGCACACTTTACAACAATTCGTTGACCATTGTGCTTCAAGACACACCATATAAACCAGGTGGTGGATGACATGATCGAGCCGGCAACTTGTGAAACCGCCCGGCCGTATGGCATTTTCCAATATACTTGGTTAGTTTTGTGGGGTTCATTATCGAACCCCAACGGTTTTAGCTTGTATTTATATTACTTATTAACATAGGCCCATTTGTTTGTGATATTTCAAGCGTTTTAAAATTTCAAAATAATCCCATTCAATTACACGGTTGACGATGAAAATTTACTGAATTTAGAGAATGCAATGCGGCCACCACCTGATATAAACCATTGAGTAACAAACGTCAGTCGTTTTGTGCAATAGTATAACTGTCTGTTTGGTATTGTCTGTCTGGCCTTACAGTTTGTGAGTCTGGCTATTTCTACTTAGCTGTTTGTGTGTCTGTATCCCAGACGGCTCAGTATACAAATGCCCGAATATGGGTCTCATTTGCATAATGGGTCTCATTTTCAATGTTTCAATGTTGGAATATTGGCGCTGATTAAGCTGCTGCCTGCAAATTGCATTGTGTCCGTTTAGTTGTGTTTAATGTACAATTCTAGCAATTTGACCTGCGGGTCACCATTCGAGTTTGAAATAAAACCTTCCTAACCTTCCTCATTTTCGGGCCTCTAGTATAATAATGGCCCCTCTTTCTAGGTAAATTTTGGTATCAAATTGTTTCCAGATTTTTCGGGAAAATTTTTTCCTAAATTTGGCCAAAATCTGGGCTTCATGTATAGAAATTGGTCAAATAATTGTGGGTCCACATCCGGATTTTCAATTCTCAGGTTTTTTTGTGTTGTTTTGTTTTTAACAAAATAAAATTTTACATCATGCACTTACTGATTGCAGCCGTACTTCCGCCAAACGTGTCTAGCAAGGGTAGAAGCAGCTCCCCGAAGCTCATGACCATCCCCATGAACGGAATGTCCAGGATAAACCCCGCTACAACAATGAGCCATCCTCGCCTATTGAAGCCACGAAAGGTACCGTGACGAAATGAATCTCTAGCTGGTTCTGTGATAGGGAGCTTCTCAGACGAGTCGGACATAGGTGGCCTCATCACCGGAAGATCGATGTCAAGGTTGATGGTCAGACGATCACGGGAATCTGATGTTGATGATTGACAGGTTGGTATCAGTGGTGTACCACTGGTATTTGTAGAGTCCTGTAAAGAGACAGACATACACAACATTAATCCCTTGGACACTACTGGTCATCTAACAGCATTTCTGATTGGTTGCTAACTTAAAATGCTCCTTTCAATTATGACTAGGCTTTAAACTATTTATGGTCAAACTTGCATTTGCAGATGATCTTACTAATACCGTCCTTGATTGGTTAAGGTAGTATGAACGGCTAATCAAGCTTGCAGCAAAATAGCCACAATAGCAAAAAGGAATTGTGTATTAATTTAAAACTTAGAGCAAACTAAAGATAAGTCTTCACTCCACCTATTTTTAGAGTTTCGTAAAAAATTTACCATTTCTTATGTATTTCTTTTTTTTTTGAAAATTACCTAAATTTTTCCACATTATAATTTTTTTTACCAACATGGAGTGTGATATGGTTTCCAAACTTTCAGGGATGGTGTATAAGCTTAATATCTAAATTCTCTCGCCAGCTTTTTTGGATAAAGTGTTTAATTTTTTAGAAAATTAATTTTTTAATTGTTGATTTTAGGGAAATTTAGAAACACCTATAACTTAAAATAGAAACACTTAATTAAAAAAAGCTGGCGAGAGAATTTTCTAAATTTGATTACCTTTCATATGACACCTTGTTTGTTGAAATTGGAACTATAGTTAGCTCAAAAAAATTCTAGAATTTAGGTAATTTAGTGTTTCTAGAAAAAGTCAAGAAAATTGAAAAAAGTACTAACATTACCATTTTATATCTCCTTTGTTAAAGCCAATATCTTAGAACAAATTGCTGTCCTTTATTAATTAGTATTTTTGCAATAAAATAAATTAAAAACCAGATTTATGCAGTGGGTATAAAGGAGAGAAAATCACATTTAAACAAATTACTTGTTTTCAAAAATTTAGCTGATTTGAAGAACTTGGCAACATGCCAAAAACATGCTGTGTGTAAAGTCTATGGGGTTTTCCAATCACAAAAAATTACATAAGTCAAAAACCCTCTTTTGGAAAAAATTAAAAATTGGCAGGTGAGTTTTTCTCACCCATCTCCACATTCTGTATAATTTTCAAGCAAATCTGAGCATGACACCGTAGCCGTTCATATTCATTTTGGCCAATCCGCAGGTAGTTCTCATTGGGTTAGGTGATATTGAATAGCAAAGTAGAAGGGGCGTACTGTTACACATCACAGTCGTAAATTAAATAAAAGACAAAATACTCAACGAATGTCAAAAACCGATATAATATGTGCAAGTTCTCGTTTCTCTTGTTGAACTGAAAAAGGGCACAGATGATACCTGCATGCAGAAATAGAACTAAACCCCATAAGTTTTAGTTCTGAGAAACTTTCAATTATATAATAATAATATTTTAAAAAAACTGCCAACAATTATACTGTTATTCTGCCTGTTGTTGAAAATATGCTTTATGCGTAATTTTTAAAGCTCTGATCAATATAGTTACTGGTGAGACTTTATCATGGGTTCTATCTTAAAATATCCCATTTAAAACCAAATTTTTACTTCTTGGTTTTGCATTATGATATTCAACACTATGCTGATCTAAAGCAAAATATTATACCAATCATTTCATTATTTTTGGTGGCTCTGAAAACAGCCGTTTATTCTGCGGCAATGGAAATGTGAACACATTTTTGCAAATATCGAAGAGATAGAGTAGACAAAATAATATATTTTAATGCTTGTCTTTTATTGGGACACAAGACATTTTTCTGCTTTGCCTAGTCATAATCATTCATTTCATGAAATAAAACTAAATAAATGCATTTTGATTCAAACAAATTGATCTGTTACCAAAAACCCCTCAAAAAACCAAGCCTCTTCAATTACAAAGAAGACAAATAAAACAATCATTATAGCTTTAGAGAGACACTGGGTACTTTTAATTGTTCAGTTTCTCATCATCATTAATATGTCATGCTCGAATTGTAATTCTTATTGATTTTAGTCTCATGACGGATTGCCACGCAATTAAACTAATCAAATTAAAGAATTTTCCGCACAATTACGAAAATACAAATCCTTAAGCTTTTTTGGTTTCTCAACGCCACAAATGTTTTTTCACACCTGAACTTTCCTATTAATTGAACATTACATGCGAGACTTAATATAATAATAGAAACATAAACGTCATAGAGCATCGTGAAGCAAAGTCCAAAAAAAAAAATTGAAAAGATCCTATGCGTTCGCAATGGAAATCCCCTGTCTGGACATCATCGATATGGGTCATAATAAGGAGGTCACTGAGTTGAGTATCCTCTTGGACGGCAATCCAGGTGCTTTTTAATGACGATATAAACATGTTAAAAAAAAGTAACTAACCCCCCTTAAATAATGACCATTATTCAAAAACGGGTGGTTGTATTACAAATCTGTAAAATGTGTTGGAAGCAGAATTTATATCTGCGCATTTTGACACCTCATTTGATACGACAGCCCAGAAAACAATAAAACACCGGTCAATTTAATGTAGTGAGGTCCAGATTTGAAAGTTGCACTTACATACAAATTTTACAATACAAAAACACTCAGATATCATTACACAGATTTCCTTCCATTACAGTGAATGCAAAATCAATAGAATTTACTGCAACTTTCAAATCTTGGGCTACATTGATTTAAATGTACGCTGTGACGTCAATATTTGGTCAATTGCTACAAATGAGATCTCAAAATGTGCAGAAATAAATTCTGCTTCCAACGCATTTTACAGATTTGTAATACAATCATCCGTTGTTGAATAATGGTCATTATTTAAGGGGGTTAGTTACTTTTTTGAGATGTTTAGTTCTGACAATGCATAAATGGGAAAGCATGAGTACTACGGTAGTCTGTACTTTCCCAGAACTAAGTATTGCAACATGTTTCAGTAACATGTAAAAGTAATATGTTTCACTTTTCATTACAACATTAGATGAGAAAAGGTTGAACATTAAAGGAGTGGTTAACCAATACTCAGTGATTGTTTTCACGTTTGGCCTGTAATGATATTATGCGGTTTGATGGTCTAAAATATATATTTTTAACAACCGCGTCTGAGAATCTTAAATCTTAATCCTCATACCAAGACATAGCATATTGTAAGAAATACTGTCATGATATACACAACACATTATTTTGAGAGAATAGACGAATAGACTGTGCTTATTGTTCAAACTGGTACATGCACACCAATTCTAAAGGGTTTAATTTTGGGTTATGTTTGAACTTTGAAATAAGCCCAATCGGAATAAGAAGTTTGCAATGCATTGTGGGACAGTTTTTGCAGTTTTGGGACACTTTGCCCTCTGACCTATTGGGAAAATTAAGAAAAAATGGTTTTTGTGCGTACAAAATATAATCTAAATGTTTAACAAGAATGAAAACACACCCAAAAAATATTATTATTGTATAAATTAATTATTTAAATATTTTTAATGATAGCATTATGACAATAATAAATAAATTAATAATAATTACATCAATTTCCCCGATATGTCAGAGGTCAAAGTGTCCCAAAATAGCCCGAAGTTACAATGGCGATTGGGCTTATTGTGATGCTTCAGACGTTAAATTCAACATCAGTTCAACGTCAGTTATGTCCTTCGTGATGGAGCAGAATGGGAAAGGCATACAATTATTATACCATTCTCTTTATCTCAGGGGATAACACACCAAATTAATATCACAGACACAATGATACAATCTCTATACCACGCTGATGTTTTTGAAGTCACCATCTCTGGAATCAATTTACAAATACTAAGCATGTTTGTACCAACATGTATTGTTCATGCCAAGGAATCAAAGATTTTTTAGACTTTGAAATTGCACTTGTCATTCGCAGAGAAGGAAAATAATCTTGTGAACTTTACAGGTGGTATCTGTCCGTGCTTGCGTGTGTGCTCGAAACTCATTGAAAAGCACTTCTCAAAAAGCCCGCTCATAAAGTCAAATGATACTCTCTTTACCTACAATACTTAGCAATGCTTACACCTTTTGTTAATTTGCTCAGATAGGACCGTTTGATGTACTTTACAACTAGCATTCGAGCGCTTCAACTTGCTCGGATCAATGGGTGATCAAAAGAAGGGCATGTGTAAGCGACTACTCCCTTTTGTTTGGTCAAGTGGGTTAGTGGTCACACTTAAAGACTCTACCTTAGGCGCTTTATTTGAATAAACATTAGTGTATATACTCTTAAGGTGAGACTTGATGCATATACAATATATATTATGGATGCGTGACAACAATTACGACTACAACTAGACTCTCGGGCAAGTAACGTACACTCGTACACAATATCAATGTATAATAATTATAAGTCAATTTATTCATTCTTTATTCCAAATAATTCAAGAAAATAAATAAAAGCAGAAGTCATGGTTGAAATAAATATTTATTCCATTAAATTATTAACCTTATGTATAAATTCATATTATAAACACGGTGATAAAAATAACCAATACAAGATATAGTTTGTAAGTCACTATCATCACATCGTTGAAATTGCTATAGTCTTTAGTAATACGCATCGTATATTGGGCATCGAGTAGCACTCTACCAAAAACGTGAGTGATCATTCATTACCATTGTACCTGAGTTCAATTTATGACGAAATTCAATACTACTCGAGTTTGTACGAGACACTATGATCTTAAGTATCCTCACCTGTCAGTACACAGTTCTATATACCAATATATATGTATTGCGAAGAATGACCTTTAGATGTGTTAGGTACAAAAACTCATACTCCACAGCTTGAGGTCAAAAATGTGAGCCTTGATTGTTGGATGTAAGTTATCCAACCATGCCAGTGGCATTGAGACCATTAATTGTCTCATAGCGAGAAATAATACGATATGGGTGAAAAGAGAAATAAAATTGTTGATACGACGAATGCGCCAATTTTGTTCAAGGCGCATTTCACTGAGAAAAAACTGTGTTAACAGAGGTCCAGTGGGCTATTCCAGTTGAAATCCATACACCCCCAATGGAAGACATGATCTTCAGACCTTGATCTCCTGCATATATAGATTTCATTTGTAGTCACCCATCAAAATTGATGTACTAATCATTTTGATACAGCTTGTAAACCCCATTTGAAATTTACACTCCTAGGTTGTATATATGGAAGAATATTAAAGGTCGTGTCTTCCATAGGGTGTATGGATTTTAATTGGAATATCCCATTGGCATTGATGGTGCAATTTACCATAATTCATACTGATGATATTAGGAGAAGAATTTCAAGTTTATCAAATTTCAAAATTTTCAGAACAGCGATACATTCAAATCTACATGGTACTTAGTTTCAATTTGGCACAAATAGGCCCAGTATTATTGGTCAGTGGGTCTTACAACCGTCTAACGCGTCTTGCAATAAAATTCTTCCTCCCTCGGAAGTGGTAAGTCGTGTACACCCGTGTGCAAATGTCGTGCTTTGCCCTGTAAGGTGACACCTGGTTTACACGACTTGTGTCATGCAATTAATCGAATATTGTATTATAACTTTAATAGAATAATCTTTTGAGAGCGTACAAGTGTAAGATGTTTCAATCTTACGTAATTCCGATTTTAGTGAGTGATATAAGGGGCGAAATTCGGGATATTATAAATGGGTTTTCAGGTGATCTGAATCATTAATGAAACGGGACGTATGAACTCTAAACAGGCACTATGAGCCAAATGATCTCAACTCCTATGGCAAAGTCAACAACCTCAATAAAACAATCATAGGGCAAAATTTGACCTCAAGTTGCAGAGTATGACACATGTATGAGGTTTTGTACTCAAATTTTCAAATGTCAAGCAATGCATGTATTGGGGTTAAAAAAACTGTGCCGTCTGTGCCCCTGATAGATGAGTAGATGAGCATGTTGTGGATCCTAGTGAACACGTATGCACGCTTGAATATTTCACTTAACTTTCAGATATGATTCGTCATTTTGAGACAATTTTCCATGATTTATTAATATATATAGTTTTAAAATCATTTAAAGTAGTAAAAATGACAGAGGATGACTAAAATAGGACCAACAAATCAGCAGCATCAATATAGATGACCCTAATTTTCCACCTAAATTGCGTATAATTGTAAAACGAACCTAAAAACACCTCATATTTTAGGAGCTTGCTATAGCAATGTATACACTTAACAACTTGTTCATTTGCTCAGGCTAGACCGTTTCATGTACTTTGCAAGTAGCACTCAAGCGCTTCAATTTGCCCGTATAATACCAACAAGTAAACATCATTATTAAAGTGTTGTTCTATTAATGTCTACTCTTAAGGTGAGATTTTACCCAAATATATTATGCATATGTGATGTGACAAGTAGACTCTCGGGCAAGCAACGTACACTCGTACACCATATCAATGTATAATAATTTATAAGTCAATTTATTCATTCTTTATTCCAAATAATTCAAGAAAATAAATAAAAGCAGAAGTCATTGTTGAAATAAATATTTATTCCATTAAATTATTAACCTTATGTATAAATTCATATTATAAACACGGTGATAAAATAACTAATACAAGATATAGTCTATAAGTCACTATCATCACATCGTTGAAATTGCTATAGTCTTTAGTAATACGCATCGTATATTGGGCATCGAGTAGCACTCTACCAAAAAACGTGAGTGATCATTCATTACTATTTTACCTGAGTTCAATTTATGACGAAATTCAATACTACTCGAGTTTGTACGAGACACTATGATCGTAAGCATCCTCACCTGTCAGTACACAGTTCTATATACCAATATATTTGTATTGCGCAGAATGACCTTTAGATCTGATGGGTACAAAAACTCATACTCTACAATTTGAGGTCAAAATGTGAGGCTTGGCTGTTGGTTGTAGGTTATCCAACCTTGCCAGTGGCATTGAGAGTATTTTGTCTCATAGCGAGAAATAATATGATATGGGTTAAAAGAGAAATAAAATTGTTGATACGACGAATGCGCCAATTTTGTTCAAGGCGCATTTCGTTAAGAAAAAAATGTGTTAACACAGGTCCAGTGGGCTATTCCAGTTGAAATCCATACACCCCCAATGGAAGACATGACCTTCAGACCTTGATCTCCGGAATATATAGATTTCAAATGCAGTCACCCATCAAAATTGATGTACTAATCATTTTGATACAGCTTGTAAACCCCATTTGAAATTTACACTCCCAGGTTGTATGGAAGAATAAGGTCGTGAATTTCATAGGGAGTATGGATTTAAATTGGAATATCCCATTTATGCAATTTACCATAATTCATACTGATGATATTATGAGAAGAATTTAAAGTTTAACAAATTTTCTGAACAGCGATACATTCAAATCTATGCATGTACTCAGTTTCAATTTGGTACAAATATGCCCATTATTATGTTTTGATGGATCCAAGTGTGTGAAAATATTGGATCCAACACATAATAACGATAAAATTGGATGCTTTACGCCCATTATTTATTGGTCTCGCTATGAATTAAAAATATTGGACTCGACTATTACTCGTCCAATATTTTTAAATGCATAGCTCGACCAATAAATATGGGCTCAATCGATCCAATTTTATTGGTCAGTGGGTCTTACGATGAAATTCCTCCTCCCTCGGAAATGGTAAGTCGTGTACACCCGTGTGCAAATGTCGTGCGTTGTCTTGTAAGGTGACACCAGGTTTTACACGACTTGTGTCATGCAATTAATCGAATATTGCATTATAACTTTAATAGAATAATCTTTTGAGAGCGTACTTAGTGTAAGATGTTTCAATCTTACGTAATTCCAATTTTAGCAAGTGATATAAGGGGCGAAATTTGGGATATTATAAATGGGTCTTCAGATGATCTGAATCATTAATGAAACGGGACGTATGAACTCTAAACAGGCACTATGAGCCAAATGATCCCATCTCCTATGGCAAAGTCAACAACCTCAATAAAACAATCATAGGGCAAAATTTGACCTCAAGTTGCAGAGTATGAGTTTTTGTGCTCACATTTTCAAATGTCAGTCGATGCATGTACTAATGTATTGGGGTATTAGTTTTAAAATCATTTAAAGTAGTAAAAATGACAGAGGATGACTAAAATAGGACCAACCAATCAGCAGCATCAATATAGATGACCCTAATTTTCCACCTAAATTGCGTATATTTGTAAAACGAACCTAAAAACACCTCATATTTTAGGAGCTTGCTATAGCAATGCTTACACTTAACAACTTGGTCATTTGCTCAGACTGGACCGTTTCATGTACTTTGCAAGTAGCACTCAGGCGCTTCAACTTGCCCGTATAATACCAACAATTAAACATCATTATTAAAGTGTTGTTCTATTAATGTCTACTCTTAAGGTGAGATTTTACCCAAATAATATTATGCATATGTGATGTGACAACTAGACTCTCGGGCAAGCAACGTACACTCGTACACCATATCAATGTATAATAATTATAAGTCAATTTATTCATTCTTTATTCCAAATAATTCAAGAAAATAAATAAAAGCAGAAGTCATGGTTGAAATAAATATTTATTCCATTAAATTATTAACCTTATGTATAAATTCATATTATAAACACGGTGATAAAATAACCAATACAAGATATAGTTTGTAAGTCACTATCATCACATCGTTGAAATTGCTATAGTCTTTAGTAATACGCGTCGTATATTGGGCATCGAGTAGCACTCTACCAAAAAACGTGAGTGATCATTCATTACTATTTTACCTGAGTTCAATTTATGACGAAATTCAATACTACTCGAGTTTCTACGAGACACTGTGATCTTAAGTATCCTCAACTGTCAGTACACAGTTCTATATACCAATATATTTGTATTGCGCAGAATGACCTTTAGCTCTGATGGGTACAAAAACTCATACTCTACAACTTGAGGTCAAAGTGTGAGGCTTGGCTGTTGGTTGTAGGTTACCCAACCGTGCCAGTGGCATTGAGAGTATTTTGTCTCATAGCGAGAAATAATATGATATGGGTTAAAAGAGAAATAAAATTGTTGATACGACGAATGCGCCAAATTTGTTCAAGGCGCATTTCGTTAAGAAAAAATGTGTTAACACAGGTCCAGTGGGCTATTCAGTTGAAATCCATACACCCCAATGGAAGACATGACCTTCAGACCTTGATCTCCGGCATATATAGATTTCATTTGTAGTCACCCATCATTTGAAATTTACACTCCTAAGTTGTATATATGGAAGAATACATGTATTAAAGGTCGTGTCTTCCATAGGGTGTATGGATTTTAATTGGAATATCCCATTTATGATGCAATTTACCATAATTCATACTGATGATATTATGAGAAGAATTTCAAGTTTATCAAGTTTCAAAATTTTCAGAATGCAGCGATACACTAAAATCTACATGATACTCAGTTTCAATTTGGTACAAATATGCCAAATATTGGTCAATGGATCTTGCAATAAAATTCTTCCTCCCTCGGAAGTGGTAAGTCGTGTGCACCCCTGTGCAAATGCCGTGTGTATGCCTTGAAAGGTGACACCCGGTTTACACGACTTGTGTCATGCAATTAATCGAATATTGTATTAAAACTTTAATAGAATAATCTTTTGAGAGCGTATGTGTAAGATATTTCAATCTTACGTAATTCCGATTTTAGCAAGTAATATAAGGGGCGAAATTCGGGATATTATAAATGGGTCTTCAGATGATCTGAGTCACTAATGAAACGGGACGTTTGAACTCTAAACAGGCCTTTTTGCAATCTACACGACATGCATTTGACCATGGACCTATTAGTGGTTGGGTAAGCGAAGGTATATGCTGTGGGAGATAAACATGTAAGTACGCGGATACTGAACGCAGTGTTATTGGTATGGTTTGGGGCCTGTTAAAGCCCACTGTTGCAAAGCAAAATAAACGAATCTATCATACTTTTCATTCTTTATATAGAAAAGAAAACAAATTTCAAATCGTTCCAATTCACATTAGTAACTGACTTTACTGAACAATATACCAGTTCCCGTTATTATAAATGCAGTTTGTAAGTGTTGTACAAAGATAAACACACCCCACCCACAAACACACCCTACACCCCATGCAACAATAAACCCTCAAAGGTGAAATTTTACAAGAGCGAAATGAAAATCATGGATTTGTTGTAAAAACCAATGGTGGGCCTCACCAACCTCCCTATGGTCATTTTTGATGGCCGGTCCTACCCTTGGGTATGGTGCTGGGGTAAAGGTTTTATTACTGAAATTAGCGCAAAGGATGGATCTACAATTAGCTTAGGCCATTTGGGGGTAAACACACGCGTTTTTTAAGGACAAATTCGCAATTGAAAATGTCCAAATTTTTTAAAAATACCTCTTTGGCAAAATGCTTAAAGAAAACCCTGCCCCACGTACCTAATTTTTAACTTATCTTTCAGATATGGTATTCTACATTTTCCTTTTTAGGCAATATTTTCTTGATTTGTTTTGAAAAACTATAAAGTTTTAAAATCATTTAGCAGTAAAAATTACAGAGAGGGATTCTGCGCATGATCATTGTAAATTTTTTAAAAAAAACTTCCAAAAAAAGCCACATTTTAAGAGTTTGATATCAAACCAGAGATTGTAGATGGAACAATCAAGGTGATTCCTATTATCAAGTGTGACATACACATAGTGGTGTTCACCTTGATCACGTGACTAAACATTAAGCGGGAATACATTAAGTTAACAAGAGTGCGTCACAAAATGGCAGACAGAATTCACCCTTTAACTCTCTCCACGCGGGTGTCGACTGTCGAATTTTATTTGAATTTTTCAAAAATTTCAGAATTGTAAATTTTCATGACCATATTTGAAATCAGCATGAAAAATGCATTAAAATGAGTACAAACAAGCCTAGTATTGGTTCAGTGGTTCTTAAGATAGCTTTTGATATTTTGAGAAAATTTCTCAAAACTTGGTCTTTTTATGTTGAAGCTTATGATTAGCACGCAGAGCATTAATATCACGCAATTTAGTCAGACTCAGGGTCACTAATAAAGTACTGATGAAACACACCAAAGGTGATTGCTTAGATTGGGATATTTGTGCTTTTAGATGGATGGCTTTCTGTGTGAGCATGTGTAAATTATGGAACGCGTAAAATAATTTTGAATGCACTGTGTATATATAATAAGTTGAGATTGTACGATAGTTTTATTTTGTCTTGAAATTAATTAAGCGACAGAAGCTGCTAATATCGATTACTTTGTAGTTAAGTGCTTTGCGTATGCACAGAGTTTTCCGAACGCTTTCTGTCTTTAAACTATATTGTATGGTAAGAGGCATAAATTAAAACAATGACACATGAAAAAGGTTTTTAACACAAGTCTCCACATACATAAATGACAGCCAGTGAAAAATGTTACTGACCATCCAGGATTTGAACCTGGGACCTTCGGATCACCGGACCGATGCTCTACCAGCTGAATTAATGAATCAGATGGAGAAGAGCAGTGGTTTTAATAAAATGACGTGGTTATTGTACTTTTTAAAAAACATACAGATATGATGTGACTCTCGGAGAACATGCTCTTCAATGATTTCAGGTAATAATAAGGTTAAATACCACTAATTATGTATTACACGGGTTTCAATGGGAAAATGGCGCATTTCGGGTGGAATTTTCTCATATTCAGAACTCTCACAGTTAAATGCCACTAATATCAGGTGAAACTATATGATTTAGATGCCAAATGATCAAAAACTCAACATAGGTTGACCTGAGACTTTTTTTGTTTTAACGCACTGAACCGTAAACACCTTAAAATGACAGTGCGCCCTCGAAGTTGAAAGTTACAATATGGTAGGGCGAATATTTACTAAAAACCGAAGCCGTGCGTATGAATTTTGGTACTATTACAACAAAAATGTCATATAATGAGAGAAAATATACCATTTTGAAGCATCAAACCCTAAAAAGTACTTTTTTGGCTATATAACTTGATCAATTTCAGCGATTTTAATGCAGTCTTTTCAGATGCCATGCAAATAGATAGTTACTCGTCGTATTTCCATGTATCGTCCAGGCCTATTAGTGGTATGTAACCATAAGCCTTCCTATTATTGTGCAAAATGCAAGTATGACATGGTGATTTGTTTATCATGTTTATGAATGAGTGTTTATGCATGAGTATGCATAAAGAGCTATATCTTTATAAGATTCTGTAAGATCGTGTAGATGTACATTGTTGTAACCTGTTTATTTATTTTTATTGTTTAAGTTGAAAATAAATTAACTTATCCAAGGATTCTATAGCCCATACAGTTTCCAGATTCCAGATAAATACAACAATCATTTTTTTTAAATTAAAAAACATTACCCTATTCAGTCAAAGGAAATATACATCTATAATCTAACCCTTTAGTAAGAACTAACTGGCAATGAAAACAAAGTTTAATATTTGGTCAGTTTTTGGAAATGGGGTCCAAAAACATGCGTTTTCAGAGTGTGTTTGTATGTGGCAATCAAGTCCAAAGACATACAGAGACTAATCATAGTAATCCATCAAATTGCCAAAATATTAAAATTGGGCTTTTATTGCCTGTTATAACGTAATGGCAATACATGATAATATTTTATTAATCCACAAAAAAATGTGCTGTTTTTTTGTTTGTTTTTGGAATCGGTAGTAGGATGTATCAAATACAGTTATTCTACCATACACAAACAATAGGCAGAGGATGATTTAAGGAAGCCCCATCATGCACTGCGAAAGTGTTATCACTAGAGTTTCAACGGCCACTTTACTTTTCAAATCCCATTGAATTCTACAGTGCAAAAGATGTTGTTTTAGAATTGTGCCTGTGTCATTATGACTTGGTCGATTTCAGAACAAAAGTGATGTGTGTTTAAAGGATAATTCACACCTTCTGTAGATAACATAAAATGTGAAAACGACCAGCATCTTCACAGTGTTTTTTATGTAAATATAACTGTCCAAATTCAAATTTAACCATGCACTATATGCTGCATAGCAAAGCAGTGGTGTCATGTTACTCACACTGCTCGCCTGCTGCATAGCAAAACCAGTAGGGTGATGGGTAGTACTTAAATCATCCTCTGAACAATAGGTATCATTTTCTGTCTTATGTAATTTAAACATAATGCCATCTATGTGTGTTTTTAATCTTTCCCGAGTGGATGTCATATCTAAATACTGATCTGTAACCATCTGATATATACTTCTCTGGGGAAATATTGTAGAAATCATATTCATGTTTACTGACCTAAGATATAGAGGAGTACAGCCCTTTGTGTCAATTCTGAGCAATATGATTTTTCATTTCGAATCGTAACTGCAACCCTCTTTACCACAGGTGACATTGACAGATAATTATTCCTAGATTTTCGGGCAACTTCGAAGAACATCGAAAATAACATACAAAATATGCTATTCCAGTTGAAATCCCTCTACGTAAGATATCATCTAAATCTTCCACGGGAATCTTCCACACAGGGGGTGTGAATTTCAAATGGGTTTACATGTGGGTGATTACATTTGAAATATACACTCCCTGCGTGGGAGATTACGATCATGTTTTCCATAGGGGGTGTATGGATTTCTTTTTCGACATATCATGAACTGTACGTTGTTAGAACAATGGGTAAAAACCCGATTGGGTAAGGTTTTACACAATTTAACATATACCCAAATTGAGTAAAATTACCATTTTACCCAACCATAATGTGACCATCCACCACAAACCAGCCGTAAAGTCGGCCCGGTCAATGTTGTTTTGCTTCGTGTTTAGAAAATATATCATATAAGCTTTAAAACGGTATATCATTTGACTTCAAACGATATCCAGAAGCGGGGTTATTGTTGAAGTTTGCTCCTTCAACAAAATGGTACCTTATTTCGGTTCTACATGTGTCTCTTTTTCCACATTGCTAGTAATAAATACCAAACAGTCATAATTGGCGGTCATTTCAAATCATCCCCAAGTCAACGAGGTTCAGGAATGTCCTCTCATTGTTAATTGTTGGTTATGCATAGCTAGACAAAATACAATGCTTTGTAACCCACCACTTGAACAGGATTTAGCCAAAGCAAACAAAGACTAGAGCTTTCGGTTCAAGCTTTCAGGAGTCTACGAGTCTGTTATCAGGTCAAAGGTCAAGAAAATCACGACCTGATACAGTCACTCACTCGCTGATGAAAGATGGAGTACTATCTGAAAATTCCGAGGTAGGAATTATTTCCTTGTGTTTGGATCAAAAGTTTAAATCAAAATCATTAAAGACTAGAGCTATTTAGAATTCAATAGACAAAGGAGGAAGCTTATTATCCTCTTCAACAATAGGATTACTGATTGGTTTAAAAGGTGTTTGACTGGCACTAGCAAAATGAGATACATGTAGCACCAACTTGAGGTACTTATGAATACGACCTTCATGCACATTTTACATTGTAACTCAGAATACAATTGGCTGACTTTACGGCTGGTTTGTGGTGGACGGTCACATATTAAGGGTCTTTCCCCAATATTGGGTGAATTGTAACCCAATGTTGGTAAATTACTGAAAATAACCCAATGTTGGGTAAAATTTACCCAATGTTTTTTACCCAGTGTTCTATCAAAACAGTGTATGCAATGAACCCGGGCAATGAACACACAATAATGTTCCAGTTTGCCTTTTACAAGGCGCTTATTCTCCTGCTACCCTTAACACGCATGCACAGAAGAAAGTCTGCAATCACTTTAACAAGCTTAAGACAAAAAAAGTAGAAGTCTGCGATCACTTAGAGGTCTGTGCAGATCAGTTAGTCATGGGCGAATCAAATGAGCCAACTCGGTGAGCCAACCACAAGTCATACCAAATCACAGCAAATTTAACACGATGAAGAGCATTCCTCTATGACGTCATAGACCAAGGAAGTAAGCTTCCTACCATATAGTACTTCCAATTAGCGGCGTGGTGTGCGCTCTTTGCTTCAAAAAACTCGCTCGAGTGTGTTAATCCTTTTCCCGCCTTTGTAAGTTGTTGGTTGCAGACGACAGTGTCTTATATTTTCAAAAGATTGACCAAAACTGTTTACATTTTCACAATTTTGATCATCATATAAAATCAAACGTTCAAAGAAGTACTAATATTACTATTGTACTATTGGTTTATTTATTATAAATTTAAGCGGCGTGGTGTGTGCTCTTAATTTGCAGCAAACAATTCGCTTAGTCATTTCCCGCGTTTGTATAATTATTTTTGGTTGCAGACAACAAAATCACACATTTTCAAAAACATTGACCAATACATTAAATTTGTTCAGAATTTTGATCATAATATTAATATAAGGTAATATCAAACGTTTAAAATATATTGATACTGTAGTATTGCACTATTGTTTTATTTATTGTAAAAGCAATCTGCCTTTTCATACAAACAATATTACACGGAAGTACCTTGACCTTTCTATGGTTAATTTGGAATAGAACACAGGTCATAAACTGTGGTAAATGTTATGAAGAGTGGGTAACGAAATAAACTAAAAGCAAGTGCACTTTCAGAGTGGTAATAAGGAAACGGTCAAAGGTTTACACTGGGTTTCAGAGAAGAACGGCAGTCCCTTGCTCAGATTGACGCGAGCGCCCTGTTAATGAGCGACATACGCGGAGCTTTGTGTTCACTTCAAGGGCGCGGATCTGCGTCGACGACGATTTGACGCATAATCGGCCAATCAGAGTATCGGTCTTTTGCTATGATTGTCAGACTTGATTCAGCCAATCAGAACCCCACTTCTGGGTTTACGCTCTGCATGCTCCTGAAATGTAAACAAGTGCCGTTTTTCTCTGACAAATCCTGTAGTTATGCATTGTAGAAATTATCATATCATATAAATGAATAAATAAATAAACAAACAAACAAACAAACAAATAAATAAATAAATAAATAAATAAATAAATAAATAAATAAATAAACAAATAAATAAATAAATAAATAAATAAACAAACAAACAAACAAATAAATAAATAAATAAACAAACAAACAAACAAACAAATAAATAAATAAATAAATAAATAAATAAGTAAATAAACAAACAAACAAATAAACAAACAAACAAACAAACAAACAAATAAATAAATAAATAAATAAATAAATAAATAAATAAATAAATAAACAAACAAACAAACAAACAAATAAATAAATAAATAAATGAATAAATGAATAAATGAATAAATAAATAAATAAACAACACATGGCCTATTAGCACAAACTGAATATATTTGCTCTCTTCAGAACTTCTTGGAAATTTTCATAATTTGGTCTGCAAAGTAAAAATCATAGATGTGTGTCAGCGATGTGCGCTCTAGTTGAATGAACAATGTGAACTCAAATCAAGTAGAAATGTTTGGCATATAATCAGATTTTAAAGCCTTGTTTTAAGGTACCAGGGCTGCGAGACACGAAATCAACCGAATGTACCAAATAAGGTAACCGCATCTGACCTTTCTTAATTATCAATTATGACGTACACAAATTAAAATTGCCATGCCAAGTGTTTAAAACAATCAAGAAGTGCGAGGTGAATGTTGGGGAAATTTTTTAAAAGTGCACGAAAGAGTTGGATTCAACGTCTTTTATGTTGCATTCCAACTCATTTGATTAACATAGTGCTATTTTAGGTAAATAAATGCTTGTTAATGTTAACTGGTTCATTTGTAGAAAGGAGGGTTATTTTTAGTGTTGACAAGGTTTGGTGCAAATTTATTTATACCAAATTATACTGTCACTGGAGAAATTCACGACTTGAAATGTCTATAGGATTGCATAGTCTGGTTAAACTACTGTGTTATGGTTTTGTATTAATTCTACACTGTGATATATACCAACAGATAAAATCTTTTCTGAGGTTGTACACAATACTAATGAATGTATTTGACGCTGAAATTAGCACGGACTGCCAATCGCACTAAGATAAAATTAGTTTTTATTTCGAAAATATAGGAATTGAAAAAATTGAGACAGACTGATATCGTTCCATGTTCATCAAAGTAGGTTGTAGTTATTCAGGTGGAAAATATAAGAGAGGGAGTATGTTACTTACAATTTTGTAGAACTATTTAGTAACATAAACTACCACTGTGTAGCTGACACTCGCGTATACCACACGTAACAAAATTGAACCGGACTCGTGTCAGGAGCATTCACTGAGTGATCAAAAAGTATATATTGAAATATTTCTTCATGAGTACCAACAGTTTTATTGGTATGTACTAGTAGAAGTACTACCTTTTAACTTGCTGACAGTTTAATATTACCTATTTTATTATCTGTGGCAAAAATTTAAAAATAATATGTACAACAGTGAGTCCGTTTAACTCTACGAATGGTATATGGGAGTGTCTGCTGGACAGTTGTGGTTAAAGACACTAAATAATTTTACAAACTGATTCAAGTGGTTGAGTATTATACTGCCTCCGTTCTGCGTAATTTTTCTCGTGTATTTCATCGTATTGTATAGTACAAAAATTAATTCCCTCATCATCGACAGGTATATTTCCGTTATCACTAAACTTAGGCTATCTATGACAAATTCGACAAGTACACATAAAATCGATGATACACACAGTGGGCAAAAATTCTTAAAGTTGGATATCATCAACCAATAATTTTCCCTATATTATATACCGTATACTTTGTTAAATTTCATTGATTACTCCCTTTTATCAAACATCATTAGCAAAAGCTATGGGTTATTGATTGAATATTTAAAAGCGGAAGTACCATTACACATTTTGAATGAAGTGTATTTTAATGAAAACTGACAAACTAGGTCAATGCAAGAACAAATTTTCACAGATATAGCGATCAGTATGTGCGATACATTACACAAGAGTTTCATTTTTTTGTTAAAAGTTATTTTCACAGGAATTACTGCTGTGAGGAAAGATTGTCACTTATGTAATCATCAACCTTTTCCTTAAATAAAAAAATATCTTCCCTAATGACAGCTTTGGAAGTGTTGATCTCTTCAAACTAAAGATACTAGTCTCAGAGCCGGCCAACTGTACAAAAAGGGGTTAATATAATTATGTTTCTTTTCTCATTCATAAGCACTCAAATGAAACATGCCGATATATCATTAGGTTAGTGCTTATTTGAATGCGAACTTCACTATAGATTCAAATCTGCAAAGATAATTGATAATCATGATTATAGTTCTAATATCTTCTAAACCTCTTTGTCTATACGCACAGGGAAGGTTAATCCGCACATTGTTCAGTTGAAATCTAAAGTTGAACATTGAGGTATTCCAGTTGCAATCCTTGCACCCTTTATGGAAGACATGACCTTAATCTCCAACATAGGGGGTGTAGATTTCAAACGAAGTCACCCATTCAGGTAACACCATTTGAAATTCGTCCTCCCTGTGTGAGAGATTAAGCTTATGCATTTCATTATAGGGGGTGTATGGATTTCAACTGGAATAGCCCACTTTGTCCAAAATATTAAGCTTTTGAAATAAAAAAAACCACAAAACATTCAAGTAACTCCATTTGAAATTCACACTGTGCACTGTATGGGAGATAAAGATCATGCCTTCCATAGGGGGTGTATGGATTTCAACTGGAATAGTCCATTTTGCCCAAAATAAGCTTTTGAAATTTCAAAACAAACGTAAAACAAGGCAGGTTATATTATGATGCTTTTAACTCCTCAACATTTTATCATGAGCAAAATTGTGTTTGAAAGGGATGATCACTGTTTCAACACAAGTCTATTATGATTTATTTATTTATTTATTTTTGAGGATCAAGAACTTTAAAACGGTTGTGATCACAATGCTTTAAGGACACGATGCACGCGCTCCACATAGTTTAGATATTCTGTAACAGCATATCTTGTAGTTGAGGTAAAATTGTTGCAACTCCCGAGTGTTGTCATCATGATGCAGTCATGTCTACTGTAGAATTCATCTCGACCTTTGCAGGACTTAAACCCCATTAAAAGCGATTAAACCAAGATAACACTCATTGAAGCAGCTCAACTGATTAAATCAGATCTTCTCTGGTTGTGCACAAGTGTCTGTTTTACATGTGCGACATCGCAATAAAGCTGGTATTATAGCTTCAGTTGGGTAACCGATTATAAAGGAAACGAAAGGAAACAATGGTATGTGTACCTTTGTTCACAAAATGAGACAAAGACCTGCTTTTTGTTAACCAGCATTCTTCAAAATGAGCAACATAATGATTGTTGACTTAACACGGTTTGGAAATAATTTCTTCATATTTTTGGTGTTATCTGTCGTTTACATATCCTTCCTAAAACACAAAAGTGCGACCCTCTACAAACATCTAAATTAGCTAAAAATTTAGGACATGTTACAAAACTATATTTTCTAGAACCTATTTAGAATAGTTTAAATGTAGCTTGTACCGTTTTTTGTGGCATCCTTCAGAACGGAGCGGTCCGTTACCAATATAGCTCAATATTTTCGGTCAAATCTCCATTCAATTAACACGGGGAGTTGGCTAGCTATGAGCTAGCTATGCTTTGCCCTCACTCATATTTTACAAAAGTGCTCAGAGTTAAAATAAATGACGAATTGTAAAAACAAACAAATAATTTTGATAGACACAATCTCGATTTTCAAGTTATACGGTATGTCCCTTATTTTTTATAGCTACCGCTTTGTTACCATGGTTACGGAAAGAAAAGAATCCTCTTTATAGACTATCCTGAAAAATGTTTTAATGGTCTAAACCAAATCATATATTGCCCCAATTGTTAATGCTTTAAACCAAATCATTTTTTTTGCCAGAATCTATGAAACAATACATTCAAACCAGTTTCAAAACACAATTGTCTTTGTGGTCTCAAGAGGACCTTTATATTCCTTTGTTTGAATATGTGTGTCATAAATCACCAAAGGAAGACAATTGCCCCAGGGTCCCAAGTTAATGTAGTAAATGGCCGTTACGATGGTAAAATAAAAGCTTCGTAATTTTATTCTATATTTTACGTGCAGTGTCTTTGCAAATTTCTAAAAGCATGACTGCAATTATTGTAGCCTAATCAGAAGTGAAGGACAAGAGCAATCCCATTCAAAAACGGAATGTCAAACAATTTTATTAGTCGCAGTTTTGAATGTATTTTTTTATAATTTCAAGGCCGCTTGCGTGAATTTTATGGCTAAAGATAGCCTATATCTTATGCATTTACCATGTTTACATCCGAAACACTGTAGAACCAGGGTAGGGGTGTGTACGCGCACTAGCCATTTGGGGGTAGGTGTGTGTACAGTGTGTTCGATGTATAGGTGGGAAACTTACAATTTTCCCGGGCAATTTTCTTGCTATCAGTTTCGTCAGTGAACCACTGACTTTATCGAAGCTTGTATGATGTCACTTCCGAAGTGACATAACTTCCCGCCAGTCATCAGCTGTTGGATCACAACATCAACAAGCTTTGGTAAAATGTCAGTGGTTCACTGGCGAAACTGTCAGCAAGAAAATTGTAAGTTTCTTCGATTGGTTTTGACAAATTAAAAATTATTTTGGATATACATTGTGGTACGTTCATAAAATAAAATTAATTATAATCTTGCAAATCGATTATTTATAATATTTTAATGATAATATTACAATACTTTAATTATTAAAGCAATTTTCCTGACCCTGGCGACAAGTCGGAATTTAAGCTGTACCAAAACTGTCCCACAATGCATTTCGTGAGGGAAAACTCCAATAACGTTTTAATATTATGTTTACTCTGACATGGAATGCATCAGTGACACATTGTGTCCATTCATTTGACACATAACTTCCTAGATGTAATATAATCCAATGCAACAGTTTAACAACGTTTGTTTTTGTTTGCATCTACGTCTATATCTTTGAAACTATTTCCATATTATGCCTATTCATTATTCGCTTTCTGAATCCTTTTGGGACAAACCTGTAAAAATCGTTTCGGTTGGTACGCATCGTTGTACCATATCGTCTGCATTGAATTCAGCATCGATGCAATAGACTAGTTCGATTTTGGAAATATGTGCTTATTTAAGCATCAAGCGCCAAGTTTGCGTAAAAGATGGCAACCAAATTATTTTGGTTAATTCGGGTATGCTGAATTCAAACATTTTGTCTGCCAAGTTGTATTTGAAAACCGTGACCCTAAAAAAGACCACCAAAAACCATGCAAAAACCCTGATCATACACGGGGTTAAAAATTGAACGTGCTCCAAATTCAATAAAAAGCATATCAATGGATCACAAAAATTTACCATATTGTTGTTGTTGTTGTTGTTATTTTGAAACTTTTTTTTAGGTTAGGACAGGGGGTTCTTAATACAGGCCATCCGGCCTTCCGAGAACTTCCTCATTCAATGTATGTGTTTAATTGTTGTGCTGTTATATTTTATATTTGAATGAAAATAAATAAATGCAGATATTTATATAGCGCTTTATGCCGTAAACAGCCTCAAAGCGCTTTACATTTATCCCGCCGTCATTATGTCGGAACCACGTTTGCAGCCTACAAGTGGCGCAAACAGTTTCCCATTGCACCTGGGTGTGTGGCAAGCGGGGCAAAGCGCCTTGCCCAAGGGCGCAACACGGTGGTGGGACGGGGAATCGAACCCACGCACGTCGAGCAAGCTCTCAGATTATGAGTCCAAGGCCGTATCCACTGAGCCACCGTGCCCTAAATAAAGATGAATGAATGAATAGAACATAGAGTTACCAAGTTATAAGCCTCAACAGGTCCAAAATCAATATTTATATCGTGTGCATGGGTGAAAATTACACATTTTAAAACATTTTATAACCAGGACGCGAAAGCCTTCGATTCAAAATTGTGCGTGTAACAGTCAAGAACATTATAATCAATAATAATTATTGTGCCATTACGATATGAATAGAAATAATTGATAAGGTATATAATAATAGACAAATGTGCTATTTTAGTTGAAATCCATACACCCCCTATGGAAGTCATGACCTTATGACCTTATTAATCTCCCACACAGGTGACTCCATTTGAAATTCACACACCTGTCTTCCACAGGGGGTGTATGGATTTCAATTGGAATAGTCCAATATAACACAGAAAGGTCTATTTTATAGGTTGCGGCTGCAATGACATAAACAAATAATCAATGTGTCAATGGATGTGCCCCAAGGGCGACTTATGATGACGTCAGTAACGAATAGTTATGTAAATATTTTACATATTGTAATTATGTAAAAAATAATGCCTTGCAGACGTCTAAAGATTTCCCGCGCAAAAGTCATTAAACATTAATACACATTTTCAACAACCTAGAACTGCAAAACAAAATTTGGAAGAAATGTCTGTTTGTTCGTCTGCATTTACATGTATAGCAAAAAGCAGGCGGTACGTTAAAATTTTGAACAAAAAATACAAGAATTTTGTATTTTCATGATTATAATAATTTTATTCCGCCAATATTGCTGTAGATATAGTCCATTCAACAGTTGAAGAGCTTTGTTGCAAAACCCTTACATCCACTTGCCCAATTTTGAGAACACATCAAAAATCATCAAAAAATCACTATTATATGAGAGTTTTCAACTAAAGAAGTTTTTGGCGGGATGTTCATCCTATCCAAGCATCCCGCCAAAAACTGATTTTGTTGCAAACCCCCGGGTGCAAACCCTCATATATCAGTGATTTTTTTAATGATTTTTTTGACGTGTTCTCAAAATTGGGCAAGTAAGGGGTTTTGCAACAAAGCTCTTCAGTTTATGAACAGTTTTAAGGATTCAATGCGGAGTAGGTTTCGAAGTACACAGCACATTTTAGCAACAAAAGCAGAGAGTTTTTAAACTCACAACTTTTGAAAAGCAAAAGCCTCACATGGATTCAAATGCATTTTCGTGTGGAGTTTAAGAAGTCGCGAAAATTCAAGTAATTTTGTTTTACTGATGTGATTCTTTTTACCCTTACCTTGTTGATCATTTGATATACCGTATGCGCTGAGCCAAAATTGTGATATGAGCAGTTGCTACACAATATTTAACCACATTTCATTGGTTACCATTTGTTCGCAATATAAATGAGCGATGTTTTTGTCCTTGAGCGATTAATTTGGTGTTTAAATTGTCCTTTCGGTTTTAATTAGTGCAAAGAGTCGAGATTGTGACGCGTCGAGCAATGTAGTGGAACATATGCATGTGTATGTGTCATATACCCAGTGATCTTTGGCGTAAATATTATAAGTAATGTTTTGATACGCTTTTAAAACATCTACACACTTTTTAAACACATTAAAGTGTAATTGCTAATCATGAAAGTAGATAATTTTTGCGCCACCATGCGTGAAAATGACAGAAGTGACCCAACTCGTTTTCTGGACGATTTAGTTAATTGAACATAGCGTTTGAGACCAAACTAGTAAAGAAACTAAGCAAAGTTTTTCTGTTAGCCAAGATATTACTGATTCCACTGCGAATAACATTGTTGTCATTGTTCCTTTTATTTTGTTCTAAAAAGCCAAATTGCAATTGTATAATTTTTATTGTTACAACTGTCTTCAAATTTCAAATTGAACGTCCATGTAAAGCTCTTGTCCATGTACCGTATATCAACTGCCTAGAAAAACCAATAAGCAGATACCGTGACCAACCAGTGTCCCGTTTCCGTTTGTTTCTGTCAAACTGTAAATCAACTAAGTACTACGATATTGGGCTACGCAAAGCTGTCTACTTTAATTTGCGAATAAATACATTCACATTTGATAGGAGAGGCAGTGATTGGGCCTATTTTCCCGATGATCCAACAGTCATGCTGTGAGAGTGTTAATGCTCTGCGTGCTCGCCATGCGCTTCAACGGAAAAGGTTCAAGTTTCGAAATATTTTCTCAAAATATCAAGAGCTATCTTAAGAACTACTGAACCAATACTAGGCTTGTTTGTACTCATTTTAATGCATTTTTCATGCTGATTTCAAATATGGTCAAGAAAATTTATAATTCAGAAATTTTGAATTTTTTTTGAAACATGTCGTCTGCAGTCGACACCCGCGTGAAGAGAATTAAAGTACGAGTCATTCTGTGAATTTCTTTCTTTCTCTCTTTTTTTTATTTTCAATTTACACTGTCGATTGTACATGGGTTACAACTTTGTAATTTAAGCAGTTGTCTTGCTTGAAGTTTCAATGTATTATGCTAGTCGATCTTGATCAAGTTACTGTCGTTATGAACAAATGTTGACGGTTGAACGTTTTGTGGAGCAAACCTTATCGTAAAATCTATCAAGAAGAAGATGGTGATGATGTTTCGCTTTAAATAATAGATTCAAGTGTTGAGTTAGGCATACCTATAATTAGCTTGTCTAACTCCATAAACTTACAGTTTGATCACTTTCGCATTTTTTTTTCATAATTATGTTTAAATTGTGATGGAATGGGCTATTCCAGTTACAATCTACATACCCTCTGTGGAAGACATGGGGTGTAGATTTCAAAATGGAGTCATCCATTCAGAACTCCATTTCGTGGCGTAGCGTGAGTCATCCTGGGGCATGATTGATAGGGGGCACCGGGCCTGATTGGAGGGCACATGCCATTTTCTAATTAATGAGGGGGGGGGCACATGCCCCCGTGCCCCCTATGACGCTACGCCACTGACTCCATTTGAAATTTACACTCCGTCTGTGGAAAATTAAGGTCATGTCTTCTGTAGGAGTTTATATAGATTTCAACTGGAATAGTCCAATTCTACTTTCAATTAGTATGACGAACGTGAATACTGTCATATGGAAAATGAACACAAACATGCCATAGATCTGAAGAATTGAATTTGTTGGCTAATTGTTAGGTGATTTTTAATAAGCGAATCCAAGTTTATTATG
Organism: Amphiura filiformis; assembly: GCF_039555335.1. Lineage (NCBI taxonomy): Eukaryota > Metazoa > Echinodermata > Ophiuroidea > Amphilepidida > Amphiuridae > Amphiura > Amphiura filiformis. The sequence continues at coordinate 33,542,198 of NC_092645.1, read as the reverse complement.
TTTAAATTTTGAAAATAACATTTTCATGATTTTAGGGAGTGGGCGAGTTAACATTGAACGAGGATGAATGATGACGGAACAAAAAACACGCGAAGGTACTAGGTACTCCCTTCAACGTTTTAAACGCGTGGGATTGAAAGCAATTTATAATATGGAACGAGATGGGAAATGTGTTCGACACACTTATATGAAGGAAAAAACGTTTTATAGCTTTGTTGAGAAAAAACATTATCGTTTGGTGTCTTCGGGCATCACGGCGTACAACTAATATTTAGAGTAATAAATAGAGTAAAGAAAGACATGTCCTGCTGGTATACATGTAAGCAGATGAAAAAAGGCGGGAAAATGAGTTGTGATTATCATCGGACAAAAATGTATTCTAAATACGAACATTCAAATCAAAATTGTTGGCGGGTTTTTTTTTTTATTAGACACCAATATGTATCAAATTGCACAAGTGTCTACACTGCAAATGTTCCCGAACACGTGACGCCTCTCAGACGCGTCCGAGGTGTTCATAATTGTCTCTTTAGAACACTAGTGTATTTGAAAATATGATAAGCCTTGCACATTAGTGTTCTTTTAGTATAATGTAGAACACATAGTATTGATCAGACGTGTCACAAGTGTTCTGAATGATTATATTGAATACTGGTGTTCAAAAATGGAACGCATGAGCAGATAGAGGCGTTGGAGAGCTGCGACGTGTCAGCGAGAAATACACGGTGCTCCTTTGAAGGAGGGATATAAGTAACAACAACAACAACAATGGCGATGCAACGTGAAAACGCTTCCGGGAAACGCTATAACAAACTGTCTTTTCCAAGACAAATGGGATGATAGTGAGAGTAAATTCGAAGGATTTAGAGAAGAATGAAATTCAGGGCAACTTTGGGAGCGACTCGGAGCCCGTATATCTGTTGACAGCGATGAACAAGCATAGGAGAGACACAAGCGGGTGACTATGGCCGAGCGATTTTAATCGCATTAAAATGCGTTGCGCTGTCAGCCGGGAGATACGATCGGCGAGGGTTCGAGCCTTGGGCTTGCCTTGGGTGAAAACTCTCCGATTTCATCGGAATTCTTCGGAACACCACCATTATCTTGTTTATACTACCATGCATTTGTTTATTGTCGAGTAATGAGATTTTGAAAATGTATAAATAAAGGTTGAACACCAGCATTCTGAAAATCAATGTTTGAACACGTGTCATGTGTTAAAAAACCGTTACATTTCTTTCATGTGTCCGAGGTGTTCATAGATAGTAATTTTGAACACCAGAGTTTAAAGGATTAGAACATGTTACACTAGTGTTCTGAGGTAATAACACATGTGTTCTCTACATTAACACTAGTGTTCTCTAAATAAGTTGAACACGTGTCATGTGTTAGAAAACCGTTACATTAATGAACGCGTTCCATGTGTTCTGGCCAATTTACAGTGTACCAAACGAAATTTAGTTTACTTTTGCACGTGAAATGTATAACTTTTGAGACATTATCTCAAAATATCCAGAGCCATCTTAATAACTATACACTGAACCAATACTAGGCTTGTTTGTACTCATTTTAATGCATAATTCATGCTGATGCCAAATATGGTCATGAACATTTACAATTCTGAAATTTTTGAATTTGTTAAAAACATTAAGAAACTTATCGCCTGCAATCGATACCAGCGTGGATAGAGCTAAAGTAATATCTATTTAAATACATTTACGTTATATTGATTATGAATTAATTACTTTTAATTAATGGAGGTTTGTATTACTTAATTTGCCTTCAACTTTCGTAATAGAACTCATGGTAAACATTGGTAAAGGCAAGTATAAAACATGACGAACACCTTTTTGTGTGTGTGTGTGGATTGCATTGAGCATTTCATTAACAATAAATTGACAAGAGAAAACGGAACTTTTTTATTTGAAACTTTTCATGATTGTGAAAGTATGAACTAGTCATTCTAATAAAGCTAACATTTAACGGAAAGTATCTTAAAGTATCTTTAACTTAAATTTTAAGATCTAATCATGGAATTACGCACATGTATGTTCTTGCTTTGTTTTTCCTTATTCCTGTTATTAGCAACAAATCGGATAAAGTTTGGTTTGAGTAACAGCTACTGGAGCGCGTCCTGATTGTAAGATGACAACTTCAGATATGCTCTGCATGCTAGCCATAGGCTTCAACTTTTGGTCATTTGGAGATTCAACCTTGTGCTTTTAATGGATAATAATGTCTTTCACTAAGAGAATAGAACAAAACTGTGCTTGAAATCACACATTTTCCATTGAAAACTGTGTAATAAAATTGGTGGTATTTAACCATTTGTATTTCGAGAAACAATTACAAATTGTGATTTATTTTCAACAGTTTATAAGTATAGAAAATGCGAATCAAATAATCACATTTTCACGACGATGCATGCACGTGTCATACGCACGCATTCAAGGAATGGTACTTTTTTTAAAGGGTTTTATCATTCGAAGCACTTCCCCTTTAAATGCGGGTTTAAATGGTGGTTGAAAAAAGGATAAAATTTAGTTAAATTGATGGAAAGCGTTGTAGAGCGTTCCAGACCGTTGCCTATTATTGCAGTCCAGCTTCGCCATGCGATAATAATTCCGCTTCCAATATCATTTCCTCTTTCGGCGTTGAACACAGCGCAGACTGAGCCGGGCTGCAAGCGAGCTGCTGTATGCATGTGTAGTGTTATACTGTGATTACGGAGCCCATATCACTACCTCATGGTAAGACCATGAAAATGATGGGGTACCAATATACTCATGTGCAGAAAATATCGGATTGTGCATTTTCTTCCAACGAATTAAAGATGATATTTAAAATCAATCAAAGTAAAAATATTATGTAACTGAGTAACAACTATGAATAATGAAATTGTGGGATAGGCTTTTACGACGGGGATTCATAACAATTAGTGGGTTTTTAGCGGGCTCGCCGTCGGACAAGTTTATAACTGTCAAGCTTTCGTCAGGAGTAGCTCTGACTTCTTCAGGACAAAGTACCTAAGAATGAGACATCTGGAAAAGATTTGTCCTATAATTCGAGACAGCAAAAGATTGAAAAGTAATAAAGATCAATCCTTTCTACTGAAAATTCAATCGAAAAAGATTTACCCTAACTTTAATCGCTAAAAGATTGAGAATCACTGAAAAAATTCACCCGACCGAAAACGATTGGTCCCCAATTAATTATATGTGGGCTACGTGGGTGAGGCCCATGTGTGTATCTTGATCTTCTTTTTCTGCATTTTTAATTTTGTGTAAAACATATACTCAAAACTCACCATCACTACATGTAGGGCCTATGCTTAATGCGCAAAGAACGTGAGCAATTAATAAATATCTCATTCACGGTAATGCGTGATATGGTAAACGCAGGCTACTATCAACTTTGAATTGCACCAATTAAGTAGACTTATTACTATCGCTTTCATGGGATGACCAGTCCAGTATTGTATTTTGCAAACGAGTAATACTGAATAAAGACGATAACTGTTAATAATTTGTGTAGGTTTGTGCTTACATAACATGTCAGATTTATTTTTGGAAGATTTATATGTACATGAGTATAGTTGACTCGAGTCAGTATGGCTTAAGTGGGTGTGGGGATGTGCAAGTATTGACGAATAAGCACGTCAACAATGATATATCATCGTTTAATTGGACATTCCGGAGAAACATCTCGTGTACCTGTATTGGAATGTAGGATTCGGTGTATGGTACGGATTCAAAATCAATTCACGGTGCAGGTTCAATTCAAATTAAATTCAAAATTTATTTCCATATTAAATTAAAAACTATGAACAAGAAGCATTAGGTATAAAAAAGTTGAATTGCATAATAGCAAAGATAATTGTGGAAGGTCTAAAAGCCTACTGGATAGACCTTGCATTTTGTGGTCCTGTTGGCACTTTGTTAATGTTATCTATTATAATATTAAAAATATTGTTCCACACGATGTTTCAAATTCATACATAGGGGTATATAGTCAAATGGAACAACCCATTTAAGTAACCAAATTAAAAATGTACACTCCCTTTGTTGAAAACTCTTCAAAACTGAGCATTTTATCCCATTTTTTCCGGCTGTCAGGTAGCCAATTTTTATTCTTCATAAAACAGCACAACATATTTATTTTTCATTGGCAAAGAAACACAAATTCATATTGCCCGCATTTGCCCTCACAGATGGTTTAGTCAAATATTTTCCATTCCAAATATATATACTTTTATATAATTTAGACCAACAATTTAGCAGTTATCGAGGCCCAAAAGTTTCCCTAATTCCATGGTTAAGGCCAACCTTAACAGTGCAGGCTAAATCGCTAACAGGGAGCAACAAACAATATTCTAATAATGTACATTTTTCATGTTTACAACTTTAATGTCAGTAGCTACCAGCTACGCATACATGTATATCATAATTTTATTTAAAATCCACCATATTGTATGTAACATTTCTACAATAATTAATTTCCACTTTACAGCCTTAGGGCTTTATTTCCACCACGGAAATACGTTGTCTTTTTTACCCTAAACAAAAAAGCCTTGTAACGAGCTAGTCGTTAATGAAAAATAATGAAACATTCGCTAGTTTGCGACCAGCGGGTGGTTAGGCGATCGTGACGCCACAATTGGTTGTTGACGATACTGTTAACATTATTATTGAAAAACTGCTACATTGCTGGCATCAGTTTAGTATTTGTTTGTTTTTGCAGAATGTTCTTTTTTTTACATCAAATGTTGTAAAATGTTCAACGGGGTCCTATATTGGTCACAGAGTAACCATGGTAATATAGCAGACATCGAAGCATCCCTGTTTTGTTTTTTTATATACCCAAAGAGGTTATCCAACAAGGAACTATATGAACTACGTACAAAAATATCAATAATTTACAAACTAAACAATATGTTTTCAATAGATGCAATATATTTTATTCTGCACATTTTGATACCTCTTTGGACCTGCGGTGACATACCGGTATACAAGTAAAGTTGCAAGCATTTGAATTTGCGTTAAAGAATCCCGCGGAAAAAAAACATAACACATTTTTTTAGTCAATCTTTATTGAAGCAGTATATTTTGGTTTCAATTTTGAAAAACGACTTTTTTCAGATTTTTATTTTCAGATTTCTTTAGTTTTTTGTTTAAGTTCTTTTAGTTCCTTCAGTATTTTGTGTGGCCACCATTATTTGCTGTACTAGTACATCGATGATGTTGCATGTACCGGGCATTTACATGGCATGCGTCTGATATCTCCTAAATAAAAATTGAGCGAGCAAAATGTGTTGTCTTTTTGTTACGTTTTTTGTTACGTTTGCTCGTTGTATATAGGCCAGTTTGCCATTTTTACAATTCGACCCACGAATATTTAGATGCTTGTAACTTGGCATCTAGATGCCTCAGCAGATCCAAAGAGATGTCAAAATGTGCAAAATAAGATATTGTACGAATATCTATTAAAAACACACGAAGGTGCCTAATTATTGTTTAGTGTTAAAACTATTGACTCTTTTCCAAGTGTAAAGATACTTTTAGTGCACAGTGTAATTGATGTATTGCAGTTTCGTCCAGTCATAGGAATCTGTATGCACGTAGTTTAAAATATCCAATAATTCAATAGAATCGTCTAAAAATAAGAATGAAGATCGATATGTCTTGCATGTGTCATGGCCCGTTGTTGGGCCTGGCGTAATATAGGCCTAAGCAAAATGATAAACATAGTGATCAATTTTTGATTGGGAATATTCAAAGCACAAAACGTGAAATAAGTAGAATCTGGAATCTTACACAAAATGAAATCTTATATTGAGTTGATAACGAAATATAACGTTTCGAAATCAAATCTAAACATTTTTTTTTGTTATGAAGAGGTAAACGAGCCGGCAATCCCTTGAATCACCGTCCTACAGGATCTGTGATTGAATGTACTCGAAATTCGTTGGTCTTTCATATCCGGACAAAATTATGCAGTTATGTTGAGGAAAGTAAAAAAGGCTAAATTAAAATGGGCAAGATTACCCAAGGGTAACAGGGAGAGCGTGGTCCAGTGGTATACGTTCGCACCTGGTGCTTGAGGTCCCAGGTTCAATTCCTGGAGATGGAAACTGCTGGAATATTAACCCAGAAAATATGATTGGCAACATCTGTAAATTGAATTTAGAATTCCGCTCTCCCCATCGTGTATTTAGAGTTGGGTATGTGAACCATGGGAGAACCCCGTCCCTCGGAGAGGACATAAAACTGCCAGTCTCGTACATGTACATGTTGTTTGAGAAGTTTGAGAAGATAAGGGTGTTAACCTCTGACTGTTCCCAAGCTGTCCCATGCAGTGAAGACCTGAAAAAATTAAAAATTAAACCCCCCCCCCAAAAAAAAACAACACAAAAAACACAAAGCACAACAACATCAGCAAGATCAAAGATCCCATAAATAAATAGATTTCCTCTTACCCCAGGGTTGTTATAGTCCTCGGTAGGCATCTTTGAATGTGGTAACATCGGCTTGTCTTTATTCCAACAAAACTTATTCAAACAAATTCACCGGTTACTATGGTAACCCAAGACAAATCCATTATAGGCTAGCGATTGAGCATGGTTAAACCCTTTTTATTGGCACTTTTTCAAAGAAAAAAGTGTAGAAACGGGCAAGCGTGGGTACGAAAACACCTGTCTAGGCTACAACATGATTCGGTGGCGTACCTCATGCAGTCCTCAAACTAAATAAACATGATAAATATAATGGTTGCCAATTATTTCACCAGGTCAGGGCGCGGCAAACATCATAGGCCTACTGGCCGCGGCAAACGGGTCATTATGAGCAGAACTTTACGCAACAGCCATACACTTTTGACATGACAATGAAGAAATTATTGCTTGTTAAAAAAAACCATAAGTTGCAGAGATATTCACCATTTTAAACCCATAACTCACCCAGTGGGTGACACCATTTTGCTATAACCTTTTCAAAACATTTCTGAATTCCTGATCAAATTTGAGATACGTTATCTGATGACCCATTTTGTCTTAAAAATTCAACATAACCATTCTGCTGCTTAAATTTCACAATTCAGTTTTTTAATGATCTCCGGTTTTTTTTCTTAAACTCTTTTAGATAAATGCCTTGGATTAGATTTAATTTTCTAGATAAATGGCGCATTATAAATGCTTATTTATTTATTTATTATTATGTATTAGTTAACCATGCATACCTTTTTATATAATAGTGGGCATTTGCCAATGGCTTTGAAGAACAAAAAAACAACATAAAGTTTATTGAGCTATTTTGTCCATTTCGTCCATGTTCGTAGTTCTCTTAGAACTAAAAGATGTTCTTAGAACTAAAAGATGTTCTTAAAACTAAAAGATGTTCTTAGAACTAAAAGATGTTCTTTGACTGTAGTACATTCTATTCCTGTTCAGAAAACACCACAACTTTTAAACGAAAAAGAGTGACGTTTCTGATCCAAACCTTTAATTTCAAAACATACCTTAAATGTTCTTAGAACTATTAATATAATGTTCTTATAGACTGCATATATATTACTTCTTGTTTAGAAACTCATCCGCTTAACATAACAAAATCAACAAAAAAGATCTAAGCTAGTAAGCTATAAAATTCAATTTTAGTTCAATACATGTTTTGTCGCTACGCTGTAAAAACAGCGTTTAAATTTGGTACTTTTCAAAACACTTAATAACACCACGTTTCTAAACATGTTAACTCTCGAGACATTACAAAGTCGAGACTTTTCATGTGCTTAGTTATCAAATTCCTAAACATGTTTGGCACTTAAACATATTTAAAAACGTCGTGCAATTTAGTGTTTAAACAGTTTTTACAGTGTGTTTTTGTATTAAATATCAAATATTTAAACAATGAAGAAGGAGGCGTAAGATAATGCGAGAAATATAATATAAAATTATTAATATTTAAACAGTGAAAGAAGAAGATGCATAAGAAATGTATATGTCGCGCGATGCAATAGACATGATCAATGAAAATGTGTTTTATGCAGGCAGCGAAAAGCACCACTTTCATTTCCAAAACAGCCCAATTGTAAGACTAAACAACCACCTATGGCAACCCTGAATTAGGTTACACTTCAGACAGAAACAGGTAATGAATTTTAATGTCCAGTTTGACTAACAATAGACATCTTGCCTGGGTTCTTATATCCATTTATCCATTGGGCATTTCAGCATATTGATCACTCAGTGCCGAAGTCAAGAAATCAATAGATATTTCATTGCGTGTTGCTATTTTGAAGTGCATTTAAATTACTCACTGCACGCCTTCACTGTGTTTGTAATGAACCTTAATTAGAAGAACAATGACAGAGAAAGTGAACCACAAAGGACAACATAATTTTGATTGAAATTTATTATAAATAGAAACACGAAGTGTTGTTAAATTTTAAGGCAACACTTTTATTCCATGCATGCATGTGGGTTACAATACTTATTGTTTCCTAACAAAACATCTATTCTCTTATGTTGTATCATTTACGTTGAAGTATCTTCAAGGTTGATTTTATTTCAAACACATCAACAACTTTGTTGAGACATACACTGTAAAATATTACCGTTATTTTACGGCACTTTCCCGTATACCGTATATGCCAATTATACGGCGAAATATGAGTAAAATCGTCTTTTTTACGGTAGAATGCTGGCAACTGAGTTGCCAGGTATTCTACCTTAAAAAATACGGTCAAAGTTTTACAGTGTTTAATAACGTAAAATTGACTTACTTAAAACACTGTGACCATAAGGAAAATAACGAACAGTGCATTATCTCATAAACTCAAACTTTATAAAAGAACGTAGTGTAACTAGTTTAAATTAATGATTATTTTTTATGTTGTGATCATATTCAGTTTCTAATTTCATGTTCAGCGCCAACTAATAGTTTACGCGTTTGATTCATTTTGTACGTGTTACATATTAGGATCCTAATGTTGTGCAAATTGCACAAAAAGTTATCCATTAATTCAGTACCATCAGTTACAAAATAATTACAGTGATGCCAGAGGATGATTTAAGGAAGCCCCATCATGCACTGTAAAAGTGTTATCACGCGAGTTTCAACTGCCACTTAACTTCTCAAATCCCATTGAAGTCTGTGCAAAAGATGTTGTTTTAGAATTGCCCGTGTGTCATTATTACTCAGTCGATTTCAGATCTAAAGTGATGTATGCATGAAGGATAATTCACACCTTCTGTAGATAAAATAAAATGTGAAATCGACCGACATTTTGAATGTGTTTTTATTGTAAATATATCAGTCCAAATTCAAATTTAACCATACACGTTTATGCAGTGGTCCCGGGTAGTGGTGTCATGTTCACTCACACAGCTGCTAACCGCAAGTTGACCCCAGTGGAGTGCTGGGAAGTGCTTAAATCATCCTCTGCAGTGATGCTAAATAATTAAAAAACAACTGATTCCCATGTTTTCTCATCACGTTTAGTCAAAATATTCTCATGGCTCATGAAGTTACCATCGAGGACTGTTGTATGTCAAAAATATCCATTTTTAATAGTTTACCATACAATTATTTATTATATCGCGAATTTAAAAATCAAAAATATTTGATATCAGGACATTCCTCATTTTCAAAAATGCAATGCAAAGGTGGGTTTCAGATCAACATAATATTGTTTTTTTTTTAACGTGGGATTTTCCATGGGACCGTTTCGTGACTTTGTTTAGCTCTATTTGGCAACATACACAAACAGAAAACATGGTGTAAACGTGATGAAAGCATAATTATATAATTTGGATAACATAAGCATGATAAGTGACCTTGGAAGAGCTGTCTAAGTGACGACTTTGAAGGTGGAGGCAAATAAAAAACTACTTCTCTGCCTTCTCCACTACTGCATTTGAATAGTAAGGCATATACAGTGAATAACTAAAACCTCGCAACTGGTTCCGTTCAGGGCCGGGGTTCAGGGTAACGCCTGACTGATTAACAACTCTACACTGGTCATCATGGGAGAACTTGACTTCAGAACAGTGTCTGATATTGAATGATTGGCCCAGGTTATATTCAGTATTTGCACTTTAAACACGTTTATAAACATGTTTAATGTCTAAACGCTTATGTCAAATTCCAAGACTTCATGTTTAATTCATAAACACAAAGCCATGAAATTCCTAAACAAACATGGCTATAGCTTTTTAACTTGATTAGAAATATGGTGCAATTAATCGTTTAGATAAGTGTTCACCTAATGAGTATATGCTATACATTACAGCTTAGATTCGTGCATCATTTTCATTAATAAGCCGGGTTGAAAACATTAATGTATACCTCTAGAAATGGTTCAAAGATCAAAGATTAAACAATCTGTTTCTTAGAACTGTTTTATAACAAGGTATTTTTCCACTATAGTCTTTAAATTCTTGAGTTATATAGCTTCTTTAGTAATCGAATCTAAAGAATTTTCTTGAACAACATTATAAGCTTTCTGTATATTCATTAATTTAGTTTATTACACCATTAAACAACTTCTACGTCGGTAAAGCAAAATCATGTGGTGGGAGGCCAAACAGACTTAACAGAGCAGAGTTAGAACAATTTTGGTCACCCTCTACAATAAGTTACACATTCAGGACGAAACACAATCAAAAGACGTATCAAGACATAATTATGTGCAGACAAAGGCCGGACAGGACTCATGAGACAGACAACGTTGAGGAGTAAACAATATCATTCAAATAAGATGGAAAGTAAAGGAACTGGATTCATAAAAAAGATTCTATTCACTGATATGTTCTGACTATAAGTAAGGACATAATTTTTCACACACAAGTTTCAAAATTTCGTATTTTTCAGTCGTATAAATTTGAATGGAAAATGTGATACACGTGACCAACCAAAATGTCACACACGTGATCGATATCAAATTGGCCATAGAAAATATCATGAAAATTTTGTTATTCTTTTGTTTGAATGACATTTGGATCAATACCATAAATGGGCTACTCTCGTTGAAATTCATATACCCCCTATGGAAGAAATTACCTTAATCTTTGACACAGGGAGGGTGAATTTCAAATAGGGTTACCTGAATGGGTGACTCCATTTGAAATCTATACTCCCCTCTGTGTGGGAGATTAAGGGCATGTCTTCCATGTATGAATTTCATCTGAAACAGGCCAATTTAGTTTTGGTGGTAAATCAATCAAACGTAACAATTTGTCTGATATCACACACATGGCCCAAAATATTGAAACAATTATGTGAAATAGAAACAGTATTATTATGTATAGAATTAAAATAATAACTTGGCATATTAGCGAAAATAATATACCATGCAGTTATAGATAAAGACCAGCAAATCCTCAACAATTAGACGAGCCCGTTTATATGTCACATACGTTACCAAAAATGGTCCATTAAAATTCTCTAAGACAAATAGTCTAATAAAATAAAATAATTAAAGTGAATAAAATAATATAAAATGTAGTCCATGTGTATTTAACCTTAACAGAACGATTTGCAAATGGAACATACTGACCTTGTTCATCGATTAAATGCCAATTCATTAATTGGTCTTCGTTGTTATATTTAAACATGTTACGAAGTCGAATTAAATTTTGATGAATTTACGTTGTCAGACATGGAAAAACAGTGGCACGATCGACGGGAATTATATAAATAATATAATAAATATTTGTGAAAGAGGTACGTTTAAGTGACCGTAATCTCCCAAAGTCGCCCAATTGGGCTACCAAATTGGAGGTTGGGCAACCTCATCTGAATTAATTTTGATTTAAAGTAGAAACATAATAAAATAAAATTAACATATTTTTCCAAATATCTTGTGAATTTTCTTCTTCACATTAATTGCATTGACCCATATATGTTCGAATTTTTAACCAGCCTAATCATGAAGCTCCCGTGGCACAGGTATTGTAAACCTGAGGTCCTTGGTTCGATTCACTAAACTAAACCCTTTGTAACTCGAGTATAACCATTGGTAAAGTTACAAATACCCAAAGACGTAAGTTTATGAAGGGTCCCTGTAGTAAATCCCTATTTCAACAAAATTGCGATATAGGCCGTTATTCTCCTTGTCACATCCGGGTCGTATCCCCCACCAGTAACTTAAGTATGTTATAAGGATTTAATACCAATACTCGCTCAAAACAATCAAACGAATATTATTACAACAACCCAGCCAATATCATGAATACTGAGTTTTTATGCTCTCGTTTTAATATATTTCTTCTGGAAAATTTCAAATACGGTTAAAAATTTTTTTAACATTTTTTCTGAAATATTTATAATTGTTGTATCGTAGCCTTGCTTCGAATCTACTCAACACACACGTATTAATGCATTATTTCTACTCAAATGACATTGACCTACATGAAGGTGATGCAATTGGAATTATAAAAATTTAAGATTTTTATTCGGGTGTGAAGAGAAATGCTTTTTCACGATTGCATGCAAACTTATATTGTGAATTATTAATTCAAAAGGCGGTATTTAATAAAGAAATTCAGAAAGTACAGGTTTTATACGTTTCAAAAAGCACTGCGAAGTTAACCATAGAAATATAATTAATTTTATCAAAATAAATTGCTTGTATGCTTAAATTAATTTCTAAAGTAATTATAAATTACAACAAAGTATACAAGATCTTTGTAGTTTAGAGTATTTTACTAAATTTGTTGAATGTGCATGGTCATGAGTCTCCATGTCGAAAATGCAATAACGTTTGAGTGGAAAGGAGAAATCGAGATAAAGTACCTTGCTCAAGGGCACAACACGATGGCACCGCCGGGGCTCGAACTCGCAACCTTCCGATTATGAGTCGGAGCGTTAAGTGTCCCATCGCTGGACCCACTAGTGAAAAGTTTCCCGATTATTTTCATAACCATTGGTTTCCATGTTTAAATATGTGACATGCAAGAAATGGTTATAAGTCGTGGGGAAAATCTCCCAAAGTCGCCCAATTGGGCTACCAAATTGGGGGTTGGGCAACCTATTCGTTCTCATCTGAATTATTTTTGATTTAAAGTAGAAACATAGTAAAATAAAATTAACATATTTTTCCAAATATCTTGTGAATTTTCTTCTTCACATTAATTGCATTGACCCATATAAAGGTGATAAAATTGGAATTATGAAAATGAAATATTCGAGTTTAGTGTTAATCATATTTGAATGTAATTGGGTCTCTCATGCATGTACATTATATTGTCGATCACAAAGCATTGTAACATTTGAAATAGGTGACTTTTTGAAGGAAAAATTCTACCGATGCACGTACAATATTACGACATTGTAGCCATAATGTATGATCATTAAAATGAGTTTGGTCAATTTTTTCAAACCTGATTTTTTTTTTGCATAAGCCTACATGTATTTGTAATGCTTGCACATGTTCCAACATACACATTGATTCAACCAAATTCATTGTACTATTTAGGACAACAGAGCAAGTCCTATCACTTAAATTCCCCATCATTAGTTTGGCTTAAAATGACCAGAAAACTTCCCTGACAGATGTTACTAACAATATATTTTATAGTATTTGGCAAAGAATAACTAAATTAAAATTTTACCAAAATCGTACATTAAGACTTTAACATTGAAACAGAACCAATGGTCATATTGGCTTACAATGTAAAAAAAACCAGTCTTTACTCTAACACTATTTTAAACACTTAATTGCACCACGTGTCTAAGCATGTTTAAACAAAATGTCTTGGAACTTATGTTGATTGAATGGTACTAAAAATCAATCAATCAATCAATCAATCAATCAATCAATCAATCAATCAATCAATCAATCAATCAATCAATCAATCAATCAAGCAATCAATCAATCAAGCAATCAATCAATCAAGCAATCAATCTTGATAGGGCGAGCCTCGGGGGACAAGCCGGGTTTTTTGCAATTTTCCTATGGGATTTTCTAAATTTTTAATATCGATTGTCCCCCGTGCCCCTATGAAGGCAGCTACCCCATGTACGGCATGAACAAATAATTACAAAAGTGGAGTTCATCCCACTAGCGAAAAGAACCTAATCACCTATATAGGGTGTATCAAAATGATTGGTACCCATCAATATCCAGTGAACATGGCTAAGACTGCCACACCAAAATGCATCATAGCAGCCACCTAATTTGTAGATGTATGTCATAAATGGTCATTAAACAATAACTGATTTGTAATCATTTCAAAAGGATCAAATGTCGAATGTGGAAAAAGCAGACTCTTTTTTATTAGACAATAAACATGACAAAAATCAGATGGGTATAAATCATTTTGACAAAGCCTGTAGCATCACTTTTTACCAAACAAGTAGTTCCAACTAACCATTATGTGATCTGTAGCCGATATGCAAGAGAATGCTGATAAAGGTTCCCTACATGTCCTAGAGCCATCTTTGTAACGCCCGATCTGGCACAGTCCTAGAACATTAAACCGGAAAACCAGAGAGAGGAGAGGGAGAGAGAGCGGCTGGTACTTAAGATCATGAACATGTGCATCTGTCAGTACACAGTTCTTTAACCCCAATATGCTTTTACATTCACGGAACGACCTTTGATTATGTTGGGTATTAAAACTCATACCCAACAACTGACGGTTAACTTTTACGCTGTGATATGTTGACTGGAAATCACTGAACTATGCCTCTGAGATGAGACCATTTTGACTCACAGTGAATTATACGCATTGATGATCTACAAGGGAGATAGAACGAGGACAGGATCCGATGACGTAATTCCATAGAGGTGTACTAAAGTGATTTTATAACTGGACATTCCAGTTGGAATCCATACACCCCTATGGAAGACATGACCTTAATCCCACACAGGGGGTGTATAGATTTCAAATGGAGTCACTCATTCATATAACCCCATTTGAATGAATCACACTCCCTGTGTGGAGGATTAAGGTCATATTTTCCATAGGGGTGTACGTATTTCATGGAATAGCCCAATGTGTTTCAGGTAAATATATATAGATATATATATAGAAGCATGCTGAAGAAAACATAAAGATAAATATACCAGAATGTAACAGAAGAACCTTGTCACATTGTATAGAACGTTTTCAAAAAGATTTGGAGTAACTTAATAATCCTATTGTCATTTTATTTGGTTACATAATGTTCAAACTTCATAAAAGCATTCATATATAAATTTGTAATGAAATTGTAATGTTCCAGGCATGTTCATATTTATACGTTTAATTAATTCAATATACTGAATGTGATACGTGCACATTACTTGCTGCATTGTATTCATACAATTTGTCGGTTCGCTTTCTGATATGATAGAAGTAAATTGCTTGTTGAATTATTTTCAACCGATGTGAGTGCACTGTTGCAAAATTAATTGGTAAGCTAGCAGAGCTTGCTCAATTGTACGGCCACAAGATATGGGTGCTCTATTGCGCAACTAAGACCACACCCCAGTGCACAAACACAAGTTGTTAGTGAGCTATATATTGCAAGCTATTGCATGATATGGTTAAAAGCACTCTGTTGGGCGACCTCAAAATATGGCTGGACTATTACATGATATTTTATGATATGCATTGCTTGAATGTTTACTCGAAATGTGTGTATCATTATTGCACAATATGGTTTGACACCACCACAAAGTTCAGGTGCTCTACACATGTTATTATAAGAGCACATTGCTTGCTCGATTGTACAGCCATAAGGTGTGATTATTGCCTGATATGGCAAGAACATACTGCTTGCTGTACTGTACAACCTCAAGATCACAATATGTGATTGGTAGTCCACCACAAACCAGCCGTAAAGTTGGCAAATTGTATTCTGAGTTACAGTGTAAAATGTGCATGAAGGTCGTATTCATAGGTACGTCAAGTTGGTGGTGGATTTATCTCATTTTGCTAGAGCTAGTCAAATACCTTTTAAACCAAGAATCAATAATCCTATTGTTGAAGAGGATAATAAGCTTCTACCTATAGGGGGTGCCCCATGTCTGTAGAATTCTTAAATAGCTCTAGTCTTGGTTTGCTGTGGCTAAATCCTGTTCAAGTGGTGGGTTACAAAGCATTTTATTTTTTCTAGGTATGTATAACCAACAATTAACAATGAGAGGACATTCCTGAACCTCGTTGATCGGGGATGATTTGAAATGCCCGCCAATTATGACGGTTTGATATTTATTACCAGCAATGTGGAAAAAGAGACACGGAAATTTTTGTTGAAGGAGCAAAGTTCAACAAACCATAACACCGCTTCTGGATATCGCTTGAAGTCAAATGATATACCATTTTAAAGCTTATGATATATATTTTCTAAACACAAAATAAAACAAAATTGACCGGGCATACTTTACGGCTGGTTTGTGGTGAACGGTCACTTATATGAGAGCTCTATTGCACAGCACGGTAAGAGCACATTGCGTGCTCTATTGTACAACCACAAAGTGCTCTATCATGTATATTGCGTAACATGGTAAGAGCACATTACTTGCTTATTTGTACAAGTACACGATGCGTTGGTCTATTGTCTGATTGGTAAAAGCACAATTTGCTCAAGTTGCTCGATTGTACGACTACTATACAAAATGTGGGTGTATTATTGCGCAAGAAAAAATTGTATTTAAACAGAAGATGCGGGTGTTCTATTACGCAACATGGCAAGAGCACATTGTTTGCTCAATTGTACAACGACAAAGAACGGATGCTCTACATAAATAGTATGTGCAGTGAGCACTCTGCTTGCTTATTTGTACCACTTCAAATTGGAGTGCTCTTTGCGTGATATATTTATGGGGATGGACAAATTGCTCAATTATTGGGCCGAAATAAGTGAGTGATATGTGTAACACAGTAAGATCACATAGTTTGCTGTATTGCGTGATATGCCTTGTATGAGAAGCACATTACTCAGTTTAGTATTATACACTACTAATTACTCTACATTTTACGACCACAAGGTCAGGATCAAATACACTAAAGTCCATTTGGATTCCTCGACACAGTAACCTCGGCAAATGCTCTATATTGCTCTAGTATTAAATCGCGCGCGACTCAAATCCTGGCGTGTTTACACGTGAGATCAAAGGCGGTACTTCTGCACACGCGCAGAGTCACTGTAACAAACATGCCAAATGAGCTATTATGGAGAGTGACGATGACCGTATTTGCCGGGCGGGGTATTTGTCGGAAGGGAGTTGGGACTTTATTGACGCCCGCAGTAACAAAAGCCGAATAATTTCCGCCTTATATAAACCGCACAAACTTTAACCCTGACCCTAGCACTAACCCTAGCCCTAACTCTAATCCTATAACCCGTTCCATCAAATACGGTCACCTCGCTACTGAGCACAATGGGGGACAGGGAGTGCGAACACACTAATCGCAGACTGGAGAATGCTACGATGAGATTAAGGTTATCATGGTTATTGTTCCAAGTATATGAAAGTGCACAGTTAAGATTATTAATTATTTTAAACTGTTGTGATTTGGTAGTTCACAGCATCTTACGAATGGTAGTGAGCTTTGGCAAAAATTGCAGTGCTCAATTCATAGCGAGCGTGTAGAAGGATTAAAATATCACAGATATACTTTTATAGGTGCTGCGGTTCTTGAGTTACGTTGTAAAGAGGACTGAAACAACAACACTTTTGTAAAACGTACATAACTCATTAACAACAATAAATTAAGCAAGTTTGCAAAGTATACGATTTGTAGAATGAACTTGTGCAAACAATCAAGGTGTTAATTTTCAATAATATATTGATCTAGATAATGAAAATCGATTTTTAGGTTGCTTCGACCAACAATACCTCGTCTACCCTTAAGTTACGGATGACCACTATTGTTTGAACTATATCATGATATGACTAGTCATAGGAACTAGTCTGTTCAAATTAGCGAAGCCGCTATTGAATCATCGTTTCAAAACTTACTAGATGATTCAAGTTTGAGTCAAGGTTCGTCAAATATCAGAAAAAAGGTTGATGAAAAATAATAAGTCACATAAAATAACTATAAAAAACAAAACTGTGTTTAGAATCAATGTAGTGTAAAGATGATACCAATATTCAGTTAATGGATTTTTTTTTCGTATAAAAGCTTCGTTAAATACGGAAGAAGTTCCGCGATGAATTAGCACATTTTCTTTTATTTTTACTGATCTTTAAAGCCCCTCTTTTTTCAATCCTGTTTCACGATACGATGGAGAGATATACTTTACCTCGACAGCTTACCCACATGTTGTGTGTTTCACGGTGTATTAAACTAACAACTAAAATTACATTCAAGAGGTAACCCGTTTGGTTATTACTCGGCGTGTTGTTGTTGGTTTCGCGATGCGTCATGTTTATTAGCGCAAGGAGGATCTATCTGCGATATCTGCCAGGTGCCATATTTTGTGTACGTCGCTGTTGGTGTTGTTGGTTTCGCGATGCGCCATGTTTATTAGCGCAAGGAGGATCTATCTTTGATAGCTGCCAGGTGCCATATTTTGTGTACGTCGCTGTTGGTGTTGTTGGTTTCGTGATGCGCCATGTTTATTAGCGCAAGGAGGATCTACATTATCTGCGATAGCTGCCAGGTGCCATATTTTGTGTACGTCGCTATTGGTGTTGTTGGTTTCGCGATGCGCCATGTTTATTAGCGCAAGGAGGATCTATCTTTGATAGCTGCCAGGTGCCATATTTTGTGTACGTCGCTGTTAGTGTTGTTGGTTTCGCGATGCGTCATGTTTATTAGCGCAAGGAGGATCTATCTGCGATAGCTGCCAGGTGCCATATTTTGTGTACGTCGCTATTGGTGTTGTTGGTTTCGCGACGCGTCATATTTATTAGTACAAGAATGACCCACCTCCAATAGCTGCCAGGTGTCATATCCTTTTAAATGCGTACAATTATAAAATGTTGGACCAAGATTTACTCGCACAAAATAATGTCACGGTGTAAAATAAGAACCACATAAGATAGGCATGTTTATTGCTCATGTATCTCAAGTATGTAAATTTACAGTTAAATAAAATGTATGATATCTTGAGAGCTAATGTACTACTTTTATTTTAGTAAGAACATATCTTTTTAAAATAATTTTGTGGGCACAAGTTAGAGTTCAAGTAGGGGATTGGTGCGCAGTCTATACTCTGGTAAGGAATTAGTTGTCTCATATTTGCTTGATATTTTTGATACTTTGCTTCAAGATTGTTTTTATCTTCAGGGTTTTGTTAGGTTTTTTTTCAATATGCTTAGCCCTTAACTTGAACGATAAATTGTATAACATTGTATTCCTTACAGACTCTATATCTGTGGAAAAAATATAACGTATGAATAATTATTACAATTAGATTAGGAATGCTTAACCTTTTTTACATTCCTGTAACTTCTCAATAGAAAGATGCTAAGCTCTACCTCTGTAGACTAAAACTAGTAGATTAAAAATCGTTTTTTACACGATTGCAATGTCCTTTAGTAAACTAATATAACCTGCAAAAATCAAGGCTGTGCTGTAGTTGTGACAAAATCCAAAAGAACGTCAAAAGAACCGACCTGAACCATGTTCGACAGAGTAGCTCGCATTACCGACATGGGCTGGTATTTAATAGCAATTTTCTTTGTTTTGCCTCATCTGTTTGGGCCAAAATTAAAAGAGGACATTATCTGACAGTAAAAACTATCATTTTGTGGAAAAAATACAATTCTATGGGTTATGGAAGTGTTACAATATGGCTTTAAGTTAGTTCTCTACTTTTCTTTCATGTACTAACTTCTATCCTTGAGATAACAATGGATATAGAAATTACGTATTAACACTAAAGCATGAATGAAACTGAGTCATCAATTAGTTCGTTTTTACTTGTCACAATATTAAAAATAATTCATGACCATTTTTGATTTTTAGCTAAATGGGCATGCATAATGCAAAATGAACTAGTAATGTAGTTGAGGTTATGAATGCATTTATTAAATTGATGACAATTGGTCAAGTGTATGTTCGGAATTACTATGGCCTTTTAGATTAACAAGAACACTAAGCATTTGAAATGCTTTCAAATAAAGATTAAAGTAATATTCATGAAAATGTCAGAGATGTATACAAGAAACACAAATATTGCCAATACCGTAAAACCTCGTCTACAAGCATATATAGTGCTTCTGATAAAAGCTAAATTAATCCAGGTGTAATTATGGAATTAGAGCAAATAAATTAATATATCCAAGCACATACAAGCAAGTATTATTGTAAGACCAATCCATTGTATTGGTATATTTACGTAAGTATCGTATTAATTTAACTTTCATCAAAGACACTATATATGCTTGTAGACGGGGTTTTACGGTATGATGCTGAAACAAAATTAATATTTTCGAACTGTTTGAAACTGGAACCATCTTCCACAAACCATTGTTGACATTAAAAAAACCAAAGCATTCAAGAGAGAAGTTTTAAGACGCTACCAAAACACAGCTCGAAACAACTAAGCATCTGACGTTCTGCGCGTCATTATCCTTCTCGCCTGGCTTCGTAGGAAGCGTTGAGAAGTATATTACCAGAACCAGAACCAGATAGGAATGTATAAACATGTGTAGCTGTAACTAAGAAAATATTAATTCAGTTCAACTCGCGCCACTTGTCCATGAAGCGACATTGTTTTAAACCAAAGTAATCTAGAAAATGCATTGGAATTTAAGCTTTTTGGATGTTTTGAATACCTTGGGCTGTTTCTGGCGTGGCAAGTATCAAATATTTCCCGGGGACAGTATTGGCTAGAAAACGCGGGTTAAAACTTACCAACTACACACATCAATACGAACATCTTCAGGTAAAATATATTGATACTTTGCTTGCTATGAAAAGTATTAACACCATGAGTACTATCTGCTGGTGGGGTATCCCTGGTTACATGAAGACCATCATGATTTATTAACCCAATCAGCGACATAGTATAGTAGGACTGGTGGTAGAGCTAAAGAGGAGGCTAAGAGGATTTAGCTTAAATATTTAGAAGCTGTACTTTAATTGGTCACTCAGATGAATAAATTGCGTAATGAACCAATCAGAAACGCTGTTTAAAAAAGGCAGCAGTTCTCAGAAGGTTAAAAGACCAAGAGAGACTCTATCACAGTATTAAGGTCAATACGAAATAAATGTCCTTCACGGTTAAATGCTGGCAAGTGTGAAGAGGGAATCCGCAAGGAACACTTGTATAACCATGATAACAGATAGGCGTTATTGATAAACCTTGTTATAGCTTACTGTTGCTCTATGGTAGAATAATCCCTATTGGCAAGAGACTGTGAATTAATACTGTGCGCACGGCGTGTTGGTTTTAGCCACATGAAAGTCGCCTGACACATGCTTTTACTCTTAAGATTACAAAGTATATCTTAACAAATCATCAATACTAGGCATGTTTGTACTCAATTGTTTGTGATTTTTTTTATAAAGATATCAAATATGGGTTGAAAATTTAAATTCTACCAATTTTTCTTCCCGCCAATATTTTGATGTCGTCTGCTTAGTGACGGTATGTTGGCAAGGGAAAATAAATTCACCACACGTCATTATTACCTGCTTGACAGTTGTTTTAATGTATTAATTTGTAATGTTAAGACACAGGCAGAGGTTATTGGGGTTTATTGGGGGGGATTTGCAAGGATTATGAAGTCGATAAAGTTGATGTTTGATCAGATTAGATAGGGTCGATTGGATTAGCAGTTTTATAATTGCTCAAGTAAATACTAGTATCATTATCTTCTTTCACCTCTTCTTGTCCTCTTCATCAACTCTTCTTGTTGTTCTATTTGCTTCTTAACAATCTTCTTTATTTTCTTCTTCTTCTTCTTCTCCTTTTTATCATTCTTTTTTATGTCGAACATATCTAGGCATTAACAGCTGATATCTAGGACATAACGCTGACGAAACTTCTTCTTCTTCTTCTTTTTCTTCTGCTCCTTCTTCGCCTTCTTTTTATGTCGAGCATATCTAGGCATTAACAGCTGATTTCTAGGACATAACGCTGACGAAACTTCTTCTTCTTCTATTTCTTCTTCTTCTTCTTCATCATCTTTTTCTTCTTCTTCTTCTTCTTCTTCTTCTTCTTCTTCTTCTTCTCCTTCTTCTTCTCCTTCTTATCATTCTTTTTTTATGTCGAGCATATCTAGGCATTAACAACTGATATTTAGGAGATAACGCTGACGAAACTTCTGTGCTTCTTCTTCTTTTTCTTCTTCTTCTTCTTCTTCTTCTTCTTCTTCTTCTTCTTCTTCTGCTTCTTCTTCTTATTCTTCTTCTTCTGCTTCTTCGTCGTCGTCTTCATTAACCCACATTTAGAATGAACTTAATATTTAACAAAATCGTTCATTCAAGTTAATGCATGACATGGTAAACGCACACTGCTATCAACTTAGAATCGCAATCCATAACAATACGTGAACCGTGCCCGTGAAAACGCTCAGTGACAGATATTATACTTTGATGTGCCTAGTTTGTGTTCTTGCGTCCACCATCATTTATTTTATATTCATTGGCGAGTCATACCCGTGGCTGTGTTTTGGTCCATACTGTCATAAATATTTTGGTGGAAGACCTCATACATAATAACATACATGCAACATAACAAAATGGTGGTAAAGAAAACAACCTTACAGGAGCAACATATCAAATTGCGACATGAGCAGAGCATTTTCTGTGTAACCAAAACAAAGAGAATAACAGTTTACGGTTCTCCCAAAGGTTATTAAGAAATATTTTTAGAGAAATTTTGCCAGAATTGATGCAGATTTGTAGTTGTTGTGTTATTACGTTTGATCTGTATCGCAGAAAGTAAGCAAGTTAAGTGCTATTACGTAGCAATCTCAAGTAGGTCAAGCGTATGTTAAAAGGATAGAAATTTGAATGCACAATGTATATACCAAGATACGAGTATGTTTTAAGATACCACATCAAAGTATGCTAGATATATATACTATTTACCATGTCTATAGGCACTTCAGCATCAACAAAATACTTAGATTTTCTTCACTTTTTCTGCAGAAACACCAAAATTAAGAGAAATGTAGAGAAACGTATATACGGTGATCAAATAATTCAATATTAGATTCGATTCTAAACACGTACACGTAATTTATACCATTTAGTATTTACCTGAATACAAAATATAATGCAATTCAGCAATATCAACAGGATGCGATATGTCAGAAGATTTCTAATCACTATGGACCACAATGGCCTCAACCCAATGGCATAGTCCATCCAATAACCTCAATTAAACAATCATAGTGCAAAATTTGTCCTCAAGTTTCAGAGTATGAATTTTTGTACCCAAATTTTCAAAGGCCATTCAATGAATGTGCAAATGTATTGGGGTTAAAGAACTGAGCCTTGATAGATGAGCATGTTGTGGATCCTAGTGAATGGGCAGTTCTAATGAGCCATTCCAAGTGAAATCCAGCCAAGTATTTATTTTGCACACGTTTTACCAAAACATTTTGCTATTTTTCAGCAACTTTTAATTTTTATATATCTTTGATATAACATGACATTTAAACATTATCTGGCAACCTTTCTTATGAAAAACGTTTTGCCGCGTTGAAAATTTTTGGTTGAAAATTTTGCATTTTAATAACAAACTCGCGTGCTTTTTGATATGGCGAGATGCGCACAATTCGCCATGTTTATTATTACAACTCTCTGATTATACTTTGCCCTAATTAACACAACGATAGTAAGCTGCAGCAATGACTGTACACGCTATACCATCAGTTTGTCACATGTTGTCATTTAAGAGTTCTTTATCAATTGATTTATTTATCCACTTATCGCAGACTCATCAACGACCAATTATCCCCGCCAATTATCACCATAGAAGAACACTTAGTAGTAGTCATGAAAAGCTATTGAAACAATCAGTAAGCAAGTACACAGAAGCTATGCAGATGCATGTGTTTTCAGATGTGAACTGATAACCAACTTCAGGTTACGCTGACTGGGTTGATTTTTGGCGGGAAATCTCCAAAACACCATGTGAGAAAATATTTTGGATGGAAACAAAACGGAGTGTAAACTCGGTATCACAAATGTTCAGAATTCTGCGCTTTGTAATCACAAATGCGTGCCTTTAAAAGCGCGATGTACATGTACAACACGTCCGTACACGTACGGTGACGTACCCGTTGTAAACGAAAAAGAACAAAATGTCGCAGACGATCGCGTACATGCTCGTTATACGCTAGACGTACGGCAAATAACTCTTCGCCGTAGAAGTGACGTTATAATCAGATTAACTACCATAGCAATAGAGGAATACAATTTTTGAGTAGATCACCCTACAAGCAGATTGCACTAATCACCTGTGCATGTAACCAAACAGATTGAATACAATACCGCTCTTTTCAAAGATACTAGTCTTACAGGTGCGAGTGATCAGCCTTTCTTTGACATCTATGGTTCAATGCATAGGTACCGCGTAAATGTTGTAGTGCAGGGCGATATATTCAAAATTGTATTCCTTTGGTAGTTAATCCGATTAATTACGTCACTTCTATGGCGAATACAAACATTGTCAGCTATTTATATATCACGGACAGAATTTACTTTTCTATATCCTACAATGCACCACTCTATAGGGTACTTCCGCCGTAAATGCGTTCGAATGTCAGATTCCAAATACTGCATTCAAATTAATATGAAAATATTTAAAGATTTTTATACAAAATTACTTCTATTATGATTGAAATCGTAATAGAGTATATGTGACGTGTCATGTCAAAAGGAGACACTTTTGGGCAGGATCGTAATTGGAGAAAAAGCCAAAAATCTGTCCGGGGTGATTTTTTCACAATTTGGGTTTGTTGCGAATTTGTGATGTTATTAATGTTAAAAATATTGTCTGATAGTTTCAGACCAGAATAAAACTGGCATCTTGTATTTTTTTAGACATTTGTCAAGGTAATTCCTACTCTCAACATTGTCAATGGTATTTTTAAAGGCCGATATCTCAATTTCCAATTTTAAAATACTATAACTTACGAACTCAATATCTTCGCTTAGGAATGTCCGATTCCACTGGGGAAAAAGGCATTGTGGAGCAAAATATCTCTGTATTTAAGGTATGTACAAACCTCAAAATTGATGACCTGCCCAAAAGTGTCTCCTTTTGACATGACACGTCACATATGTGGTATAAACATAGAATAACTTGGTAAAATTAGAGACCAAGTCTGTATCACCTTAACACACCATTAACACAGCACCAGACTACAGTAGGATATCCTTCATTGAGATGTAGGGCTACGGAATACCTATAGATTACGCTTTGGCATATTTGGATTATCTGGATATAAAACATAGGTTTAGTAATAGTAGATAAATGAAGTGATTGATCAGTTGGATTTAAAGACAAAACTAAAATACATGATATAGTTTGATACAACACTGAGAAAAGTTACAATGCATAAAATAGATTGTGTACCAATGATGACGGTCTATTGCCACAATAAACTAACCCCGCGTAGCTTTCACGATATACAAGCATAGGGTATGAAACAAGAGCAAAGGAGGCAATTCTCTTGCACTTCCCATCTAAAAATATGAAAAGCTATAATTAAAAAAAGCAAAAAGTTATCGATTGGGATGCTATTTACAACACCACAAAAGGACAACCCATTTTCCTACGTAAAATAATTTTGTTTAAACCGTAAGCGTCATAGCATAAAATAAGTGCATCTTCTTTAACCATTTATCCGCTATTTTCATTTGCAAAATGGCGCGCTCTGAAAAATTGTTTTTCAGGACTTTCATAAAATTATATGAATATGTTTTAAATTCACTTGAAATAATACATTTGTATTGGTATAAACATACCTAGTCTTGGCCAGGAGTTCTTGAATTAGTATGGGTTCTATATTGGATATGTTGAGTGGTGTATATAAAATGTAGTATAATTGTTTGGCGCGCAGCAATTTCTTAACCCATTTCACACGGGTGTCGTCTTTCAAATTTCAAAAATGTCATAATTTTACATTAACATGACCATATTTTGAATGATTATGAAAAATGCATTAAAATGAGTACAAACAAGCCCGGTATTGGTTCAGTAGTTCTTGATATAGCTCGTGATATTTTGAGAAATATATTGAAAGTTGAACTTAATGAGTTGATGCCTATCACCAGCATGCAAAGTGTGCCAGCTCAATTGCCAACAGTCTGTTGATGCTATGAAAGAATAAGTGGATGCATCATCCATCATATGCCACAAAGCATGAATGAATATTCCCTCATTATTCTCTGTACACTGAAAACAAAAGCTTGTTTTTCGTTGTGTTCTACTAATTTAAATTAGTAAAATAAACTGCTTGAGCGCATTCTACCAATTTTTACGATGTCTTACGATATATGTAACTAAGCGGACGTATGCAAGACTCGTAAATGAAGGAATAATAGTTGTTGAGTGGGTCCTACCAATTGGATTTGGAAGTTCTACGACAATGCAACATTTAGTACAGCATCGATAATTCGTAAACCCTGTCATCGCAGCATTTACGAACTCGTTGTACCATTTGGTTTTACAAAGCTCTGGTGGTTTTACGATGTTTTAAACATTCCCGCTGTTTCGATCATGTGTTCTGCACTCGACCACGCTTGCAGACGACTGACCGAGTAGCGGTTGTGCAACGACAAACTTGAAGGTGAAAAACTATGCTAACAGGTAATATTTCAAGGTATTTCTTTCAAAATGAGCACTAGATATTGTATTGATGGTGTAAGCTTCTTTTCTGTATGATCAGAAATGCTGTGCCACATGTACATTGTGGTCGTAAAGACTAAAAGTCACGATGCTGTGTCACATCGCATGTAAGCTTAAAGCTACATGCGATGTGACGCAGTTATGACTTTTTAGTCTCTACGCACATGTGCACAGCATTCTGATCATACAGAAAAGAAGCTTACACCATCAATACAATATCTAGTGCTCATTTTGAGAGAAATAACTTGAAATATTACCTGTATGCATACTCTTTCCACCTTCACAACCATCGTACATCACATTTGTACAACTGATTCGTTCCGCCAGTCAAACGAGTTCTAATCTTTGTTGAGCCTGTCCAACTAACCAATATTAGTTAGTTGAGCCTGTCCAACTAACCAATATTAGTAGGATGGGACATCGTTTTTACGATCCTATAGGTTAGTACGGCAGGTTTGAAATTCGTAAAACCCATGCCGTACTAATCATTTCGTTGGTAAGGCACGTTAGTTAAGCATGCCTAACCAATATATAGCATCGCTTGTCATGCCGTACAAATCATTGATTAGTAGAACGAGACATCGTTTTTACTAACTTTTACTTAGTAGAACTTACGACATTATGTTTTCAGTGTAGATAAGACCCATGATCACAAAAAACCCATAGACGTACAAACTATACCTGTTTTGCTGTCTTGCATCGCCTAACGAAATGATACAAATAAATCAGCTGGTTTATTATCAATTTTGGACATCCATCTCAGGATTATTAATTGACCTTAGTTTATTTATAATAGTACGCATAACTGTTGATCCATACTGAGATGCCAAAACGATTATTATTAATTTTGAGACACAATTAATATTGGTATACAATTATAATGTACGTGCTGCGTTGGGTTAAATATGACTACCAAAAGCCTCTACTTAATATTTAATAAATAAAGTCGTATATAGGCTACAATCTGTTGCCGCGCCGGGTACTTCGACAATGGTAAGCTTCAGGGCTTCCAAAGCTTGCACTAAGAGCCAAAATGATATCATATGATACAATAGCACAGCTCAATAAACCTCTATAAAACAATAGTAACTCAAAAGCTTACCCGAAATATAGTATACGATATTTGTGTACCTAACGCATGTAAAGGTCATTCTATGAGTGTGCAAGCATATTGGGGTTAACGAACTGGGTCGCGACTTATGAGCGCGTCTGAGATCCTTATGTCATCTCTTGGTTACATCATACCCTACCAAAGAGCGCGTTTATAAGCCAGTTTATCCGTAAATTAGCGTATAAGTACTGCGAAATCGTGGATATTGCAGTATACTATTTCCGTATACAGCCACTGTTATAATAAACACGCTCTATGTCAATGAAAATGGTCTCACTCCTATTGATATAGTTTGATAATCCCTATTTAACAATCAGTGCTAAACATTTGACCAGCAGTAACTGTTGTAGAACATGAATCTTTGTACCCCAAGCATTCAAACACGCACATTGAAGTACCTACTTATCCCTCTTCAACAAAGTTCTATGGAGATCTTTTGGTTTTGCAGGAACTCACCTCTGGAATAGCCTTCACATAAATGTAAAGTTTTGTCGCTGAGTACCTTTAAACCACATCTCAAGATGTATCTTTTTACACAGTATTTTCAGTCTTGATGCTGTAATATTAATATAATATATTTTTGTTCATTTTAATCGTTTAGATTCTTCATCGCATTATGTATTTTAGTCATAAAGTGGTGTTACGCGCTTAGAAGCATTTGCATTAGACAGTATATTCTTTTTCTTAGTCGTCTTCTTGAATGGATTTTAACAAGTATTTTTCAAAACCACAACCGTTAACCTACACTTAGAATGAGCTTAATATTAACAAAATCGTTCATTCAAGTTAATGCATGGCATGGTAAACGCACACTGCTATCAACTTAGAATCGCAATCCATAAAAATACGTGAACCGTGCCCGTGAAAACGCTCAGTGACAGATATTATACTTTGATGTGCCTAGTTTGTGTTCTTGCGTCCACCATCATTTAGTTTATATTCACTGGCGATTCATACCCGTGGCTGTATTTTGGTCCATACTGTCATAAATATTTTGGTGGAAGACCTTATACATAATAACATACATGCAACATAACAAAATGGTGGTAAAGAAAACAACCTTACAGGAGCAACAGATCAAATTGCGACATGAGCAGAGCATTTTCTGTGTAACCAAAACAAAGAGAATAACAGTTTACGGTTCTCCCAAAGGTTATTAAGAAATATTTTTAGAGAAATGTTGCCAGAATTGATGCAGATTTGTAGTTCTTGTGTTATTACGTTTGATCTGTATCGGAGAAAGTAAGCAAGTTAAGTGCTATTACCTAGCTATCTCAAATAGGCCAAGCGTGTGTTAAAAGGATAGAAATTTTAATGCACAATGTATACTAAGATACGAGTATGTTTTAAGATACCACACCAAAGTATGCTAGATACATTTACTATTTACCATGTCTATAAGCACTTCAGCATCAACAGAGTACTTAGATTTTCTTCCCTTTTTTCTGCAGAAACACTAAAATTAAGAGAAATGTAGAGAAACGTATATACGGTGATCAAACAATTCAATATTAGATTCGATTCTAAACACGTACACGTAATTTATACCATTTAGTATTTACCTGAATACAAAATATAATGCAATTCAGCAATATCAACACGTTGCGATATGTCAGAAGATTTCTAATCACTATGGACCACAATGGCCTCAACCCAATGGCATAGTCCATCCAATAACCTCAATTAAACAATCATAGTGCAAAAATTTGTCCTCAAGTTTCAGAGTATGAATTTTTGTACCCAAATTTTCAAAGGCCATTCAATGAATGTGCAAATGTATTGGGGTTAAAGAACTGAGCCTTGATAGATGAGCTTATGTTGTGGATCCTAGTGAATGGGCAGTTCTAATGAGCCATTCCAATTGAAATCCAGCCAAGTATTTATTTTGCACACGTTTTACCAAAACATTTTGTTATCACTTAAATAACAGTATGCTATTTTTCAGCAACTTTTAATTTTTTTAATATATCTTTGATATAACATGACATTTAAACATTATCTGGCAACCTTTCTTATGAAAAACGTTTTGGTTGAAAATTTTGCATTTTAATAACAAACTCGCGTGCTTTTTGATATGGCGAGATGCGCACAATTCGCCATGTTTATTATTACAACTCTCTGATCATACTTTGCCCTAATTAACAGAACGATAGTAAGCTGCAGCAATGACTGTACACGCTATACCCTCAGTTTGTCACATGTTGTCATTTAAGAGTTCTTTATCAATTGATTTATTTATCCACTTATCGCAGACTCATCAACGACCAATTATCACCATAGAAGAACACTTAGTAGTAGTCATGAAAAGCTATTGAAATAATCAGTAAGCAAGTACACAGAAGCTATGCAGATGCATGTGTTTTCAGATGTGAACTGATAACCAACTTCAGGTTACGCTGACTGGGTTGATTTTTGGCGGGAAATCTCCATAACACCATGTGAGAAAATATTTTGGATGGAAACAAAACAGAGTGTAAACTCGGTATCACAAATGTTCAGAATTCTGCGCTTTGTAATCACAAATGCGTGCCTTAAGCGCGATGTACATGTACAACACGTCCGTACACGTACGGTGACGTACCCGTTGTAAACGAAAAAGAACAAAATGTCGCAGACGATCGCGTACATGCTCGTTATACGCTAGACGTACGGCAAATAACTCTTCGCCGTAGAAGTGACGTTATAATCAGATTAACTACCATAGCAATAGAGGAATACAATTTTTTTTTATTTCACCCTACAAGCAGATTGCACTAATCACCTGTGCATGTAACCAAACAGATTGAATACAATACCGCTCTTTTCAAAGATACTAGTCTTACAGGTGCGAGTGATCAGCCTTTCTTTGACATCTATGGTTCAATGCATAGGTACCGCGTAAATGTTGTAGTGCAGGGCGATATATTCAAAATTGTATTCCTTTGGTAGTTAATCCGATTAATTACGTCACTTCTATGGCGAATACAAACATTGTCAGCTATTTATATATCACGGACAGAATTTACTTTTCTATATCCTACAATGCACCACTCTATAGGGTACTTCCGCCGTAAATGCGTTCGAATGTCAGATTCCAAATACTGCATTCAAATTAATATGAAAATATTTAAAGATTTTTATACAAAATTACTTCTATTATGATTGAAATCGTAATAGAGTATGTGTGGTATAAACATAGAATAACTTGGTAAGATTAGAGACCAAGTCTGTATCACCTTAACACACCATTAACACAGCACCAGACTACAGTAGGATATCCTTCATTGAGATGTAGGGCTAAGGAATACCTATAGATTACGCTTTGGCATATTTGGATTATCTGGATATAAAACATAGGTTTAGTAATAGTAGATAAATGAAGTGATTGATCAGTTGGATTTAAAGACAAAACTAAAATACATGATATAGTTTGATACAACACTGAGAAAAGTTACAATGCATAAAATAGATTGTGTTCCAATGATGACGGTCTATTCCCACAATAAACTAACCCCGCGTAGCTTTCACGATATACAAGCATAGGGTATGAAACAAGAGCAAAGGAGGCAATTCTCTTGCACTTCCCATCTAAAAATATGAAAAACTATAATTAAAAAAAAGCAAAAAGTTATCGATTGGGATGCTATTTACAACACCACAAAAGGACGACCCATTTTCGTACGTAAAATAATTTTGTTTAAACCGTAAGCGTCATAGCATAAAATAAGTGCATCTTCTTTAACCATTTATCCGCTATTTTCATTTGCAAAATGGCGCGCTCTGAAAAATTGTTTTTCAAGATTTTCATAAAATTATATGAATATGTTTTGAATTTACTTGAAATAATACATTTGTATTGGTATAAACATACCTAGTCTTGGTCAGGAGTTCTTGAATTAGTATGGGTTCTATATTGGATATGTTGAGTGGTGTATATAAAATGTAGTATAATTGTTTGGCGAGCAGCAATTTCTTAACCCATTTCACACGGGTGTTGACTGCAGACGACAAGTTAAAAATATCTTTAAAATTTAAAAAAATGTCAGAATTTTACATTTTCATGATCATATTTGGAATGATTATAAAAAATGTATTAAAATGAGTACAAACAAGCCCGGTATTGGTTCAGTAGCTCTTGATATTTTTTGAGAAATATATTAAAAGTTGGACTTAACGAGTTGATGCCTATCTCCAGCATGCAAAGTGTGCCAGCTCAATTGCCAACAGTCTGTTGATCCTATGAAAGAATAAGTGGATGCATCATCCATCATATGCCACAAAGCATGAATGAATATTCACTCATTATTCTCTGTAGATAAGACCCATGATCACAAAAACCCATAGACGTACACACTATACCTGTTTTGCTGTTTTGCATCGCCTAACGAAATGATACAAATACGAGCGTAAATCAGCTGGTTTATTATCAATTTTGGACATCCAAATCAGGATTATTGACCTTAGTTTATTTATAATAGTACGCATAACTGTTGATCCATACCGAGATGCCAAAACGATTATTATTAATTTTGAGACAAAATTAATATTGGTATACAATTATAATGCACGTGCTGCGTTGGGTTAAATATGACTACCAAAAGCCTCTACTTAATATTTAATAAATAAAGTCGTATATAAAATCTGTTGCCGCGCCGGGTACTTCGACAATGGTAAGCTTCAGGGCTTCCAAAGCTTACACTAAGAGCCAAAATGATATCATATGATACAATAGCACATGAATAAACCTCTATAAAACAATGGTAACTCAAAAGCTTACCCGAAATATAGTATACGATATTTGTGTACCTAACGCATGTAAAGGTCACTCTATGAGTGTGCAAGCATATTGGGGTTAACGAACTGGGTCGTGACTTATGAGCACGTCTGAGATCCTTATGTCATCTCGTGGTTACATCATACCCTATCAAAGTGCGCGTTTATAATGAGCCAGTTTATCCGCAAATTAGCGTATAAGTACTGCGAAATCATGGATATTGCAGTATACTATTTCCGTATACAGCCACTATTATAATAAACATGCTCTATGTCAATGAAAATGGTCTCACTCCTATTGATATAGTTTGTGCTAAAAAGTTGACCAGCAGTTGTAGAACATGAATCTTTACACCCCAAGCACTCAAACACGCATATTGAAGTAAACTGAGCTCAAAAAGAAACTTATAATTTTTCACAAGGTCATAACTTGAAATCCTGTCCATCAAATTGAACCAAAATTACACACAGATTTACTTCAATACTCTACTCTTAACACATGTCAGTAACCAAGCAGTTATCCAACTGACACTACAGCAAAATGGACTGACATGGGACAGCTTCCTGGACCACATTCACAGCCCAGCCCTGTTTCATGAAAAAAGTGTATGAAAAGCAGAAAACAGCACTGTTTTATCATCTGTGCAAGGATCTTTTGTGCATTCTTACAGATTTTTTGTCCTGGGTGCCAAATGTTGGGCTTTGAAAGTGAAGGAAGTCCAGGAAGCTATCCCATGACAGTGCATTTTGCTGTTGTGTCAGTTGGACAACTGCTTGGTTACTGACATGTGTTTTGAGTAGAGTATTAAGGTAATCCTGTGTGTAATTTTGGTTCATTTTAATTGACAGTATTTTAAGATATGACCTTTTGATTCACAAGTTGTAAAAATTATAAGTTTCTTTTTGAGCTAAGTTTACATTCTTATCCACTCTTCAACAAAGTTCTATGGAGATATATCTTATGGCTTTGCAGCAACTCGGCTCTGGAATAGTCTCCACATAATTATGTCAAGTTTCGTCGCTGAGTACCTTTAAATCACGTCTCAAGATGTATTTTTTAACACAGTTTTTTCAGTCTTGATGCTGCAATATTCATTTTTGTTCCTTTTAATCTTTAAAATTCTTCATCGCATTAATGTATTTTAGTCATAAAGTGGTGTTACGCACTTAGAAGCATTTGCATAAGACAGTATATTCTTCTTCTTCTTTGTCTTCTTGAATGGAATTTAACAAGTATTTTTCAAAACCACAACCGTTAGAATGAGCTTAACATTTTAAAAATTGTTCATTCAAGTTAATGCATAACATGGTAAACGCACACTGCTATCAACTTTGTATCGCAATCCATAACAATACGTGAACCGTGCCCGTGAAAACACTCACATACAGATATTATACTTTGGTGTGCCTAGTTTGTGTTCTTGCGTCCACTATCATTTATTTTATATTCATTGGCGAGTCATACCCGTGGCTGTGTTTTGGTCCATACTGTCATAAATATTTTGGTGGAAGACCTTATACATAATAACATACATACAACATAACAAAATGGTGGTAAAGAAAACAACCTTATAGGAGCAACAGATCAAATTGCGACATGAGCAGAGCAGTTTCTGTGTAACCAAAACCAAGAGAAAAACAGTTCACGGATCTCCCAACGGTTATTAAGAAATATTTTTTGAGAAATTTTGCCAGAATTGATGCAGATTTGTAGTTGTTATCATTACGTTTGATCTGTATCAGAGAAAGTAAGCAAGTTAAGTGCTATTACGTAGCAATCTCAAGTAGGTCAAGCGTATGTTAAAAGGATAGAAATTTGAATGCACAATGTATATACCAAGATACGAGTATGTTTTAAGATACCACATCAAAGTATGCTAGATATATACTATTTACCATGTCTATAGGCACTTCAGCATCAACAAAATACTTAGATTTTCGTCTTTTATTCTGCAGCAACACCAAAATTAAGAGAAATGTAGAGAAACGGTGATCAAACAATTCAATACAAGATTCGATTCTAAACTTCTGAATTCCGATACCAAAATTTGATGTACACGTACACGTAGTTTATACCAATTAGTATTTAACCTGAATACAAAATAATTATATGAAATCAATAGAATGTGATGTGACATAAGATTTCTAATGGACAATTCTAATGGGCCATTCCAAGTGAAATCCAGCCAAGTATTTATTTTGCACACATTTTACTAAAACATTTTGTCATCGCTTAAATAACAGTAGGTTAATGTTTTTCAGCAAGTTTTAAAATGTTTTCAGAATTGAGTTCAAATTTGTTATATATCTTTGATAACGATTTTAAACATTATTTGGCATCCTTTCTGATGAAAAACGTTTTGCGTTGTTGTTTTTTGTTGAAAATTCAAACTCGCGTGCTTTTTGATATGGCGAAATGCGCACAATTCACGATGTTTATTATTAGACTCTCTGATCATACTTTGCCCTAATTAACACAACGATAGTAAGCTGCAGCAATGACTGTACACGCTATACCATCAGTTTGTCACATGTTGTCATTTAAGAGTTCTTTATCAATTGATTTATTTATCCACTTATCGCAGACTCATCAACGACCAATTATCACCATAGAAGAACACTTAGTAGTAGTCATGAAAAGCTATTGAAATAATCAGTAAGCAAGTACACAGAAGCTATGCAGATGCATGTGTTTTCAGATGTGAACTGATAACCAACTTCAGGTTACGCTGACTGGGTTGATTTTTGGCGGGAAATCTCCAAAACACCATGTGAGAAAATATTTTGGATGGAAACAAAACGGAGTGTAAACTCGGTATCACAAATGTTCAGAATTCTGCGCTTTGTAATCACAAATGCGTGCCTTAAGCGCGATGTACATGTACAACACGTCCGTACACATACGGTGACGTACCCGTTGTAAACGAAAAAGAACAAAATGTCGCAGACGATGGCGTACATGCTCGTTATACGCTAGACGTACGGCAAATAACTCTTCACCGTAGAAGTGACGTTATAATCAGATTAACTACCATAGCAATAGAGGAATACAATTTTTGAGTAGATCACTCTACAAGCAGATTGCACTAATCACCTGTGATCAGCCTTTCTTTGACATCTATGGTTCAATGCATAGGTACCGCGTAAATGTTGTAGTGCAGGGCGATATATTCAAAATTGTATTCCTTTGGTAGTTAATCCGATTAATTACGTCACTTCTATGGCGAATACTAAACATTGTCAGCTATTTATATATCACGGACAGAATTTACTTTTCTATATCCTACAATGCACCACTCTATAGGGTACTTCCGCCGTAAATGCGTTCGAATGTCAGATTCCAAATACTGCATTCAAATTAATATGAAAATATTTAAAGATTTTTATACAAAATTACTTCTATTATGATTGAAATCGTAATAGAGTATGTGTGGTATAAACATAGAATAACTTGGTAAAATTAGAGACCAAGTCTGTATCACCTTAACACACCATTAACACAGCACCAGACTATACAGTAGGATATCCTTCATTGAGATGTAGGGCTAAGGAATACCTATAGATTACGCTTTGGCATATTTGGATTATCTGGATATAAAACATAGGTTTAGTAATAGTAGATAAATGAAGTGATTGATCAGTTGGATTTAAAGACAAAACTAAAATACATGATATAGTTTGATACAACGCTGAGAAAAGTTACCATGTATAAAATAGATTGTGTACAGATGATGACGGTCTATTGCCACAATAAACTAACCCCGAGTAGCTTTCACGATATACAAGCATAGGGTATGAAACAAGAGCAAAGGAGGCAATTCTCTTGCACTTCCCATCTAAAAATATGAAAAACTATAATTAAAAAAAGCAAAAAGTTATCGAT
Source organism: Amphiura filiformis (assembly GCF_039555335.1). Classification (NCBI taxonomy): domain Eukaryota; kingdom Metazoa; phylum Echinodermata; class Ophiuroidea; order Amphilepidida; family Amphiuridae; genus Amphiura; species Amphiura filiformis. The sequence goes on along the minus strand of NC_092645.1, from coordinate 33,505,702 downwards.
TGGGATGCTATTTACAACACCACAAAAGGACGACCCATTTTCGTACGTAAAATAATTTTGTTTAAACCGTAAGCGTCATAGCATAAAATAAGTGCATCTTCTTTAACCATTTATCCGCTATTTTCATTTGCAAAATGGCGCGCTCTGAAAAATTGTTTTCAAGATTTTCATAAAATTATATGAATATGTTTTGAATTTACTTGAAATAATACATTTGTATTGGTATAAACATACCTAGTCTTGGTCAGGAGTTCTTGAATTAGTATGGGTTCTATATTGGATATGTTGAGTGGTGTATATAAAATGTAGTATAATTGTTTGGCGAGCAGCAATTTCTTAACCCATTTCACACGGGTGTTGACTGCAGACGACAAGTTAAAAATATCTTTAAAATTTAAAAAAATGTCAGAATTTTACATTTTCATGATCATATTTGGAATGATTATAAAAAATGTATTAAAATGAGTACAAACAAGCCCGGTATTGGTTCAGTAGTTCTTGATATAGCTCTTGATATTTTTTGAGAAATATATTAAAAGTTGGACTTAACGAGTTGATGCCTATCTCCAGCATGCAAAGTGTGCCAGCTCAATTGCCAACAGTCTGTTGATCCTATGAAAGAATAAGTGGATGCATCATCCATCATATGCCACAAAGCATGAATGAATATTCCCTCATTATTCTCTGTAGATAAGACCCATGATCACAAAAACCCATAGACGTACACACTATACCTGTTTTGCTGTTTTGCATCGCCTAACGAAATGATACAAATACGAGCGTAAATCAGCTGGTTTATTATCAATTTTGGACATCCAAATCTGGATTATTGACCTTAGTTTATTTATAATAGTACGCATAACTGTTGATCCATACCGAGATGCCAAAACGATTATTATTAATTTTGAGACAAAATTAATATTGGTATACAATTATAATGCACGTGCTGCGTTGGGTTAAATATGACTACCAAAAGCCTCTACTTAATATTTAATAAATAAAGTCGTATATAAAATCTGTTGCCGCGCCGGGTACTTCGACAATGGTAAGCTTCAGGGCTTCCAAAGCTTACACTAAGAGCCAAAATGATATCATATGATACAATAGCACAGCTCAATGAACCTCTATAAAACAATGGTAACTCAAAAGCTTACCCGAAATATAGTATACGATATTTGTGTACCTAACGCATGTAAAGGTCACTCTATGAGTGTGCAAGCATATTGGGGTTAACGAACTGGGTCGTGACTGATGAGCATGTCTGAGATCCTTATGTCATCTCGTGGTTACATCATACCCTATCAAAGTGCGCGTTTATAATGAGCCAGTTTATCCGCAAATTAGCGTATAAGTACTGCGAAATCATGGATATTGCAGTATAATATTTCCATATACAGCCACTATTATAATAAACATGCTCTATATGTCAATGAAAATGGTCTCACTCCTATTGATATAGTTTGATAATCCCTATTTAACAATCAGTGCTAAAAAGTTGACCAGCAGTTGTAGAACATGAATCTTTACACCCCAAGCACTCAAACACGCATATTGAAGTAAACTGAGCTCAAAAAGAAATTTATAATTTTTCACAAGGTCATAACTTGAAATCCTGTCCATCAAATTGAACCAAAATTACACACAGATTTACTTCAATACTCTACTCTTAACACATGTCAGTAACCAAGCAGTTATCCAACTGACACAACAGCAAAATGGACTGACATGGGACAGCTTCCTGGACCACATTCACAGCCCAGCCCTGTTTCATGAAAAAAGTGTATGAAAAGCAGAAAGCAGCACTGTTTTATCATCTGTGCAAGGATCTTTTGTGCATTCTTACAGATTTTTTGTCCTGGGTGCCAAATGTTGGGCTTTGAAAGTGAAGGAAGTCCAGGAAGCTATCCCATGACAGTGCATTTTGCTGTTGTGTCAGTTGGACAACTGCTTGGTTACTGACATGTGTTTTGAGTAGAGTATTAAGGTAATCCTGTGTGTAATTTTGGTTCATTTTAATTGACAGTATTTTAAGATATGACCTTGTGATTCACAAGTTGTAAAAAATTATAAGTTGCTTTTTGAGCTAAGTTTACATTCTTATCCACTCTTCAACAAAGTTCTATGGAGATATATCTTATGGCTTTGCAGCAACTCGGCTCTGGAATAGTCTCCACATAATTATGTCAAGTTTCGTCGCTGAGTACCTTTAAATCACGTCTCAAGATGTATTTTTTTACACAGTATTTTCAGTCTTGATGCTGCAATATTCATTTTTGTTCCTTTTAATCTTTAAAATTCTTCATCGCATTAATGTATTTTAGTCATAAAGTGGTGTTACGCACTTAGAAGCATTTGCATAAGACAGTATATTCTTCTTCTTCTTTGTCTTCTTGAATGGAATTTAACAAGTATTTTTCAAAACCACAACCGTTAGAATGAGCTTAATATTTTAAAAATCGTTCATTCAAGTTAATGCATGGCATGGTAAACGCACACTGCTATCAACTTTGAATCGCAATCCATAAAAATACGTGAACCGTGACCGTGAAAACACTCAGTGACAGATATTATACTTTGATGTGCCTAGTTTGTGTTCTTGTGTCCACCATCATTTAGTTTATATTCATTGGCGAGTCATACCCGTGGCTGTGTTTTGGTCCATACTGTCATAAATATTTTGGTGGAAGACCTTATACATAATAACATACATGCAACATAACAAAATGGTGGTAAAGAAAACAACCTTATAGGAGCAACAGATCAAATTGCGACATGAGCAGAGCAGTTTCTGTGTAACCAAAACCAAGAGAAAAACAGTTCACGGATCTCCCAACGGTTATTAAGAAATATTTTTAGAGAAATTTTGCCAGAATTGATGCAGATTTGTAGTTGTTATCATTACGTTTGATCTGTATCAGAGAAAGTAAGCAAGTTAAGTGCTATTACGTAGCAATCTCAAGTAGGTCAAGCATATGTTAAAAGGATAGAAATTTGAATGCACAATGTCTACAAAGATATGTTTTAAGATATACAATAAAGTATGCTATTAAACATTTACCGTGTAAGCACTTCAGCATCAACACAATGTTTTTTTTTTCTTCCATAATTGTCAGTTTTGACGTTGCAATATTCATTTTTGACGTTGTAATATCATTTTTGACGTTGTAATATTAATTTTTGACGTTGTTATATTCATTTTTGACGTTGTAATATTCATTTTTGACGTTGTTATATTCATTTGACGGTGTAATATTCATTTTTGACGTTGTTATATTCATTTGACGGTGTAATATTCATTTTTGACGTTGCAATATTAATTGTTGACGTTGTAATATTCAATTTTGACGTTCTAATATTCATTTTGACGTTGTAATATTCATTTTTGATCGCATTAGTGTATTGTAGCGTTATCGTTGTGCAAAGCGCCTTTTTTTCTTCGTTGCGTCCTTTTCTTCTTCTTCTTTTCCTTTTTCTTCTTCTTTATCTCTTCTTCTTCTTCTTCTTCTTCTTCTTCTTCTTGTTCTTCTTCTTCTTCTTCTTCTTCTTCTTCTTCTTCTTCTTCTTCTTCTTCTTCTTCTTCTTCTTCTTCTTCTTCTTCTTCTTCTTCTTCTTCTTCAGTGCGTAATTGGATATAAGCAGGGCATTGGTCACGGATGTCAAAGTAAATTTTGAAGATAGTAGAGAGTACAGATAGTTTTTACACTGCTTGGGTTGTAAAGAAATTATTCAATTACTGGATTAGGTATATTGCACAAGCATGAGCTTTATATGTATCGTTTTTTGATATTCAAGGTCAGCCATGTTATGGACTTTTGAGCGGTAAAGTCATGTTCAAAGCAGTGACTCTGTTCAAATGTTCGATAACTTAAGCATTACAGTTTTTTTTGTAATGCATTCCGTGTCCCACAACAGGACTTTCAAGTAAATACTGGTTTACAATTCGCCTTTTCGATAAATCCCATAAACCTTTGCGAGATGTCGTCATTTGACGTCACGCCGATGTGCTGCACATTTCAAAAGTGCTCAGTAACAATGTTCGCATTAGCGTGATGGCATGAGATTAAATCAACAGTTATTAAATTCGGATTTGACAAACTATTTTACGCTCGCGCGTAATGTATTCAGTTTTTAATAGATTTGGGCTGTTGATCTCTTCAGTAGAACAAGTTTAGCAAGTTTAGAATTCAATAATAGTCATGCCATCATGAAATACAAAACATTTGCGATTCAAATCTGAGCATTGGTTTTATTTAATGTCGAATATTCAATGTAAAACTTCGTTATTCAACCAAATTCCATTCTATTTAGAGTGATGTTTTACGTCTAATGATGTTTGGTAACTTAAAATCGATAAAGTATTTCCAACAGATATTCGACGAAATATTCAATATAATTGACCTTTTCGGTAAATCCCATAAGCCTTTGCGAGTACACCTGAGAAGTCGTCATATGACGTCACGCCGACTTGCAATGCGCAGTAACGATGTTCGCTAAACGATGTGCGCAGATCGGCGTGACGTCAAATGACGACATCTCAGGTGTACTCGCAAAGGTTTATGGATTTACCGAAAAGGTAAATCGTCAACAAACATTCGTTATAATATAAAAACGAATTGAAACATATTGAACAACGAACACTTGTTGAACGGATATTGGACGTCGAATATATGGAGTATGAATCAGCCTTTTTTCTATTACCACTTTCAATTTCATTAATGCCCATTGTCATATTCGCTTTGTCATGTTTTTAATAAACCGCGAATTAGTTTGCAACGACCTAATTTCAAATGTTAACGACTATTTTTTTTAAAGTAGGCCTAGTCGATGACCTGAGATTTTCATAAAAAATACAGGTTTGGTTTCGTCTTAATCTAATCATCTTTATAGTTATGCTGCAATTAAAAAAGTGTATGAATAAGTAATTAAAGACCCATTCAGTGATCCCAGCGCAAGTGTAAAAATTAAAATTGTTTATAAATTGCTTTAAAGTGAAGGACAAGTCATTTAAATTGTCATTTGGTATTTTTGAAATGACAAATTTGGCAAAAACGAAGAAAACAGCAGTACTGACGAAGTTGAAGCCCCATTCAAATACATGTAGCTAATTTAGATACTGTCAGTATCTAAATTACAGATTTGTGTAAAATGTCTTATTTTGTCTTAAATACAGAGCTTTCAGCTGAACCACTCACAGGTTATGTTAACACATCTATGACAATGACAAAGGTACCAAAATCTGAATTTTGATAATTTTTACGATCATCATAATGAGCAAATCACTGAATGTGCCTTTAATGTAATATAGAATGATAGATTGTACTGTCTAGCGCATAACAAGCCATCACGTCGCACTAGGATTTCAAACACGCGCATCTTCTAGGATCCAGCAGTTCTATGTGTGTACATTCATAGAGCGACCTAGGGTACAAAGACTCATAACCCACACCTTAAGGTCAAACTTTGAGCGATTATTGTTGAATGGGGTTATCAAACTATTGCCATAGGAAATGAGGCTATTAATTTTAGTTAATTTTGGTTCATATGTTCATATGCCCGGTGAATTTTGTTTCCGTGTTTAAAACATATAATCATCAGCTTTAAAATGGTATATATCATTTGACTTCAAACGATATCCAGAAGCGGAGTTATGGTTTGTTAAACTTTGCTTCTTCAACAATATGGTATACCTTTTTCGGTTCTACATGTGTCTCTGTTCCCACATTGCTGGTAATAAATATCACACAATCATAATTGGCGGTCATTTCAAATCATCCCTAAGTCGACGAGTTTCAGGAATGTCTTCCCATTGTTAATTGTTGGTTATACACACCTAGACAAAATACAATGCTCAGAATACAATTATGACATTTACGGCTCATTCGTGGTGTACGGTCATAAATATTTCATGCATTAATGACTATATTTTTTTATTAGCTTGTTTCCAATTCTCTGTCAAATTCTTCACGGTAAAGTTACTGATTAGCCTAAAAACAAACAAACAAACAAACAAACAAATGAACTACATTGGCAAGAAAACTAACCCAAATCATACGACCGATCAGAGTAACAGTAGAGTACATGCCCATGCTAAAAAGAAAGTAAGCATTATATAGCCCATTTGGCTACCTCGAGACGGTAGCGTCCGCGTGTGATACACGCCTGATCAAAGGCGGTGTATCTGTAGCGCGCAGGCACTTCGCACCACATTGCGTGCCACAGATGCACCACCTTTGATCGCACGTGCATCACACACAGACGCTACCGTCTTAAGAAAGACAAATGGACTATATTTCTGCTAACACCACAACCATGATGTTGTGCAAACGTTGTAGGATCGATGTTACAACTAAACGACTTTGTGGCAACGTTTTAATAAGGTATATGACGTTTTGTGCTAGTTACTAGCCGTGAATATCAATCTTTCTTATTTATTTATTTATTTATTTATTTATTTATTTATTTGTTTGTTTGTTTGTTTGTTTGTTTGTTTGTTTGTTTGTTTGGTTATTTATTTATTTATTTATTTATTTATTTATTTATTTATTTATTTATTTATTTATACCACGAATGAGCCGTAAAGTCCGCCCGGTCAATTTCGTTTTCATGTTTAAAACATATATATCATACGCTTTAAAATGGTATATCATTTGACTTCAAACGATATCCAGAAGTTACGGTTTGTTGAACTTTGCTCCTTCAACAAAATGGTATACCTTTTTCGGTTCTACATGTGTCTCTTTTCCCACATTGCTGGAAATAAATATCAAACAGTCATAATTGGCGGTCATTTCAAATCATCCCCAAGTCATCGAGATTCAGGAATGTCCTATCATTGTTGGTTATACATACCTAGACAACATACGATGCTTTGTAACCCACCACTTGAACATGATTTAGCCAAAGCAAACGAAGACTAGAGATATTTAAAAATTCTAAAGACATAGGTAAGCTTATTATCCTCTTCAACAATAGGATTATTGATTGGTTTAAAAGGTGTTTAACTAGGACTTTCAAAATGAGATACATGTGGCACTAACATGAGTTACCTATGAATACGACTTTCATGTACATTTTACACTGTAACTCAGAGTTTATGACATTTACGGCTCATTCGTGGTGTACGGTTAATATTTAACATTAATGACTATATTCTATTTTATTAGCTCGTTTCGAATTCTCTGTCAAATTTTTTAAGGTAAAATTACTGATTAGCCTAAAAACAAACAAACAAATGAGCTACATGAGCACTAAAACTGAACCAAAGCAAACTAAACAAAAACGATTACATTGAAGACCGTTACGATCAGAGGAACAGTAGAGTATTGTTTTCTTCCTTATATGCCCATGCTAAAAAGAAAGTAAGCATTATATAGCCCATTTGGCTTCCACGAGACGGTAACGTCCGCGTGTGATACACGCGAGATCAAAGGCGGTGTATCTGTGCACAACCTTTGATTGCACGTGCATCACACACAGACGCTGCTGTCTCAAGAAAGGCAAATGGACTATATTTCTGCTAACACTACAACCAAAGTATACCATGACAACGTTGTGCAAACGTTGTAGGATCGATGTTACAACTAAACGACTTTGTGACAACGTTTTGATAAGGTTATATGACATTTTGTGCTAGTTACTAGCCGTGAATATCAATCTGTTATATATATATATTTATTTATTTATTTATTTATTTATTTATTTATTTATTTATTTATTTATTTATTTATTTATTTGTTTGTTTGTTTGCTTGTTCGTTTGTTTATTTATTTATATATTGATCTAATTACCCCTCAAACCAAAGACTCGCTACTTTTTTGTTTTAATACTTAGAGCCGTTTTATTTTGATTTGGCAATCTGAGACAGTATACTCAAATTAGTGCAAACGTAATTGAAGACCTGTATACACTAAAGTTGCGTATGGTTTGGTAATATTTTATACACGTTCATGGGCCAAAACAAATCTTTCACAACCTTTCATGATGTTTTCACCCTGGAATATTGTATTAAACATTATAAAACCCTAAGAAACTATACGTAACTTTAGTGTATACATGTTGAGGGACCAAGTGGACTTACGGTCTTCTTGCGCTCAGGTCTTCAATCGATGATAATAGTTCTTAGATTACTTATACAGCATATACCGCATTTAGCCTTTTGGACAAAAACATAAAAAGGTTATCTTCCGAAAATTGAAAGTCCTATGTAATTCCAACAAACTCATGCAAGCATTGGTTGCTGTTACAGTTGCAGCAGCCTTTAGCTTTCCTAATGGCATTATCCTTTTAGATCCATTTTAATTTAGACTGATTAGATCCGCTTCAACTAATACGCAGTTGTACGTGACGAGCCACTTACGCATTTTTACTCCGATGTAGGTCTATTGAAAATAAGAACCGTTTCACAGTGTGTAAACAGTGTCAGGTGATTTACGATAAAAATGAATTGCGCGGGAAAATAGCAAATTGCTCTACAACAAAACCGAACAAATAGGCATCAACATTTTGCCAAATTCTTTTTATAGATAAGCGTACTACTTACCATCCAGCGCGTTTCAATTTGCACAAGGTCCTATGCTCAACCTTGACGTCGCGCTTGTATGTATAGACCTTTTTCCCTCTTTCCCATCATGCACTATTCCAGGGGGGTATGAGTGTCGCAAAATACATCATCTCCCCGGGGGAGTACAGAGTTATGTTCATTACAGTCTGGAATACGGACATTTCGACTGGTGCCTTCATCACAAAAAAGGAATCCCCGATAATGATGACAATGGCGCCACGATCACTGATACCTTTCGGGGGCAAAAAACAACATTTCTATGCCTTATGGACATGGTGTATTCACCCAAAAAAGTTTCCCGTTATTGAAACCTAACTTTGTATACATTTTATAGACCTAATGGTGAAAAACTGATGACGGGACACGCAGTGGTATTTTACCGGCGGCATCCGTTTCACTTTTTTTTCGGAGTTGAAAATAAAACGAACACAAAATCTCTTACACAGATGTTCTGCATCGCTTCGTAACTGCAGCACTCGTGTATTCAATAATTGCATAATTAGTAACATCGATGGTCTTTACGATAATCCGCATATATGGAATCAGTATGCCCATATTAAGACAAAATAATTGCAACGGCCTGGCAAAGACCATCGGATGCACACGATCTATGAGGTTGATGAACTACGTCATACCCCCCTGGAATAGTGCATTGTGGGATAGAGGGAAAAAGGTCTATACGCGATGACTTAAAAAGGACGTGGCAAAACATTTTAACGACAACAATGACAACACAAAATAGCAATAAAAGTAAGTAATATTATATAACATATGCACAGGTGTGATTTCCTGATTTAATCTGATATAAAGCGATGTTTCGCGTATGCTCTTGCACATCATAATGGGAACACACTATACTAAAGAGATGCTGACCATTCACCAACCAGCAAAGTCACTGTGTTTTCGCGTATGAGGGCCGATCGTTCGATTGACTGTCTAAAAAATCGCTCACGTATACATACGTATTGCTTGCCTTCGCGTTTATGCAATAGAGCGCTGTGTGTCTTCGCGTTTTACGCGAAAGACAGTAAATATAGTTTTGTATGTCGCACTCCGAATTGGCCCTCATTAACAGGTGATGTTGGGACTTTGCCAGTCGGTGAATGGTCTGAAGTTTATTAGTTTATACATTACTATGAGTAAACATGAACTCATCACAGATGGCAAAGTTCAATAACAATCATTCAACATGCATAGCTTAAAAGATGACCTCAAGTTGACCTACTTTCACTTAGTCCTGTGAGCGTAAGAACATGTTATGTAAAATTGACTTGAACAGCTGCTTCATATAAAATGCATTCTTTCTGTTGCACACCCAGTGCACTCACTGTTGACTTTCTTCATGTCTGATTGCAGCAAGTATTAGGCTACATTCCAAGTTGTAACTTTTAGCTAACATTTTAGTTGTAGAAATGTTTGTATACGCTAAGAGAAAATAAATTCGTGGATCCTTGTTTGTATTAAAATCCCGGGATTAAAATGAAGTTGGTTCATAGTAAAATAGAAAATGGCAGCTATTAGTTATGTGGATATGGATACTCCGACTGCACCTGTCCTCATGTTACAGCCTTAATCTGTTGTCTATCTTTAAATCAGATTCCGGTATAGGGTTTAGCATTTGACTTGTGGGAGCAAAAGCCAATGATACCACAATCGATCAAACTAAGCATTTCACTATGAAAATGTTTTATATCCTCGCCCTTCATTAACAGATATTATCAATAAAATATAAGTCACATTAAAAAGAATGGCTCCACTGGAAATGTTTCGCTTAGACGACATAAAATAAAGATATACATAATACGAAAGAGGCGCTGTAGTTCAAAGGAGCACGTTTCAACAAAAATAGTTAAATTTGAGTCAATGTTGTTGTGCAAAGGTAAATTTACATTGTATTACATATGTCTGAGCATCATGAAAAACACAGTGCCTTTATTAATGTAAAGACGGAAATGTTACTAAATGTTTTGCAAACTGAGTTGCTTTACCAAGGGGTAACGACTATTTGTAATATTCTTTTAAATTTGTTGCAGTTCAAAGCAACATGTTTCAACCAAAATATTTAGATTCGAGTCAGTGCTTGAGCCCCAAACACGTTCTTTAAAATACACATCACAATTAATTGTTCCTTTTTACTTTTCAGATTAATCAATATGCTAGTCGTTGCAGCTATCATATAGAAAAAAAAGTCAAAATTTGTAAAATTGGTGCAAAAATATACACGGTCGTTGCTAATGAAATAAAAGGAGTTAAATGTTACTATGTTGACGCCCGTGTTGACGTTTGTAGGGGTTGGTTATGTCAACATAACTTGGGGTTAAATAACAGGTATTGGTTGTACCGAACACCTGTGTTCTCTTGTCGAAATCTTATGGCTGTTTCAGATACTGCTGTCTCTCCCACCATACACATCAATCAATTCAATCATCATACTCTTCTGTATTTTGTAGTTCTGTGCTTACAATATCTTGAAGAATAAAGTGGCTGTTGAATTATAAATGATTGTATCCAATTCTGAGTTTATATGGTACGGACAACTGAAAAGAGACTCCCAGCAAACACAAAACGTTTTCGACATCATTCGCAAAAGGTTATAAAAGGTTGTCAGAAAACGTTTAAATGTCGGGTTATATAAAGGGTATATTAAGAGTATAAAACGTTTTCATAACCTTAAAAACATTTTTGATAATCTACTGCTCAGCAAACAAAAATGTTTTACAGAAAACGTTTAAATGTCGGGTTATATAAAGGGTATAAAAACGTTTTAATAACATTCCAAAAACATTCTTGAAAACTTGATACAAAACATTCTAAACAGAATGTTATTTTGGGAGTTGAAAAATATTTTGCGAAAAATGTTTGCCCGAAATATTTTCAATAACGTTTTAAAAACGTTTTCATGACCTTTATATAACCCGACATTGAAATGTTATTAAAAGGTTTTGAAAAAAACATTTTAAGAACATTTCTGTGTTTGCTGGGTTCAAATATTTTAACATAATGTTATTTAAGTATTGACACAATATTTTGCAAAAATAGTTTGCAATAACATTTTTTGAAAACATCTAAAAATATTGTTGTAGTGTGTTTTCATGCAAAACGTTTTAAAACGTTATCATGACCTTTATATAACCCGACATTTTAATGTTATTAAAACGTTTTTACCTAAACCAAAAGCCAAAATATAGCTTATTTAAAACGTTTTTAAAACGTTTTTGTGTTTGCTGGGTCTGTACAAATACATTTGTGACATTTTGTCATGTCAAAAGCAGACACTTTTGGGCAGGATCGTAAATGGAGAATAGCCAAAAATCTGCCGGGGTGATTTTTTAACAATTTGGGTTTGTTGTGAATTTGTAATGTTATTAATGTTAAAAGTATTGTCTGATAGTTTCAGACCGGAATATAACTGGCATCTTGCATTTTTTGAGACATTTTTCAAGGTAATTCCTACTCTCAACATTGTCAATAATATTTTTAAAGGCAGATATCTCAATTTCCAATTTTATAATACCATATAGCTTACGAACTCAATATCTTCGCTTAGGAATGTCCGATTTCATTGGGGGAAACGGCGTTGTGGAGCAAAATATCTCTTTATTTAAGATATGTAAAAACCTCGAAATTGATAACCTGCCCAAAAGTGTCTCCTTTTGACATGACACGTCACATTTACATTGAGAGATCTGATGTTACAAGTAAACATATCATTTTTGTGAATAATAAGGTTATCACGATTGTCGCTATGTTAATTGTAGTCCATGATGTGATTTGTTGTCTGCATATGATGGACACGAAATGGTCCAAAAAATCCCAATTTTATGTTTAACTTGATATATCTTTCTTTGAACTGCAGACAGCAAAAGAATTCAGGTGTCACACCCCGTCAGTCCGAAACCCCGTCAGTCCGAACCACCGCTAGTCCGCATTTTAAGCTTACCTAACGCTAACCCTTACCCTAAAACTAACCCTAAACCTAATGCTAACCCTAAACAAAACCCTAAACACAACCCTAACTCAAGAATAACCCTTAAAATCGGACTAGCGGTGGTTCGGACTGACGAGGAGACCCCAGTTATAGTCACCCCTGTACATGTACATCCTAAAAAATATATATGTAAAACCAGCAGCAGCCAATACCTGTACCCTTCAGCTCTAATTTAAGATATAATTTGTTGAAATCGGTTTAGAATTTAAGACACGGTGATCGAAAACACCGGACAGGAACGAAATCAAATGCTTTAAAGTGTTCTAATATCAATCATTTTGTTAATGGAAAGCATGCGTTAATTCTCTTGCTCGAGAACGATTTTGTACAAATCAAAAGAGCATCCAATGGACCAATCTGTAGCATTTAAATTGGCATCTTCCTTGAGATATTGGATCACCGTGTTTTTATTTCTTTACCAATATCAATGTATGAGGTCTTGAACTGCATCATTGCACAGGTATCAACCATCAACATAATCATAGTGGCTGAACAGCAACGAGCTGAAATGTTTTGGCTTTATTTTTCTCACATTTCTAGTGCGGATTTTTCTGTCAAGGCAATGTCTGCATTGATAGTGGTACAATTATTCTTGGATTTATATACTAATCCCCTAAGTTCCAATGGATAGGTAGCTATGGGTCGCCTTTATCCAGTATTACCAAATAAGTTCTCATAAAGCGTTTTCCATGTTATTTTCGAAGGGGTTATTCCGAATTGAGAAAAGTCAGAATAACGCCCCTGATACGGTTAGGGCACTTTCCATATGAAGTAATAATGTAAGCACACCCTCCCAAAACAAAACAAGTACAAAACATAGACTAACATTATTGATTTATGACTTAAAAATTGTACAAAATGCGATTTTCACTGTATATTGACTGAATATGAAACAAAATCACTAATCTAATCTAAATATTAACTCTTTCCACGCGGGTGTCGACTGCAGACGACAAGTTTCCAAAAATTTTTTAAAAACTCAAAAATTTCAGAATTGTAAATTTTCATGACCATATTTGGAATCAGCATGAAAAATGCATTAAAATGAGTACAAACAAGCCTTGTATTGGTTCAGTGGTTCTTAAGATAGCTCTTGATATTTTGACAAAATATCTCAAAACTTTTTATGTTGAAGTTTACGGCTAGCATGCAGAGGTACAGTCGAATATTTTAACTGCTAAACGTAGCGCAAGGAATGGTCCTTGATTATCCATAGTCATATTAGTTTATTTGGGCGTTAGTGCACCGAGAAATCTATTAGGAAGTCAGTTGGAACATCATTCCCTATTAAGGTTACACGAAGAAACGTATAAAAAAACGTATAAAAGACGTATAAAGTTGTTCTCTAAAACCGCGTTTTCTCAGCAATCAAATATCGCAGTGAGTCAAATGTTGGTGCATGGATGTATCTTTACATTATTTTTGTGTGTTTATAAAAAAATTTAGAATCCGTTTGAAAATCCTTCGTTTAAATCATTTTTACGCACCATCTTCACAAGATCAAAAACACGTTCCAAGCAGTTTTTTTCAAATGTTCGCTCCGTATAAAACCACGCCGAGTGATTGTTTTCTCTTTTTTTGTATTGTACTACAAATCGATTAAAGAAATAATGTTGCCATGGGGAAGAACCAAATACAGTACCGATTAAATTTAAAAAGCCCGTTTTTGGGGAACATTTTCGAGAATCTTAAAAAAAAAAAAACTGTTTTGTGAAATTATCGATATCTTGATAACGGGGCGTTAATTTAGACATCTGAATACCTACATTATTTCTCAACATTCTGCCAATTGCTATCCCATTTGATTTTCACTCCAAATTGAAGCTAGTATTACAAAAAACGAGGTTTTTCCTCCATCACTTCGTTCAAAATTTCAGCGCCGACATGCGTGTTTATTCTAAGAGCCATTGTGCGGACGCGATTGTAATCATTAAGTAATTGCATCAATAGTTACATATCCGCTTCGAGAACAAGAAATTTCGTAAGCTGATGTATGGTCGAGTGGATAGGGCGTTGGACTGGGAATCTGTTATGAACAATTTTTGTGGGTTCGAGTCCCCGTGTGGCTGAATTTTCTTTCCTTTTTTTCTCTTTTCTCATTTTTACTTTCTTTCTTTCCTCTTTTCTTTCTCTTTTCTTTTTTTCATTTTTTTAAATTTCTTTCTCTCTTTCTTCCTTTCTTTGTCGTTCTTTTTCTTTCTCTCTCTCTCTCTTTCTTTCTCTTTTTCACTATTTATTTATTCTTTCTTGCTCCTTTCTTTTTAGTTTTATTTGATTGATTCGCTGACTGCAGTGAATCGTGATTGATTGTTTTTCACTTTATATAATTCAGAAATTTGTAGGCCTGCTAAGTCTGTCTTTTTGAATATTCTTCCCAAATTCGATTTGCAAATAATTGCTTTTTGATACTGTTGTTGATGTTATATTTAAAATTTATAAAATCCTTATGAAAATTGCCGAAAACGGCTTGTGCCCCTCCCTCGGCATCCGACCCGGCATGCCGCCCCTCATGACACCCCCGCCCGCCCCGACTCACGAGCTCCGGGCACGAGCTAAGCCAAGTTTCATGTCTTGACCGTGGATCAATATTCTATTGTAAAGTAGGCCTGCGTCCCAGTACGCTTGTTCATTTTCTGCATGGCTGTTTCTGTTATGAACTTACGCCCCTCTGAAATCAAGCGCATGAAAAACTCTCGGCTAACCTTAAGAGGAGGGATTGTCTAAAAACACAACATAATATTCCACGGTATACAGCAAGATATGTTCAATTTATGACCTATCTAGGCAGCCTATTTAGTTACGCTTCCAAAGACCCATTAATACATTAAGTTCATCCATTTGTACAACTTTGTTTTCGATAAACATCGACATTCCTGTGTACCGCTTTGTGTGTGCATTGTAATGAATAAATCTCATTGAAAGCAGTAGATATATAGATTATATACTGCGCCAATAAAGTATCCTTACACTTGGAAAAATAATCTCAATTTTAAAACTGAACAATATTGGGGAATGTTAATAGATATTATATAATCCTGCACATTATGACACCACATTGAATCCAATGTGACCTCAAGAAGTAAAGTTACAAGCAATTGAATAGACGAAGGTCCAGTTTTAAAAGTGACAAACTGGCCTATTCAAGGTGCAAAAAAGATTCCAACAAGTGAAACAAAGAGACAACACAGTTTCTTCAATGAAGCATTATTTAAAGCAGTTTTTATTTAAGTTTTGCTTCTCTGTACTTTTCATAACTTTCATTTTATTTTTCAGTTCTTTTGTTTCAGTTTTCTTTTGTTCCTTTTGTTTTAAATTAAAGCCAAACGCATAAATTAGCCATTCACTACTCTCAAAACAGATGTCTAGTCTGTGGAGTTTTGAATAGGCCAGTTTGTCACCGGACCTTCGTCTAATCAAATGCTTGTAACTTTGCTTCTTGAAGTCACATTGGATTCATTGTGGTGTCATAATGTGCAGGATTAGACAGTGCATCTATTAAAATAACATTTACCCCGATATTGTTCAGTTTGGAAATTGTGATTATATTTCCAAGTGTAAGGATACTTTATTGGCGCAGTATACTTATAAGGCCTTTATACGCATCAACGCCATTGTTTCTGATTGATGATCATGATAAAAACAATGGCTCTCCTGAAAATTTAATTAGACATTTCATAAGACATTATACAGTAGAGACACAGAATACGTAATAGGCAGTGTTTTTGAAGAAGTTCAAAGCAGATAATACACATTTCAACCGAAATATCTCAATTTTGCCCAATGATTTTGATATGTAAGTTAAAGGGGCATTTCGTGATCCACAGCCTCATCCCCCCACTATTCCCAAAAAAAGTTAAGATTTTTACACCACTGGCTACATAATGTTTATGTACCAAATATTTCTTGCAGATTAATTCGTTTAGCAAAAATATCGCCAAATTTGAATTTCGTTCTGGTGCACCAGAACGAAATTACAACACATTGTCTATGGAGCAGTGTAATACACATAATCATGCATAACTCGCGAACGCAAAATCGGAATCAACTGAAATTTTGGGAATAGGTTTTTTTGTGGATATCTAATGAAAAATGACATAAATAGAGGATGCTAGGATCACGAAATACTCCTTTAAGTTAATGTTGAGGAAAGGTACATTTACATTAGAAAAATATCCGAGCATTACAATTTATGAAAAACCAAATGCGTGTATTAATATATAGGCGGAAATTGCAAATTGGGTAGCGTTTACCAAAGGGTGGCGACAATTTATTTTCTTAATACACATCACAGATTTAAAAAAAAATTAAATTAATCAATATTTATGTTAGTCATGCATGCAATACAGCTATTGAAAAAACTTCAAATTGATAAAAATTGGTGCAAAAATATACACGGTCGTTGCTAATGAAATAAGAGGAGTTCAATGTTACTATGTTTGCGCCCGTGTTGACGTTTGTAGGGGTAGTTATTTCAACATAACTTGGGGTTAAATAACAGGTAATTGTTGTACCGAACACCTGTGCTCTCTTGTCGAAATTACTGAATATTTGTGATTTGTCTGAAATCATTAATCTAATCTAAATATTAAGTAAAACATTACCGTGACGAATATAATACCGTATTTCTTTAAGAACAAAAATCAATATCACCAAAACCCATATCCTTGATTGTCTACTCTAATTGTGGTAAACTCTGTCCACGCGGGTGTCGACTGCAGACGACAAGTTTCAAACATTTTTTTAAAAATTCAAAAATTTCATAATTGTAAATTTTCACGACTATATTTGGAATCAGCATGAAAAATGCATTAAAATGAGTACAAACAAGGCTAGTATTGGTACAGTGGTTCTTAAGATAGCTCTTGATATTTTGAGAAAACATCTCAAAACTTGGACTTTTTATGTTGAAGTCTATGGTTAGCACGAATTTTTTAGCCGCTAAAATGAGCGCAAGGAAAGGTCCTTGATTGGGAAAATCTGTTAAGTAAGGGAGTTGGAACAAACCTCCACTGGGCCAAACTTGACAACAGTGTTGACCACTGAGTTTTGTTCCCCAGTCAAAATAAAATGTAATAAAATTAATAAAATAATAAGACGAGGGAATGTCCAAACTTGAAACGAAGCACAACATACAGTTTGTCCACTCTGAAGTACAAAGTGACAACGCAAGCGTATACAGCGCGTTAACAGTGCGCAGTTATGCGTCTCTGCTGCATGTATGCGTGCCTTCAAAGTCGGCACAATGTGTGCGTCCGCGTCGCTACTTTGTACTTCAGAGTAGACTGACTGTAATTTAATGGTAGGCCCCCTACATTGCAAAATATGTTCAATTTATGAAGTATTTAGCTGCCCATTTAGTAGACTGGCCCCCAGTCTCGGTTCGGTTCCATCTCTGGATAATGTAACAATAAATAATTACGTAATGCCCTATGAAAAAAAATGCCACCCCCCCCCTTATTTTCTTCAATGCCAAAACCCATTCCTCTTCATCCACAAATCGACGCCACTAATTACACCCACCACAGTCAACCATGCAGCAATATAGAAATATACTCGTATTATAAGTGAACGCGAAAGTCCATTGAGCGCTGATTCCGAGACTGGTCCAATCTGTTAGAGATCTCACTTCCAAATATTCGTTCAACGAAGCACGGTGATTCCGATGTCAATTACGAAAGCCCCGCCCCAGTTTCAATTCAAATATGGTAGCACAAAGCTATGCCGCGGGATGTGACGCAAGATCGGATGGGACACTTGTCAACAACTGAGAGGTATTGAGCTCAAGTGGCACGCGTCTGATAGACCCATGGTACTCGCAATAATAAAAGGCAACCACTCGACTCGGACTTAGGCCTATTGTCCATATTGCGTATATTATCGCGTGCGGTTTGCAAATGTTTGCACATTATTTAGCTAGGGAAGCCTTTTCAAATATCCCCGCGCTGCCAAGCTGCGTTGATTGGTCGGATACAATATCGTTGTTTAGTCGCTTACACAAACGTTAATGTAGTGAAAACATGGACGTGGTATATAGAAAGATTGCGTGACTCCAAATCCGTAAAAGTGAACTCCCAGCATTTTGTGGGAACTGGAAGTCAAATTGCTTACAGACTGGGAGGGTCCATGTATTGGGTTGATTTTTAATGCTATGTAATCTACATTACCAGTCGTTCTCCATGGACCCGAGGGAGGGTCTACCCATTTAGTAGACTGGCCCCCAGTCTCGGTTCGGTTCCATCTCTGGATAATGTAACAATAAATAATTACGTAATGCCCTATGAAAAAAAATGCCACCCCCCCTTATTTTCTTCAATGCCAAAACCCATTCCTCTTCATCCACAAATCGACGCCACTAATTACACCCACCACAGTCAACCATGCAGCAATATAGAAATATACTCGTATTATAAGTGAACGCGAAAGTCCATTGAGCGCTGATTCCGAGACTGGTCCAATCTGTTAGAGATCTCACTTCCAAATATTCGTTCAACGAAGCACGGTGATTCCGATGTCAATTACGAAAGCCCCGCCCCAGTTTCAATTCAAATATGGTAGCACAAAGCTATGCCGCGGGATGTGACGCAAGATCGGATGGGACACTTGTCAACAACTGAGAGGTATTGAGCTCAAGTGGCACGCGTCTGATAGACCCATGGTACTCGCAATAATAAAAGGCAACCACTCGACTCGGACTTAGGCCTATTGTCCATATTGCGTATATTATCGCGTGCGGTTTGCAAATGTTTGCACATTATTTAGCTAGGGAAGCCTTTTCAAATATCCCCGCGCTGCCAAGCTGCGTTGATTGGTCGGATACAATATCGTTGTTTAGTCGCTTACACAAACGTTAATGTAGTGAAAACATGGACGTGGTATATAGAAAGATTGCGTGACTCCAAATCCGTAAAAGTGAACTCCCAGCATTTTGTGGGAACTGGAAGTCAAATTGCTTACAGACTGGGAGGGTCCATGTATTGGGTTGATTTTTAATGCTATGTAATCTACATTACCAGTCGTTCTCCATGGACCCGAGGGAGGGTCTACCCATTTAGTTACGTGCCCAAAGACCCATTAATACATTTTAAAGTTCATCCATTTGTATATACAACTTTATTTTCGATAAACATCGACGTTCCTGTGTACCGCTTTGTGTATGTTAATGAACATGTCTCGTTTGAAATCCAGTAGATAGATTATACTTATAAAGCCTTTATACGCATCAACGCCATTGTTTCTGATTGATGACCATGCTGCACGCAAGTAATGCGAAAATTTGTAAAAAAAAACCACGTTATTCAGTCGAGCGCTAGATATGGCACATGAAAATGTGCAGACTATGCAGATTGATTTCATGTTGCTAGCGGACTCGTGGGAGCTCAGTGTGTGTGAGTGAGCCTTACTCCTTGGTCACCCCTTTCAGGTAACCCAATTTGAAATTCACACTCCTTCTGTGGAAGATTATGTCTTCCATAAGGGGGTGTATGAATTTTAATTGGAATAACTCAATCAAGTTTCAGCCTATAAAATCACCTGTCCGTTTATCCAAATCGCGGATTCGCGGTGTTAAGAAATGTTATATAAGTACAGAGGTTTTGTCCGTAGTTAACACTGGTTAACGTTTTGTAGTTCTTGTTTTATTTGTCAAAATGGAGGGAAGTACGTTTGACCATAACTCAAGAAACATATGCCTATTGTAGCTTATTGTAAATAAGGGTGGGTGTAATAAAGTCCTAACCCTCACCCTTTTTTTCGGTGCACTTGTTACTGGTTTCGAATCAATTGCAGTTAAAACATTTAGATTGGACAACTACTTAAAACATTTAGATTGGACAACTACTTTTAATTAGTTGTCAATCTAAATGTTTTAACTGCAATTGATTCGAAACCAGTAACAAGTGCACCGAAAAAAAGGGTGAGGGTTAGGACTTTATTACACCCACCCTTATTTACAATGGATTAAAATCCATTTTTATAAAAAGTAATCATTATATTGAACTTATTAAAATAATGTGTAATTTTTGCACCAATATGAACTTATTGGCATGATTACAGCTGTATTATGTTTCCTATTTTTCTTCAAAAAAGAAATGTGGGTTAGCACTATATTGTCACCGACTTTAAACCTGGGGTTTATGAGCAAAAATTTTGATCTGGAATCATTGAGAACGTGTTTCTTACATCAACAACGACTAGATTCGATATTTTTTCCAAAGAAATATCCATCTCATAAGTAGTTCTATAAACTAGTGTGGAATTCTTGGGGACAAAAAGTCCTAGCCGGTAAGTGATCGGTTTGTGTGTAAAAATTGTACGAATGATTTCTACAAAACAGTTAGTCTGTTGAAGAACTCTTATACTCTATGCTTGTATACTTTACTTATGGAAATTCTCATGTACTTGATCAAAAACAACTTATCGCGAAACCAGTAACATGTGTTTTAGGTGGGTTCGGACTTTATTACACCCACCCCTTCGTATTATTAAATGCAATGGAATTCTTCGTATTTGTACCTGTGATATGCATCATACTACTATCTTACTTCCAACATGACTTTGTTTAGAATTGTATGTGTATATTCGTTCAAATGAGCCACAGGCAAACCCAAGTAATATAGGCCAAAACTCTCCATCAAAAGATACCATTTCTGTAGGTTACTTCGACACAATGGTATTGTATGGCCTGACAAGACTACACGGTGATTTCAAACTACGGTAGTAGCCACAAAAAGGCTTCCATTAAAAGACCTTTAATGCATTAAGTTCATGTATTAACAACACTATTTTAGATAAACATCGGCATTTGTGTGCACCGTATTGTGTGTGCATTTTAATGAACAAGTCTGTTGAAATGCAGTAAATAGATTCCGCTTTGGGGTAATTCTGCTTGTATACACATCACCGCCATTGTTTCTGATGGATGGATGACCAGTATCCTTAAAAGAACAAAAATTGGTTTAGGGCGTCCCACAATGCACTGCACAATGAAAGGGAACAAACCCTGACATTATTATGAGAAAATGAACAAGTATGTCCGGAGTTTTTACTCTGGTTAATCTGCCTATGCATGTTGTGTTTCTACTAGTTTGTAATATTCAAAATTCAAAATTTAATTTAATTTAAATATTTGAATGTTTTTATGTTCCAGTGTAAATGCATACTAAGTAAGCCTCTTCCCTTGTTTGTATGATTATATGAAGCTGGCTGGTAAGCATCATTAATTGATACACTGGTGTGCTATGTGTTGTTTGTACTGTTTACCCTGACTGCTCTTAATTATTAGTACCAGACATGAGTCCTGTTTATCACGGACAGTCTGCGTAGCTCATTGGTTAGAGCGCTCGCCCCGCAATCAAGAGGTTGAGGGTTCATGTCCCCGCACAGGCAGGTATGTCCGAAGTTTTTACTCTGCTTTATCTGCCTATGTATGTTGTATTTGCACTTGTAATTTCATGTTTAATTATGCTAAAGTTGTTTTCTTTAAACTTCCGTGGTCCGGGTACGCGCTGGTGAATTGCGATCGCGTAGAAGTGACAAGGTCGCCTACTACGCGCCGCGCCGAAGACCAATGGGTCAGCCGGCTTGTTGTCAAGTGCATTGATCAGCCAATCAGTGTGAATGTTTATTGCTTTTGTGTTTACGCTCGTGTACGCGATACGCACAGGCACGACCACGGAAGTTTAAAGAAAACAACTTTAGTGTGCGATGCGTGATTCTTCTTTCCCATGTATATTGATATATTAAGAAAAACGATTAAGCATCAATTATTTAATCTCGTGCGCTAGTTTGTAATGTTTGAATGTTTCTATGTTCCAGTGTATGATGCGAAGGCCACTTCCCTTGTTTGAACAAATATGCTTAGTTTGTTTTGTTCATGGACATCAAATTAAAGTGGTTTGATTTATAAAGGGTTTCAAATTAACGGGTTATTTTGGTAGATACCAGCTACCTGAAACCATTTTACAAGACACTCACTTCCGGAAAAAAATCTCACTTATGCCCTTTTGTCGTAGGGCATAATTTATATCTAAAAGGTATAGCTGTTGATATACGTAATTTGGCTAAAAAATTAGCCAAATTGAAAAAAGATGACACACCAATGTTAAAAGTATTACCTCGGTTAATTGTCAATATATTCCTTCCTTTTAAAAGGCAGTTTCTGTTATCAGAAGGATTACTAGACTAAAAAAACCAAGACCGGTAGTAATCTTTCTAAGCACATGCCATCAGAATTCTCTTTGCTATAATACTTATATACCTTTAAACAAGAGAGGTGGAAATGAGAGTATAAAGTGACCAGTAGATACCAGTAGTAGTCCTATTCATTCGTGGTACGTATAGGTATGGGCCAGGAGAAAGTTAGCCCATATTTGCAAGACTACCCATGCCTTCAAGATCAAATAAACCCTTACTCTTTCTCTTACTGCTGTCCGATATTTCCCTGGGAAATGAGGTTTTCCAATTGGGAACTTTAAGAATTATTTGGGTATATAATAATATGAGGGAGTCGAAATAAAGAGAAAATGCGATCGAACAATGAAAGCAGAATTACAAAGCAATGAAGATACAGAATCCGGATGAAAAAAAACAGAAAAAATAACCAGACGAAGAGCAGCATAGTATCTTTTAATTTACCATTACGTAAAAGATATTAATGTTCTGCTAAATTCTAATATCTAAAGATAATGTAAACAAAAAATAACACTTAGATTAGGCAACTGTAAAGAATATATATATATAAATAACTTACATGCATGTTTCATATCGATAGTTCCACCATAATCTAAATAGCCAAATATGCGTGATAAAATTATATTTGCTGCATGGTTCGCTCCATTTTTACAAGTATTTTCTTGCTCTCACAATTTTATGTTAAATTATGAAGAGTGACATAAAATTATAAGTGTGGCCGTAAAATTAATTTTGTTATATTCCTTTTGTGGTTATTTACAACGACCTAGGATGTAGGGTGGTGAGCGACGAAGAAGGATAAATTCAATTTAGAAAATGACACGTTCAACCGAGCGCATTGTATGCCCAACAATACGCACGTATTATTATATATGTTGACAATTTTTTATCGGGAATACAATAAACAATATTGGTAAAGTAAAATTTAAGGATGTCTTTTTATATATCTTCAAAGTCAGGTCTAGCAGATTTGGATGTGTATTGAAACGCCATGGTCCGTGGTTTAAAAAATAATATTCAAAACGGTTAGCAATAACTTAATTCCCTATGCGTCTTTATATCATTATTAACGTTTATTTTGGCAGAATTTTATAAATAATTGATGAGTTATATAATCTATAATGCGTAATAAATGAATATTCCAAAGGCAAAATGTCCTCATATATTAATAACCTGGACGGTAGTACCGCCAACTATAAAGAATATGCACACAATTCCACAAATCGTGCATACACACCCCACCACCACACCCCCGTCCATAATGCGTGCAAACACCCCATCCCTACATACCTTCGCTTACACACGCGTAAGACCACCATACATACCCACATGCACCCCATATAATATAATAATAATATAGGTTACCATTTCGGTCAAAGGTAACTATGTTATTCTTGGGCAAAAATAAGTATTGCAACTAGCAGGAAGGTTTTCTAGTTTTTAAGCAGTGAAATGAAAAAACAAACAAACAAAACAACAACAACAAAAACAACAACAACAACAAAAAACCACTTACTAAAAACCCACAAAATCACTAAAAACGATCGTACCTCATGTCTTTATAAAGTGGCAACCGAAGTAATGTTTTACCATTTTCAGTAAAACCATTAACTACAACGAAACCGGTTACCGGTTCTTGAAGACACGCTAACACACCCCACACCCCCAACATGATACACCCCCACACACCCCACACACATTCCACCCCCATACCACCTCACACGCTCACATACATTCCTATGTTTTTGGACGCTATTTATATCATCAACGACATACCAGCAAACCTAATTGTACAACACCAACCCGGTGTTTTATTCCCATTTTTAGCCATTAAGTTAAATCAATTAAGACACGTTCTTTGTTAAGACAGAGTCATATAATTGAATAGAGAAAAGTGCCTCACTCTCACTGTACAGATGCTGCTGCATCATGTACACAATATCTGTACATTATTTAGTAAGTATTTGTATCGAAATAATATAAAAATGGTATAAAATAACGATTTACCTATAAATAACCTGGTACCGTAACGCTATACTAGCAGTGGCGGCACCAGGATTTGTTTTCGGGGGGGGGGGGTGGTGGGGGAGGCATGGGGTAAAAGTGATTTTTAGGGGGGCAAAATCGAAAATATTTAGGGTTTTGCCTCAAAAGGGGGTGGGGTGTGTGTGTGGCGGGGGAAATGGGGGGGGGGTAGAAAGATATTGGGGGGGGGAATTCCCTCCTTGCCCCACCTCCGTAGCGCCACCACTGTATACTAAATTCTACGTAGTCTATATAACGGACATAAAAAGCGAAATATAATCAAACAGTCTTGAAATTTTGATACAAACTTGCTTTGCGCCTAAGATTAAAGGAGGTATATAGCAATTCTTATATTAATTTAAAACAATGATAAAGACACGGAAAAGTATGGTGACATTTATTTAAACTAACAAAATAACGAACAAAAATGTAACCAAAGTAAAATAAAAGACAATGAAGATATTTTAGACCACAACATCTTGATTGTGTAAGCGAAATTCAAGGTCAAATGAAAAACATAATCATTTTACTTACAAAAAAACGAACATGAACGGCAGTTACATTGTTCAGATGTATACATTATTCAGACCTCTCTATGTTTTACCTCCCTTTCAATTATTTTTTAAAACATTCTACATTCTATCATACCTAAAGATGCGTTGTAATCATTCCTCTATAACAGGCATCAATATTTCATTATGATTTAATATAGAAAATGGCGCCTGAATAAAAGCGCGGTAAAATATGGCGGGAAAGCCAGGTATCAATCAGAGTTTATTCCTCTTGATGTTCTCTAGATGATCAATGATACAAAGTTAAAGCTCTCCATGCGGGTGTCGACTACAGGCGACAAGTTTCAAATATTTTTTAAAAAATCAAAAATTTCAGAATTGTAAATTGTCATGACCATATTTGGAATCAGCATGAAAAATGCATTAAAATGAGTACAAACAAGCCTGGTATTGGTGAAATGGTTCTGAAGGTAGCTCGTGATATTTTGAGAAAAGATCTCCAAACTTGGGACTTTTTATGTTAAAGCCTATGGCTAGCATGCAGAACATTAACTTATTGTCATGTTTGTATTGATGTGAGGATCAACTTCCTGAAAGAGTAAAGTTATGATCTGTTAAGGGAGATTTGTTTGTCAATTTACAATAAGAATATATATGTTTTGGAATGCACATTTTTAAAAAACAAAGAGGTACTTCACCGTACTTGACATTAAAATGTTAGGAAGTAATTTGCCTACCAATATCTGTAAAGCTGACATAATATTGTAAAATACAGTAACTGTTGGGACAATCGTGGTATAATTCTGTTAAACTGGAGCAAAATTCTTTAGTTTTTGGAAAATAACCTATGTTACCACCAAATTTAACAGTGTTGTGTAAGCATGAGAATAAAGATACGTTAAAATACAGGTATACAGGTTGACAATGTCATACATTTCAACGAAAAAAATAAGTTTTAAATCGTAGTACTGACAAGTTGACACTGGGATTGAGAATGTTCAGAGGTTAAGAACATTTAACTTAAGAAATATTGCAGTATATGGCTGTCTTTTTTTAGAAATATTAAATGTTGTCATTTTCGAGTCGTATTAAAGAATTGTATTCCGAGCTCTACGGTTAGGTGTCACTGAATCGTTGCCTTTTTACAACTTGAAATAAACCAAGATGACGACAAAAATGTCGTAAGAGACCCTTTACTAAAAACAATCTCTGAGCAAAAACATTATTTTCTTGATTTTGCATGAGAAACGTGACGAATGAAATAGAAAATAGCCATAGCCTTTCAAAAGTTTCTTAGACAAGTTTAGCTTAGGTGTGATTTACAAATTCACTTTTCAGATTACACCGTAACAGATACTCGGTCAAATCGCTACATTCGACATCTGAGTTAGAACTAAAAATGGCAGCAGCTGAAACAAGCATGCCAAAATGGTTTTAAAATCTTTAAGCAACAGGCGAAAAGTTAAATACCAAATATATTAGAAAGATTATAAATTAGACGAGACAAACTTGTATCCACATTTTTGACCATCCTAACTATGAGTAGTGTATTGTTTCACTTACCATACTTCCATTTTCTTAAAATTTTTGTTTAAAATACCTATAATAGTGTAAACATTTTTTTGGTTTCATCAATCTTTAACTGTCTCAATTTTTAATCTTTTGTTTATATTTTAATTTTATATGTATCATAAGTCTCATTAGCAATAGCCCGGAGAAACATTTTCTTTAAAGTTTTCTTTAAAATACCCGTTATAATAGTGTAAACATTTTTTTGGTTCATCAGTCTTGAACGGTCTCAATTTTTAATCTATTGTTTATAATATTATTTTATATGCATCATAAGTCTCATTAACAATATGCCCTAAGAAACAGAGATCAGAATGATCAAAATAATTCAGATACCGAAACTTACCCGTTCTAAAGCTGTTTAACTTCTAAATAATCCAACGAAAATTCCTTTCATTCCTGTAACCAGTACTTGGGAAACAATTAGTACATGACAACTCCTGTTCATCTGTAGATCTTTTGCAATAATTAAGACTCCACTGTTCTTCTCGAATCAACACCATACAAAAAATACCAAAAAAACTACGCCAACTCTCTCGATAATCTCTTTCCCCGTAAAGCACTACTTCCAATGCAAAGCCGACATTCCTTTACTGCGCTAACCAACAATATAATACCACTCAACGAGTCTATGTCTACACGAAGACAGATGTACTGCTCTATGAGATGTGATAAGTAAAAAAAAATCGTTCTCTGACTCCGTCAGTCGCGGTATCTACCTTCACTTTCCACTAATGTTACAGGCATGACTTGATGGCAACTGCCGGAAGCAAAGCGGAGGATGGTGAAATTGTTCCTTCACTGTCCTAGACTTAAAAGTTGTGGGTTTATGAGTCAATCGAGATGAAGAAAAAAAGCGCGCGCTGTCGTGATCAAATGGCCTGGCAGACGGTAATAAAGCGCGCCAAATTGCAAGATGCCCTCTATATTGGATGGAATTGTTTGACATCACAACTGTTGAATGTTTGTAGTATATAGCTCGTCTGTGAGATCGGTTGCGATACATGTATTGGATGGTTTCATTTAGACGGCAATGGTGTGATTAAAATGCCTTTATCGAGTTGAATTTCTGCGTTGTGCTGGATTGCTAGAGCATATTGTCCAAACGCACCACCCAAAGTGTGATGGTTTGTTAGGGCGTCCGCTTTTTAAAATTCCGTCAAAGTCTTCGCTTATGTCCCTAGCCATGATTGATTCATTTATTAATTATTTAATCAGTGAACCAATAAGCAGTTTCGCTCTAATTAAAATGGTTGCTGCAATATAAAATTTTAAACGACATAATGAAAAATGTGTTTATAAAAATGGATTTATCATTGTCTTTTGAAATCAATAGCGGCGAAATAATGTTGTAAAAATCAATCTTAGGTACAGTGCTATTAGGCCGTATAAAATTAATGTTTTGATTGATGAGAGGGAGGTGTTTTTCAATGTAAAATTAACATTGTTAGTAGCAATGTTAGTAGCATTTCTTTATTCAATGTAAAATTAGCATTGTTGGTCTTTTCCAACAGTGCTCGAGGAAAGGAGGTGGCCTTTTTTTCTTTTCTTTTTTCCAAATATGAGATTCTAGGAGATAAAACCCCCTAGAGTACCACAAAAGACCTAATAAACTTATTTATATAATATGTATGAAGCTTTCCTAAAGCATTTCAAAGTCTGTTTTGAATAATAAGAATAAAATCTGACAAATCCCAGAAATTGAGGAGGGATGGGACGAGAACCTAAACATTAATATTTTTCGGCCTTATGTTGACATGTTTGGAACACGTTTCGGGTTTAAACATTTTAAACAAGTGAGGATGGAATAATAAGCAAAAATTAATTTGTCCACAATTCATGCAAGAAAACAATGTAAAACTAATTTGTGTTAAATTATATATATTACCAGGGGGTAGTCTGGTTTATTAAACAACACATCTCAATGAATTAAGTTTCACTTTGCGGAAAAAGCCTAAAATAATCCTGATGAAGGAAGTGATTGAATGGTGAAAACAGTTTTGGAAATTATCATCTGTGCAAGGATATTATGCGCAAATGATATAATTACCGCAGATCCTGGTGATACTACGTAAGTTGACAGTGGTGTTCACTTAACAAGTTTGAATCAAAAATTACAAAGGTGGAACTGGATATTATCCGTCGGGAACATTGAGTGCAACATAACTTTTTTTATTATTTATAACATTCGGTCGAAGCCAGCCAAAGCCAAATAATGCTCAGAGGCTACTCAATTCAATGGAAGCCAACCGGACTTTACGGGACAGGGATATGGGAAGAGGTCCGATTTTAGATACAGGGGGAAAACGTGAGCACTCGGAGAAAAACTTTATGTTTATATGCAAGAATATTGTCACATCATACTATATTTTTTATAAACGATTGAAATTTGGTTAACTTTTTGGTTAATTATTGTGTATATGCATTCCTGTTTATTTACAAGAAATTATTGTCTCGTCATTTTCTACTTTTCATAAAAGATTTGGATTTTGTTAACTTATACATATATCTTTGATAAACGTCTGTTTATTATCTTGGTATAAACCGCGATTTAATAAACGTTTTTCGATACATGTACAGAAAACATGCTTTTTAATATTGGCAATATTCTGTCACGTCTGCAACGTACCGTGGTATGTGGCCAGGTAAATATTTAAATTAGGAAATTTTCGGGTCACCGATCTCAATATCATTATCATTGGTGTTCAATTTGTCAGTGTATTGTTATACCTGTATATAGTTCCGCAACAATTGCCAGCACAATACTAGTAGTAGTAGTACCAAAACAAATTGTAAATGTGTAAGTGCGTATACGCTAACAGAAAAAGCTATGTAAGTCTGGGTTTTAACTATAGAATTAGTTCCCGATAGTCCAAGAACCATACGAGAGCACTGAATGCTTACAACGATGAAGTTAATTCGGAGTGAAGAACTACTCATATTGGCTCTTCTTTCGACAGCAACTGTCAATGTTTACGGCAGCGGCAATGAAAGTACAACTGTTAATACTTACGACATGTACGAAGACGGAAACAAAATGACTACAATCGAACCACAAAATGGCGAGTATCGGTTCGATAAAAAGCGTCAGTTATCACGGGGCGATGAATACGAAGTTAAATTATATCATAACGGTACTTGGCGTAGTGTTTGTTATGACTATGTACTGGAAAGCTTGCTAGATAGTAATATTATTTGCTACAAGTCGGGCTACAAGTACGATGAATCAGTATATCTGGAGTCATCGGTATCCGATACTGAATGTACAACCAGCGAGATGGTCTCATTGTTTAATATAACTTGCATTGGATACTCTGGTGACATCAGTAACTGTATGATGGATTATTTCGAAAAACAGTTCTGTTCAAGATGCTTGGGAATTACCTGCAATGAACATGATGAATCCGAAGTTATTTCGTGTGGTGGTTTTTGTGCATCAATATTTGGCTACTTAACTCTTATCGTTCTGTTGCTTGCTATCCTTAGTTGTATCGGATGCGCAAGATGCCGCAAAGACAGTTTACCTGCCAGCAAACCACCAACTCCAAATAATGACCTACCGCCTTCATACGAATCAATGTTTTCCAATCAAGAGTCTCGTGAATCTGAAGAATCGGAACCACCACCTCCTTCGTATGACGCAGTGGTCTCTGCGGTGAGCCAATCATCACGATCTGAGATCAGTAATGACGATACCAGTGATACCAATGCACACAGTGACATTATTCCTCCTGATTACGGGACATGGTTATGACTGGGAGAAAACTAAAAGAGTCAGTTTAATATCACGGGACGACGAATATGAAGTTAAATTGTACCATAATGGTAACTGGCGTAGTGTTTGTTATGAATCTGAACTTGAAATTTTGCTAGATAGTAATATTATTTGCTACAAGTCGGGCTACAAGTACGATGAATCAGTATATCTGGAGTCATCGGTATCCGATACTGAATGTACAACCAGCGAGATGGTCTCATTGTTTAATATATCTTGCATTGGATACTCTGGTGACATCAGTAACTGTATGATGGATAATTTCGAAAACAGTTCTGTTCAAGATGCTTGGGAATTACTTGCAATGAACATGATGAATCCGAAGTTATTTCATGTGGTGGTTTTTGTGCATCAATATTTGGCTACTTAACTCTTATCGTTCTGTTGCTTGCTATCCTTAGTTGTATCGGATGCGCAAGATGCCGCAAAGACAGTTTACCTGCCAGCAAACCACCAACTCCAAATAATGACCTACCGCCTTCATACGAATCAATATTTTCCAATCAAGAGTCTCGTGAATCTGAAGAATCGGAACCACCACCTCCTTCGTATGACGCAGTGGTCTCTGCGGTGAGCCAATCATCAAGATCTGAGATCAGTAATGACAATACCAGTGATACCAATGCACACAGTGACATTATTCCTCCTGATTACGGGACATGGTTATGACTGGGAGAAAACTAAAAAGAGTCAGTTTAATATCACGGGACGACGAATATGAAGTTAAATTGTGCCATAATGGTACTTGGCGTAGTGTTTGTTATGAATCTGAACTTGAAATTTTGCTAGATAGTAATATTATTTGCTACAAGTCGGGCTACAAGTACGATGAATCAGTATATCTGGAGTCATCGGTATCCGATACTGAGTGTACAACCAGCGAGATGGTCTCATTGTTTAATATATCTTGCATTGGATACTCTGGTGACATCAGTAACTGTATGATGGATAATTTCGAAAAACAGTTCTGTTCAAGATGCTTGGGAATTACCTGCAATGAACATGATGAATCCGAAGTTATTTCATGTGGTGGTTTTTGTGCATCAATATTTGGCTACTTAACTCTTATCGTTCTGTTGATTGCTATCCTTAGTTGTATTGGATGCGCAATATGCCGCAAAGACAGTTTACCTGCCAGCAAACCACCAACCCCAAGTAATGACCTACCGCCTTCATACGAATCGATGTTTTCCAATCAAGAGTCTCGTGAATCTGAAGAATCGGAACCACCACCTCCTTCGTATGACGCAGTGGTCTCTGCGGTGAGCCAATCATCAAGATCTGAGATCAGTAATGACGATACCAGGGATACCAATGCACACAGTGACATTATCCCTCCTGACCACGGGACATGGTTATGACTGCGGGAAAACTAATAGAATAAATTATATACGCAATCTTGGGACAAATTTTGATATGTCGGATATGTCACTCAATGATCATGCTCTTATCTATCTGCAAAATCAGCCCTTTATCTTCGCAACATTGGTCTCATTAGAACACGTGTTTCTAAAGATGTTACAGAACAACTTATTCATGCTTTATAACTTAATGTCTTCATAATGGTTTACCAGATACACAAATCATTCGCCTGTCTCGTTAACAAAACATTGGTACTGGAATTGGCACACGAACAAAACCCAGAGAACACAAACACCTATTTTGAGAGTTTACATAATAATTGGTTACCAATTAAACACATGATTGTTTTCAAATTTTGAATGTTAGTTTTTCGCAATTCTATTGATTTTTGTCCAATATATCTGTCTGACGTGACCATATCAACCAAGTCGCGAGTTGATGAGATTAAATAATAAACTTCTTTACACGGAAATACGGACTAATAGATATTGGGGAAAACGGTCTCTTGCACCTGCTGCACCTGACTGCATATCTATTGTTTTAAGAATGCTCTTAAGACATGAGAACTGATGTTTTATATGTTTATATGACATTACTTGTATTATTGCTTTAAGGGGGT
This sequence comes from Amphiura filiformis, assembly GCF_039555335.1. Taxonomy (NCBI): domain Eukaryota; kingdom Metazoa; phylum Echinodermata; class Ophiuroidea; order Amphilepidida; family Amphiuridae; genus Amphiura; species Amphiura filiformis. Next base: position 33,473,104 of record NC_092645.1, on the reverse strand, counting down.
ACTACACCCCTGTGGTAAATGTGTGACTGTTTTTGCATTTTTCTCAAAAACGAATAACACACTGGTAACAAAAGTTATGTATATTATTGGGGCAAGGAATCCAATTGCTACACTGAAATTTCAGTTACTCAAGACAAGCGGTTCAGTATATATGATAGGAAATGAGGTACATCCTAGCGGTACCTCATTTCTTATCATAAATAACGAACCGCTTGTCTTGGGTCACTGAAATTCCAGTGTAGTAAATGGATTCCTTGCCCCTATGATATGCATAACCTTTGTTTACCAGTGTGTTATTAGTTTTTGAGAAAAATGCAAAAATAGTCAAAAGTTTATCGAAGGGTGTAGTACACCCGTAAAAACACGTTTAGTGTTACTGCTTTTTATTTGGTTATACATGTAAATGTATTAGTTTATTTGTACATAATGTATAAATAATGTTTATTTATTTATTTATTTAATTTTTGGTTGAAATTTTCTAGTTAATAAATATTCTCAGATGTAAATAATATTTGTTTTTTGGGGTCTCTATTATTTCAAAATGACAAAATTGGTTAATATTAGGCCAAAAAGGGATATATTTATTTAATTCGATACGGATTATTCTTTTCTAAGAGTTTTAGAAGATCATTTGTAAATCAAAATACTATCAAACATTGTAAAAAAACTCTTTAAAAATACATTAAATTAAATTAAAATAGACAATAAGATAAAAACAATAAACATCAGATTTATGAGCAAGCAAACAAAAACTTCGCCATATACTGCGTTTTTAACACTTCCCCTTTTACATGTTTAGTGGATTTTAACGTTATTATTATTATTATGATTTGTTGTTGTTGTTACTACTACTACCGCTACTGCTACTGCTATTACTACTAGGGTACCTGCAGGTAATATGGGACCATTAAGGACGTTTAGCTTATTTGCATAAAAACTAAAGAAGATATGCCCACAAGAGATTGTTATGATGAACAACCTGTCCTTTAAGATTAATAAAACAGGCAATGTTACCTTGTTTTTATGTTTGTTTGGACGCTATGACGTCAAAATGACGTCATCGTCAAGTGTCCCATATTACCTGCATGTGCAGGTAATATGGGACACTGTGTTATCTCTATGGTGAAAATCAAAAAGTTCAGAAAATCACTCTTTTGTTCTAAAAACATTTTTGTTACATGATTTTGAATGTTAAATGCAAATTTCTACAAGAAAATTCAATTTTCTAAATAGTTTTGCTTTTCGCATTGACAATGCACACAGTTTCCTATGTGTCCCATATTACCTGCACCCATTCAGTTGAAAATCAGAGAAAATAATCATTTATAAAAGGAAAGTGCCACTTGTCAGTGGAATTTTACCTGCTGATAAGCTTAACCCATCACCTAAAGATCATAAAAAATGACAAATGCCCCATCAGTACCAGAGTTTTTGGATACACAATCATAAAATGTGACGTCATTGATTTTATATCAGGCCAAAAAAACGACATAATTTTTTGGGCAATTTCACTCTTTTTGGCATTGATTTCCAAGAGTTTGATCCACAGACTCCAAAACTGCATTTCTAGAAGCACAATTGATGTCTCTAAACACTTAACAAATCAACTTAAAGTGTTTACCTTCTCTAAGCTACTTTTTGTTAAAATGAAAACAGGTGTCCCATATTACCTGCTGTCCCATATTACCTACCCTACTACTACTACTACTACTACTACCTACTACTACTACTACTACTACTACTACTACTACTACTACTACTACTACTACTACTACTACTACTACTACTACTACTACTACTACTACTACTACTACTACTACTACTACTGCCGCTCTACTTACAAACAACAGAGGGCGCTAATTGAATAGATAAAAGACTAATATTTACTGCGCATCACTTCTATACACAGGTTCTTTACAATGTACGAGTACATGCATTTTAGTCAATGAGACCCAAAATGTAATATTAATAATGCATTTTCATTTGTAAATTGTGCATTTTTGGCAGAGGATATGTTCCAGTAATAGTAGTAGTAATAGTAGTAGTAATATTGCTGTGAGTAGCGACAATAATGTAACACAGATCAATAAAAAAATAGGAACAAATAAGAACATACCCGGAAATTATAGAAACCAAGATATGCTAAAAACATTTTAGAAAGCACTTTTTTCTGTAATCGCACTGACATCACTTATTCTATTTTTGTAGGCATAAGTTTTATTCTTGTCTTTCCATATTTTTCATTACAAGGTTTCAAAGCATCGAACAAAAATAAAAAGATTAGAAGTGTCAAGGTGTAATTATTTAATATCAGAGAAAAAGAGCAGACAAAAAAAAAAGACAATAAATACAAACTCAAAATATATACAAACCACAAACAAAAAAGAAACTAAGACAAGTTGTACACACTTAAAAATACAGGGTCAAATATGCACCGACTAAAAATATATTGACCCCGTGTCATTGCAAACAACCACTTTTGGGTGTGTTTTTTTTTGGCCCTGTGTGGGGTGGTTTTTTGCATATTTGCATATTTGACCCCGTATTTTTAAGAGTGTAGTCATAACGTGAATTACTTTTATCATTTCAAAGTACTTCCAGTTTTCCCTTGGAGGGCAATGGTCTTCCTTGTAACCGGTTGATTATAGTCCGATCAGAAGATCCAATGAATGGAGGTTTAATATGACATGTAGCGCCGTCTGACGACGCTAAACCTTAGTCGTTGGACCCTCTCGACGGACTAGTTGGTTCTGGATGGTAACTCCATGGGTTTATATCAAAACACAGTAAAATAAAAGAATATTACAAACAGAGACAATGGGTCGGTTCAAATGTCTGATTTAGTTTTAGATCGTAATTCTATTCAATGTACTTCAACTGTGCTTGTCAGCTTACGTAAGACCTGTCATACATTATTATATCATCTATTCAGATTTACAAATCATTTACAGATATAACATCCTGTCAACCATGGAGGACTTAATAATCAGATCCAATAGATTACGTAACGCATTGTTCCTTTGTTTTGTGCCGATTTGATTTGCCGTACATTTTGTTCTCATACAGCCCACGGATGTGATGAGTAGTCGCAAGCATAAAGAGGCACACTTTAGCCGTCGATGTGCAGTTATTAACCACCCATCTTATTTTAGAGTGCACACCAGTAAATACAAGTCTCCTACACCCTGGGAGGAAAAAAATCAGTGTTTCAAACGAGGAAACGTGCAACACGAGTTAATCTAATACATTAGAAAAGGCTTAAAACCCAACTATTAGGCCCTGATTCATAGTTAATCCTCATTTAGGCCTAGGAAATAGATTGTCTGTGAAAAATGAGCAGGATCTGACTTTTTATGAAAATTTGGCTAAACTTAAAAAAATGTGTTACATTTCAGAAACACCAAGCTATTCGTTAGGTGGCGTAAGCTGTCTGGGCTATAGGGTGATCTAGTCGGCATTTTCTGCGAAAAAATGCTGGACTCCGTATATAATTTCTACAGTGGATGTCTTCATCTGACCTTCGACTTGCAGAAAGGGGAAGTTTTGAAGAACTGAAACGCTCTGGAGTCAAGAAAATGACGTTTTCCCAGACCCTGTTTGTACACAAAGTCAATGGGGGCTATTTACTGGTGTGCACCCTTGAGGTGCATCATCTACTATACTAAAATAATGAGCGAAGTCTGTGTGTGTGTCTGTCTCTCTGTCTGTCCGGCTATGCGTTTCACCGTGCTTCGACGCATCGATCCGATATTTCGGATATGGATAGGTATCAGAAAAAGCATGTTGACCGTGTGGTTTTCGTGGTCATCGGCGGTCAAGGTCAAAGGTCAAAATTTCAAACTTTGTCCGATCGGGCTCAAACTTGGTGGGTGGAATCCTTGATAGGAGGGGAATACATACCCGAAATAAAATTGCGGTCAACCAAGGTCAAAGGTCATCACGGAGGGTTCAAATTTCAAACTTTGTCCGATCGGGCTCAAACTTGGTGGGTGGAATCCTTGATACGAGGGGAATATATGGGCGAAATAAAATTTGAGGTCAACCTAGGTCAAAGGTCATTACGGAGGGTCATATTTCAAACTTTCTCCGATCGGGCTCAAACTTGGTGGGTGGAATCATTGATACGAGGGGAATACATGCCCGAAATAAAATTGAGGTCAACCGAAGTCAAAGATCATCACGGAGGGTTCAAATTTCAAACTTTGTCCAATTGGACTCAAACTTGGTGGGTGGAATCCTTGATATGAGGGGAATATATGTGCGAAATTACTCTCACAGCTACGGGTGAACTAGTTTAAATAAATAGAGTTGCTGATCGATTACGTAACAACGTGGCGTGGCTGGCAGGTAATAGGTCCACGTCTGTCTGTATCACTTTCTGAAGTGTCTGAAGCCATATTAGACGTCATATCTGCATCCGACAAATAGACAATTGATTATCATGTTCACTTCCTTCCCAGCAAGCACAAACGTTTTTAACAGGTTATATTTTAGTGTTTTTTTTGTTTTAGTAAAAACGTTTTAATAACATTAAATGTCGGGTTATATAAAGGTCATGAAAACGTTTTAAACATTTTGTATGAAAACACACTACAAATATGTTTTTGAAATGTTTTCAAAATGTTTTAATAAGATATTTTTTGCAAACATTTTTTGCCAAATATTTTGTCAACACTTAAATAACATTATATTAGAATATTTGCAGTTATCAAAAAACGCTTTTGAATGTTATGAAAACGTTTTATACCCTTTCTATACCCTTTATATAACCCGACATTTGCGAATGTCGAAAACGTTTTGTGTTTGCTGGGTTCATAATGCTGTAAGCTTGATACTAAAAAATGTCTTGACAATAATGATATCTTCCGATGTATTTGCTATTGATTGATAATCATGTGCACACCTTTTTCTGCTATCATAATCGTGGGAGCATTAGTATTCCCGGAAGTAATCGTTGGCATAATCGATGCATCGATAACTCGTAAACCGTCAATACCATTTACTCTGTGAAAACAAAGTTCAATTTGATCTTAGTGTTAATGATTTAGAATGATAATTTTCTTAGGATCATTATCGGTAACGTTTCAAATGTTTGCAGTTTTGAACTTTTGGCTTTGTGTGCTGAGGCTTTTGAGTTTATGTCTGTACGTATCACACTGTAAATCAAAGCTTTTAACTTGTAAAAATCAAGAAATCTCACCTTAGGTCCGGATCAACAACCGCCGTTGGATCATCTTTAGCGCCCATTTTACATGTACCAACACAATGATATACACAAGTTGTAAAATGACGGACGTATTCTGCTAGATTTTCAATCTCTTCATTTGGAACTCCAGGAATTTGCATATTTTGGAGCTTAAACCTGATATTTGGAATAAAAAAAGTTATTCGAAAAAATAAGCGACATCAGAAACTAAGGCACCACGTCTTATTTGGTCCTATAGCACTACCGGTGTCCGAATAGGTGCCGATGACTCTTTTTGTCATACCCTGGTGATGTAATAAATTGTATTAAGGATAATAGTTAACATTTGTTTATGTTATTATTTTTGATTTAAATTTAAAAAAGACGGCACTGTGTAAATGTTTAGGGTACGATAGAAAGAGGCCTTCGGTACATATCGCGGCACCCATAGCGCTATAGGACCAAATACGATGTTGTGCCTAAAAAACCTGTAAAATGACACTCTTAACGTATATTCTTGTATGTCTCGTATGAGGTATGGCAATGATAACTTTAAGGGTATACGTTGTATTGTTGGTCGAAGCAGCAAAAAAAATGTAGTTTACAGCATCTTGCGAATGGTAGTGAGCTTTAGCAAAAATTGCATTGCTCAATTCATAGCGAGCGTGTAGAAGAATTCAAATATCTCAGATATACTTTTGTAGGTCCTATGGTTCTTGAGTTATATTGTAAAGAGGGCTGAAACAACAAACCTTTTGTAAAACGTACATAACTCATTAACTACAATAAATTAAGCAAGTTTTCAAAGTATATGATTTGTAGAATGAACTTTTGCAAAACACCAAAGTGTTATTTTTCAATAATATATTGATTCAGATAATGAAAATCGATTTTTCGCTGCTTCGACCAACAATACCTCGTATAACCTTAATGCCAGTATGCTGTGATTAAGGGTTAGGTAAGGAGTTAAACGCAGGGTTAATGATTAGGGTTTGAGGTTAGGATGATTCATCCTTGCAACCTGCTGAGCTCTTATTTGGATAGCAAACAAAGGCAGGCGATATTTATTTTATACAAGTACATTATACTGTATTCTTTATTCTGTATAATGGTCACTTTATTTTTTCAAGACAGATTTTATAACACGAAACACAATACAAAACAATACTTACTCAAAAGGCCTCATAGCTTCGGTTTCCATCAACTTTCTCAGTTGTTGTAGACCCTTAAAGAATAGGAAAAATAGAAAAAAGATGCTGTAAAATCATATCACACGAAGTTTGTGAACCCCCTCATGTCTTTCAAAACAATCACAAGCAAGAATTGCATTCTAACACGATACCTTCACCAGGACATCAGTATCCGATGGATCATCTAAGAAGGAAGGATCGATTATTGGATGGTCTTCAGGATCGGTGCTACGTAGTCTGATTTCACCTCGACTCTTTGGATGCAGAAGTACTGGAAGCAAGGTTACACCTTCAACATCAGTCACATCCTCTGTTATGGAGTCCAAGCCGAGGAAGCAACGTTGTAATCTGGAATCAAAATGTTTTGGATAAGATTTACCGTCTCAGAAATGTGTTCGAACACTTTTTCCAATTTGCATGTTCTACTTACCACTCACAACGGACTATTTGAGTCACTTGAAACTAAGATTTATGAGATTAGTGTTGCTTCAACCTGACGTTTTTTACATGCTGATTCCAAATATGGTCATGAAAATTTATAATTCTGAAACTTTTAAAAAATTAGAAAATTGGAAATTGTCGTCTACCCGCGTGGAGAAAGTTAATTGAGAGGGCAAAATGAAGTTGAACGTCTGATCAGATTCTGTAACATTTCTGAATCAACAACATGATCAAATTGACAATTCGGTATCTCTGGAAAGCATTATTTTGCGATTTACGCCTGATGCCGATGCGCATATCGTTATTGCGCAGTTCAGTATACGCAGTACCGTATCCGTAAATTTAAAATTACAAACGTAATGCTTTCAGGATTTACCAAAATGATCATTATTTCATAATGAAAGACAGAGATAAAAACTGTTACACTAAATCGCGTCTGACGTCATAGCAAAGGCGCGATGTGATTGGTTGCCGACCTGCCGGAATAGTCTTTTTTTTATCTCTGTCTTTCATTATAACTTGCTTACTCTTCTGATTTGAAACCCGCCATTTCTTCTTTGGTAGTGTCCATTGGAATCAAAAATGGTAAGTACATTATCTGAATATCAGGCACTACACTGGTATCCTAACAAGAAAACAAAACATGTGGTTTTAAAGTTTTAAATATGGCAGTTTCAGTCAGATGATCAGTTGTTCATACAATAATTAAGTACAGGAACATTAATTTATCAAAAATAAAATTTTGGTTGCCAAAAATAAAATTACAAAACATATTTAATACAACTCACAAATAATGCTAAAATACATAATAAATGATCAACATTTATTTTGAAATGCTAAAAGAGTTTTAGGTATAATTGTCATCTTACTTTGGTCCCCTCCTCCGTGATGAATGCTGTTGCCTCTAATCCATTACTAGATAATGGACCCTAAAATTAAAACAAACAAAACAAAAACTATAATTTTACAAAAAGTTGAAAAAAGTCAAAGATTTTGGTCCTGTATATTTAGAAGTAACCATTTTCCATTGATGTTTTCTCAATTTCCAGCACGGCCTTATCTTTTATAATTTTGGACGTTTTTGGCTTCAGTTCACCGAGTCCTTCGCTATTTAATCGTAAAGATTAATTAAGGGGGTACTACACCCCTGTGGTAAATTTGTGACTAGTTTTGCATTTTCTCAAAAAATAATAACACACTGGTAACAAAAGTTATGTATATTATTGGGGCAAGGAAAGCAATTACTACACTGAAAAATCAGTTAATCGATACTAGCGGTACAGTAGATATGATAGTAAATGAGGTACATCCTAGCGGTACCTCATTTCTTATCATAAATAACGAACTGCTTGTCTTGGGTCACTGAAATTCCAGTGTAGTAATTGGATTCCTTGCCCCTATAATATACATAACTTTTGTTACCATTGTGTTATTAGTTTTTGAGAACTCATTGTCCTATGATACCATTACCATACCCACCACACCACACATAATGTCACCTACCTTCTTCAAGAATATATACTTCATCTTTGCCAATAAAGACCCGACAGATTTGAGTGTAGAAAGACCACTGCCTGGTTTACATCTAGCACTCATCATTGCAAACACATGATCCTAAAGGAAAATATGGGTTATTATACTAAAGTATCATAATGTGACTTAGGCCTGATTCCAGAATTTAAAATTCCAGGGATTTAAAACAATAGTTTTGTTTTGCCAAATAAAATTAACCCTTCAGTTGTAATATACCATTATAAAAATGACAAGTGAGAAATAAGACCAAACAAATAATTATTTTTGGTGGGTTATGTTATGTTAAATTTAAAAATAGAAATGTCAAGACTGAGGTCTTTTAGAGTCGAAATAATCAGAATCAAGGGTCTCTGTCATGCTAAATGCATGGATCTTACGGGGTGTGTCAGGCACGTAGCCAGCATTGTCATTCGGGGGGGAACGTCAGTATCGTACCTATTTTTACTCTCCCTCTTCTCCCTTTCCCTTTTCGTTTTAGCTCCCCTTCCCCCTCTCTTTCTTCCTCTCCGCCCCTTTCTCTTCTCTTTCTCCCTCTACTTCCCCTTCTTTCTCTCTTTTCTCCCATTCTTCCCGTCCCTATTTTTTCCGCTTCTTCGTCCCCATTTTAGGTGTCCGAGGGGGCAGTCTGCCCCCTGCCGCCCCGCTGGCTACGCTACTAGGGTGTGTTCAATACTTTCCCCGGGGGCTTATCAAGCCATATTACGGTGTACCTGTAAATTTTTGCCGACAGGAAGGTCGGCAATGCAGTCAATACCGTGTTGTTTCAATTGCTCCTTAGGACCAATCCCGGACAACAAGAGAATCTGCAGAGGGAAAAAAGGCATGGATATCATTTTAATGCAGAAACATTTTTCATCGTACCGTCTATACAAAATATTACACGGCGTGTGATTAACTAAAACTAAGCGTATAAGGCGAGAGGGATGTCAGGAGCCATATTGTCGCAATTTTAGCAATTTACACTGTAACTAAAAACACCGGGTAAAAACAGCAGTGTACTTCTTCATATTCCCAGCTTTAAATGCTATTTAAAAAAACGTTTTGAATATGTGACGTCCCATGTCAAAAGAAGACACTTTCGGGCAGGATCGTAAATGAAGAAATAGCCAAAATCTGCCCGGGGATGCTTTTTCACAATTTGGGTTTGTTGCGAATTTATGATGTTATTAATGTTTAAAATATTGAGTTTCAGATCGGAATATAAATGGCATCTTGTATTTTTTGAGACATTTTTCAAGGACCGATATCTCAATTTCCAATTTTATAATACCATTACTTACGAACTCAATATCTTCGCTTGGGAATGTCCAATTTCATTGGGGAAAACGGCGTTGTGGAGCAAAATATCTAATTATTTAAGATATGTAAAAACCTCAAAATTGATAACCTGCTCAAAAGTGACATGCCACGTCACATATACATTTTACATGAAGAACATTTTTGTGTTTGTTGGGTTGATTGTATAGAAAATGGGTCAAGGAGGACAATAATCGCATAAATTTCCATAGATCTTGTGGTTCTTGAGTTAAGTTTAATAACATAATTATCAAAACAAACGTTGTAGGTGTTCCCCCTCTTGAGAAAAATCGTGCACATGGGGCGGAAATGACACCTCTTTTTTTTCAAGCCTTGTGATCTCCTTTATTGAGCCCATGCCATCACCGCTAGATCATGTTCCTTCAGACTCGTCTTAAGTCATATGAGATTAAGTCATATTATTATGTAGGCCCTGTGGTTTACCTGTGGCGATGCTACCGTTCCTGCTGATAGAATTACTTCACGTTCAACTTTCACCCTGTATTCTTTCCCTTGATGTTGAAAGTACACCCCGACTGCTTTCTTGTCAACAATGTCGATCTGTTGGTAATTTGTTGTTATAATTGAATAAAACATTTTTATATTAATGAAATTTAAAAAAAAGCATGTCGTGATTACAAGTATTCGTATTATTATACCTCCTCATTCTCCTCCTTTCTTCTTCTTCTTCTTCCTTTTTCTTTTCCTTTTCTTTTTCTTCATCGAATTCTTCTTCTTCTTCTTCTCCTTCTTCAAATTCATCTTTAAATTCATCTTCAAATTCTTCAAAATCGTTCATTCAAAACCATGCATGATATGGTAAACGCACACTGCTATCGACTTTGAATTGTGGTGCATTTTGTATTAACTCGAGTCTTTACTTCTTCAAATTCTTCTTGAACTTTTACAACTGCTCCAAATTCTTCAAAATCGTTCATTCAAAACAATGCATGATATGGTAAACGCACACTGCTATCGACTTTGAATTGTGGTGCATTTTGTATTAGCTCGAGTCTTTACTTCTTCAAATTCTTCTTCAACTTTTACAACTGCTCCAAATTCTTCTTCAAATTCGTTCATTCAAAACCATGCATGATATGGTAAACGCACACTGCTATCGACTTTGAATTGTGGTGCATTTTGTATTAACTCGAGTCTTTACTTCTTCAAATTCTTCTTCAACTTTTACAACTGCTCCAAATTCTTCTTCAAATTCTTCAAAATCGTTCATTCAAAACTTTTTTTATTTATTTATTTATAACATTCGGCCGAAGCCAGGCTAAACCCAATAGTGCTCAGAGGCTACTAAATTCAAGGGATGCCTCCAGATATGACGGGACAGGGATATGGGAAGAGGTCCGATTTTAGAAGCAGGAGGAAAACCGGAGCACCCGGAGAAAAACCTGCGAGGACGAGCATGGATCGGCAACCAAACTCACATGTGGCACCGCGGGGAATTGAACCCGGGCCACAGTGGTGAGAAGCTAGTGAGAAGACCACTACACTAACCCGCCCTCCTAGCAATGCATGATACGGTAAACGCACACTGCTATCGACTTTGAATTGTGGTGCATTTTGTATTAACTCGAGTCTTTACTTCTTCAAATTCTACTTTAACTTTTACAACTGCTCCGAATTCTTCTTCAAATTCTTCAAAATCGTTCATTCAAAACAATGCATGATATGGTAAACGCACACTGCTATCGACTTTGAATTGTGGTGCATTTTGTATTAACTCGAGTCTTTACTTTTCGAATTCTTCTTCGACTTTTACAACTGCTCCAAATTCTTCAAATTCTTCAAAATCGTTCATTCAAAACAATGCATGATATTGTAAACGCATACTGCTATCGACTTTGAATTGTGGTGCATTTTGTATTAACTCGAGTCTTTACTTCTTCAAATTCTACTTCAACTTTTACAACTGCTCCGAATTCTTCAAATTCTTCAAAATCGTTCATTCAAAACAATGCATGATATTGTAAACGCATACTGCTATCGACTTCGAATTGTGGTGCATTTTGTATTAACTCGAGTCTTTACTTCTTCAAATTCTACTTCAACTTTTACAACTGCTCCAAATTCTTCAAAATCGTTCATTCAAAACAATGCATGATATTGTAAACGCATACTGCTATCGACTTCGAATTGTGGTGCATTTTGTATTAACTCGAGTCTTTACTTTTTCAAATTCTTCTTCGACTTTTACAACTGCTCCAAATTCTTCAAATTCGTTCATTCAAAACCATGCATGATATGGTAAACGCACACTGCTATCGACTTCGAATTGTGGTGCATTTTGTATTAACTCGAGTCTTTACTTCTTCAAATTCTACTTCAACTTTTACAACTGCTCCAAATTCTTCAAAATCGTTCATTCAAAACAATGCATGATATGGTAAACGCACACTGCTATAGACTTTGAATTGTGGTGCATTTTGTATTAACTCGAGTCTTTACTTCTTCAAATTCTTCTTCGACTTTTACAACTGCTCCAAATTCTTCAAATTCGTTCATTCAAAACCATGCATGATATGGTAAACGCACACTGCTATCGACTTTGAATTGTGGTGCATTTTGTATTAACTCGAGTCTTTACTTTTTCGAATTCTTCTTCGACTTTTACAACTGCTCCAAATTCTTCAAATTCTTCAAAATCGTTCATTCAAAACCATGCATGATATTGTAAACGCATACTGCTATCGACTTCGAATTGTGGTGCATTTTGTATTAGCTCGAGTCTTTACTTCTTCAAATTCTACTTTAACTTTTACAACTGCTCCAAATTCTTCTTCAAATTATTCAAAATCGTTCATTCAAAACAATGCATGATATGGTAAACGCACACTGCTATCGACTTTGAATTGTGGTGCATTTTGTATTAACTCGAGTCTTTACTTCTTCAAATTCTACTTCAACTTTTACAACTGCTCCAAATTCTTCAAATTCTTCAAAATCGTTCATTCAAAACAATGCATGATATTGTAAACGCATACTGCTATCGACTTCGAATTGTGGTGCATTTTGTATTAACTCGAGTCTTTACTTCTTCAAATTCTTCTTCGACTTTTACAACTGCTCCAAATTCTTCTTCAAATTCTTCAAATTCGTTCATTCAAAACCATGCATGATATGGTAAACGCACATTGCTATAGACTTTGAATTGTGGTGCATTTTGTATTAACTCGAGTCTTTACTTCTTCAAATTCTTGAACTTTTACAACTGCTCCAAATTCTTCTTCAATTTCTTCAAAATCGTTCATTCAAAACAATGCATGATATGGTAAACGCACACTGTTATCGACTTTGAATGTGGTGCATTTTGTATTAACTCGACTCTTTACGTCTTCAAATTCTTCTTCGACTTTTACAACTGCTCCAAATTCTCAAGTTCTTCAAATTCTTCAAAATCGTTCATTCAAAACAATGCATGATATGGTAAACGCACACTGCTATCGACTTTGAATGTGGTGCATTTTGTATTAACTCGAGTCTTTACTTCTTCAAATTCTTCTTCAACTTTTACAACTGCTCCAAATTCTTCTTCAAATTCTTCAAAATCGTTCATTCAAAACAATGCATGATATGGTAAACGTACACTGCTATCGACTTTGAATGTGGTGCATTTTGTATTAACTCGAGTCTTTACGTCTTCAAATTCTTCTTCGACTTTTACAACTGCTCCAAATTCTCAAGTTCTTCAAATTCTTCAAAATCGTTTATTCAAAACAATGCATGATATGGTAAACGCACACTGCTATCGACATTGAATTGTGGTGCATTTTGTATTAACTCGAGTCTGTTTTTGCTTCGAACTTCAAAACGCCCTCTATGCAGTTATTTGATATTCAATTGCGTACAAAGTGGTGGCGTACAACCGTTTCATTTAAAGTATATGCTATAACTTATAAGGAACATTAAACATACGTCACTTATTTCAAAAAATACATAAAAATGAAAACAAACCTTTGTAACAAGTGCGTTAGTTCTAACGGTCAAGTTTTTCCTCTTCTTAGCAGGTGTTAGGAATGCCTTTGATGTGCTGCATCTTTTTCCTTGGTTAATTGTCGCTTGCATGAATCCAAAGCCAGTCTAGAATAAGAACATGATACCAAATTCAAGTTAAACGCCGAGGTCGTATGTATTAGTTAAATGCTCTGCCTGCTAGCCATGCGCTTCAACGGAAAAATTTAAAGTTTTGAAATTTTTTCTCAAAATATCAAGAGCTATCAACTAATACTAGGCTTGTTTGTCCTCATTTTAATGCAATTTGCATGTTGATTCCAAATATGGTCACGAAAATTTACATTTCTGAAATTTTTGAATTAAAAAAAAAATTTGAAACATGTCGTCTGCAGTCGACACCCGCGTGAAGAGAGATAAGCATATGAGAATTGTCATTGATAAAGGAAACTTTTACGCTCTATATGGTATAATTATATTCGTTCCAGACTGATCAAAACTAATTAGGTAACCATTCAAATAATAATGTTAAGGGCTGTCAATGTATGCACAGTAAATCCAAGTGTTTAGGGTTTCTATAACACTTTTTGAACACTGCAAGGTGTTTAATTTTTCATTTACATAGTAAAGGTATAGGACACCTAAACACCAAAGTAAACACAAAGTAAACACATAAACACAAAGAGTAAACATATGCGAGTATTTAGATTCTAAACATTCAACATGTTTACTTTCATATTGTTCGGAAAGTAAATGCACATGTGTTTACTTTGTAAGTTTAGAAAGTAGACGCACCAAATGTTTACAAAGTAAACACATGTGCATTTACTTTCCGAACAATATGAAAGTAAACATGTTGAATGTTTAGAATCTAAATACTCTCATGTGTTTACTCTTTGTGTTTATGTGTTTACTTTGGTGTTTAGGTGTCCTATACCTTTACTGTGTAAATGAAAAATTAAACACCTTGCAGTGTTTAAAAAGTGTTATAGAAACCCTAAACACTTGGATTTACAGTGTATGACTGTTTATTAAAGAGAAAAATGATTCACTGTATACGTTACACTTTTTCCGTCGTTGATGTCAATCTCATTGTATCCAAGTTCTATTCCTGGGAAAATAAATATATAAATATATAATGTTCCGATCATCTTAACATTACCGTAAAACCTCGTCTGCAAGCATATAGAATGGTTTTGGTAAAAGCTAAATTAATACGAAAGAGCCTTAATATGCCAATACTATGTCTTATAATAATACTTGTAATTTATTTGCTCAAAGTCCACAATGTTATAATTTTGTTTATGGATGGCACCTGGATTAATTTATCTTTCACAAAATTACTCTATAAGCTTGTAGACGAAATTTTACGGTACCGTAAAAAATCGTTTATAAGCAGGGCTGTTAAATAAGCGAATTGCTCGGACAAATTTAGCTCGATGAGCTCGAATATGAAGTGCGCCCTCCAAAAAAGGCCAAACATTATTTGCATTAATAACTTGCCGTGTTAGTCGTACATGTACATGCATCTATAAAACGAATTTATATAAAAGAATTTTATGGTAGTCGTTGAAGCTTTGCTAAAGATTTTGTTATGATTAATTTATTTGGAGTTTTACAATTGCTTCCGATTCATTAGTGTTTCTTTAAATTTTATATGGAGACTCGTTGAAAGTTTTGCCACCTTCATTATAATTATTGTTATCACCTTTATTCATTCATTCATTCATTCATTCATTCATATTTTATTTCCATAAAAATCAAAGACATTACATAAAAAATAATATATAAACACGGTACATATGGAGGAAAAGGCTGGAAGACCAAAAAGGTCTGAAAGTTAGCCTTTCCCTGAAATCAAATGAAATTAACAAAATAAATCAACATCACATAACATAGCCAAAAGACAAGGGAAGGGGGGGGGGGTGCTCACGGAAAAGATTAATTATATATAGAGATCAGTTTTGTTTTGAATTGATTAAGGAAATGTTTAACAGATTTTGAAGCTTTCAGATTTTTATCTAAAGAATTCCAAAGAATGGACCTCTTGTACGTATGGCATGATCAGAAAAGACTTTCTTATTTTTGGTTAGATTTAGGTCATTTACATATCGTGTCTTGTAGTTATGTATGTCAGAACGCTTGGTAAAATAAGATTATTATTATTATTTATTTATTATTATTATTATTATTTTTATTATTATTATTATTATTATTATTATTATTATTATTATTATTATTATTATTATTATTATTATTAGTGTTATTATTATTATTATTAGTGTTAGTGTTATTATTATTATTATTAGTGTTATTATTATTATTATTATTATTGTTAGTGTTATTATTATTATTATTATTATTATTATTATTATTATTATTATTATTGTTAGTGCTATTATTATTATTATTATTATTATTATTATTATTATTGTTAGTGTTAGTGTTATTATTATTATTATTATTATTAGTGTTATTATTATTATTATTATTATTATTATTATTATTATTATTATTATTATTATTAGTGTTATTATTATTATTATTATTATTATTATTATTATTATTATTATTGTTTATTATTATTATTATTATTATTATTATTATTATTATTATTATTATTATTATTATTATTATTATTATTATTATTATTATTTTTATTATTAGTGTTAGTGTTAATGATATTAAATAATACTTATTATTATAATACTAATACTTTTCTTCATTAAACTTGTGCTTTACGTACCGGCATCCACGAAAGCTCTCGCAAAAGGAGTTCGTACGATTTGGTCGGTCACCGAAAGTGGTCCATCTGTACCGTGGAATTTCGATTCTGAATACTCTGGTCTTTGAATACAAACGAAAGACAGAAAGAAAAATAACGCTGAAGGAAAGACTACTAAAATATAATATTATATAATATGTAATAAAATAATAACATGCCTACTCAGTAGAAGAAAGTTACGTAGTAAAAATATAATTTACATGTATGTAATTATTTAGAGCTTTAAAATGCCGTCGCATATTTGGGTATCAACCAGCAAAGCGTGTTCAGCATCATACGCAAAAGGTTAGAAAATGTTGCCAGAAAACGTTTAAATGCCGGGTAAAAAAAAGCCCGGGTTATATAAAGGATATATAAAGAGAGTAAAACGTTATCATAACATTAAAAAGCATTTGTTGATAACCTACTGCAAATATTCTAACATAATGTTATTTGTGTGTTGACAAATTATTTAGCAAAAAATTTTTGCAAAATATATTTTAAAATAACATTTTTAAAACATTTTTAAAATATTGTTTTAGTATGTTTTCATACAAAACATTTTTAAACGTTTCCATGACCTATACATAACCCGACATTTAATGTTATTAAAACGTTTTGTCTAAACCAAAATCCAAAATATAAATGTTTTAAAAACGTTTTTGTGTTTGCTGGGAAGTTATGATCAAATTCAGAAATATTTGGACAAGGGCGTAGCAAAAGCCTCGGGGCCCATAGACAGTGCGGGGCCCGTTAACATGATCTCCTTAATCATTTTGGAATCCATGAGCCGTCTGGGCCCCTAGACTTCGTCCACCGTGTCCACCCGCTTGTATACGCCCCTGTATTCATGGTATTTGGATCAATTTAACGTTGGTAACGTTGGTGACTTCGTGCCGCATATAGGTAGATTCGGACGTAGTGGCGCCAACATATAACGCTGAACATGCAAATGCATTTCAGTTACATTATGGCTTATCGTCATTTTAAAAGAAGTCCTTAGGTTTATTTTTTACCTAATATGTTTGTGATATTTGATCACGTTCATGATATTTTGTGTCTAAATTGTCTGTTAAAAGAATTTATCCATGAAAGATCATAGGAAGAGTATATGCATAAGACGTTGTTGGTATGAAACCATCTGTGAACACATTCATAGCCACATATTTTCCTAGAAAATAAAAAATGACTTCATAGTGCATTTGACGACATCCGCCTTTCTCCTTAAATTGGACATGTTAGATATGAATTGATTATATTGATACTAAACAAACCTTTGATTTTTCTCGCTTTTGATAAAATGTTGTAGTACATCTTTCCATGCCCATCCTGTACATCCCTGAGACTCCCACGAGTCAAAGTCAGCAGCGTGGCCTCGAACGTAGCCTTGATAATTGATACTGCTACTTCCACCAAGAACCTAAAATATAACCACAAAAATGATAACGATTTCTATAGTGCAATATATTCTGTGTTATGCCTATACAGTATTATAGGGGTCAGACCCCTGAAATTTCCGTGTCGTTGGACAGAAGTTTCAAATGGACAAATCATATATCAAAATGTTCAGAAGAGTCTGGAGAATCTTTTCTGCCATGTTGCCAAATTTGCAACCCGCGAGTTATATTCCATTTCCATGACAACGGTCATTTCATAGCGAGCGTGTAGAAGAATTCAAATTTAACATATATACTTTTGTAGGTCATGTAGTTCTTGAGTTCTGTTGTAAAGAGAGCTGAAACAACAACACTTTTGTAAAACGTACATAACAACAACATTAACAATAAATCAAGCCAGTTTTCAAAGTATTATGATTTGTAGAATGAACTTTTGCAAAACATCAAAGTGTTATTTTTCAATAATATATTGATTTAATTAATGAAAATCCATTTTTGTTTGGGGCTGCTTCGACCAACAATACATCGTGCACCCTTAACTAATCACTGATATGGTAGTGCCTTTAACGAAGCAGATACTACAGTCTGTCCACATAGAAGTACAAAGTAAATAGACCTCGGCAACTAGAGGTATGAGAATAGTCATTTCAGTTCAATGCTTCTTTGGCGCGCCAACTGCTGCGCGATTTGTACTTGCCGAGCGCACCGCGCTCTATACGCGACGCGTTCGCGTGTGACGCATAGCATCGACCCCCGATGCCACAAATTTGGTTTGTACTTCTATGTGGATAGACTGTATACATTTCAATTGAGCTAAAATCTATGTGTCCAAACAATAGTCGACCTACCTTTCCTTTAACCCACGGGAAACTGTTGTTGACAAATCCTAAACACGCATTTTTCTGAGGTTCTATCTAGAAAATGAATAAACATGAAATGCCGTTGTTACACATCTAACCAAGACACCACTTTGTCTCAAACCCATTTTACACTGTTAGAACACTGGGTAAGAAACCGGTTGGGTAAGGTTATTATACAAATTAAGTTAACTTGATGGAAATTTTCACAAAGAAAACACACAAAGTCAAGATATCATTCTTTCTTTAATATAATAACGTTTTCAATCCCATCAATTGAAAACCAATTTAACCCCTGCAGAATAAATGCTGTGGTCCGGCCCGTTGGTAAGGCCTATTGTGTGAATTTGTGTACTGTTGCCAAGTCACGTGGTACACAGGCAATGTTTTGCATTCCGACCATTTCTTGTTTCGTCATTATTTTGTCAGATTCAACAAGACTAGGTTGTGTTTAAAAAAATTTCTTTCGGAAGTTTTTTAGTTTGCATATTTTACAATTTAACCATCGTTCATAAGTAGTAATCCCAGTAGCTTTATATATTAATTTGGAAGTGTATTTACAACAATATTTCGTGGCGTGGACCATGTTTTCATTGATGGTTTTCGTCGGAAAAATACAACAAAATATGTGCGGCGGTTTGGAATTTCAAGAACTTTGAGTGGAACATTGGGAGAAAAGGAGCCTATACCACCAGCTGGATCGAATTTTATGTCTATTTGCGCTATCACCGAGAGCATCTCGCCAGGTGCATAGCTGATAATTCATCAGTTATGAAAGTACAAGTGCGATCATAGGCTAATGATATAATTCCAGTTTGGTTCCCTTACGATTCCAAAGTCTTTTTTACATGAACGGAAAATCGTTGTTGAATTTACGCACGAAACAACTAGCTGCAGCAATCAAGTAAAGTCGTCAATATTATCATAGTGATGGTACTGCGGCAAGTGGAAATTGTGACATTGTCTGGGATTCTCTTAAATATTTTATAAAATAATACAAATAGTTGGACAAAACTAACCCGAGTGATAGAGAGGCGAAGTTGCTGGTATTTTAAATGCAGAATGTTACGTGAACGGGTCACCCAGCGTCGGGCGTTATCCGGCAGCGGTGTTGAGAGCAGTCAAGATGATGAGTTGATTCGGTGAGAAATTTGCTTTTATAATCATTCCCGGGTTTTAGTAGCAGGCCTAGGCCTAAAGCCTAAAGGTAGAACACGTTTGTAAAAAATGGGCATTGGAAGTATAAATAACATTGGGTCGAGTGCGATTTATTTATAATTTCACTTGACACGGTTTTAAGTTTTTCAAACTGTGATATTCACACAAGCAGAACGCAAAACCAGGTTGCCAAATAATTTCTGCTTGAATTGCTGGCCAAATAATCAAAAAGTCTCCAAAAATGTTTTAATTTGGTTTAACTTTATGGGAGCCAAATGTTAAAAAGCTGCAAACAGTTTCCTTAATCATTGGTTTTTTGAGGCTTGGAAATTGTCAAAAGTCGCAATAAATAAATAAATAAATAAAAATCGAAATTCGCCCAATTGGGCTACCAAAATCGCGGGTTTGGCAATACTAAATGGCGGTCTCGATGATTGCGTAAATTGTTTACCGTCAATCAGTCCTGGGATTTTGCAAATAGCCAATTGCTGTGGCGTGCTATCAACAGATTATTGATCAACCCATTTACGAGAAATTACATAAGTTATTTATTAATGGAATGACGTCATTCGAACATGTATCACATAAACAAAGATATTTACATTGTTGAAATTGCGATATCAAGCACGAGCGTACGGACCCTCCACTTATTGACGTCGCCACGTACGGCGATTTTCGGCCAATGATTGGGGTCACCAAGGTCAAACTCCAAAATCCAACGCCCGCAAAGCATTGTGGGCGGCGATATCGATGTATTGTCGATGATCGATTGGAAAATGGCGGCTCGCATGACTACGATTTCGCGGCCGTAGTGTACAAGTAATGGCCTGTTTTCGATCGTAAATCGCAATAGTTTTAGGTTTATTATGGCTCCAAAAATTTGTTGTATATGCGGTCGTAGTGCCAGGAAAAGTCCAGGCTCCTTTCGAAAGTCTATACCATATGAATCGGACTTTGAATGTTGCTTCGGTGCAGCCGCTGAAAATCGACGAGGCTGGCTTTGTCCAACATGCAAGGATGCCGTAGCAACGAAATACAGAAACAATCGCGACAAAACGTTTCATGATTTACTTGATAGTAAAGGAAAAACAGGCCACATGGGACATTCAAAACACGGTATTCGACCGAATCAGAAGGTACTTTCACCACTATCATGTAATTATTCTACGCCATCATCGCACTCGCAGGGTAAGCACGCAAGTACAGTACTATTTACACCACCACCATATAGCTCTACCACCAGTGCCAATAGACATGATCACTCGTACAATCAACTTCGCCCTATTGTTGCGCCAATGAATGTACAAGTAAATGAAACGCCAGCTAGACCGAGATCATCAACTCTTTCAAACACTAGAAAACGACTGTCAGTGTCAGATTCGTGCATACCAACAACAGCGTCAAAGGCAAAGCTAGTCAGGCTCACATCACACATTATAGGTGGCGCTATTCGTCCATAGGGAAGTGGAATGTGCCTGTACAGTCAAAAAATGGCTTTACTGTGGGGCTCAATGGAAAAAATTACTAAAAATTAATTTTGACAACCAAAACCTAAGTGATGTTGACTTATGTTGGTACTGGCATAATAATGGATTCATAAGCTATCACATAGTGCAATCTATGTTCCACCAAGTGGACGCTCGTTAAAGCGCAAAAGCAATTTGTGTGTAAATCAAGACCATCCAAAACAGCTTTCTTACAGTAAAGAATAGGAGGTCATCTGGGGTCACATACAGTAGTGTACATTGTACATGTGCCTGCTGTCACAATTTCACACACAAAATTTCGGACAATTTGGTGACACTATTTTTGTCTGTAACTTCAAAAGTATATGCACTAGAAACATGATTGACCCCTTATTGTTTAGGTAATTTGATTCTCTTTCAAATGAAAGAACTTTCAGCTAAAAATATTGAACTTCAAAATTTTATGAACATACCTAGCAAAGCGAAAGAAAAAGAAAGCTGCTGATGTCAAGTCCACTGATACAACTGACTTCCTGAATCACAAGCTGCCCAAAATAGTAGTTGTTAAAATATTGCGATATTGTGGAAAGGAAAGTGTAATTAATTTAATGCATGCACATACGCTGGGACGTACAGACTTTAAACTCTTCATAAATGACTTGTCGTTCAAGTATGACCAAATACAAGGAAAATTGGACAATCTTGAAAAAAGATTTGATGTGCCGTTGAGTGGACCACTGTCCCAGCCGCAAAAGGAACTGTTTAGTAAACTTGTACGGAATAAGCAATCAAATGTTGACAAAGATGGACTACTCATAGTCAACCATCCTCGTGGGAAACCCACCAAACTGCTTGAGGTTCCAAGCACCCAAACATCAAGCTCGAAGGCCGCAGAATCCACAAAGGCAAGACGAGCAAAGCTCATTGAGAGACTCGTTAAAATTTTAGCCGAGGTACGTGGCGATACAGCACCTGCTACTAATTTAAGTGCCGATAATTATAACAAAGATGTACATTCACAAAATGTGGCCGTCATAAAACGCGATAAGGCTGGATTTACTGAAGCGGCAAAAGAAGCTGGACTTAACATAATTGGACGCTTCAATAAAGAAACGGTACTCGCTTTGGCGGTCAATGATGACTCAAACTATGTGGAGGTTAATCCAAAACTTTAAAAAGTAGAAGTAGGCCACGACGTCTTCATGACTGAAGGACAGTTAAAACAAGAAATTGAACATGGAGTTGAATATGAATGTGGTACTTTTACGTCATCATCAGGGGATGAAATCCAGTTTGTGCGTGTTGCTAATATTGAGGAAGTGGTGAAGAAAACAGTAAATGATTTACATAGTGCTGGGTTACTCAAGCTGCTTGAAAATGTGCCGCAGGACACGCTCTGGCTCCACATATCAGCTGACAAGGGGGAAAAGCACAAAACTCATATTGCAAGTTATAAACGTTGGTGAGGGAAGCAGGCATTCCATAAAACAATGTAAACTCTTAGCATTTTTTGAAGGAAAAGACAATCGTCAAAATATAGAAGAAGTGTTTGGACCCATTTTACAGCAACTGAATGAAATGTGCAGCAAAATAGGAGAGCTGAAACTACATCGCCCTAACTTCACCCAACTGCCATCAAAACGGAAACCTGCTCCAGGTAAGCAAACTTTTTTGTTAAGTCTGCAATAAAATTCTATCCTTAGCCCTGTATGTGATGGAAAAAAAATTCTACGCGCTATAGGCCCGATTGTTGGACTGACCCAGAATTTCCATTTTTGAAAATGTTTTTTTTTTTTCTATTTGTCAAATATCATTTAAAATCAGCTGGTTTTTTATTTTTGGAAAATATGCTTGTAAAAATTCGTCAGATTTTTTCCAGATTTTAGTGATATTTTAGCCTCCAGGAAAAAACCAAAATAAAACCAAAACAACCCCCTACATGTGTATGTACTTTTGTTCGCACATAGGACAGGTTTTTTTGTTGTTCTACAGTCCCGACCGACCCAGAATTTCTGTTTTTGACTTGAGAATTTTTTTTTTAATTTTTCAAAAATCATGTGAAATGGGCTGTTTTTTTGGCTGAAATTTTTGGTAAATATTTGTAAAAATTCTTTCGAGATTTTGGCGATAATTTTAGGGTTATTTTAGCGGATTTTAGCCTCCAGAAATTATGTACTTCTGTCCGCTTTATAGAACATGTTTTTGTTTTTTTGTCGCTTCAGGGCCTAACAATAATGTTTCCAGTAAATGTCAAAAAAAGGCGTCACACAGTAAACTACTACGGGCCCGCCGACCAAAATTTCCAGAATTTGCATTTTTGATAATGGTGTTTTATTTTTTGCTAAAATCATGGACAATCAACGAGAAATTTAATAATAATTATTAAAAAAAAACAGAAAATGACTGACCCTACTTAAAATGTCCATCCGCATGTTAGGAGTAAACAAAACTTGTTTGTTTACCGTAATGGGCTAAAAAATCAAGTCAGTCAGTCAAGGTTTTGTTTTTTTTTTTTTTTTTTTGCCTTTATACTCGACAATAATTATGTTGTTTTAATAGTTACCCATCCTATCCGAGGGAAAAAAAACCCTTTAAAATAGGGCTGGTCATTTTTTAAAAATATTTTCAAAACAAGACCACAGCCTTAAATAGTACTAGTATCTTTGTCAACGGTTCACTGTTACCATCAGACTTTGTACAAAAATGAAAAGAATGAAGTCCTTACTAAACTGTTGCTCCCTGTTTTGCTTTTATTTCAATCAGATGACCTGAACTTCACTCCACTGCAGCCACTAAATGTGAAGAATGACAAAGTAAGCTCTGAATGCCAGCACTGCAAGAAAAACATGACATCACCAGGGCCCAAGAAAAAGAGGCGACTGTGTGCAAGAAGGCTGACGAAGCATCAGGAAGCAGGAAAAACTCCACATCATGAACAGGATGGCACAGGTATGACATTATATACATGATGTTTTCGTGGCATTGAAATTTCATGCTTTGACATTTCATGTTTCTGCGACATTTTTGCTAAGGCCTAAAAAAATTGTTTGATTGGTGTAACCCAACGACCCTAAAAATAGGCCCGACTCAATACTTTTTTCTTATTTTTTTTGCAAAAAATATTTAAAAAAAACATTTAAAAAAAATTAAAATAAAAAAGAAAAAAAAAAAGGTCTTTAAAAAAAAAAAAAAAAAAAAAAAAAAAATTGCCGACTGACCTACCCTATATTTTTTTATGTTACGATATACCAATCAAACAATTTTTTTAGGCCTAATGTGAATTATTTCCTTACAGGTCTATAAGAAGAAATTTTATTATTATTATTATTATAGAAGATTTCATTGAAACAAAACCAAAAGTAAACTCACTATTTGACGGTTATTTAGTGAAGTAAGAAGAAATTTGTTACCTAAGCGTGCATGAAAATTCCCACATCACCTGCACTCGCGTAATTTGTAAATTGTTCGTGCACGCAAACAGTTCATGCTTAACATTATTTTTTGCATTTACTTTACATGTTCTGTACAAATTAAACTTAGGCACTTTGAAACATTTCTTACAGTTTTGAACAACATGAACAATATTTAATTGTTTTTGTAAATTCTGCATTGCATAAAATCTGAATTGTGATGAAGTAAATTGAGATTTAGACTTTAACATGAAAGAGTGCACTATCATAAACTTTATTTAAAATAAAAATATTCATTTTCTAATGCAGATGGAGCAAGTCAACATGGCACACGAGAGAAACCAACAGAGTGTGATGTGGAATGTGTACCCTCTGCAGCCATTACTGAACCATCAGGTGGGATTTCATTTTTGATTACTAGTATTTATTATTTTATCCTGCTTGTTTATCTTAAAAGAGGCCCCGTAATGGCTCTCGGCGGCACTGCAAGGGGAAAAGTACAGTAATACAGCACCGTCATTTAATTGTAAATTGTCAAAAACTGTGCTCATTGTATAATTTCCGGGATAATTTCACTATGATCTTGTTATTTTGGTACACCGTAAGGCGTAAAAAAAGATTTGTTTGACGTAACTGGCCAAAAAATTCTTTGAAAACTGGGATGAATTTTTCTTTTGTTTTTTTACTTTGAAGGGTTGGTAAAGTTACGGCAAAAATACTTTTTTACGCCTAAATTTATCACCTGTTTGGGTTGTAAGGTTTACATTAAAAAAAAAATAATACTACACATTGTAAAGTTTGCACAGATAAACATTGCACAGATAACAAATCTTGTACATTATTCATGTAATTTGTAATTAGTGTTTAAACCATTTTTTGTTCACATATCTTGTTGTATTGTAGCCTTTAATGTTTTAAAATGGATACCAATGAGTTGATTCTTCTACTTTGGAGTTGTGAATTCAAATTACCCTCAAATTCATCATCATGTTGGGGGTACCATACAGAAAAAGGTACAGTGTGTTTGTGATGCATTGTACATGTATGGTAAAATAAGCTATTATTTTTCAGGAATTTGTGTTTACGACATTTGTGATTGTGAGTCAAAATTGAGATACTAGAAGTTTCATGTTTAATATCGACTGTTTTAAAGATCCCGATTTCAAAATCTGGTGGATATAATAGCTTATAGTACCATACATGTACATGCACAGTACAAAATTATTAACATTAGAAATTCAGTGATCATTATAGATGTTAGACTTGTAGCACATAGCATTCCATTCCTGTTGCACCCTGTGTATTAACCATGTTAACAGATGTAATGGCTAATCGACAGTAAGGCGAAGGAAAAAAGAAACCCTGTTCTACAGGTGGACGGACCTTTCAAGTAGGGTCGGTCGTTTTTGTTTTTTTTAATAACCCTAAAAATCACCACAATCTGTAAATAATTTGCAATTTCAGAAAATACAAAAAAAATTGTTCCTGAAATTTCAAAAATTTGGGTCGGCATTCATTATACAGGAAAAATTTGTTTCCCCATTAGTTCAAAGTCTGGGGCGGTCGGGCCCGTAGAACAGGGTTAATTTTTTTCGTCACCTGTCACCTGTCCTACCTGAGAATATGCCACTAACAAGAAAGTTTGTCTTTTTTTCTTGGACAAAAATAAGGTCGGTCGATGATTTTTTTCTGACTTTTTTTTTAAAAACTTGAAGCGTGATTACTGATAGCACATAGAGTATCCAAGTTCCTGTCCATTAATAATGTACAACTTGATCCAAAAATAGCATTTTTTTGGTAGCAGTATTTCTCCGGTTTCCAACCTTGAATAACAAGTAATTTATAGGGCCTATAACTTCTTTTTAAATTGTAATTTCCATGTAAAGCTTATTTTGTATGTTCTGTTTCTGTTTCCCTATTTATAGATCTGATTTTCACCAAAGGTAGATTAACTGTTGGCGGAGACTGGGAATGGGTGGCGAAGTTTCTAGGCGTCAGTGGGCCGAATGGGAAATACTTCTGTAACTCATGTCTTGCTGTTACCACAGACATGCCCAAGAGTGTACCACATGCTATGCACATATTTCCCAAATATCAGGATAAGACTCAAGGTAGAAGCAAAGTCCTACCAGATGACAGTGACTTTCTGAGGACTTTCGATGCATGTCATGTCAAATACGAGGAGTATGTCGCGGCTGGTGAAAACAAAAAGCATGCCCAGAAGTTTAATAATTGCATCCATCCGCCGCTCATTAGAGGACCAGAATTCACGGTAGATACCATCAGCACTAGTCCCTTCACATCAGCCTTGGCCTTGGCCTTCAGGTTTTGAACATTGTAGAAAATACTGCAATAGCTCTGGATCAAGAAGTTAAAGAAGCGCATGGAGACTATTCTCCATTTGAAACTGTTTTTAATCATGAAAAAGTCATTCTTAAGAAGTGTCAGAATCTCAATAACAAGATTGAAGGAATTCAGGAAAAGATTTCAGTAGCCAAGAAGAACAAGATTGACATCATAAAGGAACGTGCCAAATTCTTCAAGAAGAATTCCAACGGTTCATATACGTACGGAAGTGATCTCGCCAAGGGTGTCAGAGACCAGTTTGAGAAACTCGGCAAAACCATCAAAGATCATGAAGCTGACATAGCCAAAACAAAACAGACTCTGAAAAAACAGGAGAAAGAGTTGCAGGCAACGACGGCTGAGTTGGATCGCATAAAAGGACCCTTTAAGACAAAGTTCGATGAAGTCCTGGATAGTCTTTCTTTGAAGCGAGCTGTGTATCACAGTGGGTGTCTTATTGGACCGGATGTCAAAAAACTTGCATCCTATCATAATGTGCACAAATTTGCATCCATCTTCAAAGTAACTGAGATAGACACTCCAAATGGTGCAAAGAAATTCAGTTCGGATAGTCTACGAGTCAAGATGATAACTCTGCTGACAAAGTTTGGACAGTGTTATGAGCTTTATAACAAGAACAGAACTCTCTGTGCACATGAGGTGGAAATACTCGTGATGCGATGTGTTAGTTACGGAAACTGGTTTCCGGTTAATTTTCCACAAGCGAACATGAACGCAAGCTACACAATCTTACAGTTGAAGTTCGCGACAAGTAAGCGACTGCTTACTATAGGCATGCTGACTGAACAGGCGATAGAATCGCTCCATCCGTACATTAATAAGTTAGACCGCATGTTTTGTACTGTGCAAAACAAAACTGCAAAAGCAAAACTTATTTGTCGTCAGCACAATATATTCAGCGCTCCAACTCTTCCACAGCTAAAATAGCTTTTAACAAACTCCCAAGTCTCACTGCTGCGTATCGACCCATGGAACGATTGCAATTTTGACTTTAATGAGCTAAAGTGTAAGGTACAATGCAATATTGACTCTTTATCATGCTGCAATTATTATTTATTATAATGTCATAATGTGTGATGTAGCATGTACTGCAGATGTGGAAATTTTTTCTTTTTTTTGGTACAGACCAAACGTACCAAAAATTTACTTGTTTGATTCCGTTCATGTAATTGCTGCCACATTACATGGGTAACAAAAGGCAGCTATTAATTCATACACAAATTTGGTTGATAAAAGTAGCTGCCTTGTGGACATTTTGGTGCACATATTCACTAGTACTGATCAACTCAAAACAAGTCACATGGCAGCTATTATTTCATTATTTATGTTTCTATTTTACAGTAGCTGCACAGCTTGCAGTGTGAAAATTACTGTTGTGCAAAAATTTCCACATATTTACTGTGTTTGATTTTTTAGTCTTTACATGATGAAATAGCAATAATACTAGAGCTGTCATTGAATGTTTTTACTTGTCGACATGTCAGAAAGAACTATCGACTTGTTGACAAAATGTTGACATAAAAGTACGCCTGTGACTCCGGTCGAGAATGCATTTATTCAGTTAATTCAAAATGTAAATACATTTTGTACAATCTTGACATGTTTGTTTGAACCCAGGTGGTGGATGACATGATCGAGCCGGCAACTTGTGAAACCGCCCGGCCGTATGGCATTTTCAATATACTTGGTTAGTTTTGTGGGGTTCATTATCGAACCCCAACAGTTTTAGCTTGTATTTATATACAAGCTTATTAACATAGGCCCATTTGTCTGTGATATTTCAAGCGTTTTAAAATTTCAAAATAATCCCATTCAATTACACGGTTGACAATGAAAATTTACTGAATTTAGAGAATGCAATGCGGCCACCACCTGTTTGAACCGATGAAACTTAAACATGTTAAAAATTTACTTGATTAGTTGATAGAAATAGCTGCCTCATGGACATTTTGGTGTATATATTCTCTGATGCAGATTATAAGCTTATCAAAACACATGGAAGTCACATGGCAGCTATTATTTAATGTACAAAGTTAGTTGATAGAAATTGCTGCCTCATGGACATTTTGGTTTATATATTCTCTGATGCAGATTGTAAGCTATCAAAACACATGGAAGTCACATGTCAGCTATTATTTAATGTACAAAGTAAGTTGATAGAAATAGCTGCCTTATGGACATTTTTGGTGTATATATTCTCTGATGCAGATTGTAAGCTATCAGAACACATGGAAGTCACATGGCAGCTATTATTTTTATGTACAAAGAAAGTTGATAGAAATAGCTGCCTCATGGATATTGTAAATAAAACAATTACACGGCAGATTTGAAATGAATTTCAATTTACACTCTGTGTGATGACTCGCCGCCGATACCAAATCGTTTGCTTTTTATCATCAGTCTATACCAATATTGTAAATAAAATATTTAGACGGCAGATTTAAAATGAATTGCAATGTAAGATGACTTGTGATTACCGGCGTACCATATTATTTGCTTAAATATTGTCCGTCTATTACCAATATTGTAAATAAACAATTACATGGCAGATTTGAAATGAATTTCAATGTAAGATGACTCGCCGCCGATACCAACTCGTTTGCTTTTTATCATCCGTCTATACCAATATTGTAAATAAAATAATTAGACGGCAGATTTAAAATGAATTACAATGTAAGATGACTTGTGATCACCGGCGTACCAAATTATTTGCTTAAATATTGTCCGTCTATTACCAATATTGTAAATAAAACAATTACACGGCAGATTTGAAATGAATTTCAATTTACACTCTGTGTGATGACTCGCCGCCGATACCAAATCGTTTGCTTTTTATCATCAGTCTATACCAATATTGTAAATAAAATATTTAGACGGCAGATTTAAAATGAATTGCAATGTAAGATGACTTGTGATTACCGGCGTACCATATTATTTGCTTAAATATTGTCCGTCTATTACCAATATTGTAAATAAACAATTACATGGCAGATTTGAAATGAATTTCAATTTACACTCTGTGTGATGACTCGCCGCCGATACCAACTCGTTTGCTTTTTATCATCCGTCTATACCAATATTGTAAATAAAATAATTAGACGGCAGATTTAAAATGAATTACAATGTAAGATGACTTGTGATCACCGGCGTACCAAATTATTTGCTTAAATATTGTCCGTCTATTACCAATATTGTAAATAAAACAATTACACGGCAGATTTGAAATGAATTTCAATTTACACTCTGTGTGATGACTCGCCGCCGATACCAAATCGTTTGCTTTTTATCATCTGTCTATACCAATATTGTAAATAAAATAATTAGACGGCAGATTTAAAATGAATTACAATGTAAGATGACTTGTGATCACCGGCGTACCAAATTATTTGCTTAAATATTGTCCGTCTATTACCAATATTGTAAATAAAATAATTAGACGGCAGATTTGAAATGAATTTACATCCTGTGTGATGACTTGTTATCACCTGTATATATCGTTCGTCTGTGCCAAAAACTGCTTATTTTGTTAATAAAATAATTAGACGGCAGATTTTAAATGCAATTTTCATTTTGTGTGATGACTTGTGATCACCGGCGATACCAAATTGTGTTTTTGTCGGTCGTCCATCTATATACCAATATTGTTATAATTAAAGACCGAATTAAAAAGACTAGTTTGCGTCTGACGGCAGAGCAAAGGCGCAACGTGATTGATTGCTGACCTGCACAGTACAGCATTTTTGGTCTACTTGACAGGACGTCATACGCGAACTAGTCTTTTTAATTCGGTCTTCAATTATAATGAAATAATGAATACGATTTACATTGTGTGTGATAAAGATTGTCACTGGCATACCAATTGTTTGACCTATGTTCACTCGTACCAATATTGTAAATAATGTCATGGACTGCGTCTGTTAATTTGTTGAAATATTCTGTGTTATCTTCCAGTCAATTGCTCCTGCTGAGACTTGAACCCACAATCATTAACAACCTCATGGTGAAAAGGCGAGCACGCTGTGTGACGCATGGGTATTTGTCACTCGCCTTTTTACCACGATGTTTTCAATGATCGTGGGTTCGAGTCTCGGCAGGAGCGAGTGACAATAAGTAGACTAGGACACGTCAATGAATGTACTAGTAATGATGGCTGGGTGGTCTGTGACAATAACATTGATGATTTGATGGTGATGAAATTAAAAATAAGTTACCTGCAATAGTAAATCTTCTTGTGTCTGTGTGATTTTAGTTTTGACACAATTCATTTTAAGAGAGCAATCGTACAAGCGTATAAATATGCATTTGATTTCACAATGTTTGAATTGTATTCTATTTAATCAAATGAAAGGGAGGGATAGAAGTAAGGACTCCCAAGGAAAAGTGTGCCATGATCAAATTTTGATTTGCTCAACAAAACATACCAGTACTAAACCATTTTTCAGCCCGATATGACAGCGACGTCAATGCATTACCACCGTTTCGCTTGCGCATTTATGCGGGCATCTTTTAATAAGCGTGTGTACGCCATGAAGTGAACACCAGACTACTCCCAATGAAATGTGCACCAACATCCCTGCCACATCAGGTGAAAAATGGAATATTAAAAAAGAGCAAGTTTCGGGCAATCATCAATCATGGTGTCAGTCAAAACAATAATTTCCTGGGCTTTGTCAGAATGAAATCAGAAATAATCATGAAATTTCCTAAATATAAATGCAAAGTTTTACATCTCTATTTTATCCTTTCAAAATAACTCAAAAGAAAATTCGAAAATATCCACTAACAATATAGCATATGCATCAATAACATTGATGTCCCCATTGTCCCGTGCTGTAACATGTACATAGGGCAATCAACAACAGCAGTGCACAACTGCAGAATTTTGCACCGGCGCTGTTGATCGCCAGTTCGTACCGGAAGTTTGTTTACAAAAATTTCCCATGTTTGTGTCCCAAATTTATACTATTTAGGCAATACTTCATTCAATTTTGAACACATCATATGAAAGGTAATTTATTGTAGTTTTGGTTGCTGGCTAAGATTTGTTGGTTGTTTATCTAGTTTTTTTTTAATTAATTTTTTAATTGGGCGTGTCGGATCGCGTACTTTCACAACAGGTTAATTTCGCCCGGTCCACGTTGTTTTTTTCCTGCCGTGTCCATGTCGCAGAGTAGACCCAACAAATGGGGTAAAAAAGTTATGAACTGGTGATCCAAATTTATTAAAGCTCTGTTTTTTTAAACAAATACCAAATTAGTTACTGGTTTAAACTGTTAATTTTGTTAAAGGACTCGCAAATATGCAGAAAAATGGAATTTAATCGACTCGTTCGTCATCTGTTTTTGACCAAAAATGGCGTCGAAGACGAAATTTCGCTTCTCCGGAGCAACATTTTGATTGCTTCAAGTAGTGATTTAATCAATACTTTCTTCAAAATAAATAAACTTTACACCTAGAAATACATCCAAAATACCTAAA
This sequence comes from Amphiura filiformis, assembly GCF_039555335.1. Classification (NCBI taxonomy): domain Eukaryota; kingdom Metazoa; phylum Echinodermata; class Ophiuroidea; order Amphilepidida; family Amphiuridae; genus Amphiura; species Amphiura filiformis. Next base: position 33,440,599 of record NC_092645.1, on the reverse strand, counting down.
TTAGTTTGAATTTCTTTGGTTGTTTGTCTATTAAGCTCAAAATTATTTTTTTACTAAGAGTGCAAGTTTGATGACCGAAAATTCTACAACTTTTGATAGGCGCCTCGAAAAAACGGCATATTTTGGTCATTTCTTGCTCGATTTTCATGATTTCTTCAATGTTGTCTAGATTAGAAACAAGGCTGTCATTCACGCAATAAAACACGCCTATATTCGCATCGATAGAGTCCAAATATCAGTTACCAATTCCCTTAACAACTGAGTCACGTGACCAAGCCAATTTCGGGGGACGCGATTGCCCAGGGGAAAAAATAGAATATGCAGCGCCTCCTAACGATGAAACACGGACAATGCCGTTCATAAAGACGCTGGTTGCTCAATGGAAACGTAAGCTCGTGCAAGTTGTGTCCGAAACGAAATTTGAGTGCCAATAAGGAGCAGTTATGATTAAAATGTTTATTATTTAGTTTAATTATATGGGTTTTCACATATAATTTGCATCGTTCACATAATGTATCAACTTATTTGAGAGAAAAACATCGGACTTCTGCAGGATGAAATAGGCGCGTGGTATAGGTTGCAGAATTCGACATGCTTGATTTATCGAATCCATGGACGGGAAAGATCAATGCCTGGTTAAAAACACATGGATCAGAAACAGCAACCATGGGATATGGGTTTTAAAACAAACTCTATTGTTGTTGCTGCAATAAATTCCAGGGCATTGCAGGGATTATAAAATAATCCCAGGGTTTCAGTCCTGAAAAGGTAAAGAGGCGGAACCATGCGAGATGTGCTGTGACTCCTGCTTTGCATAATGCCCCTGCTTTGTCCAATCGTGGGACAGGAGTCATTCACAGGCCGCGCTTTTGGGGCGTTGGCGTATTTTCGGTAGTTAGTGTCGGGAAAATTTACAAGCAGTTTGTATTCCCATCCGAAGTTGAAAATAATAATAAAATAAGATAAAATCTAGCCAAGATATGGCCAAGAGATCGTAAACAAGTGTTGGGCGATATGCAATATAGTAACATCGCTTACGGTGCATTAGTGATGCGCGGTATATGATATCCTGATATTACAAATGGGATATTCGTGAATCATTTAGTCTGATTAAAGAATGATAGTGGCTCTTGGAAAAGCTTGAATTACTGGAAGTCAAATTTTGGTTGGATTTTGATGAAAGGAGGTCGTTCTTCTGACATATGCAAAGGTTGTTGCATTTTGGTCATTCAAGGCAATCGGTGAAGGTCAAAGTTAAGAGTCCTTCGTATGTAAATTACAGAAAATATTAACAGTGAGTAGCAGCCCTATAATTTAACAATTGGAAGATCGTTTTATGGGTTTTTCTGACATATGCATAGGTCTTGGCATTTAAGGAATTCATAGAAGATGTATCATCAGGAAAGCAAAATTGTAGAGTCATCTGATGTAAAACAACTAAACAAGTTTGGTAGATCTTGGTACGATTCCTTTTACTTGCCCAAATTAACTCGGCATAGTTTTTACTAGATTTGGTTTTACTACTTGGCAGCATCTTTGTGAAGCTCGCCTAGATAGTGGGAACAGAGCACACTGCCTTTCCACTTGGACCTTCTGGCATATTTAAAAAGTTGAAAAGTAAATAAAGAGGTAAATAAATAAACAAAATAAATGGAAAAACAATCATGTTCAAGATCAATTCAATTTTTAACTCCTTAGTATATAGTAAGGTAGTTTTATTAATAATCAGGCTTGTATATATATGCAAAAGCCTTTGCTTGCACAATTTGCTTCCCTTTTTCTGTTTTCTTCATTGCAGATTATATCAGGTAACAGGATGAAAGACGTGTTGCTTCAACTTGCTTGTCGTGAGACTGGAGATTTGTTTATGACCACAATAATATTTGACGGTGATCTCTTCATCAAGCATTTACCTATAATCATGATAATGGGTTTACTTCAGTTAGACATGGAGCCACGTAGCAGCTACATTGCAGCAATCAATGACTTATATTTGCACATTTTGAATTAACACTGAATGTTGCACGTTGCTCTATCTACGAACTACGTAAAATGGAAGAATCATGTCAAGTGCTTTAAAAAACATAAAATGGTGTACAATCTGGTAAGAATCACAAATCCGTTACAATTGTACGTCGTCGTTGTCTTGTGGGTCTTAAGTAATATGACTGACCTGGTATTGTGATTTAAGAGTGTTGTTTCAACTCTGCCTGTCCATCCAAGATGTTGAGCATTCACAAGGGACAGTCTATTTGGTTTTTGAATGTCATCTGACCAATAGACCTCTGTTCCCAAAGTCCTGCAGTTGCTGCAATCAATCTTCTGACATTCTGAACATTTGACAGGTATGTACACTTGTACAGCGTCATCAATTATACTTTCAGTTGTTACGTTCTCAAAATTGTTTAATGAAAGTATGCATAACATTTGGAATGCACACTGAATATGTGCACATGATATAGTGGATTAAGGAGATGTAAATTTAAGTACAAGAACACTTAAGAATTCAATTGTCAGATTGTATAAGTTAATAAGCAAGGAATGTGTCAAGTTGCTGCTTCAGAAGCATGAATGTTTGTTTTGTATTGTTTTGTATTGTTTTAAACGATCATCTTGTTCAGAACCATGAATTGCCCTATTGTATTTTATTTAATAAATATTTATTGAAAGCCGGTCTAGCATGTGGGATTTGATCGGTCAAGTTTGTTAATACTAAGGAAGGAATCAACTCCAGGTTGGCATGGGATAGCCTAGGCAGGGGCCAAGTACTATGCCCTCAAATTTTTCTTGTTCAACAAAATTCAAAAAAAAAAAAAAAAAATGTGTTCAAGTTTTTTCGTGAGGTTGCGCAGCCGCCTAGTTATCACGTTGATTCAAAAAGTATGTTGACCTATTGTATTATGGAATAGGCATGTTATCCTAGTTCTCTGTACACTTTTATAGCATGGCACACTTCTCGTTTGATGATAACAAACATGGTGCGGGGCTTAGATGTACCAGAAATATAAACAAGTGGCACACAAAATTTGTAGAGCAGAGTTAACGTGTCATTACCCACAGATATGCGTAATATTGACAAAACCACTATGGGTAGGGGATTACACTCACAGTCACCGTTTGGTCTCCTATATATCAGGCAAAAGAACATCCAGAGAGCTTCCCATACCCCCCAGGCTTAACTGATGAAAATTAAAGAATAAATAGAATATGTTTAAAAATCTGGGGGGGGGGGGATTGGGAAGTTTATTTCTCATTCAGTTCTTGCATGATCCATTAACTTCTTTGGCAGAGATTTTCTAATTTGAAACATATATCTATTTAAGTATGGATAAGAAATGCACACAAATTAAAGTATGTAGACATTTTAGTATGGATCAAGTATCCAATTTAACCTGTCAGGGATTTCCCTATATATATGAATGTACGATTCCTGGAAACCATCTTACAGGAATATATATTATATATTTTGCATGCACAAATATTGTTAAAGGTTTCAGCCCATATCATTTTATATTACTGGCTGTGCTCTTTGTTTGGATATTTATAATCTCCCTTTTGTAGTTCACTGGGGATGTGATTGCAGATAGGTCATCTGGGGTGCTATATTAAATATTCCTTATTTTATATTTATATTTTCTATTAACAAGATATTATTCAGCTCCTCTGTAGGGGTCACGAGGGTGGTGACTTAAGATAGGTTTCATCTAGGTCCTCTAAAATATTCTTGTTTATTTTAAGATATTTATAAGCCCTTACTGTGTAGGTCACTGGGGTGGTGACTTTTGATAGGTCATCAGGGTCCTTTGTAAATCTAAATATCGTTTTGCTAATAAGTCCAGGTTTTGGGTGCTGATTCCTTATATGCATGCTATATATTTGTGTTACATACTTATTGCAAATAAATCATATATGTCTGTTGAACGTCTGACAAAGACGCAAATCATTGCTTCCAATTTCATTATTTTGTCTGGGGTTAATAACGTTTTCAATCCCATCAATTGAAAACCAATTTAACCCCTGCAGAATAAATGCTGTGGTCCGGCCCGTTGGTAAGGCCTATTGTGTGAATTTGTGTACTGTTGCCAAGTCACGTGGTACACAGGCAATGTTTTGCATTCCGACCATTTCTTGTTTCGTCATTATTTTGTCAGATTCAACAAGACTAGGTTGTGTTTAAAAACTTTCTTTCCCACCCACCACTCCCTTTGCAATTTTTCATATTGAGAGTATGGTAGTGGTGGTGCGGAAAAATGTATAAAGAAAATTTTAAGTTTCTATATTAAAGTTAAAGAAGCAATTCTAACGTAATTGATAGAGCAAAGATTGGGTCACGATATTCGTGATTTGATGATTGGTTTGGTGCAGTCGTCTAATTCCTTTTGAGAGCGGTAAATTGCTCAAATCATGAAACTCTTGATAGGTGCCTTCCTTTGCTATATCAATCAAGAACTTCCTGCGGATAGTTGAACTTCATCGTGTAAAATGTACATCTCGGCGGAATCTCTCTCCTTGGGCTAATAAGCATATAGTTAAATGTTATCTCATATGTTATAGCTTTTCAAACAAAAATTTAAAAGAAAAGGACGAGATAGCTGTAGTTGATTAAAAATACACACATGTCTAACCATGTCATTTGAAGTGAGCAATGCTAAAGCATTAGCATCAATTTAAACAAATTTAAAATCCGCTGGCAGAGATTTTCTAATTTGAAACATATATCTATTTAAGTATGGATAAGAAATGCACACAAATTAAAGTATGTAGACATTTTAGTATGGATCAAGTATCCAATTTAACCTGTCAGGGATTTCCCTATATATATGAATGTACGATTCCTGGAAACCATCTTACAGGAATATATATTATATATTTTGCATGCACAAATATTGTTAAAGGTTTCAGCCCATATCATTTTATATTACTGGCTGTGCTCTTTGTTTGGATATTTATAATCTCCCCTTTTTGTAGTTCACTGGGGATGTGATTGCAGATAGGTCATCTGGGGTGCTATATTAAATATTCCTTATTTTATATTTATATTTTCTATTAACAAGATATTATTCAGCTCCTCTGTAGGGGTCACGAGGGTGGTGACTTAAGATAGGTTTCATCTAGGTCCTCTAAAATATTCTTGTTTATTTTAAGATATTTATAAGCCCTTACTGTGTAGGTCACTGGGGTGGTGACTTTTGATAGGTCATCAGGGTCCTTTGTAAATCTAAATATCGTTTTGCTAATAAGTCCAGGTTTTGGGTGCTGATTCCTTATATGCATGCTATATATTTGTGTTACATACTTATTGCAAATAAATCATATATGTCTGTTGAACGTCTGACAAAGACGCAAATCATTGCTTCCAATTTCATTATTTTGTCTGGGGTTAAACTCGTGATATTAAAGGCTGTATATTATATGATAAGTAATATGATATCACATCTAAAAAAAGAACTAAATTTCTGAAATTTGACATTTTTAGGATATACATCATTTATCTCAAAAGTAGATCTGCCGATAATTTCTAGGTTTTGTGCGAACGGGACATATAATTTCAAAAGCTGTCAAAATGACCGTTAAGACTAAGTGACACCTTAATTAACACAGAGGAGAATGACACGTAATATAAGATACACATATTAACTGAACAAGTCGATTAAATCAAAACATGTGTTGATAAAAATATCATCACTCGCTACTACTAAATTTCTTCCTAGGTCGTGTGTTTTCAGGTCGCCTCTCTGCAATGAAATGTATCCCTTAGGGCAAATAAATTTGATGGTTATACATTTTGTGAAAGGATGTTTGTATTTTTGTTGTGGTTGATTCCGATTTGGTATTGGAGGTATTTTCTTCAATTGCTTTGTTATGTTTTTATTTTGTATATCAAAAAACTCACAACAAGAACAACAACAATAAGGCCGTGTAAAATTAATATTTTGGTTCTCGTCCCTCCCTCCTCAATTTCTGGGATTTGTCAGATTTTTTTTTTTTTTTTAGATTTTTCAATTTTTTAGACTTTGGAATGATTTATGAAATCTTCATACATATAAATAAGTTTATTAGAGAACAAGCATCACTTCCAAGTCTTTTTGTGGTACTCTAGGGGGTTTATCCTTCAGAATCTCACATTTGAAAAAAAAAAAAAGGGCCTCATCGATTCCACGAGCACTGTTGGAGAAAACCGAAAACTACTGACAATGCTAAATTTACATTGAAAAAAAAAAAAAAAAAAAAAACACCTCCTCCCTCATCAATTCATGAAAATCCTCTGGACGAGAACCAAAACATTAATTTTATACGGCCTAACAGCAACAAGCTTCCCGAGTTCCGCGTCTTCCCGAGGTACGTTACAGATCTTAGTTTACATATTTACTGAAAATTGTGTTTTTGCTTTGTTTTTATATGACCTTGGCATATTGTACCTGCTGTGATATTTTGATCAGTTTGATAATCTCCTCGTCTAGGTTTTTCAGCGTAAGCCCCAATAAAAAAAAAAATAAATAAATAAATAAATAAATAAATAAATAAATAAATAAATAAATAAATAAATAAATAAATAAATAAATAAATAAATAAATAAATAAATAAATAAAACAGAATACCTACCTTATATGCCCAATCAAAGCGAGTCCCATGTAACACAGGTGCAGCAGCAGGAATATCAATGCGCATGTCCGAATCCGTTGGTCCCGCTTCCAGAAGTAACACGGTCTTGGTTCGATCCTCGCTAAGTCTAGCAGCTACAACGCATCCAGCACTGCCGCCACCTATTACCACGTAGTTATATGAAGGGAATTCCTTGGCCATCGTAAGTTATATGTATTCTGAGAAGAAAATACAATGTTTGCAATAAAAACTACCTTTATACCTTTAAAAAATATCTATTTTATTACAGAAACTACCACAGTATAAAACAAAACATTATGGACTAGCGGAAATACATCATGCAATAATGAACGAAGGTAGCAACTGAAGTTTGTATTATAACAAGTGTTATTATATTATTATATTCTACATTCGTTTGAAGTAAACTATATTTAAGAGATCAACGGGCTTAAAATTTCGCTATGACAATGGACAAGGTCCAATTATCTTAAACCTATCCCCAACGCTCTAATGCATTATGAATTATAACTATTATAACAAAAGCATAAACGGATTAGATATCTCAATAATAAAAGTTTACCTGTTATGGTCTAATGTCGATTTAATAAGGAGATTGGGTTTTCTGTGATGAATGTATTGAAAATCAGACAACCTTCCAAAATCTGTGATCAGATCGAGTTGTTTACGTTACCTGTGTTATGGGCTATATATCACCGAAAATGTCAACCCGGGGGCACCGCAGTTTCATGAATTCTTCCCTTAAGGGGGTACTACACCCATTGATTTTTTTTTTTTTTTTTTTTGCATTTTGTGAAGAAATTACAAAAAAAAATTGGACAAAGTGGTATGCAAAATGAAGGGGCATATCTTCTCGTTTTATTGGTGGTATCGGTATCAATGTAGCTTACATGCTTTTACAGATAGAAGCCAAAAGGAGGTACATCACTGATGATTTAAATTCACTTCATTTTGGAAAGCTTACTATCAACGGATTTCGTTAAAATTTTGGATATGTGTTGCTAACACATTAGGGAAATAAAGTTGATATGTAAAATGGGAATAAGTGGTTCCTGATTTCTTTTATGACTTCATGAACTTGGTGCTCCACAACTATCAAAAAGGAACTGGTTAAAATGCTTCTATTTTCAATGTTGAGCTATATTTTGTATTTTTAACTTGCGACATTATTGCACTGAAACTTAATTAAGCCATAGGTAACAGGTTACAACAACCATACTACAGCAATGATGAAAAAATTGTATTTCTTGTCACCTATACAACCATATTGGGTAGTTTTCCGTAAGCTTAACTTTTGTGATTTTGGTAACTATTTTATATTTATTTGTGAAATCCGTCTCAACTAGGCATTCTAAATTGTACTCACCATTTACATCCCAAGGTATATTAGTATATCCACCATGCACTTCTCGATATATATCCAGTTAAAGACAGAATATCAAAATTATGCCTCATATGATATCACAGACTCTCACATGTGTATTCAAAATTGATGCTTAAATTTGACCTGAACCAATTGACCTATAACCTGACATACGGTGACCTAATAGCCTTTTCTTCTCCTAACAACTAATGACTATGCATCCATTGTATAAGTGTTTATTTAATTTATTCAGTGTCATATCATGGTAGGTATTTTGCATGCACCACTATAGATTTTCTATAGAGAGTATAACAAAGGATTTAATGTATTCTATTCATGTACCCTACTTGAACATTTTCAAAAGAATAAATTATGGTTTGTTATGAAACACAGATCTGAGTTACTAGGTTACAGTAAACAAAAAATATATAGGGCTAAAAATGACTTACTAAAATGGTTGAAAGTCACTTTATATGTAGATATATTTTATAAGTTCAGGACATGAGGTGATAAACATATATATGTACTTAATAAATTTTCAAGAAAAAAAAGAAGAGGGGTACTGATGAAAATCGGGGTATTATATCGCCTTAAAGCCATAATGTACGATCTTATAATATGAAATTGGTTAATTTTGCATAGTTTACACATGTTCCAACTTGCACCTAAATGGAATCGGCCGAATTTGTTGTCTTTGTAGGTCAACAGAGCAAAGTTCGACATTATTATTATCATAATTTAGAAATTATGATAATATGTCCTCCCATAGAACTGCGTGTTAAATGGACAAAATAACCAGTGGGGTTTCTTTCACTTTACCTTGTTATTTCAACCTAAAATGGACAGCAACCCTTCCTGTCAGTTATTACTAATATTATTTCAACATTTTGAATAAAGAATAAAATAACAAAATCAAAATTTGACGGAAATCGTACATTAAGGCTTTAAGGGTAAACGATGTATTGTTGGTCGAAGCAGCCCAAAAATTGATTTTCATCAACGTATTATTGAAAAAATAACACTTTGATGTTTTGGAAAAGTTCACTCTTAGTCTACAAATCATACATTTTGAAAACTTGATTGATTAATTGTTGTGAATGAGTTATGTACGTTTTACTAAAGTGTTGTTGTTTCAGCTCTCTTTACAGCATAACTCAAGAACCACAGAACCTACAAAACTATATCTATAATATTTGAATTCTTCTTCACACTCGCTATGATATGTTGAATGCAATTTTTTTGCCAAAGCTCACAAATACATATAAATAAATAAATTTAAATAAATAAAATTATACAAAGTGCCAGTCATAATTATGGCGATATATTTCAACATCCCCTCTGTAGTGACCAATATCTGTCTGAACCCCATCGAGCAAACTACGTATAAAAATAACTTTTCTAGTAATTCACTCACAATTATACCACGTTTCAAAGTACTCCGGGCAAAGTACATCCGCAACTGAGTTAAGTATGCCCGTTGCCAGGCTATAAATTCATCATCATACGTACATATTCGCCGTAGAAGTGACGTAATAAATCGGATTAACTACTATAGCAATAGATGATAACAATTTTGATTATATTGCCCTGCACTACAAGCAGGTTTCACTCATCATCTGTGTCTGTCTGCAATCATAGATTGAATACAATACCACTCTTTTCAAAGATTAACCTTACAGGTGCGAGTGATCAGCATAATATGGCTCAATGCATAGGTACCGTGTGAAGGTTGTAGTGCAGGGCGATATAGTCAAAAATTGTATACATCTGTTGCTATGGTAGATAATCCGAATTACGTCACTTCTACAGTGAATAGGCAACATCCAGGAAATACATCTATTTCTGCACATTCTTAGTTTTATTAATAAGAAATATAGATATCCGATATTATTTACATAAATAATATAAAATGGTACTTACACACACCAAAGCACCTCTACACAAAATATTCAACGGCTAGATCCCAATAGATATTCCCATCTAAAGCTCCAAATGTTCTTTGATAATTGTAGTTGACTTGGATGACTTAGTAGAACCCTAGACAGAGAGACAGTCGATGAAACCATAGAGTGGCAAAGATACGACAGTCCTGATTAGTGAATGTGGTGATGATAACAGAATGCATTTATGGAAATCCACCTAAAGGAAATGACGTAATTGCTGCTGTGTATCGCACATACTGAGATAATAGTGCGCTCACTATTGGTTGTAATTTATGTTTTATAACGTAAATATTTATGACCATCTCACGTAATATTCTGTTTGAATAATAAGGTATCCATGTGATTTAAGAAGATGAAAGGCTGATGGTGGAGTGGATAATTTGCATAATTATCTGTGATGCTTGAAATAACATATAATAGTAGATACTACTATGTCCTTGAAATAATTGAGAACAATATAAACCAGCAGAGAAGCTATCTTACTTACACTTCCCATAACGTATTTCTTCCATTTCAATTTTCTGTACTGATGCCACATGAGCCGATAGTGACGATACCTCAGTGAGCAGACCACGTAAACATCTTGCAAAATATTTTTTCCCACAAAATATACGCGAAAACGCCACTATCAGAGCCCAATAACACAGAGGATGTTTAAAGACATTCCCACAACCCAGTGGGGTTTCTGACCTTGTATGTCTGGCTTTTGTACACATGTGGTACAGTTGAACTTGATCATGCCTTGCATTGGAATTGTGTGCACATATCTGGTGTTTTCATCCTATTATTTAACATTCATAACATCGAGACTTAGGAATAAAATTAATGCAGTGGGACAATATGAATGTTTCCTGTAAGAAAATCAAATATCAGTCCTAAGTCTCAACTATTAGCTTGTTGGCTGCAGTTTTAAAATTACCATTTTGTGTGTGTAGCAATGGGGACTTTGCCTTTAAAATTAGGTTATATTGATCAAATTTCCCAATCATAGTGCATTGTAGGAATGCCTTTAAGCCTCCTCTGCCAATAACATTAATAACATTCATAAAACAGTTTTAGAAACGTGATGCAAAACATTCTTTTTTAAATCTTATGTCAGGCAAAATGCCTTAAATCACATCACTATATTACAAAAAATGTATTGCACATCACATAATCCATATAGATTAGATATTCTAAAACAAATTTACATACGAAAATCAAACAAATAATTTAAGCAAAATGACAGAGCCATGAACAGACACGGAAGTCATGCAAAACATTCTAACAGACAAAATATTTTGCAAAAATGTTCGCCCAAAATATTTTGCAATAACGTTTTGTTTTACAACCACTTATGAATTCTGCATGTATAATTTTATAGTCTTGTAATAGTGCATGAATGGTGACTCTATACAAGAAACCAAACCCGCATTAAAACGCAATCCTGGGAATAAAGTATTAATATCATGGAAATTAATTTCTCTAAATAATGTTGTGTAAGCGTAAAATACTGACAAAATAAATAAAAAATATAGCGGAATTTTAGTCAATACGTTTTGTACCATCACGTACAGAAAGCTTAAAAATTTCATGGCAAATTATAAAAAATTTAGAGGTTTGAAATTTTAAAGTCCTCAAAGTAATTGTATAAATCTAACGATATGTTCTTAAAAGAGTATGAAGTTTGGGTGAACAGCATACGTCCATCATATGAAAATGTTGACATTCATTATTGAAGATAATACCTCAAAACACTAAACAAAATGTAGGTCTTTTTGGAAAAATGTTTATGTTCAATATGAAAGTTCAAAATTTTCAATTGATGGTCGGCTTTTCATCCCAGCTACATACAGTTTAATTACATGTCATTAGATTTATAAAGTTTACTTCGAGGACTAATAATTTGCTCTAAAATGTGTATTACCAGTATCGCGAATTTCACAAAATCAAAATTATTTGATATCAGAAGGACATTCCTTATATACAGCATGCAATTCGATATGTCTGATATGCTTTCAGGTCCCATAACAATAAAATGTTGCTATCCGCTTCCTTAATTGATTGTATTAATGAAAATCATTGTCTTGTTGTTTTTCGTATCATTGTTTTGCATGAATGAAGTGATGATAACAATGTTGCACTTTTCGCAAATACTTGCTTTTCGAAAGTGCAATTGTTATTAACACTACATTCGTAAATGCCAGTACTTTTCCCCTGAAAAGTATTAGCTTTTTAGAGAAAAGAGAAAGGTATTTACGAATGGCGTGTTATTGTGATCATCGCTCCATTCGTGGAAAATAATGGAGCGGTAAAACAATAGCGCGACGTTATAGGTGTGTATTAACCACAAATAATCATAACGTCATTGCATTAGATAATTTTGGCGCGGGAATTTTATATCGCGTGTTGAGAGCCGGCTGTTTTTATTCGTTTTAATGGTCAATATGAGTTTGTTTTAAATAAATGCTTGATAATTATTTTTCTAACACATAAGTCATAATGTTATGATTGCCGGAGACATCCTTTAACAACTAAACTTGGATAAAATCATTTTTGTTATTTTCAAGGAAACATTGTTTAGACAGTTGATAGCGTCTTTCTAACAAATTTAACTTGTATTTAAAGTGTATCACGGGCCAACTTGTCAACAAAAATAGAAAGTCTTTCTTTCGTTAAAGAAACAAGTAATTTAACATGTTAAATAAAGTACTTGAGTGAAGCTAATTAAACCATTAACATGATTACGTACTAAACTTGACACATTGACCGGGCACATTGAAAACTATTTTATATAATATAAAATGCCTCTAGTTATGTTGTGACAGTTCTTCTCCTCTCATCAATTCAACCATTATTATTCAACTCATTGCGGAGTAATCCCAGTGCGCTGCGTGGCCATTTTTTTGTCCGATTTAATTTATCTTTTAGATATGACTAGGTGCATACATGGGTACAAACTTATGTGGGGAAGGTAAACAGAATCGTTAGAATCTGGCCCAAAATTTTTTGACCCAAAAAACCGCTAATTTTCTCAAAAAGTAGACCTAAAATGTAGAGTCATTTTCAGACAATTTATGCAGAATTCAACACAGTAAAAACACTGTTTAAAATGTCGCTGTTTAAAACGATGCTGTTCAAACTTTGAACAACATTGTTTAAAAGACAGTCCTTGAATTTAATTTTTTTTAAACAGTGTGTGTTTAATTCATGAATAATACCAAAAAAGGAAGTTTTAAACAACATTGTTTAAAAAAGATCGAATTTTGCAAAAGAGGGGTTTCCTTCCTTGAAATCAGGGTCAGATTCATCATCATGGCGGATGACTATGTGATTGACTTGCTCCAAATGTGGGAAATGCCAGACCTAATTGATACATTCAGAGGTAAGTGTTTGGTTTAAATATTATTTGGTGTGATAGAGTATTATGAACACACAGTTGTGTGTTGTACATGCTAAATGATGCAAGCTGTATGCAGCCGTGACAAGTACATGTGAGTGTAAGCTTAACCACATCAAATAATATCATAAACCAAACACTTACCTCTGAATGTATCACATTCACACTGCTCATGCACAGATGCATGGGGCTGATGTGCATGTTTTACAGTCAGTTCTTCTTGCCCATTCTCCCAAGTAAATTGATTTCAACAAACAAAAATGGTTAAAACTTTTAAACAACAAGTTTAAACAACTATGTATGTTCAAACAAACTTTAAACAACTGTTTGTTTTAAACATTTGTTGTTTAAAATACTTAAAACAACTGTGTACATTTAAACAACTAAAGTTAAACAACCCAGATGTTTAAAACTGTTGTTTAAAAAATTGTTAAAAATTTTAAACAATTGGATGTTTAAAGTTTAAACAACCCAAGGTTGTTTAAACTTTGAACAGAAGTTGTTAGAGTGACCCGCGTATTGTTGTTTAAAAATTTTAAACAGTTGTTTAAAATATTTTTACTGTGTATTCTGATTAAGATGATATGTATTTCAAAGTTGGAGGTAACTCGACTCATGCCCAGAAACGTGACCCCTATTTTGTATGTTAACAGGTTGGGCAATTTTAAATCGATTTGCAAAAAGTTTTTTGATACGTTCATTAATTTCTCCAAAAGTAAAAATCGTAGATTAACAAATAACGGTTCAAATGAAAGCCATTATTGGGGGCTAATTGTTGTATCGCTATGAAAGGCCTGACACCAATATAAACATTTATTTCGGTGACCCAAGTTCATGGTCATTTCTGCTCACGCACTTTTTTTACAGATGGCCTGGAATTTCACATTTCGGTTTCTGCGATTGCCCGAAAAAGGGTAGTATGTTTTTGAAACGCGTTTCCGCTTGGAATGTAGATAGTTATTGTTGCTATTACTCTTCGCGATTTTGATTTATGCACTCTTTAGCCGACAATTTTCAATGCATTTTACACACTAGAAATGTCGCTTGCATAAATACCGATATTTTTAACAGTATCGTTTTTGTTAACCAAAATACCATCCACATTAGTTCCCAAGAATTTAATGAAACCATAGATACCAAATCGGACTGCAGGTGATGAACAGGTTTTAAACTAGAATCAAAAGAACCAGCGTAGGCCCTCTCAAAATGTACTTTTATAATATATCGCGTTGTGATAAAAGGACTGCTTTTTCCTTTTTTTTTATAACAAGGAAAAGTTTTACTTACCCCAAACTTCTCACGTATTGTTGTCTCAATGTCCATTGCTGGTTGGTATTATTCCGATTAAGCGATTTTCATGATGCAGGCCTACTTAGCCTACATTTGACCAAATATTTGCCCACAATGTACGAATATATTCCAAAAATGGCGCTGCATTCGGTGTCACATTAACGACAAGGTTATACTAAGATGTGAGACTTTCTGACACTATATTCACGGTTTTTCTACTAGCTATTCAAACTTATTACAAATTTGGCTGGTTTGCGACGTCACTGCCACATCGGGATGAAAAATGGTAATAGATGACTATGAAACCTCAAAGGTTGGCAATTGAAGCATTAGGCGTCAGTTTAGTGAACTTTGCCTGTTTAATGCGATGTGAGTGCAATCGCCGCCCGGACTGTGAAGGTTTCCGCATACCGAATATAGGTTTATATCATGGTGAATTATCAGAATCAGATATCATCAACTAGGCCGGTTGTAGCCGAATCCGGCGCAAACACATCCCCAATTAAAGTCCATTGGATGAAGAAAGTTAACTTATCGCCGACTTTGAAAGCAGGAGGAAACCGGAGATCCCGGATTATGATACAATTGCAAATTTAACCAAAGCATACAAATGCAATGTTATAAGTACAGTATGATAACAGCAAGCACATCAACATGGTAAAATGTGTGTTATGTGACCGCGAACTATACCGGCAAATATAACGTGCAATAACCAGGAGAGGATAATACCAGCCCTTGCTCTCAGCATTCAGCAAGATAAACCGTACAACCAAAGAGCTTTTAAATAGAAATAGAGTCGCAATAGATTATATAATCTTTTGTTCGTTTGATGCCGATTAGAAGTTGCGACAGGCTATTCATAAAAGTGGTACCATTGTTTCGAATAAAGGGGTTCCACCATTAAATTGGTCACTGATCCGGCATCATATTAACGCTCTACACAACAGGCGAGTATCAATAAGTGACCACACTACAGTCATGTGTAAGGGCAGTCATGTGTAAAGTGGTACCATTGTACTCACGTATCCCAAATGTGTGCTTGTGTGGGTCTGAAGTTTATAAGGAGGCTTTAGCTGTCGATGCAATCATCTTTACCACCCACCTGACGTTAGGCGTTTCATTTAAATAAATTGAATGCTCTTGTTGATCGATTACACATTAGAATGTATGAAGGCTGCCATGTCCAGTCCCTATATCTATATTGCACTATAATGGTAATCGCTCATATACATGTAAGTATAAGTATAGGCCTATAAAGGTTGTTTTTAAGAAATGTCCATTTAATTTTATTTTAAGAAGGAGATTGGTATAGAAATAGTGGCGTACCCAAAGAGGGGCGGGGGTTGGGGAGGGGCAGATTCACCTCTGTGAGAAGTCTTGGGAGGGGAGGAGGGAGGAAGAGGGGAGGAGGGGATATGAAGAATGAGAGAGGGCTGGAGGAATGGAGAAATAAAAAGAAATAATAAATACAAGTAAAGTCTGCACAAAAAGAAACTCAGCTGTTATAAATACGCCTATAGCTTCAGATCTAATAATTGTTTCCACGATATTTCTACATAGAAAGAAGGATGATTTATTTACCCGCATTTTGATACCCCATTTGTACAAATTTTGTTCAATATTAGCAACACAGCAGCGTTTTAACGAAAAAATATCCGAATTTAAAAGTTGCAGTTATTTGTATTGATTTGGAGTCAGCGCGAAGATAAATGGAGGGTTTTACGTGTCACAATGCTTGCCTAATAACCATTGATCGCTGTAAACTGCAACTTTTAAATTCGGGTATTTTCCTTTAAAAGCACTACTGTGTTGTTAATATTGAACGACATTTGACAAATGGGGTATCAAAATGCGCGTAAATAAATCATCCTTCTTTCTATGCAGAAATATTGTGAAAACAATTATTACATCTCAAGCTATAGGCGTATTTATAACAGCTGAGTTTCTTTTTGTGCAGACTTTAGATAAATAGAAATATAAGGAAAATGATGGGAATGAGAGATAGGCCTAGGAAAGAATAAGTACAGAGAAAGGAAAAGAAAGGAATGATGAATACATTTAATAATAATTATTAGGCCTATATAATAACTAAACACATAACAGCACTGGGCAGCCATTCGATGATATCAATGCCTTTATTCGTTACGTAATTAAAACGCCCAGTCAGATGTATTTCACACCTACCAAACACAAATCACCCAATTTCGCAAACTGGACGTTGAATGTACACTCTCATGAATATTGATTGGCAACATTTTCCAATATGTCAGCACTCTAATCGGAAACAATATAACAAAAGTGTAATAAATAAAAAAAAATAAAATAAATAATATACCCTGCAGAGCGTTGCGTACAACAGCATTAATGAAAATGTGGGCGTTATGAGTTAATAAGTGTATAGAATATTATCTAGAACCACACACCTGTTTTTCAAGGCCTCTCTTTCATTACCTCAAAGAAAGAATTAGAATTAGTTTTTCAGGGCCTCTCTTTCCTCTATTGACCGCAAAGAAAGGATTAGAATTATTGAATAGAGTCCATGACCTGATGCAACGCATTATTAATGAGTCGCTATTAGGAACGGTCATACTGTTATGGTTGAGCGAGCAACGTATGACCACTACACAGGTCAATGGTCTTATTGTGATCTGGCGGGTTTTTAAAAGCACGGTCCCTGAACACAACATTATCCGTGGGCATATGACCGGGCAAGGAACAATAGAGACAAATTGCCTGGCAATTGACGTCTCATGTCCACCCAGTCTATAGTGTGATCAGAACATTATAGTCTGGTGATCATTATAGTATAATCAGTACGAAAAATCCAGACTGATTTTTAATGTATTTTCAAAAATTAAAAGAACCACTTTTTAGTGGGAATTTTCGTAAGTTACACAGCTGAAGTTATGAAAGGGTTGAAAGACTACAATATTATGGCATAAACAAGAATATGTTCGATTGATCTTTATTCCTATAGCCTGTACCCTTAAGTCTATGGAAAGCTATTTTGTGGTATGGACCCAATTAACATACAAAAGTATCGCGGTACTGTTGACTAAAAATTCTCATACCGCCACTTCTACATATATATTAGTTACCGAATGTAATCGAATGTAATCGATCGCTGATAATGGCGGCGCAATAACGAAAATAACACATTTTTTGATCATTAGAACAGACTAAAAAAACCCACCAACAATAATTGATTGGTTGATTTAATGGAAAAAAGTTAGAAAAGAAGGCTGATGTTCCTATTTTTTTGGGATAGCTGTACTTTGTGGATAGTTTTCTCATTATCTAAGCATAAAAAGATTACATTTGTCACAATTCTGAAATTTGAGGCACGTGTTTTGTTCTTCTTCACCAGATGACGTCCCCACAATCGACCTGCTTACCTACCCAATATTTGTTGGTTATATGGTAGAAGATATCATAAACATTAGGTAATGGTGTTTTGAATAAACCAGGGAGGTCTAACAATGAGAAAACGACCAATTCCTCCATACCTTTTAATACATAAATGAATAGGAACTCTATTTGGTGGCGTGGTAACTTTTGATGTTTACCTTTAGTCCCACTTGTTTGCTTCTCTGGTTCAGATCATTGATCATTTCTCTTAGATCGTTAGCATTGTCTGATATTATGACTATGTCATCTGCGAAGCGAAGGTGATTTAGGTTGTCTCCGTTTATGCTGATGCCCTTACTTTCCCAGTCCAGGTGACGTATAATTTCTTGAAGTGCCGCATTAAACAGTTTAGGTGAAATGGTATCACCTTGTCGCACCCCTCGTTGGATAGATATCTTATCACTGTCCTTGTGGAGGCGGATTTTTGAAGTGTCCTTGCTGTAGATAGTATTTATTATCTGGGTGTGTCCAGGATGAACGCCTTGCTGTTTGAGGGCTGTGATGACTGCATGGATCTCAATGCTATCAAAAGCTTTTTCGTAGTCAATGAATCCAAGGCACAGTGGCTGTCTATATTCGCCCATCTTTTCAACAATTTGGTTGATGACATGAAGGTGATCCATGGTTGAAAAGCCGCTCCGAAACCCCGCCTGTTCCCTGGGTTGGTTGAAGTCAAGGCTATTGGTGATCCGATTTGTGAGAACTTTGGTGAAGAGTTTGTATGCATTTGAGAGTATTGCTGATTGGTTTGTAGTTCTTCAAGTCTTTGATGTCCCCTTTCTTGTGGATGAGAATTATAAGGGTATTATTCCAACTGTCCGGTGTCTGGTTAGTCTGGATACATAGTGCGAATAGCTTTTGTTATCTTCAAGAGTTTTCTGAATCATCTTTGTGTTGTGTGCTCGGATGTCATTCGTCATTTGCTTCCTTATGGTTTTGCATAATTCTGTGTACTCGATATGTTGGATTCCAATCGTGTTCTTCATTTCCCGTCTCTTTTTCATCATTTCAAAAGTTTCCTTTGAAATCTTGTCTATCTTATGTGGGTCTTTTTTTCCTGCTGTCTCCAAAGCACAATGATTGTGTTTGTAAGTCTCCCACAGACATCATTTACATCTAGGTCTTCTGCTTCAATCTTCAGGAGATCAAACTTGTTTTGCAGCTTCATCTGGAATTCTTCTTTGTTCTGTTGTAGCTTATCCAGATTGACATGCATCCTTCTTTTTTGCACAAGTTTGTATCTTTCTAATTTCAAATTAATGGCGATCCTTGCTCTTACTAGCCCGTGGTCACTTCCAGTGTTGAAGCGGTTTAGAACTGAGACATCTTTCACATTTTTTGGTTCACTTGTCAAGATGAAATCAATTTCATTTCGAGACAATCCATTTGGGCTTTACCATGTCCACTTACGAGATTCTTTTTCTTGAAGAAGGTATTCATTATTTTTAAGTTCTTGCTTTCGGTGAATTCTAGAAGTCTGTCTCACCTTTCATTTCGCTCTCCCACACCATATTTTCCACGCATGGTTTCGTGTGTGTTTGTTTTCTTTCCTACTTTAGCATTAAAGTCACCCATGATGATTGTGTGATTTCCTTTTTCTGGGTTGAGCAGTTCGTTAATTTCTTCGTCAATTATGATATTAAAAGTAATTATGTACTTTAATCACAAAAATTGCACGGGGTTTTGCTTGTTTCTTGACTATGTGGCGAGAGGTCTCGGGCTGTCTTGTTTTCTTGGTTATCATGGTACTTTCCTAACAGTCACGTGATCAAAATGCTTTAGTTGATAGATAAATCAATATATTGTCCTCCCACAACTGCAAAATCACTTGCGTATGACCATTGATAAGTACTCAGTGACTATTTTTATGAGCCGTGTAAAATTGCAGTTGCGCAAAGTCAATTAAAATAATATGAAAATCACAGTTTCACCACTTTCTTTACAGAGCGCCATGCAGAATTGTTTGGCAAATCGTGTGATTGCTTTGAAGCAAAGCAATTGGAATGGCCCCTAAGATCTCCTGATCTTACACCTCTGGATTTCTTCGTGTAGGTTTTCACAAGTCTTACTGCAGACCTTGATGAACTCCAGAGACACATTACAAGAAGTTGCAATAGACCGAGTGACAAAAACTCTGATGAGCTGTGACATCTTCACCCAATTTAAATCTCGCCGTGATTTAAATAGTGTATGCAAATAAATACTTTCCTTGCTCCACAGTGTATCGGAAACTAACCCTTTGTTATGCGAAATAGCCTTCCCAATGTTGAAGGTCACACTCTCCATACCAGTAAACATCAAACATGTCAAAAGAGAGGCTAGCTGGTTTTCGTGTCAAAAAATTACTTGGGCATTATAGTGGTATATTTACGAATATTGCATGGTACATACCCAGATAGTGTTCAAATTTGGCTCGAATATACCTTATAGTCGATACTGTCGAGTGAGTTTGATATTTTTATGAATGAACTGTAGTATGAATGGCAGCCCGCCGCCATCCACAGCCTTGATTCACTACGAAACAGTGAAATGCTTAGTTGATATTACATCGGTACCTAAGTTTTTAATTTTTTTGCATGAAATATGAAGATAACATGTTCAAATCAATATTAATTATGATATTTTGGCCCAAATACATTATTTATTTATTTATTTATTTATTTATTACATTTGGCAAAAAGCATAGGCAATACCCAATAGTGCTCAAAGAGCACTAAATACAAAGCCCTACATACAAAGCGAACAAAAATTAACTGAGAAGCAAAAACAAGATAAAAAAACAACAATTGGAGGGCTTTAACTACAGCCTTGAAAGCGGACAAGGTGGGACAACAGACAAAATTATCTGGTGGCTCATTCCATAACATAGGACCAAGGTGGAAGAAACTTCTTTGACAAAGTGTGAGGCGGCTGAAAGGTGGGGAGAGAGCTCGGGAATGGTTACATCTTGAGTTGGAACGCGAATGAGGTGTGAATACATTAGGAGCAGATGAAAGGCCGGCAAGTATTGTGAACACATGGCGCACCGTAAAGGAGTCGCGACGGGCCTCAAGAGAGGGGAGGTTAGTTTGGAAAAGGAGGCTGTCATGATCCAGGTCCCAAGATTGTAATATGACCCGGCAGGCAAACCTCTGAACAGATTCCAGGCGGTTAGTTTGGGTTTTGGTGAGTGGGTGCCAGGTTGAGCTGCTGTACTCAAGAGCTGGACGGACCAGAGAGGTGTACAAGGTGCGACGAAGATGTTGAGGAGCAAGGTGGAAGTTCCTATGTATCATGCCAATCATCCGACGAGCCTTCTTACAAAGGACATCAATGTGAATGTTCCAATTTAATTTACTAGAAATGTGAATGCCAAGGAAGGTGATGTCTGTCACTCTATCAATGGGTTGGTTGTTAAGTTGTAAAAGAAGGTCCGGGTAGGGGTTGATTTTGATGGAGATAATCATGGTTTTGGTTTTCTTAGCATTGGCTTGAAGTAGATTGCAAGAAAACCAAACGGAGATTTTGGTGAAGTCCTGGTAGTTGTTGATTGGCTTGTACAAAGTCGTGTCATCCGCATATATAGGACTAATTTGCTACCTGCAGAAAATGGGATGAGAGATATGTTGTTGATAAAAAGCAAGAAAAGAAGGGGCCCCAGGACAGACCACTGGGGAACCCCAGAAACAACGGGAACAAGACGAGAGGAACACCCATGGACGGCAACACACTGGTACCTGTCTGTAAGGTAAGAAATAACCCATGACAGCAGTTGACCAGATATGCCAAAGGCACTAAGTTTTTGAAGCAAAAGTCTGTGTGGCACTTTATCGAAGGCTTTCGCCAGATCGAAAAGGGCAACCACAACATATTTGCGGGCTTCAATGGAATTGTGCCAGTCTAAGATGGCTGAATTCTTGAAGGTGGGAGAGAATATATTTATGTATAACTTATGTATATCTAAAATCTTGGAAATGATGGGCTGGAGAGAGATGGGGCGGTAGTTTGTAATGGACTTTTTGTCCCCAGATTTGAAAATAGGAATGACGCTGCATATTTTCCAAGCAGAGGGACCCTGCCAGAAGACAAGGAAAGATTGAAAATATAGGTAAGAATTGGAGAGACGGTGATGGCGGTACCTTTAAGCATGGCACCCGATATACCATCAATACCAGCCGCAGAGGAAGATTTCCGGAGAAGGATGAGTTCAAATACGTCCTCAGCAGTACAAACTACACTTGAAAGATTCCCTGGAGGATGGTAAATACTGGATGGAGTTTGAGAAATATCGACGTCGTCAGGATTGAAACATTCAGCAAAAAATTGACAGAAAAGATTGGCAATGTCTTGGGGATTATCAGCAATAACGTCATTGTATTGCATGGTATCAGGAATGGATGGGCGACCAGATAAGGACTTCACATATCCCCAAAACGCTTATTGGGAGCATCACCATCAGCAAGGGAAGCAAGATAGGAATGTTTAGCTCGCTTAAGTTTAGTTTAACATCCGAGTTTTTTCATCCGAGCTACATACTCTTTAGGTACGTAGCCGTAGATTTATAAAGTCTACCAAGTTTAAATCCATGATGTCAAAAAATATATAATAATTTACCCTGAAATTTGTATTATATCGTAAATTTCAAAAAATCCCAATTATTTGATATCAGAATCACATTCCTCGTATTCAGAATGCAATTTGGTGTCTGATGTGCTCTCAGGTCAGGTGCAAAGGTGAGCGACCGAGCCCTTCAGGCAATGAAAACAAATAGTCTCCTCCGCCGCTGGTTTATTTCTGCTCACTCCACACATTATAGTCCACCAATGGTATCTCCGAACAAATATTCTGTCAATGGTAACGCCAGCCGGTAGAACAAGTTGTTTTCTTCGACTAAGTCTGAATATTAATTTCGTTTAATTTCTCAATGATTAATTCTGTTTATTAATGTGGCGGTGTACTCTAGACATTGTTTCTTTCGCGAAATAGAGCTTTTTTGAAATGTATTTACTTTGTTATGTTTTTTTATACAAGGAAAGAAAATCCAGATTTGTTAACTCCAACTGCACTCCCGTAAAACCTCGTTTACAAGCACATATATGCCTCTAAACGAGGGTGTTTTTTAACGAAAGAGACGAGAGGCAGACACTCTCCACAAAAACAATATTTGGAGTTTGAAAAACTATATTACTTATTTAAGCAACTGTACAACGCGTATTATTGCAAGCCCAATTGAAATGTGTTTGTGGGGGGCATTTGGCTTTCGTCTCTTTCGTAAAAAAATTACCTCCTTTAGAAGCATATATGATTCTAGACGGAATTCTACGGAATTTTATGGATTTTATTTCACTATTTGACTTGTTTCCGCAATTTAAAAGGAAAGAAAATCTTTGTTGTACCATCAGGGTACACGCGCGCAACAACGCATCGCGTTTTGTAGTCGCGCAATTTGTTAACGCACAGATACGCTATGCATACGCAACGCTTATCTGCATGCGCGGCGCATCTTATGGAAGCACCACGGAAGCACTGATTTCACAAAAACTTAGCGGTCAATTGGCTCCGTTTTAGCTGATGAAATTAAACAATTTTCAAGTTCTTTCCCCCGATTTAAACATCAAGATATGCATAGATTTCGCCCAAACTTCTTAAGGGGCTGTGGATTTATCCGATGCTTACGTAATGTAAGGTAGAAAAACGAGAACTGCCGCATTCTCCTGTGAGATTCGATCAAAGTGCAAAATGTGACCGTTTTAAACTTCAACGGCCTTTATTTTAATGTTCATTTTCTCGGTAAAATGACGATTTAGGTACACGATAACTCAATAAATACAGCATCTATAGGTAAGCAATTATGCTCATCATAAAAAGCATGATCGACTTAAGAAACGGTTTTCTCATTATATTTTATATTTTGGTCTATTTCCGATTTTAGGCATCATTTTGTGCAAATAGGCGTTTGTGAATTTTAAAAAGTTCATTTTGATGCCTTATGTGGTCAATATCTCAAAAAATAAGGCTAATATCAAAACAAAAAAAACCAAAAAAAACAAACCCCGTTTTTGGAATGGTGCCTCAAGATTAAGAAAAAAAAAGTTTTGGAAAGAGTGTTTTTTGTTATGATGTACCGAACAAAAATTCACTTTTTTGCGTGTGATTTTCTTCATAATTGTTGTTTTTATACCAAATCTGTATTTATATTGAGATTCATTGATGTCTTGCCTTTATAAAAATGTATAATTACAAAGTTATGGCACTTTTACTACATGCATGTCTGAGAGTACACAGCCTCCTTAACACATAATCATCATTTTTTTTAAATTCATTTTGCTTTTATATTAAACAGGACAAAAGAAAAATAACTTGAGAAAAAATAAATAAAAGAATCAAAACAACACACACAACACAAATACAAAATCATCTCTTACATTATGTAATACATGACTAGTACAATACAATATTATGCATATATTTAGATTCGTTTAAATACTTTGTTTGTCCGTGGGCACATGAGAAAGACAATAATATGTTATATTTATATATAATTACTTTGTTGTTACATTATTTTCTTACACAAAACCTTCCCATTTCATACGAAAGATATTCAATTTATTTATTCTCTGAAAACAAGCCGTTTCTTCTTCAATTTTTTTACTTAAAAAATGTGAAAACGTGGCGATATATGGTTTCTCACTTGAAAACCTGTTCCTAAATAAGTAATACTTAGCACTCAGAATAATATAGTTTAGCACTTTGAACCCTGAACGTCCTTCCAGTCCCAATTCGAGTCTGTATCTTTCCATTTAACCATGTCTCTATCTCCTTCCAAAAAGAGTTTATTTGATGGCATTCCCAGAACATGTGATCAATTGTTTCTTTATTTTGACATAAATGACACTTTTCGTTCTCTTTCAGATTAATAAGCTTTAAATAACTATTGCTTGGAATAATTCGATGAAGGATTTTATATTGAAAAAATCTCATTCTTTCTTCAGTGGTAATTTGAAAAGGTAATGTCCAAATGTATTCCCAATTTAGATTACCCAGATGATCAAACAAACGATCATAATAATTCTGATTTACTGGTTTTGTTGATTGTGACATGTTAAATTGTTTAGATACATCACGAGTTGTTAACTTCTTTACTTTTAACGAAATGGTGTTTTTTTTCAATACTTTTAAGTTTTCCAATATCTGTTTCAGAAAGTTACAACACCGTAATAATATGTTACAAAATCAATACATCGTCCATATTTTTCACAAAGCTTTTCGTATGAATAAAATGAACCTTTATCATCTAATATATCTTTAATCTTTGTCATCCTTAGTCTTGTTTGAGTTCTGTTAAGAGACTTGTTTACATCTTTTGAAAACAACTTGTTATAACTTAGTGGCATGTGCTATACATCTTCCAAATTGATTGTTTCTTTGTTATTACATTCTTTAAAACTTTGCAAACTTAAAATGACATCTTTGTAAAACTGGGGGAAAATTGGCAGGAAAAACAGAAGCATCAACACTACATTTTAACAGGAACTCCAGACCTCCCATTTTATTTAAGAAATAACTTGGGACATTTTTCCACGGTGCATAACCTTCACTCAAAAATAATTTTAACAATATTATCTTTAATGCTTTGCCTGTATTGAATACATTTACCATCTCTATTCCTCCACTTTCTTTTGGTGCAATTAAAACAGAACGTTTGATTTTTTCTGGTTTTCCATTCCATAAGAAGTTATACAGTATTTTTTGAACATCAGATAACACATTTCCATTCACACAATCTGTGGACATTAAATATGTCATTTGTGAAATACCAATACTTTTTACTAATAAGACATAATCATCATTGTATTACCCGACATTAGGAATGCTTTTAATAAAGTATTAAAATATCATTATTACAATATATAATGTACTGCTTTCCTAACGGCTTTTTTTTTCAAAGAATACACCCATTCCCATTCAAAGAACTATTGCATTTTTGGGGTGCTTTCTATTAAACAAATATTATTGCACATTAAAATTTGGCAAAATTGCATACGTACTATTTTGAAAGTACTACAGCGAGAGATAAAAGGATAAAAACGTCATATTTACAAAATATCACAGCACACACAAAACGTTTCACCGAAAACGTTCAAGTGCCGGGTTCTGGCGATAATCATTTTGAAATGTAGGTACTTATTGTCTGGTAAGTAAGGCATAGTTAGACTTCAAACCGATATAGTTTGGTAATTTATCTAAAATAAAACGTCTTCTCCACTAAAGGCTGGGTTTATTGAGTCTTCCATAAAGACTGGATTTATTGCTTCATCCACAAACACTGGGTTTATTGAGTCTTCCACAAGTACTGGAGTTATTGAGAAACCCTTTTAAAAACAAGCATAAACATGAAATAGGATCAAAATGTAAGACATACGTTATTTTGTGGTAAAACAATAATTTCAATAGTGTAAACATTCTAATGCAATCATCATATTAATTCTAGTTGTCAAGTCAACTTTCGTGGGTCATACTAACCCAGCAAACACATGTTTTCACGACGGCCTAAGATGTACCAACGGCGGGATGAGCGGAGGGAAGGTAATGTCAGTAATGTCAGTTAAAACATAGTGTCAAGCACTATATGCAATTTAAAACAAATCCTGGTGTTAAAATTAGGCATGAAATTGTGTCTTTTAGTGTAAGATTTTTGATTTTTATAGGCCTTAACTTCGCACGCGAGCTTTTTTCGGAATTCAAGTTTTAGCGTTTCAAACTAATATAATTCGCCATAGAAAGATGTGTACCACCTCTGTAAGGCACATCGTGTGGGTCTATATATGACACGATTCTATGGAGAATGAATATTTCACATGCGTTTTTCCGGAAAAATTTCCTTTGCGAAAAAAAAAAATCATTATCGTTTCGAGCTAAATGCTCCCAGTAAATTCACCCGGCATATCGCAAGTAAGAAGCCCCATGTCACCTGTTTGATAACGCAAAGTACTCTTTAAAAAGTTATTTTAGAATATTTCCTAAAATTCAGTGTCATCTTGGAATATCTACTGATATTTTGCGTTATTTGAGAAAATATTGTGAACTTATGTGTTATTTTCCAGTTTCCGAGTTTGTTTAGGATGTTTCGTTATTTTGTGTTGTCGATCAGGATCAGATGACATGGGGCCTTTTACTACCTAAATGATACAGATATTGAGTTCCCATTTTCTAGTGCAAAACTAAACTGGGAAAATGTCGATCGGCATATTGGAGCATACCGTGATGTAATAGTAAAATGTGTTCAACTGGTGGAATTTTGATTTGCCCCAAAAAGGCAAAGGTGCTTGTTCAGTCACTTACCCTCTGATACGGACTTGGAAGAATTACAGGTCTTAACACAGGCGTCACAAGCCTACGGTAACATACATACAACATGGCCAAAAGAGCTAACAGCATGACATTGACAAGGCCAATAAGAATCCACACCCAGTATGGTGCTGGTCTTCTCGCTGAAAGACAAAAATCATGTCAATTTTATCATTTTTTAAGTGGTTGAATTTGATATTAATAGTGCGCTTGTAACCCCTGTTAAAGAAGACCCTCAGCGCTTTTTGGGATCTCTGATTACTCATTCTGGCAGTCAAATTGATACTTATGAAATGATCAAGGCCAAATTTGAGAATAGCCTTCTGAATATTGACAATTGTCCGGTAAGAAATGAGTTTAAGGTTGCTATTTATAGTAGATATTGCTTACCATCTATGCGTTTTTGCCTTACGGTGCACGAACTCACAAAGTCTTATCTGTCTATGCTAGATAGAAAGACTGATATTTTTGTCAAAAATGGCTTGGGATACCCAAAAATGGTTCCAACATAGCGCTGGTCCATATGAACGAGGGGCTTGATATCCCCAGGGTATCTGATATTTACTATACATCGCACTGCCTAGCGTATAGCAGAACCCGATGTCTGGGTGACTCCACAACCAACAAAGCTCTTGATCTGAAACTGCAAAGAGAAGCTATCTAAAAAAAAAAATCTTCCACCGTCGCTTTATGTGATCAGATCCATCAAAGATCTACTGATGGCGATCAGCTCCACCTTTGGAAAATAACAAAACCCAAGATCAAAAGTACTCTGAAAGAGGACACCAGTATTTACTGGAAGTCGGTTGTGGAGCCACTCGTGACTCAGAGGGATACAGCTAAACTTTTAAACGAATGTAATACAAATCTTACTTGGAAATCTATTATGTACAGTCTTCCGGAGAGCGTGCTAAAATTTGCTATCAATGCTGCCATTGACAGCCTTCCCACCTTCACAAATCTCTATAAATGGGGGAAACGACTGAACGGAAACTGCCCCCTCTGTGCATGTAAGGGTACCCTTCTTCATATCTTGAACAACTGCAACCATATGCTTGATCGGTACCTCTGGCGTCATAACAACATCATCCGCATCATAATTACCGCTCTGGAGAACAGCCAACTTTTTCTCAATAAACGTGTTCTCAACATTGAAGGGTACCTTACTGCAGGGGGGACGGTTCCCCCTGACGACATACCCACAGTTCAAAAACCCGATATTGTGTTAACGTTTCCGGAGGAGAAAAAAATCATTCTGTTAGAACTCACCGTGCCTTTTGAAACGAACATCAAAAAGTCTCACAAGCTTAAGGTTGACAGATATGCTTCCCTGGTAGGCGACATTACTGACACTGGCTACAATTGCAGTTACATTCCATTCGAGGTTGGTTCAAGAGGTCTAATTACAAAATCGAACAAGACTCGTCTTAACCGCCTCCTGCATGTAGCCAAGTCGCACATCAAATACAAAGATCTGAGGAATGACATCTCCAAAATTGCTCTCACGTCTTCTTTTTCCATCTTTCAGGCAAGACATGAAAAAGAGTGGAATGTCAATATCCTCAGATAGCCTACCAGGGTGGCGTATCTGTCGCCTGATGCTCAATGTCATTTATTTGTTGGTTAACCTTTAAAAAATAAAAAAAAATTAAATATAATATTGGGTGTTTTAAAAATTGTGTATGTGTAATTTGTATTTCGTTCACGCCATGCCTGGTGGTCAGTAAAGGCTCCAGTTGTCTTGGATGTTTGTTGGTTTCTTTATTCTTTTAAATTTGTATGTTTAAATTGCTTGAATAAAGATGATGGAATAATAATTTGTTTGTTAATGTCGACTGCTTAGTACCAAAAAGTGGGTAAGTGCAATAGCTGCCCTGTGAACATTTGGCAATTTACACACAATATATTATACTCATCTACACATATGACAGGTATTTAACAGGGTAGATCACAATATTTTGCTTCAAGATACGGTGGTAAGGCTCATGAATGGTCAAGTTGCGTCTTATTTGGATAACAGAAAACAATGTGTGATCATGGATGATGAGGTTTCCGATTCAACTGGACTTGATTGGGGCGTCCCTCAAGGCTCCGTTGTTGGCCCTGAAATGTTTGTACTCTATTCCGCTCCAATTGAGGACATTA
This sequence comes from Amphiura filiformis, assembly GCF_039555335.1. NCBI lineage: Eukaryota > Metazoa > Echinodermata > Ophiuroidea > Amphilepidida > Amphiuridae > Amphiura > Amphiura filiformis. The sequence continues at coordinate 33,411,123 of NC_092645.1, read as the reverse complement.
TCAAGAAGCATGGCCTTTGCAGTCTATCCTACGCTGATGACACGCAATTGTATGTCGTAATTACTCCATCAAATCGCGTTAGAGCATTGGCCAAACTTGTGGATTGCATTGAAGATATTCGTACTTGGATGGCACATAACAAACTCAAAGTAAATAACTCTAACTCATAATAACTTTAAAGCTATTTTTCTTGCATTTGCCTTTTCTTTTTGTGTTGCTTCCCCCCTTCCCGTTGAAAGACCGTAGAATGAGGATCACATGTCCCAGAAACATAATTTTGGTATCAAATGAAAGCTGAAGACCTATACTAAATGATGACATCCAAAACTCAATTTTCAAAATTAGTGACTTATGTCTGGTTTTGTGGGAGCAGGCAACTTAATTTAAAATTTGTCATTTTACCTTGACGAACTGCTTGTTCACATAGATTCCCTTCAAACCCTTCCAAGCATCTGAAATAAATGAAAGTAGGGAGAATAGAATGGCTTGAGAAAGTCGAACAGGTGCACGCATTTGACCTCTTTGAGGCGTTACTCTTGTGTCATAATAACAATCGAGGCCGTGTATGTGACATTGATAGCCGCAACCATGGCTGAAACGTCAACTCGATAGAAACATCCCAATACCTACTAAAATACACTCCAATTTACTCCACGGGATGATGCTTATTCAGAGCTATTCAGTACGGTGTATGCTTGTTTCCAGCGTTGACTATTCAAAGCAACAAGTATTCGTTCCCGGGGGTATTCGTTCTTCAATTTATTTCCATTCATGTCATGTTTAACTTTTAACGAATGCTTGTTGACGTCAAATCGATAAGCTATGTCCACCAGACATCAAAATATAATTGATTTTCTGTCATCAAACATCCGTTAGAAGATAAATATGAATTTGGAATTGAATAACGAATAATTTATGTGCAACGAATATCCGATGTCGATATGGAGCATATCTGCTCTTTTTATTAGCCGGGCCGGACGCTGGTCCAAATCCTTTGTTTGAAGTCAGAGGATGATTTTTGGGGTGTTTGGGGTGATTTTTGTGGTGTTGGGTAGTGCTTAAAAGCACTACCCAACACCCCACTGGGTTAACTGTGCAATGAGCAGAGCTGTATGAATAACATGACACCACTGCTCTGCTATACTGTATAGACGTGCATGGTAAAATTTGAATTTGTACTGCTATATTTACAATAAAAACACTGTTAATTTGCTGGTCGATTTCACATATCCTTTTATATACACACATCACTTTTGTTCTGAAATCGCCCAAGAAATGATGACACACACACAATTCTAAAACATCATCTTTTGCACAGAGTTCAATTGGATTTGAAAAGTAAAGTGGCAGTTGAAACTCTAGTGATAACACTTTTGCAGTGCATGATGGGGCTTCCTTAAATCATCCTCTGGTTTGAATTCAATTGATAAAACACTCTGGACGGCTTTCCAGTCATTGGGTGAAGTAAATACAAACTCAGCCAGTCTTGTGGGTCGGCAGGATCAGGATGTTTGAGGGTTGGTCAAGTTTTGACAAACAAACAGTTGTTTGTGCACCTAAAAGAGGGAATTCTTCGCTTGTATTTTGTATTTTAAGAGTGTAAAGATTCTAAACCACAAACCTGCATGTTGTATTTGTGCCATCTTCTTGGGTGAAACATATGCCATTATTCAAACACGTGTTAACGCGGCTGTGTACTCAAGACGTTGTTTCTTTCGCAAAATTGAGCTTTTTTGATATTTGTTACTTTGTTATGTTTTTTATAAATACAAGGAAAGAAAATCCAGATTTATAAACTCCAACTGCGCTATTTTATGGATTTTATTTCACTATTTCATTCGTGTTTGCAATTTTAAAAGAGAGAAAATCTTTTTTGTATCAGCGGGGTGACACGCGCGCAACAACGCATCGCGCTGCGTATCGCGAAATTTGTTAACGCACAGATACGCTACGCATACGCGACGCTTATCTGCATGCGTGGCGCATCCTTTGGAAACACTAATTTCAAGTGGTCAAATGGCTCCGTTTTAGCTGATAAAATGTGGGTTTTTCAAGTTCTTTTCCTCGATTTGAATATCAAGTTATGAATGGATTTCGCTCAAACTTCTCAACGGGCTGTGGATTTACCCGATGTTCACATAATATAAGGTAGAAAAACGAAAACTGCCGCATTCTCCTGTGAGATTCGATGAAAGAGCTAAAAACAAAATAAAATATTTTGGAAAGAGTGTTTTTTTGTTATGATGTACCTAACAAATATTGCCAAAAACTCACTTTTTTGTGATTTTCTTCATAAGTGTTGTTTTTACCCCAAATCTGTATTTATATTAAGATTTATTGATGTCTTGCCTTTATAAAAATGTATACTTTTATATGTCTTGCGCGAATAATTACAAAGTTATTGCACTTTTACTACATGCATGTCTGAGAGTACACAGCCACCTTAACAGTACAAAATCCTGTAGAATTAATATAAAATGTATGGTAAAAGAAATGAGTTGTCACTGGTCATTATATACTACGCACACATAATATCCTTACACTTGGGAAATAACGCATAATTTTAAACCTAAACAGTATTATATATATATTGCGCATTTTGATACCTCTTTGGATCGTTATCCTTTTATTGACATGTCTCGTAAATGTGTATGGGCGCTAGACTGCTGCCCTCAGTCGTCAACCGTCTGGATTGACTACGAAGCATACACAGTACATCCGAAGTGTAGACGGCTGATTGGAATTAGTCTATATGGGCGCCCTTACATTGTGACGTCATAGCGACATTATGTGGGGAATGTTTGCACTTATTTTTGTATCACTGGTTAGAAGGGACTCATAGTTATACATAGCTATTACCAAATATAACGGTATATGGGTATATGACGTTTATAATAATCGTAGTTCGTGTCAAAAAATATGGCTCAGTAGTTCTAGGATTTATTAGATACCTGCGGTTTAACAATGAAGACATGAGCGTAAGAAAACCGTAAGTCCACTTGGACCCTCAACTTAAATTACAGATAGTTTCTTAGAGTTTGATGTGTAATACATGTTCCAGGGTCAAAACCTCATGAAAGGTTGTGAAAGATCTGTTTTGGCCCCTGAACATGTATTTTAATACATAAAAACATTATCAAACTATAAGAAACTATACGCTGCTTTAGTGTATACATGTTGAGGGGCCAAGTGGACTTACGGTGTTCTTGCTAATAGTAAAGGAAGAAAATAAAAAAAAATAAAGCGATCCCTCATAACCTCTGTAGTTAGACCAGGTTTAAAGTTAGACTTGGTCTAACTTGTTTTGTGCATATGGGCCCGTGAATCCCCGTCAGAACTTGGATTTTAGCAATTATACTATAATACTAGGAACTTACGCAATCCCGAAGGAATATCGCAATTGTTTCCAATGAATCCATCTGGACACCTGTATTTGAAAATTTATAATTAAAATGCCTTTTAAATATTAAATATATTAGAGATTAATGTCTTCATTCAAAGTTACCTAATAATCGAGTCGTTCGAAGAACAGTATGTCAGTTTACAAAATGATCTTAAACGGATCATATATGGCAGTTTAATATATCTAAAGCATGATAACGCTGTTGTTATTAACTTTAGTGCGTACGTATACAACGTGTTCAAGACATTTCTTACACGATAGAATATAAAAACTAGTAAAATTCCTCTAGGGGGTATGGCGAAGGTTGTGGAATAACTGGCCATAAAAAAATAATAGCTCTGAAGACAACATTGTTCAAGGTTGCCCCGCAGGGCTACAAATAAAGAATTAGCGCTCAAAAAACAAAATCAAACAATCTTAAACTATAAGATAAAAGTTTCAACTTCGTATCGTAAAAGCAACTAACTTGTAAGCGCAAGACGAATGCCAAGATCGACTAACTATCAGAATATCGTAAAAACGAAAGTTAAACACAACTTTTGTTCACATTTAAATTGTTTTGTAATTTTTGAACTTGAAGATGCCCATTTAATAGGGAAGGGGCAGTAGAGAGTGCTATGGTTTTTATTCTGAGGAGACTGATAGCTAATCAGAGAAAACTAAAATGTACCATCTTTTACCTTGTACTACTGGATGTTGTTACGAGCCGTACTTGACTCAAGGCCAAAATCACCTTTTACCCGAACTCACACGAATGCACAACACAAATACACTGTTCGTTTAAGCTAACAAAATCTAAGTCTTTAATTGAAAGCAAGTTTCGTTTGGTACAATATAATGACTACAAATGCACATATACATTAATCAAATATAATCACTCTTTATCTATTTTGTACTTAGCCAGCATTCTTCTTCTTGGTGATCATAAAGTTCTTGTAATGTTCTGGACGACTGATGTAATATATCCCTATTCACTTGTCCTGCGACAATCAGCGAAGTCCTTTGAACACTTGCATTGATAAATCCTTGCGTATAAAATCCTCATACGAAAATGGTGTTACTTTCACCCAAGTACTAAACTCCTTGCGTCGTTCTCCAAACACATTCGTAACTCTTTGCGCAGTTCTCCAAATCACTTTACTCCTTGCGCCGTTCTCCAATATTAAACTCCTTGCACTGCTTTCTCCAAACTTGGTGCTATTTCCACCTTTCACACAATATCTTCAGGAAGCAGGACTGCGATGCAGTTGTCCCCACTTATTTTGACAGTTGCGTTGAATCAAAATACCAGACTTCAGCAAGTCGACAGAAGAATATATTTCCTTTCTTGGAAGAATAACGTTCTTTGACGTATTCTAGATCTTCTCCGACAACACTGGTAAATAGTAGTACTTTGACTACATAAAATATTTCTGGTTTGTAATTTCCTTTCTTTCAAGGAATTGGACTGTAAGCATAGCCCAGATCAACACTATCAACTGTGTCAATAATAAAGGCTATTGCAGCCTGTCAGATCTGTATCCAGATGATAATAATTGTAACAAAATTTCATAAAGTCGCCAGTGGCGTAACTCCTATGGGCTCTGGGGGGGCGTGCCCCCGGGCACCCGGGCTAAGGGGCACCCAAGCCTGGATAGCCTTTGACACGATAGTACTTTGTTATAGGAAAAAAGTGGAAACCTTTACCCACCATGCATTGAATTACTCTTCATTTGGGTGCCCCTTCAATACAAAATTTTTCGCGCGCTTCGCGCGCATTGCAACATATAAATTGTCATTTTAAAGACCTAAATTCAACTTGATTAAATACCAAATTAGTGGTATTTATGCACATTTCGCGCGCCCGCACGCAATTGTTTTAGGAATAGGGGGTATTTTGTATTCTTGCCCCTGGGCGCCATATGCTACGTCGCTGCAGCTAGTGATGAGTCTCCAAAGTAAAGACATTAGAGAATATGAAAACATTTTGTTTTATTAACATGAACTGCATTGAAACATGATATAAATTTAATCTGAAACACTTCGTAAGTTATTCGGTAGGTCTATGGCTTTCAACTTACTACAATTGATTAGCTCTGCACCATGTTGGTCAGGGGCACCCGAACTACTTTCGCCCCCGGGCACCCTGACCCAAAGTTACGCCACTGAAAGTCGCCTCTACAATCCGCAGTAGACCCTGATGTCTTACTTTGGTCCATTTTTGTAGCTCCGAAATAATAATCATAATTTCAGTCAAGGCTGAACTTGTAGCTCTGTAGGAATCCTCCATGGCCACACTTTGTAATACTCTCTCTGAGTACCCAGCTTAATTCTTATTGATCTCTCTTTTTGAGAGATAACTACACCAACCACATATTACAATCACATCGACACAGGTCTGCCTAGAATTATTATTAACATTGTGTTTTATCCCCCATCTGGGATTTTCCCAATGTTCTAATCATAGACATTGCCATTTCACATTACATCACTTCCTGTGGGTTTTTCCCATGATGTCATCATCTTTCTTTACAGTCTCAGGGATTTCCCCTTGACATAAATAGTCTTGATAAATGATGTTGTTATTGCATTCATCTGGGTTTTCCCCTAGATGTAATAATAAACAAACTATTGCATGATTATAAAGGTAACTTCCCCTATTTCATGATACACAATTATACAGGGTACATCACAATGTCCAATAATGAACAAACAAAGAAAGAACAAACTTACGAGCAAACAAAATTTTGATCATCTAATAATAAACATATCCCGCCATTCTCACATATGTTAACAGGACAAATCGTTTCTGAAAAAAATGTTTCAAAACCAAAAATAAACGATTTTCATACGATTATATTTCAGTAACAGGTATAAGAAAATACACTCCACCCACACCCACACAAATGTAGTAATTACACATTGTTAAGGGTATACAAGGTACTGTTGGTGAAAGCAGCCAAAAAATATCGTTATGTAAATATTCATTATGTAAATCAATATATTATTGAAAAATAAGACTTTGATGTTTTGCAAAAGTTTATTCTACAAACCATATACTTTCAAACCTTGCTTGATTTATCGTTGTGAATGAGTTATGTATGTTTATGTAAGTGTTGCAGGTGTTTCAGCCCTCCTACAACATAACTCAAAAACCACAGGACCTACAAAAGTATATCTATTATTGATAATTGAATTCTTCTACACACTGGCTATGAAGTGATCAATGCGATTTTTGCCAAAGCTGACTACCATTCGCAAGATGCTGTGAACTACCAAATCGCAACACTTTAAAATAGTGTCAAACCTTAACTAGGTCAATTAATAATACAAACTAACCACCATTGCCGCCGACTATCACATTCTCACAGTAAGTACCGTAAAATCCATTGAGGCACCTGTGAAAAAAGGAAAGTTATAGTGATATCACATGATTATTAACCCTCTCTAAACGGGTGTCGACTTCAGACAACAAGTTACAAATTTTCTTTAAAAGTTAAAATTATACATTTTCATGACCATATGTGACCATCCACCACAACAGAGCCCGGATGTCTCCAGTGCCACTATTGAGATATGCTCCATTGAACTTAACAATAAACAATAGGAAACAAAGGATTTATTGACTGTTTTACTGATTTTTCACTACTTAAAATGTCAAGTACTATAGACATGATATACAACATTTTAAAGCTAATTTCAAGCAGAATATTTTGGTTGAATATCTCAAAAATTATGATTGGCGACTTCCGGGCTCAGTTGTGCTGAATGGTAATATTATTTGGAATCAGCATGAAATGAAAGATGAGTACAAACAAGTCCACTACTCAAAATATTGGACCAGCCTGTCGTCTATCACACGGTAGAGGATAGTCAAAATAAAACAATTCCTATCGTTGATTCTCTAAGAGAATACTGGAAGACACTATCATAATAGTTAAAAAGACACAAAGCAAAACGTTCTAGAAGTCATTTTTAAATCACACAGTGTTAGCTTATTGGTAATGTCTTTTATTTGGTGTTATGTAGTTACTACTGTTATGTTTACTTTCATTACTAAATATCATACTCGGGTGTGTAAACAGTATGAATATCTTACCAGTCCACCGTTTAAAATCCTAGTTATGTCTATTATTTAGAGAATAAAGGTATTGGTTTTAGCCTCTGGAGTGCATCTATCGTCTCATATAACACGGGCGACATCATTATTTTTTAAGTAAAACAACGAGTCGAAGCCGAGTTGTTTTACGCCAAAAATAATGATGTCGCCCGTGTTATATGAGACGATAGATGCACGACAGCGGCTAAAAACAATATCTTTATTCTCATTCTTAAAGACTTCAATTCAAATAGAATTCTCATTGCCAATTTTAATCAAATTAAATCCTACATTTTACAAGGAATTACCTAGGGCTTAAATCGATCAGTCCTGTTGTTGTTTTGCGCCTCCGATTGGTTCAAATAGCGAGTACGCGTATCGCGTTGACCCGCACGCGCTGACCCGTGTGATATCGTGTGATATCACACGGGTAAGAGCCAATAAGATTGCAGGAACGTTCTCAAGTGTTTAAGAATGTTTATTTATAAACTTACTCGCAGGCATATGTGGCACTAGTTGTTGGAACACAGCTTCCTCCATTATGACAAATTGTACCTGGACAAAATCCTGACAAAAATGAGAGAATATTTAATGAGAGAAAATTTCTTTAAACATCAGAAATGAATAATGCTAATAAATAGATAATGGCTACGAAAATGTCCGACGATGACGATGACCATGATGGCAATCACGACGACGTGATGATGATGATGATGATGATGATGATGATGATGATGATGATGATGATGATGATGATGATGATGATGAGTTGGATGAATGAGAATGGCGATGATGAGTACAATAATCTTTTAACACGTTTTGGTTTGGTAAAAACACAATAACATTTTAATGTCGCGTTATATAATGGTCACCACAAAAACATTTTATATTAAAAAAACCTATAACATAACACTTTTAAAATGTTTTCAAAATGTTATTGGAAAATATGTTTTGGCAAACATTTTTAAAATATTTTGTGTTATGTTTGATATAATGTTTTCCAGTAAGTTTTCCGAAATGTTTTTAAAACGTTGCATACTCTTTATATACCATGTATTATATAACCCGACATTTAAACGTTTTGTGTTTGCTGGGGTGGTATCTTGTTTATTTGTTAGTGTCGCTGTTTACTTTCATAAAGGGCTCGTGAGCCTACCATCAATAAAAACAGATTCAAGAATGAGCCTTATCGTCGAATCTCCGAGGAATTGACCAGGTCGGATGTTACTCATGAAAGCTTGACCGACCTCAGTGGGTCCAGTTGGAGAAAAGGCATCAATGGATACATTGTATTGGACACCTATACCATTTCCTTCATCAGACAGACCGATCACATTGACATCGAGAACCCCTGGGACATCTTGGAAGGTTGACGTCATTAGCTACGAGGAACAATGTGACATATTATACTACATGTATGTTACTGAAGAAGTATGGGTTTAAAAGAATAGACTATATTGTGTAACTTCCATTTGAAATACTCATTCTAGTTGTGAAAGATGTAGGTAAAGCCATACAAAGGGAATAATTATGTGTTTCAAAATATTTACCCATAGTTCCATTTATGGAAGACTTTTCATAAATCTATTATACCGGGATATGACGGATTTCAAATGGAATCGTCCAATGAGCATAATGTGAACACACCGGCCGTCTTGTGTGTTTCTTTGCATACAGGGTGTTGCTCAAAAAATGTAACAATTTTAAATAATTTGTTCGGACTAGAAGAAAATAAGGGACATTGAAAATATTTTTGTTGGTAATGTGTAGCATAACTTTGGGCAAGTCATGATTTTTTATGTGTGATTTAGGGCGTTTGTTCTAAAGTGACAGTCAATTTACTGGTGTATGTTAAAATTTACCCCGTGATCCTATTTCTATACAATGAGCCATAGACAATAATCCCAATCGCCATTGTAACTTTTTTTGGGGACACTTCACTTTGACCTCTGACATATCGGGGAAATTGCTCTAATTTGTATTCTTTTATTTATTATTGTAATAATGTTATCATTAACAATATTCTAAGCAATTAATCTATATCACATTCATATCTTTTAAACAATTTTCTAGTAAAACATTTTAAGTAATATTTTGTATGCTCAAAAACCCATTTTCTCGATAGGTCAGAGTGCAAAATGTCCCAAAACTTCCATAAACTGCAAAAACTGTCCCACAATGCATTGCAAAATTCCAATGCCGATTTGCTTATTCAAAGGTATTGATCACACCGCATAGAGAGAAGTACATCAACTACGATTTTGTTTAGGATGTTTATGTTATGGGATAAAAGCCATTGTACTCTCTAAATGTAAAAGAGTGAAAATCTCACTCCCGAAAAGAGCGATTCACTTATAAGACCACTCAAAAAGGAGTGAAATGCGTTTTTAAACTTTAAAACCACTCAAAAACTCTTAACTCTTTCATGGAGTTAAATGAAGGACAACAAAAATGTGTTGTCCTTCATTTAACTCCTTGAACGAGTTGAAATTCACTCTTTTAGAGTGGTTTTTATTCTTTTTTGAGTGGTTTTAAAGTTCAAAAAACACATTTCACTCATTTTGAGTGGTTTTATAAGTGAATCACTCTTTTGGGGAGTGAGTTTTTCACTCGTTTACATTTAGAGAGTATTGAGGAGTACTTATTCTATTTTCTATTGACATGAGTTGGGCAAGCATGTAGAGCACTTTTAAGATTTGTTGTTACATGTTTTAAGATACACGCTAAAGGTAAAAACACATAATATTGTCACGAGTCTAACAGTGGACTTCGGGTATATATATATAAATGCGCTTTTATAAATGCGCACGTGACGTCTACAAGTCGCCATACCGTGTTCAACGATGTAAGGTACCCGGATGTACACAAATTCCACACGCAAAAGTATAGGCAAAAATGACAGGTTACAAGGAAAATTGTTTTTGCAAAATAGTGGCATTGATTGCAAAAGCAAAATAATTTGAGCGAAACATACACTCTTTATTTAGATTTTCCATTACGGACAAAAAAAATTGATAACGGAAAAGCTAGATATAGCTGATTTAAAAACTTGTATTTCAGTATTTCCGTGGTAAATGGGCGTGGCAATTGGCCATATTGATGACGAAATGTGATTCTTACTGGCATTAAGGTCAGAGCTGAGTAGCTGCCGATGATGTTATTTGATAATTGTTGCACGTGATGATAGGGAATTTAGGGGCTGTAATTTTCTTCGGGAGGATTTATTTATTTGGGAGTAAAGATAAGTATTTCCACCCCCCCGTAGTGCCGCTACTGAACATAACCCTGACCCTAATTTTAACTCTAATTTTAACGTAAATTGACGAATTTATAACTTTAGCCCTTTTCGGAATAATGACCCTCTCGAACTTAATAGGCTAGATGTCCCCGCCCGACCTCCTCAACCCCAACTTACTCATTCGCACGCTCACATTCAATTAAGTATCAAAGTGGACAAAAAACAAATTCAAAATGTTTTTTTTTAGCACCTTTTTGTGTCCCCCATGCTAAATCGGTAATCTGTACACCCTTTGACGTACAATTCAGAGTATAAATACGTAGATGACTGTACATGAGCCAATCATCCCGGCTGGAAGATGTTGAGGAAGACGCGTATACTATACATCACGCTCATACGTTATATAACATTTGACGTACAATCACGTATGTTATGCATGGTGTATTCTTCTAGTATGGTCGTCATACACATTATTGTCATGGTATTATACATTGTAATTGTATACGTCAATTTTGTTCAGTTTGGTTCAACATGATGCAGTCATGTCTACAGTAGAATTCATCTCGACCTTTGCAGGACTTAAACCCCATTAAAAGCTATTAAACCAAGATAACACTCATTGAAACAGTTCAACTGATTAAATCGGATCTTCTCTGGTTGTGCACATGTGTCTGTTTTATATGTGCGGTATCGCTATGACTGAGGTGCTATAATACAGCTTCAGTTGGGTAACTGATTATAAAGGAAACGCAAGGAAACAATGGTATATGGACCTTTGTTCACGAAATGAGACAATGGCCTGCTTTTTGTTAACCAGCATTCTTGAAAATGAGCAACATAATGATTGTTGACTTAACACGGTTTGGAAATAATTTCTTCATATTTTTGGTGTTATCTGTCGTTTACATATCCTTCCTAAAACACAAAAGTGCGACTATTTCCAAACACCTAAATTATCTAAAAATTAAGGACATGTTACAAAACAATAGTTTAAATGTAGCTTGTACCGTTTTTTGTGGCATCCTTCAATATAGCTCAATATTTTCGGTCAAATCTCCATTCAATTAACACGGGGAGTTAGCTAGCTATGAGCTAGCTATGCTTTGCCCTCACTCATATTCTACGAAAGTGCGACTATTTCTGAACATCTAACCTAGCTGTAATTTTCGGTCATGTTAGAGAAATATATTTGCTAGAAGTTTGGAGAATCGTTTAAATATTGGCCGGTTATTTTTCACACAGTGATGTTAACTAGGCAAATGCAATATACTTCTAACATACACTATAATTGTAAAGGTCGCGCGTCAATGGTTAGAGCACTGTGTATTGTGTATAGGGAAACGGACAGTAACTGCAGTATGAACGGCTTATAAAGTTTTACTTTACACGGAAGGGGAAACTTAGCCAGAAAAACAATTAATTTATGAGTGTAAAAGGGGGGAGGGTGGGTTTAATATTTATACAATTAAAAGTAAGGCTAAGAAAAAAAGAAACTCTGTTCTACGGGCGGACGGACCTTTCAAGTAGGGTCGGTCGGTCGGTTTTTTGTTGTTGAAATAACCCAAAAATCACCAAAATCTGTAAATAATTTGCAATTTGAGAAAAAAAAAAATTAATTTGTATTGAAAAAAATTATTTATATTTCTCAATTTGTTCAAAATCTGGGTCGGTCGGGCCCGTAGAACAGTGTTTTCTTTTTTCGTCGCCTAAGTACAATAAATAAATAAATAAATAAATAAATAAATAAATATATAAATATATAAATAAATAAATTAATATATAAAAAATAAAAAAAATAAATAAATAAAAAATAAATAATGGGGGGTGCTGTGGAATAATCATGATCCTTTGATATCCTTGCAAATTTATAGCATCGAACCTCCAGCCAATGCTCCTTGCCAGTGCTAGCCACCGCGAAACAAGGTCACAATTACTGTAGCCACTCCCTCAATGGTCGTCATTTCAGTGATTGACAGTGATGTAATGCAAATATGGCGCTGGCCATCTGGTCACGTGCGCATTTATAAAAGCGCATTTATATGTATAACCGAAGTGTACTGTCTAACCTCATCTTCTAAAAGGGCTTTCCAAACAGCGTATTCCGCTGATTCTGGATCATCTAGTGATGCACTATATTCAACAGGTTTACCGTCAAGTTCAACAAACACCAATTGTCCCATTACATTCTTGACACCTATGACACAATTTCATAAAAAGTACAATTTTAATAAATTTAATTTTTCATAACATATTTAAATTATCTGTCACATTTATATTATGTGTGAATAAACCATCACTCGTGATATGATTAGGGCAGCGCCCATGGCTAGATTACGAAATTTTACATTCAAATTCGTTAACATTCGAAACAAAAGATCATCTTACTTTTGCAAACGCCTTCTAACAAGACGTGACCAGGAATCCTACATCGACAACTGTAACTCCCAAATGTATTATCGCACTGGACGGACACGTCGGTGCACAAAAACGAGCATTCGTCAATATCTAAACGACAAACCAGACCAAGAACATGAGAGTATGAATCAAAGAATTATAATCCAAGAGAACATTTTTAGGGATGATTTTCATAATGCGTGATTCAGTAACAGCAAACTGACATTCCTCATACGGCTGATTTTTTAAAAATAATAATGAGTTACCTGGTAATTTTAACCCGTACAGAATTTATACGCCAAATTACCGTACATCTGCTCTCACTATAAACACGCTTAGTCTAAAAAAATAATGCTATGTCTCAAAGCCCATGGCAGTTTCAAAAACGAATGCGAAATGCGTTTTTTCTAAAGATTTTTATTTTATTTTATTTTTTTAAAGTTTTGTTTCAAACTTAATTTTGGGATAAAATGTAATTTCGAGTGTTCAAAGTACACAGCAAAAAACTGTGGTTGATTTACGCAATTGAAGTACTAATTAATATCAATTGTTATATACCTAAACAATGTGAGTATCGAATCAAGTCAATTCACTTCAAAATATGTCTCAGAATTTTATGATTTTACGGAAAAAAACTGACAAAAAGGGAAATAAAAAATGAATTTGCCGTTTCAGCTGACATAGACGCGCTAAGAAAAACGAACGTTAGCGGCGGTTTTGAGACATAGGATTATTTTTTTAGCCTTAGTATGTGACCATTGACAATTGGGGTAGTGTACCGAAGTATTCACAACAGGCGCACTATAAACCGTAATATGTTGGTTAGTTTTGTATATTTAACTATAGTTTGTTTTTATTTCACCAATACTAATCACTGTAAGTCGGAGTTCCCGAGTCGGAGTTCATTACCATCCGCGCAAATACATAAATTGCTTCCGGAACACACTCCGCTATTCTGACACTCTATTTCGCATTCAACTAGAGGGATTGAAAGGCATAAAATAAATTAAAATGACGATAAATATTGTCACAAAGAAGATGCGGAAGGTGCTGACCAAAATGTTACGGTTTAAACCTAATTCCCTCAGGATGGCTTGGTTGAGGCGCCGTGGCTGAGAAAAAGTTCAAGTTTTGAAATATTTCTCTTGTTGAATTTTGAAAGAAAAAAAACGAAACATGTCGTCTACAGTCGACACCCGAGAAAATTAAGGAAGACAAAAACCACATTGTTAATGAAACATTTTGACGCAGATGACACACAATAAATCGTTTAAATACCCGGTGGACTCCTGATACAAGATGCAATAATAAGCATGGAGAGGTAATAAATTACAAACAAGTTATTCATATGATGCCGAATTTATTGCCGACAAGCTATTCATAAAAGTGGTATCATTGTTTTGAACATTAAATTGGTAACCGACCCGACAGCCTATTAAGGGTACAACTTGTAGGAATAGATACCAAACGAACATATTCTTGTTTATTATGCCATAATATTGTACTTGTGTAACTTACAAAAACTTAACAAAAATAATGTTCTGATCACACTATAGATTGGGTTACATGTCACGTCATTGCCAGACAATTCGTCTGTATTATGCCTATTGCTCCATGCCCGGAAATATGCGCGCGCATTATATTGTGTTCAGGGCCCTTGCTTTTAAAACAACCGCCACATCATAGTAAGACAATTGAACAGTGTAATGGGCGCGTGCAGTTCTGCAAGCATGTCAGTATGCCAGTCTCGTTGCGCCTCATTAACATGTTTTGCATTAGGTCAGGTACGTTATAGTTCGAATCCTTTGTTTGAGACAAATAGAAAATAGTTGCTCACTATGGGAGTTTCCGGCCTCAACCCTACCGGGCTTGTGGCCTTTATTTGTTGTTTGTTGATACTGGCCCTCAGCCTGTCAGGGCCTGAATTACATCAAGGCCACAAGTCAGGTAGGTCTGAGGCCAAAAACGTATAGTGAGGAATTGCAACTAATGGAGTTCCAATATATAATGGCCATGCAGTGCAATAAAACAAGGTGAATGCGTAACCTTAACTGTCACTGCACTACTGTAGTCAATATTAGCACTCTAAGACTGTTGTACAATGCTTCATATTAGCACAATGTGTATTACCAATCCCGTCTCTCTATTAAAATAGAGAGACTGGATTGGTAATACACATTATATACACATTGTTTATACAATTCCTGACCGTTGTTTCCTGAGGCAATAGTTAGTAATCAAACTTACAATTGTCATCAATAATCGTTACATTGACGATATTCCGTTTGCACAGTTCCTCTGGCACATTACTGATGATTCTAACTGAAAATACTTCCGGTAGCTCGTTTTCATCGTCATTAATAATAAAAATGCTCACGCATGCCTCGGTTTGATCTTCGTCAAAAGAAACCTCAGCAGATGATATTGATATATAGTCACTAATACCCTCACTAGATGTCGAAACTGCAGTGCCGTCTACAGTATACAGTGCTGAAAAATGCAATGTAATGTTTTGAAAATAATGCCTTTTAATCTTTTACTGGTTCTAATCTAAAGAAAAAGGAAATATATGTTGGTAACTAACAAAGAAGATACGGTGTTTTTACTTGGGAGGTAGGATAGATTTCCCAAAATACGTTTAATTGCTCTTACCAACAGAAGACTGCGAATGTAAATTCCCGGAGCGCACGATAGTTAGATCAATCTTACTGGCGGATTCAGCTACAGAATAACTAGGTTCAGCAAAGCAATACATTACTGAAATATAACATGAGCATGTGGCATAATTTAATAACATATTGATTTAATTTTTCTTAGCAATTAACTGATATTCAAATCGTATTAATTGACCTTTTCGGTAAATCACATAACCCATTGCGAGAACACCTGAGAACTCGTCATTTTACGTCACGCCGACTTGCAATGCGCAGTAACGATGTTCGATAAACGATGTGCGCATCGGCGCAGAGCGGCGTGACGCAAAATGACGAGTTCTGTACTCGCAAAGGGTTATGGGATTTAACGAAAAGGTCAATCAAAACAAATTGTGAAAAGTTAAGTACACAAAATTTTATCTGTTTATGAATTATATTAAATTGGAAAACAAGATGAATAAATCTTCAGTAGGAAACGGGGACCTATTATAATTGAAAACCGAATTAAAAAGACTTAGTTTGTGTATGATGTCCTGTCAACCAGAGCAAAATGCTGTACTGTAACCTGACGTCAGACGCGAACTAGTCTTTTTAATTCGGTCTTCTTTTATTATAAAAATTATAAGTCTTATAGACTACGATATATCATTTGGCAAGGGGCAGAGCTTTAAAAAGTTTGTCCTGAAGAAGTCAGTGCTAATCCTGGCAAAAGCTTGCCAATTTCGATGAGCAAACCTTTAAAACCCTCAATTTGTAAAATCGTGTAATGTGAATACAAACATTATAACTTCATTATATTTATCATAATTTGCCTGACCATGGCATCTATTTTTAACCAAAAATTGTTTATTTTCATGTGAAAATATACATTACGCACTGGGAAAATGTGCGATCAAGTTTAAACAATAGAGGTTATCCGTGTTCTATAAGCTGCATATCCTATCAGCGACTGCTATACTTTGTTTAGGTCTTTCAAAAGAAGTACCTGCATGTGTAACCATGACTGTTTCAAAATAGCCCGCCAAAGTCATGCAGGTAACTCCGAGGTCGTGTATTGAATTCCTTTGAATGAGGAATACTACGGGAATCAGCGTCTTTTGTTAGAAGTCACACATGAGTGAAGTGGATAACCTCTATTGTATAAATTAGTTCAATAAAGAGTTCAGTGCTTGAAGAATGAGGGAAATAATGGCATAAATATTAAACGAATTCAAATACATATTAATATATTTTCTCATTTGTAGATTGACCATATAAGGCAGTTTAGGTGGGATACTAGGTTGCCGGAACACACCCCGCTAATTATCATGATTATGTCGAAAATTAAATTATACCATCGTTATCTTCGATTGTTACTTCAGCTACATTCGGTAATCCTATTATTGCCCCATCTTCATCTCGTAACACAAGATGGAATGATTCCTGGTGTTCAACCACGTTATCATCTTTTACATCCAACATGAAGGTAAACATTGACTCGGAAGGATCGTCACTAGCACCGAAGACCACGTGTCTAATGATTGGTTCATAGTCTTTGTTGGCCTTAGCTGTTGCAGTTTCACTGGTTGACACAACATCTAAAACAGAGACACAAAAGCAACATTTATTTTGAATTTTTGATGTCCTTTTAACCAGCGAGGTTTTTCACTTACTCAATTTAAATTAACATTTAGTGGGTTAGGGTTAGGTAAAAGCATATCCCACAGATTAAATTGACATCATATCATTATAACCAAAGAAGAATCTTCCTCCTGTTCGTCCCTGCTCGTAGTTAAAGTCGTAACTCGCTCTCAGAACAAGTTACGCAAATAAAGTTACAATTTAATCAATAAGATTTCATCAATAAAATTCAGATTAATTTTCCAAGCTCGTTTTAATTTCAATTAAACCACCACAACCACAACCAAAACCGTGATCCTTCACAGAGAAGAGTTATATAGTAACTGCGCCACACTCTACCTTACTGTACGCATTCCTTACCTACGCTGACGATTCTGTTGGAGTTACCCCTTCGAATGATACTAATATTTACTGTCGGAATCCCTTCGACAACAGAATAGGATGCATCTCCGAATACAATCTCAGCTGAAAGCCAAATATTGAAAAAGTTACTTTCGCGGTACACCAAATCTGTATAATCGAACATGCAAATGTCAAGTGGCTGCAGCAACGGTCTTCTACAAATTGCACACCAGCTTGTACCCACCAAATCTGAAAGCACTGCTACCAAAGTAATTTGTAGTCAGAAGAGCTAGCCGCTCCAGCTTGACCATGCTTTTCCATGCTCTCACAGTACCAATTTCTAAAACCATATCTACTGGCAGGACCTTCATTCACACTGCAGTTCACGTTTGGAATAGAATACCAGATGAAATAGTCGGAGACATATCTGACAACGGCGCACCATCCTACAAGAGCATAGTGCCTAAGCATCTTATGTCACGTGTCTGATGCTTTACTGTACCCCTTCACTCTAGTTGTTCCTAAGCTGTTGTTAACCGCTGATTGACCAATGTGGTTGTCTTTTATAGTGCCTAGGTGCCTATATAAGTTCTTGACCTGTGTCATTCCTCATGGGCTATTGTTCACTCTACCATTTTATAAAAAAATAAAACAAATCTAGACGGGATAATATACCGCATCCCTTTGTTTAAAAAATGGCAGCTACGATGCAGCACTATAATGGTAAAAACTATCACTTGGAGAGGCTGATGGTAAAAATGATAAATGGCAATCAACCAATGAACTGTCTAGAAGCTACGCATATGAATGATATAATAAAGTATGGTCTTACTGTCACAATCTTCAATTACAATTGAAGTACACTGCATCAAACCTAGAAGCCCCAGACTTCCTCGAGACGGATTATCTAAGCATAGTTCAAACCGCTCTTCTCCTTCAATTCGCTGATCTAGAGGACTAGCTGATACGGTAATGTTTTCCCGTGAAACGCCAGGCACAAACAATACTTCTTGACTCTGAATCGGTATATAGTCATAGTCTTTGGTTGCTGTCGCGTCTGCCGTGTTCAAATCTAAAAGTAGTGCGCAAAATTCAGATGAAAGTATTTCAAATTAAAATATAACAAAATATTAACAGTTGCGGTATGAGTTAAAGTTACGGTCAGGGTTCAAGCATACGCCGCCGTATACAGTGCAATTCGCCCATTACTGACTTGAATATATTCCGCCATGATGAGCTAGCTCCAATGTGGTCTTTGTAAAAATATTCATTGTTTTGGGGTGGGGGTGGGGTGGGTCCAAGTATTGTACAGGTTAAGATGCTTATCAGGGTCAGTTGTCTTGCAAAACATTTCCTAATGGGAATCATATTTTGGTCTTGTGTTACCGTGATAATTACGCCAAAAATATTTCAATTTTCAATTTTACACTCTTTTGCCCACAATATGGGTAACATTTTGTGTTAAATTTCCAATTTTACGCTATTTGGAGGGTCAGGGGGTTGATATTTAATTTGAGGTGGCTTTTAGGGGAGGGTGAAATTTTCTTTTGGGGTTGAGCTAGTAAATCAACTCATTTGGGGATTTTAACCCCCAGCAAAGACCACAGTGATTAGGTCTGCATCTTATTTAACATACAGTCAGAAAATGAGGCAGGAAAAAAAAGCGTGACTCTTTTTCATGCGAAATTTAATTCTAAATAGCAAAAATATCCTAATCCACAAAATTCTTTTTGAAGGGGGATATACAAATGTTTTAGGTTAAATACCATTAATTCTTACATGAAACTCTCACCGACATTATTAACAACTAAGAGTAGAAGATTGAATAACAAAATGATCAAAATTTAAACATGATGACCCGAGGCTTTTCTTATTTTAAGCCAATTAAGTGTAAAATCCTCGCTGCGAGTCCTCCTTTGGGAAGAATGCAGGGGAACTTTATTATCAGTTAAATAATGGCAGAAAATATATAATCATATTACTATTTATCAGTCTGCCCCGTTCTAATTAGGGATGTGTAACATAATACCATACTATCAAAAATTGGACCTTACTAATAATTGTCAGCTCTACTATACAAAACCTCATTATGTAATTTCAAATGTCAAAACCTCAATAAAATCTTTTTGTGTGCAATGTTGGTCAAATTCTTTTTGTGTGGGGGAGTGTGGGGGATGTGTGCCAAATAACCAACACCAGTTTCTATGTAAATCATATTAATGTGGAACAGTTATTTTGTGTGTTACGCAAAATGACAAAATTTTTACATAATGAGATTTATGTAACTGAGCCCACACTTAACATTATGATGTTTCGTATTTCACATCATATCATTATAACCAACAATAATGATTGTAAAACTGAATATATTCTAAATAATGTCAATTATATCAGATGGTGTTTTGCATTTCACAATCATTTGAAATTACATATGTTTTATCTCGCCCAACGACTAAACTAAGAAACTTTTTTACAGGTAATATTCTAAAATTCTGTCCATCAAAATTAACCAAACTTACACACAGGATTACTTCAATACTCTACTCTAAACACAGGTTAGTAAGTAACCCAGCAATTGTCCAAAATGCACTGATATGGAGCAGATTCCTGGACCACATTCACAGCCCAATAATTGGCTTCCAATATAAGAAGAAATAAGTGGAATAGTGTGGAACACGACCTGTTTCTTGAACAAAGTGTGTGAAAAGCAGCAATCACCCGTTCCACACTATTCCACTTAATCTTTGGAAATTATCACCTGCATAAGGATATTGTACGCTTTCTCTCAGATTAACAATGTTATACTTAACTTACCAACCGAGTCGTCCTGGGATAATAAGACACCAACGCGTAGCACAGTAACTTCAATCGAAGAGCCTTCTTTTAAAACATACACAGGTTTTGCAAATCCGAAATCTATAATAATTGAATTTTTTTTCAATATTAGGCAGAGGAAATAAGACCCGTTATGTTTAGACCAATCGAGATGTTTTAAACCCGAAATGTCAGTAATTTAAGTTTCTACAATAGCACTTTAGCAGTGCACTGTGCATCAATCATTATCAATCTGACAGATGATACTGTTAACAGAAGTTTGCAAAAAGTAAAACAACTATGATTGTTTATAACTTCATATTTGCGGTGACTATCGCACCATCTTAATGAGATTTTAGGGGCATAATGTATTGTTTTTTCTGTTTATGGTCAATTTATTAAAATAATGTTTGATTTCTTTCCCAAAAACTTAACTCAAATCAAAAGGATATCAGAGCTTTGAATATTAAGTTCGGACTAAATAAGTAATTTTCTCACCTAGGAATTTGGAACCATAATATATGATAGAAAGCAAAATGATACTTCTACGCTACTCAAATTTCACTCACCGGAGCGCATTCGCCGGGTCAACCGGCGTCTTCAGAGGTTGACCCGGTGAAAGCACTCAGGTGAGTGAATATTTGAGTAGCGAAGAAGTATAATTTTGCTTTCTATTTACGTTTACCGCTACGTATGAATATACATCATTATATGACATAATTATTGTTTATGATATCAATAACAAATTAACGCGAACTCATTATACATTTTATCTCTTTCATGAGGAAATGACAATACAGGGGGAATATGGGTTTCAAAATGAATAACTCTGAACAATTACATTTGAAAAACATACTCCCACTGACTGTGGAAGATATTTCCAAAATCTTCCACAGGGGTAGTGTGGATTTCAAATGGAACAGCCCATTATACATGTCATCTCTTTCATTTCCTGATGATACAAAATTAATCTTATACTGACAATTTACCTGTACTTTGGATGTCGCATGTCGCACCAGTAAATCCAAAGGGACATAAGCACTGACCACCAGTTATACACACACCGTTGTTATTACAGACAGGCTCACAAACTGAAAGTAACCAGAAGCAGGGGGACAAAATGAAATAAAACAGTTCATCACGTCCGTCTAAAGATTCATTCCCAAGAGTTCAGTGTAGCACTAAATATAGTACACGGGGGCATGGGGAAATTCTTCAGTGAGAAATCTTGCCAAAGTTGTACCCCCGCTCCCGTAAACTACGAAAATAGCCATTATTATTATTATTATTATTATTATTATTATTATTATTATTATTATTATTATTATTATTATTATTATTATTATTATAAAGCTGACCTATTACGTGACCAAATATGATCCAAACCATGTGTGTGTGTGTGTACAATAATAGTATCAAAATGGTCGACCAAATGGCTTCAATTGGGCCTTCGTTTTGTAGATTCTTTGGGGTAGTATAACAGTGACCATTTTGGCATATTTTTTTGGTATAAATAAAGAATAGAAAGAAGTCATGTAATATTTGCCAAACATTGATATTTCTCAATTTACCTGGAGCTGGAATATTGCATGATGGTCCTAAGAAACCAGGAGGACAGACGCAGATGTCTCCAGGCACGCAAACACCACCGTTGTCACAGGGGGGAGTGCATTCTGTAAAGCAAAAGTAAGTGTAGGTTCATAAGGATTCGGGACATGATCTTGAGATAAACCTGAGAGTAGAATAACATTGACCATTTACATATCTCTCATCTTTGCAAAGAAAAAGCATCCAAAAACTACGTAACCCAACAAGCTTAAACTATAAATTAGACCCCGAAAGAGGGTAGGGCTTGAAGAATGAGGGAAATTATGGGGTAAAAAGTAAAAGAAAAAAGTAGAATTAGGGTTAGGGATTAGGGTTAGGGTAAGGGTTTAGGGTTAGGGTTTATGGTTAGGGTTTAGGGTTTAGGGTTTAGGGTTATGGTTAGGATTAGGGTGTAGGGTGTGTGACGCATCATGCATACTTAGGCGTTGAAATATCTCACAATTTAAAATGGTCGCTGCATATAAACGCTTACCAGTCGTTTTTGTTATCGAAACTACAGTTCTTACATTGAACAGTGAACTTAAACATACGGGGTACGAAAATTCTTGCTGTATATATTTGGTTCATTAATATTCATATTTCATCCGGGCTGTTATGTCTTGGACCATGCATAAGTATGCATATCACCATTTGTACCTGTTGTAGATTCTTTGGGGTAGTATAACAGTGACCATTTTGGCATATTTTTTTGTATAAATAAAGAATAGAAAGAAGTCATGTAATATTTGCCAAACATTGATATTTCTCAATTCACCTGGATCTGGAACATTGCATGATGGTCCTGAGAAACCAGATTGACAGGCGCAGAAGTCTCCAGGCACGCAAACACCACCGTTATCACAGGAGGGGGTGCATTCTGCAAAGCAAATAAATGTGAATTCAATAATGTCGGGAGCTAGAGAAATGGTAAATTTCGGTAAATCCCGTAATTGTTTTAATATAAATAAAAAAGAAAAAAAGACATTGATATTTTTCAATTCACCTGGATCTGGAATATTGCATGATGGTCCTGAGAAACCAGATGGACAGACGCAGAAGTCTCCAGGCGCGCAAACACCACCGTTATCACATGAGGGAGTGCATTCTGTAAAGCAAATAAATGTGAATTCAATAATGTCGGGAGCTAGAGAAATGGTAAATTTCGGTAAATCCCGTAATTGTTTTAATATAAATAAAAGAAAAAAGACATTGATAGTTTTCAATTCACCTGGATCTGGAATGTTGCATGATGGGCCTGAGAAACCAGAAGGACAGACGCAGAAATCTCCAGGAGCACAAGCACCACCGTTGTCACAGGGGGGAGTGCATTCTGTGAAGCAAAGTAAGTGTAGGTTCATAAGGATTCGGGACATGATCTTGAGATAAAACTGAGTGTAGAATAACATTGACCATTTACATATCTCTCATCTTTGCAAACAAAAAGCATCCGAAAACTACGTAACCCAACAAGCTTAAACTATAAATTAGACCCCGAAAGAGGGCATGGCTTGAAGAATGAGGGAAATTATGGGGTAAAAAGTAAAAGAAAAAAGTAGAATTAGGGTTAGGGATTAGGGTTAGGGTAAGGGTTTAGGGTTTAGGGTTTAGGGTTAGGATTAGGGTGTAAGGTTAGGGTTAGGGTTAGTGTTAGGGTTAGGGTTAAGGTTAGGGTTAGGGTTAAGGTTAGGTTTAGGGTTAGGGTTATTAATTCATTATGTTACAAAATTAAAATACGTACTACGTATTTTGACAACGGGGTACACCGTGCCCATACGAATGCTGTAATACAGCATATCCATCCCAGCACAGCATTTACCATGCCCATACGACCCGTATGGACACAATGTGTTTCGTGTAGAACACCTAATGATAAAGACATCCTGGAAATGGTCATAATTTATTCGATAATTGATATTGATCATAGTGCAGTAAGCCATGATAACCATTCATCAAGTGAACGTTTGATATCCGTGCATCAATTGCATTGGCTGAAGTGATGGTTTGTTTGTGCGTTAATAAAGACTTCACTCCTTGTTAACCCTGCAAACGAATCAGACGTGCTCTGGACTGGCTCATGATGATTAGTTAGATTGGTTAACACGATGACGGTTATATTGTAATCTAATGATAAAGAACCTTTGGACAGTATTTATTGTGGGACAGTAGAGTACATCAGACATATCGAATTGCATTCTGAATACGAAGAATGTCCTTCTAATATTAAATAATTTTAATTTTTTTTTTCGCAATGTAATACACATTTTATGGCAAATGATTAAAAATTGATATTTTTGATATTTAACAGTACTTGAAGTAAATTTTATAAATCTGATGATTTATACTTAAAGTGTATGTAGGTTGGATGAAAAACCAACGATCAATTGAAAATTTTGACCTTTGGTATTGAAGATATGGATTTTTTCCCAAAACACACAAAAAATTAGGTCTTTTGGGAAAAAATCCATATCTTCAATATGAAAGGTCAAAATTTTCAATTGATCGTCGGCTTTTCCTCCCAGCTACATACACTTTAAGACTATATCATTAAATTTATAAAATTTACTTCGAGGACTCTTGTATCTCCAAAATGTGAAAAATATCAAATTTTAATAATTTGACATAAAATTTGTATTATATCGTAAATTTCATAAAATGAAAATTATTTGATATCAGAAAGACATTCTTCGTATTCAGAATGCAATTCGACGTGCTCTCATGTCCCACAAACAAAAGCTGTCGAAACGCTCAAAACGCTCATTCCAGTTCCCTTAAGGGAACTTTGACCATTAATTTCATTCAGGGCGGTGTTTGAAAAACAGCACAGCGCCGTAGTAAAAGGAAATAACAAATTTCCCAGGTTTCAACCCCCAGCTCTCAAGCCACTGCAAGGAACTAAATAATGAATGCTAAACAGTGACAGGCGATGATGCTTATACGGTGACTGTGAATTTGCGGTGTTGTCGAAGATATACATATCAACACGTTTCTAGCGTAGTAAAAATCAGATTTGAGTAGAGAGATATAGTCATATGTCATTTTTTAAATTCATATTAATTTTGATGAAAAAAACTGGTATGACTCTTTTGACTCGTAATAAACGACGATTCGCTTTCCAAATAATAAAAATCTATGTCAAAACCCGGGGAGCGACCTTCATACATACATGTATAGATGAATCCAATTTCACGCATTCCTACACCTCAATGGCAGCCATAGCTGGGTCCTCGTCGGCTCCATCTCACCTAAAATGTGAAATGATGCGGCCTTGGAGGGTATTTTAAAATGCATTCTATCACCCGTGTTACACGTAGACAAAAGAATGATGACAGTTTACAACACAAAAGAATCTAACATCGGATTTTAAGCGGCTTTAATCCACCCAATTGGGCAGTCACAACACCAGGTTGGTGCTGCGGGGACCCAGTAATGGCCGACCAAATCCTGACCATGACTTGGCTCGTTGGATTCGTCTATACTAGCGCGATCGATGCTCAATTATTCAAACAATGCAATTAAATGTACCGCGCTCGTACATTTGTAAGCAACGCACTGCAGGGTTTATTGTTCTATTGTGTTCGATTAGAGCGCTAACATATTGAAAAATGTTGCGAGTGTACATTCGACTTCCAGTTTTCGAAATTGTGTGACTTGTGTTTGGTAGGTGTGAAATACATCTGTCTGGGCATTTTAATTACGTAACGCTTAAAGGCATGCCATCATCGAATGGTTGCCTACTGCTGTTATGTGTTTAGTTTCTATAACACTTATTACTAATTAATTAATTTATTTTCAATTATTCTTTCTTAGACCCACATTTTATCACTTCCTCTGTCTCTCCCTCTCTCCCCTTCTCCCTCCCCTATTCTTTCATTGCCTCGCTCTACCGATAATAGATTTACACCAGACAGGATTTTCATCCAATATTTCCCGCTAAGCGGGAAGTGTTTTGGAGTGGTAAGCGTACTCATTATTTGTTTTAAGTATTCCAAATTTATTAATCCAAATGGCATCTAAAACCAAGTACCAGGCCAAAATTCTCGCCGTAGAAATCAAATCACAATTAGGTTCTACAAATTAGGCTTCGCAAACAACGTCAAATTTCTCTCCCCAATGGTTTCTTTCACACGTACATAACAGATTCTTAATTGGGGCTTATTTGAGAATGTGTCTCAAATAACACCGAGTGCATGTTTTGATCACAAAACTCGACGATTAAGAATCTTCATAAAAAGAAATCAAGAAATATCTGGGATAATTGCAACTAAGTGAAATCATGCTCTAAGCTACAAGATGCATCATTTTTTCCTGACTATGATATTTAGGCCGTAGTTCTAAAAAAGATTCCTATAACATTTTGGCTAGTCATCTTAATATCCGATAGAAATGTAATATTTCCCAACTCACCTGGATCTGGAATATTACATGATGGTCCTGAGAAACCAAATGGACAGACGCAAAAATCTCCAGTCGCACAAAAACCACCGTTATCACATGAGGGGGTGCATGCTGTAAGAGAGTAGAATAATCAGTGGCGTAGCTAGGGGTTGTGGTGCCCGGGGCAAGGATGCATAATGCCCCCCCCCCATTCTTGAAACAATTGCGCGCGGAATTTGGGCAAACACCATTTCCATTTATTTTGGTTATAATAAAGTTGTATTTTGGTCTTATATTGATCTTTCAAAATGATTATTTGTGCCCCTCCTCGCTAGGCCACTGAGAATTATATTGCCCATTTCAGTATTTCCCGCGAAGCTTTGCAAAGTAATTGTCAATAATCGAGCATGCGCATTGACAATTTTAGAAATTACTGAAATGGTTGATTTATTATGCCCGAAATTCTTTTAAGGTATTTCTTCATATGGACGAATGTTCTATTGAAGCAATATTATTATTGCTTCAATATTATTATAATTATAATATTATTATCTCTACAAGTATTCTATAGATGGGACAACGCAGACTCTCTACAAAGACTGCCTCCAAAGAAAAGAAAAGCAATCAAGGTGGAATGGAGACAGAGAACTTGAACAAAGAGAGCGACATCTGATACTGAATGAGGTGTGCAGAGGTCAAATAGAAAGAGTAGGCCATGGTTTCAAAAAAAAAAATCAGAAACTATTAAAGGGACATAAAACCCCAAGAACACGGAAAATGCCCCATTAATCTTGTAAAATACGTAGATGAAGATGGCATGCTTTTGTACCTCTATGGTTGCGCCAATCAAGGACAACGGCTCAGATGGGACTCTGTCATGCAAGTAGACACATCTTGGAAGAAACTCCTGTATGTATGGACGCCAGAGCTCCTATCATTCAATGTCAATGCCATCCACGACCAACTTGCATCACCAGCTAATTCGAGACTCGGGGGAAACCAACCTTAGATCCTGCCATCTATATGTCATCATAATAACTGTACTCTATTTTATATCTTAAATGGATGCAACTATTCTCTGCCGAGTGGTAGACACAACTGGAGACATGATCAGACACTGAAAGCTGTTGCAAATGGCATAATGTCTTCATTAAAGAGGCAAATCAAAAGTCGTACATCCCTCCAGAAGATACCAACTAAATGACTACACATCAAATTCCGCACTTCAGATGGTGTAACCTATCGGAATCTATAGCACTGCCTCTTCCAAAAAGAGATCCAACAAACCTCCTACAGAAGGCCAATGACTGGAATCCCTGAGGGGAGGTGCAATAATTATGTGTACCACCGGGGTGGTGAATTATAGGGGGGGCAAGATTTTTGGCACGCCAAAAGGGGGGTCAAGCGATTTTGGCAGGTCAAAAGGGGGGGGGGGCAAGCAATTTTTGGCACAGATATTTTGGGTACCGTTTCTATATTACGCCCTAAAAAGGCGTAGGAAAATGTTAGGAACACGTTTAAATATGCAAAATTTCCTGTTCGCTGCGCTCGCATTATATGATAAGACAATTTCAGGTTTTAAATTCGGGTTGGAAGAGGCAGTGCTATAGATTCCGATAGGTTACACCATCTGAAGTGCGGAAGGACCAAAGCATTTATCATCATTGAGCTTACAGTCTCAATGGAAGAAAACCTGTCAAATGCCAATGCAAAAAAGAAAAGCAAATACCAAGATCTTGAAGCCGACTGCGAAAATAGGGGAAGGTGTACGCACTGCTTCCCAATTGAAATTGGAAGCAGAGGTATCTATAACACATCGCTGACAAAATGCATGGCTGCTCTTGGAGTACCGCGTGGAAAGAGACGTAACATCATAGATGTAGCCTCTAAAACTGCTCTCAGAATCAGCTATGTGATATGGTTATGCCGTCAAAACAAAGCATTCCGACAGATAAAGAAGACGTAACAGCACAAGACACTCAGACCTAAACATGCCAAATGACACTCCAACTGATAGTAAGACTAGGTTTCTGTACCAGTCATTGTCCTTAATAACATTGCACATTCCATTTCCAGCAGTGCAAGCGCTGCTCAACTGACTCAAGGGTCTACTGGGTCTACTGGGTCTACTAGAGGCATTGACTTGGCACGCTGGTTTAAACCACTCATACCACTGTTCCTAGCCCGAAAGTAAGACGGAGTGTCCAATCGCTGATGATGGTTGATTAAATCTACCTCTGAGGGAAGCGGGACTGTTGGGATCCCTTAAAAACGGTTTGACCCACCAGAGTTTGGTCCTAATTTAGACCTCAGAGATTTGTTTGATGCCAAGACAAGGAGATATGCAGCTCAAGAAATACCTCCTGAGATACCTTCAAAGAGGCACTATAATGGAGTGCTCATCTGTATAAGGGTGAAATAAGGCTCCGAAGATGACTGCGCTGGTGCTCTACCAATGAATTACTTCTCTTGGATGACGCAAACGTTTAAGAAGTGATTTCCCAACCATTTTCCAACTTGTACTCGGATTCAGCACCGCAAGGAGTGTTTCAAAATATGTATATTTTGCGATATACTGCTAAACAGGAAGTCCCACGCAAAACATAACAAAATATAAATTGAAAGATGTTTTATTTAACGCCATGGTGTACGATTTGGTCACTCCTCGAAATTTTTACTATTGGGCCATTTTAATACACACTGATGTACTTACATACAATGTGAAAGACTAAGCCTGAAATGTTTTAATTACGGTACTATTTAGGGGTGATGGGCAAGTGAGGGAAGAAGAAAACTATCAGCTTAGGGTCAACGGCCAGTATGATCCAGTCTAGGCCAGTTGTGTTCTTTTCAGTACGTCATACTGCAGTTACTGTCCATTTTCCTATACACAATACACATTTCTCTCACCATTGATGCGTGACCTCTACAAACAGTGCATGTTATAGCCTATGGACATTGCCTAGTTAACGTCACTGTGTGAAAAATAACCGGCCAGTATTTAAAGTATTCTCTGAAACTCTAGAAAATACAGTTGTGTAGCATATTCTAAATTTTTAGCTAATTTAGGTGTTTGGAAATATTCACACTTTGATGTTTTAAGAAGGATATTTAAACGACAGATAACACCAAAAATATGAAGAAATTATTTCCCGACCGTGTTAAGTCTGCAACCATTATGTTTCTCATTTTCAAGAATGCTGGTTAACAATATGCACACTATTGTCTCATTTCGTACACAAAGGCCCACACAGTATTGTTACCTTGCGTGTGCTTTATAATCGTTCACCCAACTGAAACTATAATACCAGCTCATTGCTCATTGCACAGGTAAACAGAAACATGTGTAGTGTGGATTTAACAAGAGAAGATCTGATTTAACATAGTTGAGCTGTCTTCAATGAGTGTTATCTTGGTTTAATAGCTTTTAATGGGGTTTAAGTCCTGCAACGGTCGTGGTGAATTCTAGTGTAGACATGACTGCATCAAACACAACTGCTATTATGATGTCGTAGACAGTACAGGCAGCGGAGCGCTTAGGAAGATACCTGTTTAGTGCTGAATATTGAATAAAGAGCATGGAGCTGTTTCATGGCTTTGATAGATTAGGGTTAATACTGGTCTCTCAAGAGCACCTTATAAGTAGGGTTAGTCTTAGTGCCAATGTGATCTGCCATGTCTCACTTTACTATTGTGTTTATACATTCAGTGTCCATTCAAATTGAGTTTAATATTATTTAAACTAAAAAGTTTTGTGCTGCTTGTGTGCTTCGCAGGACAACATGACTTGCTGCACATCAGAGGGAGTCGTGCAGTACCAAAATTAGTCTCAATCACTGTTTGTGAACGCTGTACGTGAATACTGCGTTTATGTGACGCGTGCCTTCTGGGTATTGTGATGAACGTGCGGAATCAAGATATATTGAACAGTTTTGTAAATATACTGAACAGTTTGATTTAAACGTCATTCAGTACTAAAAATGAGTGGTATAGATGGAAGCTTCATATTATATAATAATCAGTAATATTTCCAATTGTGTGGTGTTTTGTTCTAGTATTTAGTATTGTTGGGTAAATTGGAAAAGCCGACATAATAGTTAAGTTTCATCGCGACATATTACCCCTCTTTGGTGAACCATGGTTTCGAAAATGGAATATTCAGCTGTGTTTAATCATATGCGTAAGCCAGTTCTAAAAAGCAATATATATATATATATATATATATTACAGACTGATTTCTGTTTATCCCTGAAAAAGCACTTGCTATTCCAATGCCTACCAAAAAGGAATAGGCTATAACAATTTGCTAAAGATTGCTTCTTGTAGACTTTGAAAACATCTGCTCCTCCAGGAGTTATCGTAGAGTTGAAACCAACTGAAAGTGACCAACTTGCAAAATTTTTACACAAATATTAAGTTAGGCTACGTTTTTCCAACTTGATTATTCAATCTCATGTTATACTTCAAGACTGAAGTTTCTCTTAGAAAACCAAAAATCTAATGACGCCTGACAAACTGAATAACGCCTACAAACCAAGCTTTTCATACAGTTAGTCAATGTAAAGACATTTGAATTCGGGACTCGATTGAGGCTGGATCTTTAAAAAAAAAAGCATTTTAACTATCACTTTTTAATGGATGAAATAATAACAAACATCACTAACTCGTTGTGTCATCATCTTTGATGCAAATTGTTGTCGTAATAAGGCAAGGTGCAAGGCTTCCTATTGAAGGAGTTGTAAGAGTTACTTCAAAGCATTCGGTTTCTTCAACATCCGTGTCTCCGACTATGACTACATCAAACGTGTTCGCATTTACAGTGCTTCCTAATGTTACGTCACTCGGCACTGAATAGTCACCGCTTTTAGTATTGATATCTTTCAATACACTAACGTCTAGAAAAAATAAATGTACATATTTATCAAAGTAACTCTGAAAACATGATTTTTCACGGAATTAGTATTAAAATCTACACTGTTTTGCCTATTATTTTATGTTAAACCACATTCAAAAAACTGTATATAGCCTGCACCAATTTGAAGACATATTCGAATAAACTTATTCTTGTCGTGTTCACTTACTTATTGTTGAAGCCGCGGTTCCAGTTCGAACTACATTCACTGGTAGGTTTTGGTTTGCATTAGTTTCTACAACACAGTAGAAATCTCGTTCAAATTTAAAAACATCTGCATTGAGAAGATGGTATGGTGTCAAAATAGATTAGAATAAAATATTAAAATCAGAACGATACGATGCCTGCCTCAAATGTCGTCTACCAGTGGAGAGTAACCAGTAATATTTCTAATTGTGTGGTGTTTTGTTCTAGTATTTAGTATTGTTGGGTAAATTGGAAAAGCCGACATAATAGTTAAGTTTCATCGCGACATATTACCCCTGTTTGGTGAACCATGGTTTCGAAAATGGAATATTTAGCTGTGTTTAATCACATGCGGTATAAGGCAGTTCTAAAAAGCAATATATTACAAACTGAGTTATGTTTATCCCTGAAAAAGCACTTGCTATTCCAATGCCTACCAAAAATGAATAGGCTATAACAATTTGTTAAAGATTGCTTCTTGTAGACTTTGAAAACATCTGCTCCTCCAGGGGTTATTATAGAGTTGATACCAACTGAGAGTGACCAACTTGCAAAATTTGTACACAAATATTGAGTTAGACTACGTTTTTCCAACTTGATTATACAATCTCATGTTATACTTCAAGACTAAAGTTTCTCTTAGAGAACTAAAAAACTAATGATGCCTGAGAAACTGAATAACGCCTGCAAACCAAGCTTTTCATACAGTAAGTCTATGTAAAGACATTTGAATTCGGGACTCGATTGAGGCTGGATCTTTAAAAAAAAGCATGTTAGCTATCACTTTTTAATGGATGAAATAATAACAAACATCACTAACTTGTTGTGTCATCATCTTTGATGCAAATTGTTGTCGTAATAAGGCAAGGTGCAAGGCTTCCTATTGAAGGAGTTGTAAGAGTTACTTCAAAGCATTCAGTTTCTTCAACATCCGTGTCTCCGACTATGACTACATCAAACGTGTTCGCGTTTACAGTGCTTCCTAATGTTACGTCACTCGGCACTGAATAGTCACCGCTTTCAGTATTGATGTCTTTCAATACACCAACGTCTAGAAAAAATAAATGTACAGATTCATCAAAGTAACTCTCAAACAATGATTTTTAACGGAATTGGTATTAAAATCTACACTGTTTTGCCTATTATTTTATGTTAAAACACATTCAAAAAACTGTATATAACCTTTACTAATTCGAAGACATATTCGAATAAACTTATTCTTGTTGTGTTCACTTACTTATTGTTGAAGCCGCGGTTCCGTCTCCAGTTCGAACTACATTCACTGGTAGGTTTTGGTTTGCATTAGTTTCTACAACACAGTAGAAATCTCGTTCAAATTTAAAAACATCTGCATTGAGAAGATGGTATGGTGTCAAAATAGATTAGAATAAAATATTAAAATCAGAACGATACGATGCCTCCTTCAAATGTCGTCTACCAGTGGAGAGTAACCAGTAATATTTCTAATTGTGTGGTGTTTTGTTCTAGCATTTAGTATTGTTGGGTAAATTGGAAAAGCCGACATAATAGTTAAATTTCATCGCAACATATTACCCCTGTTTGGTGAACCATGGTTTCGAAAATGGAATATTTAGCTGTGTTTAATCACATGCGTAAGGCAGTTCTAAAAAGCAATATATTACAAACTGATTTCTGTTTATCCCTGAAAAAGCACTTGCTATTCCAATGCCTACCAAAAATGAATAGTCTATAACAATTTGTTAAAGATTGCTTCTTGTAGACTTTGAAAACATCTGCTCCTCCAGGAGTTATTGTAGAGTTGAAATCAACTGAGAGTGATCAACTTGCAAAATTTGTACACAAATATTAAGTTAGACTACGTTTTTCCAGCTTGATTATTCAATCTCATGTTATACTTCATGACTAAAGATTCTCTTAGTAAACTAAAAATCTAATGACGCCTGAAACTGAATAACGCCTGCAAACCAAGTTCTTCATACAGTAAGTCAATGTAAAGACATTTGAATTCGGGACTCGATTAAGGCTGGATCTAAAAAAGCATTTTAACTATCACTTTTTAATGCATGAAATAATAACAAACATCACTAACTCGTTGTGTCATCATCTTTGATGCAAATTGTTGTCGTAATAAGGCAAGGTGCAAGGCTTCCTGTTGAAGGAGCTGTAAGAGTTACTTCAAAGCATTCGGTTTCTTCAATATCCTTGTCTCCGACTATGACTACATCAAACGTGTTCGCATTTACAGTGCTTCCCAATGTTACGTCACTCGGCACTGAATAGTCACCGCTTTCAGTATTGATGTCTTTCAATACACTAACATTTAGAAAAAATAAATTTACAGATTCATCAAAGTAACTCTGAAACAATGAGTTTTCACGGAATTGGTATTAAAAACTACACCGTTTTGCCTATTATTTTATGTTAAACCACATTCAAAAAATTGTATATAACCTGCACTAATTCGAAGACATATTCGAATAAACTTATTCTTGTTGTGTGCACTTACTTATTGTTGAAGCCGCGGTTCCGTCTCCAGTTCGAACTACATTCACTGGTAGGTTTTGGTTTGCATTAGTTTCTACAACACAGTAGAAATCTCGTTCAAATTTAAAAACATCTGCATTGAGAAGATGGTATGGTGTCAAAATAGATTAGAATAAAATATTAAAATCAGAACGATACGATGCCTCCTTCAAATGTCGTCTACCAGTGGAGAGTAACCAGTAATATTTCTAATTGTGTGGTGTTTTGTTCTAGTATATGGTATTGTTAGGTAAATTGGAAAAGCCGACATAATAGTTAAGTTTTATCGCGACATATTACCCCTGTTTGGTGAACCATGGTTTCGAAAATGGAATATATAGCTGTGTTTAATCAAATGCGTAAGGCAGTTCTAAAAAGCAATATATTACAGACTGATTTCTGTTTATCCCTGAAAAAGCACTTGCTATTCCAATGCCTACCAAAAATGAATAGGCTATAACAATTTGCTAAAGATTGCTTCTTGTAGACTTTGAAAACATCTGCTCCTCCAGGAGTTATTGTAGAGTTGAAACCAACTGAGAGTGACCAACTTGCAAAATTTGTACACAAATATTAACTTAGACTACGTTTTTCCAACTTGATTATTCAATCTCATGTTATACTTCAAGACTAAAGTTTCTCTTAGAGAACTAAAAAACTAATGACGCCTGAGAAACTGAATAACGCCTGCAAACCAAGCTTTTCATATAGTAAGTCAATGTAAAGACATTTGAATTCGGGACTCGATTGAGGCTGGATCTAAAAAAAGCATTTTAACTATCACTTTTTTAATGCATGAAATAATAATAATAATAATAATAATGAGAGATTTAATATAGCGCCCAACGCAAATAGCCTCTGGGCGCTTTACAAAACATAAAACCTAGGGAACAAAAAATTTAAAAACAATATATAGCCTAACTTAAACATACTATTACACAAACACAATATTGCAAGAAAATGACCAGGTACATTGCACAAGATTGGAAGCACACAGCAACTCTTAGGTGGGGAGCCGAGCCGGGAGAAGAAACAGAGCAAAAACAAGGCGCCGGCAAAACGCAGACCAATCCACCACCCTGAGTCACTATGCAGGTCCAATCAAGTACAAATAATAATGGCAACAACAACAATGCATTAACAAAATTAAATAAGTTAAAAACAAGAATCAAATCAAAAGCAAAATGATTCCAAGAGTCAGATCATGCAGTGCTCCGCAGCCGGAGGCACAGAAGAGAACGCAAACAAAAGGAAACGGAGAACTGCATAACCCAACCATGAGAAAAATACAGAGCGGCTTAATGGCAAAACCATCAGATTATATACGAGTTTGATCCAAGGCACAATAATTAAAAATATAAATATTATATCAGCTAACAAGTACAATAAATATTATAATACAGATCTAAAAGCATAATAACTTAACATACTATTACACATACACACTATTGCAAGGTAATCGATTACATGGTTGTACAAGATTGGAATCACACAGCAACTCATAAGTGGGGAACCAAGCCGGGAGGAAACAGAGCGGACGCTAGGTACCGACAAAACGCAGAACACTCCACCACCCTGAGCTACTATGCAAGTCCAATCAAGTACTGATACAAGAGGCGGCATTAAAGAACCAAAACAAATATGCATGACAAACACAGTGAACTAAAGCAACAGAAAATTATTATTTTAAACATGCTAAAAATGACATTCAAAAGCAAAAATGATTCCAAGAATCAGATCATGCAGCGCTCCGCAACCGGCCCTAAACGGACTGAAGCTCAGAACAAAACAAAAGAAACGGAGATCTGCATAACCCAACCAAGTCATAACAAGGCACATTTTCTTATAAAATAATTTTATAATATATCAGCAAACAACATACAGTAAATGCAGATTATACAATATAAAAGAGCAAAAACAAAGTGATCTGTGACCGGCACAATAATAACAAGAATTCAAAATTGGCGACCCAGGAGAGGAGAGGTTACCAGCACATTCACTCTCAGCAGGTGCAACAGCAACTTGCTCCCTAGGATGGAAATGGTTAGTAGGCGCAACAGCGACCTACTCCCAACAATTTGGGCTGGGTTAAAATTGCACGACGAAACAAAAGTAAGTGACCGGCACCGGTGAGATGTAGAAATACCCTGGAGAGGAGAGGTTACCAGCACAATCACTCTCAGTAAATGCAACAGCAACTTACTCCCTATGATGGAAAAATGGGCAGGGTCAATTCAACACAATATAAAACAAAATAATAACAAACATCACCAACTCGTCGTGTCATCATCTTTGATGCAAATTGTTGTCGTAATAAGGCAAGGTGCAAGGCTTCCTGTTGAAGGAGCTGTAAGAGTTACTTCAAAGCATTCGGTTTCTTCAACATCCGTGTCTCCGACTATGACTACATCAAACGTGTTCGCGTTTACAGTGCTTCCTAATGTTACGTCACTCGGCACTGAATAGTCACCGCTTTCAGTATTGATGTCTTTTAATACACTAACGTCTAGAAAAAATAAATACAGATTCATCAAAGTAACTCTGAAACCATGATTTTTCACCGAATTGGTATTAAAATCTACACCGTTTTGCCTATTATTTAATGTTAAAACACATTCAAAAAAAACTGTATATAACCTGCACTAATTCGAAGACATATTCGAATAAACTTATTCTTGTTGTGTTGACTTACTTATTGTTGAAGCCGCGGTTCCGTCTCCAGTTCGAACTACATTGACTGCTACATTTTGGTCTACATCACTTTCTACAACACAGTAGAAATCTCGTTCAAATTTGAAAACACCTGCATTGAGAAGATGGTATGATGCCAAAATAGATTAGATAGCCTATTATTAAAATCAGAACAAGTCGATGGTGCTGTTAATTTTGTCGTCTACCAGTGGAGAGTATAAACAGTAATGTTTCGATTTATTGTATTGTTTTGGTATTGGTGAGAAATTAGGGAAAGTGACAGAAAGGTAATGAAAAACTCGTTTTGAGCACATGTGCTTACTTTCGGCACTACCACCTCCATCATCATCCTTGATGCAAATCGTTACAACATTGTGAGCCAGATCAACTTCACCATTTGTTCCATCAGTTAAGTTGTAATCAAAACATTCTGTTCCTTCATCTCCATCGCCTGTAGTCAGGGTTATGACGACATCTATAAAGTCTGTATTCGGCACCAGGGTTGCCATTGAGGGCGCTGTATAATCAGCATTTTCTGTGTTTATATTACTTGTTGTAAAAGCTGAAGCAAAAAATTGTAAGAATATAACCATTGATCATTATAAAATTACCATAGCACACGTAATCGATAGGAAAAGCCGTACTTTATGAATATAATTACAACAGCGTAAAACGAAATAGAAGAAAATAGAAGAAAATAAAATAAAATAAAATAGATTGAGAAGATATAGCGATTAAATATGCTGTGTTTTCGAGACGTACACCTTAGAAGCACAAAGTTAATGCGAATCAATATATAAATTAGATATTCTTACTAAAAACTCCTTCCTGATTGCCACTCGTTGTTCGCAGCACTCTTACGGTTACCAGAGCGTCGGATTCCAGAACGCATATAAAAGCTCTATCCAATTGCCAAACTGTAAGTGAAAATAATCAATATTACAGACAATAAAGAGCAACGAAACAAGAGAATTATAGCATAAAATGGAAATAATGAAGATCAAGAAATACAAAGACAAAAGGAAACAAGAGTAATCAGTCAGAATCAGGGGAACTTAGATCTCTGGGCATTGCGACTGAAAAAGGTCACTATTCACACAAGTCGGACCTCATCTCTACGATCTAAATTGACAAAGGTCAGTTTATTTCCCGGCATGCTTAGTAGGCACATCGGTCTTACCATAGACCCTGGAAGATATTTAATAAATATTTGCTCCACAATTTATCAATACATGTATAAGATCGTATAAGAACTATTCTATAGTAAATCAGTTATACCAAGTTAACTGATGAGGCATTTTAATGCCTCATCAGTTAACTTGGTATAAAAATAAACTTGGTATTTAAAAATATGCAGGATATTAATCATCTTCCTAATAGGCATACCATGGTACATGTCATAGACGTGACGTTTTACTTCCGCAAATGGCCGTTGGTCGGACCTCATCTATTCTCAAATTGTGACCTAGGTCCCGACATTTAACCCTAAGCAGTCTCATCCCCTGTCAGAATAAACGCGAGTCACTCGCTAGCTATTGTTATACAAGCCTCACAAACTGGAACCCGATCGAATTCGGTGTTGAAATTAGCCAAATTGTGCGTTTTACATTTTTACGTTAAATTCAATTTTCTCGGCCAAATGAAAAGCATTCATTTTCATTTTTCAGCAAATATCAGAAGAAAACCATATGCTTAATATTACATTATTAGGCGCAAAATTTAGTCTTCTAGTGTAAGACTTTTGATTTGGACAGGTTTCAACTTCACCCATGAGCTTTTTAGGGGTCAACTTTTTAGCTTTTCGAAGTAATAAAAGTTTTATCTGACATTACCGGTACTGAAACATATTACAATTATTGTGTTTTATAAGTTTGTACTCAGTGGACGAACCTACTTCTTGATTTATATGGAAAAGATCGCCAAGGAAGCTAATCCAACTAGTGGAGAAATAAATGAGCTTCTCTTTGCAGATGACCAGAGCCTCATTCACAAGGACTCTGCAGGACTTGAAGATCATACCAACACACTAAATGTATCATGTTAGAAATATGGCATGAAAGTCAGCATAGCCAAAACAGAGACAATGGTGGTTAGACAATTACCCAAGGATATTGGCATCATCTTCCCTTAAGGGGAGGCGATCTTTTGTGCGTAATTATAGAGGGCCAGGGATTTACTCTATCATTATAAAAATATTTGAAGAAATCAAAGAGCCCTAGGATTAAAAACTGTAGTGTAATTCACGCCAGACACAATGACAAAAATTAATTTTTGTAATCGATTAAAAACCAAACGTTTTATACCATTTTGAATTTAGCCTGAATCCGTAAATATGGCACCTCTCGCCCTTTTTTAGGTCAAAACTGTAAGAATGTATTTTGTGAGTATTGTTATTTCAATTTCGGCACTGTTTACGTCCGAAATATCATTTCCTGGTTTTTAAAAACTCCCTGTTCGCGCATGCGCAGTGCATTTGCGATAGGTGGAAAACAATCTGGGGGTCGTACACCTAATAGTTTTATAGTTATGAGAAAAGTCATATTTTTAGGAGTACATATTTCTCCAATGCTTAAGCAATAAAATAAATTATACGTCACTAACACGGATCGATTGGTGCTAGGTTCATATTGGTGCGTACCCAGCAAACACAAAATGTTTTTAAAACGTTTTAAACAAGTTATATTTTGGGTTTTGGTTTTTGGTAAAAACATTTTAATAACATTAAAATGTCGGGTTATATAAAGGTCATGAAACGTTTTAAAACGTTATGTATGAAAATACACTACAAAACTATTATTTAAATGTTTTCAAAAATTAATGTTATTGTAAAACATTTATTTGCAAAAAATGTTTTGCCAAATATTTTGTCAACACTTAAATAACATTATGTTAGAGTGTTTGCTATAGGTTATCAAAAAATGTTTTTAATATTATGAAAACGTTTTATACCCTTTACATGCCTTTATATAACCCGACATTTAAACGTTTTCTGGCAACCTTTTATAACCTTTTACGGACGTTTTGTGTTTGCTGAGTATGTACCAAATATCTATATTGTTAATATAATATTGGCCCCTTCTCTGCCCAATGTCAATAAGAGCTACTGCACCCCTCCCTGAAAATGGAACAATCGAACCCCATTTGAAATATATTTTGACAAGTTTTGTAAAGACAAAAGCCTTGTTAATCATTTCCCCTCAACAAGTTCAAGAACATTTTTTGAGATTTGCAAAATCTGAACAAATTTCACTGCCCCATCATCCCTCCTGTGTTTGACATTCACAGACAACCCGTCTTTAAAGCTATTCGCCGTAGAAGTAATGTTGTAACAGGATTTATTACCACATCGATAGGTTATAGTGATATATATTAATAAAAATGATACAAAAGCTCGTGTTAACTTACCGCTACTTTGACCACTGACACCAAGAAAAAGGGTTAGGATTAAAATTTGAAGAACTATCATAACTCTGCACTTAGTTAAAGCCATTGTTCTTATCATCATCTGAGCAAACTGCTGACGCTATTATCAAGATTATATTGGTAAGTCCGATAGCCACTGTGGCTCTCTATCTATCCACAGCTTACACCAATATAACAGTACAAGTTTACGGTTTTAACGATTTTAACCATTTCTAAAAAATTAATAGGGTCAATGACTATATTTACCGACTCACTAACTTCAACAAACTGGGGTATTCGCACATTAAGTAACGGTAGAACAGAGCTACTGTATCTAGTTAATGAGCCTTCGTAGTTACTAGCACATGCGCGAAAAAAAAAACCTAGTTTTTTTTTCAAATCCCTGTGAATCATTGTCATTTGGAATATAAATATTATACCAAAATACTGAACAGAACTACTGTATCTAGTTAATGAGCCTTTGTAGTTACTAACACATGCGTGAAAAAAAACCTAGTTTTTTTTTTTTAATCCTTGTTAATCATTGTCATTTGGAATATAAATATTATACCATAATACTGAACAGAGCTACTGTATATAGTTAATGAGCCGTTGTAGTCACTAACTCATGCGCGAAAAAAAACCCTAGTTTTTTCAAATCCTTGTGAATCGTTGTCATTTGGAATATAAATATTATACCAAAATACTGAACAGAGCTACATAACTGTATATGTGATCCGGCAGCACAAATGAGCCGTACATTCCCTAAATTGTATTCTGAGTTACGGTGTAAAATGTGTACGAAGGTCATATTCATCAGTAACCAAAGCTGGCCCGACATCCGTCTCATTTCGATAGTCAAAAACTAATCAATAATCCTATTGTTGAAGTGGATAATAAGCTTCTACCTTGGATGGCTATAGAACTTTTAATAGTTCTGGTCTTTGTTTGCTTATATTGCTAAATCCTGTTCAAGTGGTGGGTTACCAGGCATTGCAACTTTCTTAAACCTCGTTGACTTGGGGATGATTTGAAATGACCGCCAATTATGACTATTTGATATTTATTGCCAACAATGTGGAAAAAGAGACACATGTAATAATTTTGTTGAAGGAGCAAAGTTTAACAAACCATAACCCCGCTTCTGGATATCGTTTGAAGTCAAATGATGTACCATTTTTAAGTTTATGATGTTTATTTTTTAAACACGAAATAAAACAAAATTGACCGGGGGAAGAATTTACGGCTCATTCGCCGTGGACGGTCACATATAGTTAATGAGCCTTTGTAGTTACTAACACATGCGCGAAAAAAACCTTGTTTTGTTTTTCAAATCCTTGTGAATCATTGTCATTTGGAATATAAATATTATACCAAAATACTGAAAGGGTGTTTACAATACTATACTGTCACCTGCTGGAGGGCGCATGGGGGAGGGCGATGCATGAAATTCTTACATTAAATGTTCTTTTACGACATTAAATTATTCATGTGCGTGTTTGTATTCTACATTAAATGTCGACACAGTTAATTTTTGACTTTTTGTATCATTGCTGAGCAAGCATAACTGTATTCAAATTTATTACCACGTGATAATATTAATGTCGGTATTGACATGTACGGATGGAGCTCCACTGACCGAGTTTGGGGTAATTTTTCACATTTACTCATCAAGGCGGTGCCCCGTTATTATAAGGACTATGCTAATG
Organism: Amphiura filiformis; assembly: GCF_039555335.1. Lineage (NCBI taxonomy): Eukaryota > Metazoa > Echinodermata > Ophiuroidea > Amphilepidida > Amphiuridae > Amphiura > Amphiura filiformis. Next base: position 33,369,214 of record NC_092645.1, on the reverse strand, counting down.
ATTTAAAGATTGGCATGTAGAAAATAAAACATACTTGATTCACAGAAAGTACTAAATTTGTACCTATTATGTACGGTTTCGTGACACCAATCTTCCAAATGCGACCAAGCCAGGGCTGGCCGGTGAAGCAAAATGTGCATTGGAATAACACGGGAGTTTGGACAGATGGTAGGATTTCTTTCTCATACAAATAATGGTCTCCCGTTATTAAAGCTTGTGCCGGGTTGACAATTCAGATATTTTGAAAAGAATAAGTAATTGAAACATAGAGCAAGTACTAAAATCAGAGCTTTTATACTTTTTGATATATGACGCTAACTAGTTCATCTCCTATATCTACAACACAGCGCTACCAGTAGGGGTCAATTGCCTATTGTGAGTGCCCCTGTGTTGTGTGCATACATGTATATAGTTAACAATAACTGCATGATGATTTAAACTAGAGCTGTTAGCGCACCATAGCTGAACCACAGGGCTTCTAGTGCAATTGATTTCAGTTCACATGCTATGCACTACAATCGTGCTAATGATGTTAAAGTTGCCATATATGGCAGATGAATAGTATTTATAGTGCTGATTAATTTAGACTATGGAGGCATTTGAGGCATTTAAGGTGGCACTACACCCCTTGATAAATCTGTGACAATTTTTGCTTTTTTCTCAAAAAATAATAACACACTGAAAACAAAAGTTATGTATATTTTATGGGCAAGGAATCCAGTTACTACACTGGAATTTCAATGACTCAAGACAAGCGGTACGTTATTTATGATAAGGAAAGAGATACCGCTAGAATGTACCTCATTTCTTAACACATACAATGAACCACTTGTCTTGAATCACTGAAATTTCAGTGAAGTATTTGGATTACATAACTTTTGTTACCAGTGTGTAGTTATTTTTTGAGAAAAATGCCAAATTAGGCACAAAATTTATGTAGTAGTGTAGTACCACCTTAACAGTACCCTCATTCCAGTGGAAAAAGGTCATCAAACTTTGCACAGAGTGTCAAGTTCAAAATTACTCAGACCTATTCAAAACTCATTGTGATCCGCTGGTAATAAGGATTCAGAAAAAATATACTTTGACCTATCTATGATGTACGGTTATGGAGTTACGGGCAAAAGAGTAACATTGTGACGTCATATGTCCAATTTGTCTCCGGTGTGGGGGATGAATCTTGCTTTGATTTTGATGAAATTGGTTTCAAATTATTTGTCTCATAGTTTTAATTATATCCTTCATTAATATATTCTCGTTCATTAATTGGAAAAGAGCATCATGTGACCAAAAATAGTTTTAACTATTTTGCAAAGCAGTCAAAAAGCCGGTTGATGAGGGAACGGGGTACTATTGGAAGTATATATTATAGCCTCATTGCCGCGTCGCCGGTGCCGGTTTCTAGGTATCTCATAACTGCAGCTAAAATACGGCGGTTTCAGTGCATATCTGAGTTTAATACATCCGGATCAGTATCTTAATATTGACGGTGAAATAACAGAGAACATAATTATTATAACCTTTCGTTGATATCATAACTCATCATTATTTGAAATACCACGTATTTGCAGATGATACACAACTGTATACTGCGTTTGATCCTTCCGTTCCTGGAAGTTTTGAGCAAGAAGTGGATGACAATCCATAAATCGTCACTGGGCGGGAAAAACCTCATATGTACTTTTGGCCCTTGAACATGGATGAAGCTTTGTAGGTGTAGATTTTATATTCAAGAAGATGCTTCGTATATGTTCAAGGGCCAATATGCATGCAGGAAGCTACTTCAAATTTACTTTTGGCCCTTGAACATGGATAAAGGCTTGTAGGTGTAGACTTTATATTAAATGGTTTGCTTCAACCATGTTCAAGGGCAAAAAGTACATATTTATGAGGTTTTTCCCAGTGACGAAATAAAGTTGAATGATCAAAAAACTGAATTCTTTACTGCTGCATCCCCTCGTGCCATTAAACTCCATCTCCAATGTTACGCTTCATTTGGCCAGCTCAGTCATCATGGAGCCCTCCAAGTCTATCCGGAGTCTGGGAATCATATTTAACCCTACCATGTCAAATTACCACCGTTGCAAAGTCTATCCATCTTCGAAATCTTTATCAAATCCGTAAATTCATCGCATTAAATGAAATTCTCGCTGCAAAAAGTTTGCAAGCAAGTCATTCAAAGATAACATGCTGCGATCTAACATAACAAGTCCCAACAAACACGTATTTCAGACCAATTAAAAAGTGAAAAACAGGTGTCATAATTTGCCTCTTGCAAGAATAACAATGGTCAACAAAAACATTCAATCCACTCCTTAGATACATAACACTTGATTTAGGATCAGCCATCATTATTACGATAAAAAGATTTAATTATTAACAAGGCTCTTTTTCAACTGAGCCCGGCTTTCCCTTTTAAAAGAATTTTTTTATTAAACTTCTGCTTTATGTTTTCAAGTGCTCTCAGGGCCGTGTCACTAATTATCTTTGTGAGCTTCTTTCAGTCTATGCTCCCGGAAGAGAGGGATTGAGATCTTCTTCTGATAAGACCCTGCTGAGTCAGCCTATGGCACATAGAGCAGCTGGTTTAAATACCTGTTCTGTCTCTGGCCCGAGGGAATGGAATAACCCCCCTAAAGCCATATGGGAGTCTCCCTAATTCCAATTTTCAGAAAGAACGCAATTTGCCTAGTGTGTACAAGGAAGCCAGTCGCATTTATAAGACAGGAAGGATAGCATAGTCACTGAGCAAGAAGATCAGCAAAAAGAGAAGTTGCATATAAAATAAGCTCTCAAACAGTGTGGTTATCCGGCATGGACCATCAACAAGGTGAAAGAAGAGAAAGAGAATCTAAAACCAAAGAAAAGGCCTTCAAATGACAGCAAAGAAAAAAAGAGTCGCTTGACCTTTTAACATGACTCTGTAGCAAGATGTTGCAAAGGCATTGATCTTGTTTTCCATGTCCTTGGTGATTACCCATGACTCACACGCGTACAGAAAGACAGTAACACGAGTTGTCTCAAACAGCTTGATTTTTGTTTCGATTGGCAGGGATGCGTTCCAGTTTCCAGAAAGCTGCCCAGGCCCGTGCCCAGGCTAGTGCTTTTCTTCTTTTTAGGTCTCCAGCACTAGAGCCCATCTTGGAACCCAAGTACTTGAAGTCTGTAACATGGTTGATGGTACTACCATAGACTTCAAGTGCTGGTTGGGCATTACAGTTTGCAGTCATATATTCTGTCTTGGGTGCGCTGATGATAAGTCCTAGATCTGCTGTTGCAGTCGCAGTCCTAATAAGCTGCGACTGGGCCCGGGTTGTGGAAGATTCCAACAGGGCAATATCATCCGCAAAATCTAGGACATTCAGCATCCTAGCTGGATACCTGCTTGACCGTCGTGGGTAGGTAACAATACCGGCGTCAATTCCAGAAGTTGATTTCTTCAGAAGGTAATCTACCAGGATAATGAACAGGAATGGTGCTAACACATCACATCACACATCATCATCATGTATTTTTATGTAGTGTAATGCAATAGTCTTTGTGTTCTGAAAATGTTTGATTTAATGATTTAAATATGAATAATATGTGATTTTGGTAATGTATAATAAAGGTTTAAACCTGACAAACTCGTCAAAATAAAAATAAATATTAGGTGCAGGTAGACAATATGAACTGATAGACAACCACTTTTTAATTTAACTTCAAGTTAAAGGGAAAACCGGGTGTTACGGGGACGTTGCGCCCACATTGACATTTTCTTCCCCCTCTCACCGAATGACTACTTATTTTATTTTACTAAATTTACTGTCATCAAAAAAGCTCCGTTTTCAAGAATTTTGAACAAATTTCTGATAATCTCTCACCAAATGACTCTTTTCTCTCTAAAATTCAAAAAATGTCATTATTTGTCTTCAAAAAAAAATCAGAATTTGAATGACTTTTTGAGACACATTTTTCCCAGTCTCGCCGGAAAGAACTCATTTTCATTTTTGGGTAAATATTGTCCCCAATCTCATGAAAACACCCCTCTTTTTTGTACCTTTTCATTAAATGCCCTAATTTTTGGTGTCTCTTACTGTAAGGAACCGATCGTTATTTACGGCGGGGGGCGTTTTGGAAAAATATCGGCAAAAAATTTAGCGTTCCCCCCTCGCGTCCGCTCAAAATTTTCGCGTTCCCCCTTGTTTTCCCAATTTTCTCCATTTAAAATTTAACAGTCCCCCCTCCTGGTTCAACTAAAAATTTCAGGTTCCCCCTAAAGACCACAAAAAAAATTCGTGTTCCCCCTAAATTTTCCTATTCCCCCCTCTGTCATAAATAACGATCGCTCCCTAATATATATATAAATACCAAGTTTATCGAATTACCAAACACTTGACTTGCCACCCAGAGGATGATACGCACTTCCCAGCAAGTCTTGCGGTTAGCACAGCTGTGTGAGTGAACATGACACCACTGTCCGCCCACTGCATACACACGTGCATGGTTAAATTTGAATTTGGACAGATATATTTACAATAAAAACACCTTCAAAAAGTTGGTCGATTTCACATTTTATGTTATCTACAGAAGGTGTGAATTATCCTTCTTGCATACATCACTTTAGATCTGAAATCGACCAAGTAATAATGACACACGGGCAATTCTAAAACAACATCTTTTGCACAGAGTTCAATGGGATTTGGAAAGTATTCAGTTGAAACTCTAGTGATAACACTTTTACAGTGCATGATGGGGTTTCCTTGAATCATCCACTGCTTGCCACCCGGCTTGGCATACATGTGTGGCATAATACACGATTGCTAGACAGGTGAATACTTTACTATAATTATAACATTATAACAGGGCTGTCAACTTTTTGGAATTGCTTGGCGTGAGACAGAGGCGTACCAGGATTTGCCGACTCCAATGTTCATTTTGTACGCTCGAGAATGTGAAAAGAAGCGGGGGGCGGGGGGGGGGGAGGAGCAATAAATTATTCATTACGATGCGTGAGATTTTACTCATTTTCCAGCTTTTTGCGTGAGATTTACTACCTAGGCGTGAGATTATACTACCTTGGCGTGAGACCGTGAGAAAGTGACCCAATACGTGAGACTCACGGCCAATGCGTGAGAGTTGACAGCCCTGATTATAATTACTCGTGTGATTTATTTATACAAAATTAAACTTCAACACAACTTGTTTATTTAGTTGAAATTAAATTTTAAATTATTCTCATTTTGTTGCCACTATTTGCAATTCTATAGCGGAAAACTTATTTATTTCCTTAGCCACGATAGGGGCTTTTGTATCATGCAACTGGTCATTTCACTTGACTTGAACTGTGTGTTTTTTCAAGTAAATCTGGAATTTTTGTGACGTGACAAATTGTCATGCATCAGTTTGTTTAAATGAATAGTATTAAAAAGTATAACAATAAGCTCTGGGCGTAGTTATTTTATCTTTTATCAAGCATATAGAAAAGGTCATGTATGAAAAGTCTACAACAACAACTATTTATATAGGACTATCGAATTTCCACCACGGTTTCAAATCACGTTCAAAACAATATTAATATTTGAACTATAATCTAGTCAATTGAAGATACTATTTATGAGTGGGAAATTTTCACGTCCATTCCCACTCTCTTTACGCCATACATAAATTCGCACAGCCCTATTTCCCTCATATGAAATTTAAAAAAGGAAAAATTTAGTTCGGCAGAGGTAGACCTCGAACTCACGCCGCTACTATTTTGGGGAAGGCGGATTTATTTATTTATTTATTTATTTATTTATTTATTTATTTATTTATTTATTTATTTATTTATTTATTTATTTATTTATTTATTTATTTATTTATTTATTTATTTATTTATTTATTTTGGCACATTTTCAGTAATTTTGGGTGGCATTGAATTTGGGATATTTTGAGCGCGGCGGATTTGAAGGGTTTTTTTTTACCTTGGTGGATTTGGTGGAGGCGTAGCAGCCTCTCGGCTACGAACCTGTTATGTAAACACAACGCCGCGCCGACTGACATGTCTTACCCCTGTACAGAAGAAACTAGGTGGTGCCTAGTTTGTTCTCGTGGAAAAATTGAGTTAGCTTGAAATTCTCCTGGACTGCTAATTTGTCTCGTTGTAATCCGTACGAAACTCGGGGAGCTGATCCTGGTTGTGATGGTTATTTGTGGAATGTCTAGGGTGTGCGCTCTTGAAGCAACAAAGTCCCTGAATTGTTGTTTAATGGTTTATGGAATGATGTGGGACCGTAGTGGTCAGAGACAATCTGTAAAGTGTGCTGAGGCTTGTGGATCAACGTCTAGGCGTTGTGCCTGCGCGTAAAGCACTATAAATCACTGCATTTTCATCATGCAGTTATTGTTAACTACATGTATGCACACAACACATGGGCACTCACATAGGTAATTGACCCGTACTACATGATGCAGTCATGTCTACAGTAGAATTCATCTCGACCTTTGCAGGACTTAAACCCCATTAAAAGCTATTAAACCAAAATAACACTCATTAAAAAAGCTCAACTGATCTTCTCTGGTTGTGCACATGTGTCTGTTTTACATGTGCGATATCGCAATAAAGCTGGTATTATAGCTTCAGTTGGGTAACCGATTATAAAGGAAACGGAAGGAAACAATGGTATGTGGACCTTTGTTCACGAAATGAGACAATGGCCTGCTTTTTGTTAACCAGCATTCTTGAAAATGAGCAACATAATGATTGTTGACTTAACACGGTTTGGAAACAATTTCTTCATATTTTGGGTGTTATTTGTCGTTTACATATCCTTCCTAAAACACAAAAGTGCGACCCTCTCCAAACACCTAAATTAGCTAACAATTTAGGACATGTTACAAAACTATATTTTCTAGAATTTCATAGAATACTTTAAATGTAGCTTGTACCGTGTTTTTTTTGGTAGCACCCTTCAGAACGGAGCGGTCCGTTACCAATATAGCTCAATATTTTCGGTCAAATCTCCATTCAATTAACACGGGGAGTTGGCTAGCTATGAGCTAGCTATGCTTTGCCCTCACTCATATTCTACGAAAGTGCGACCCCTTCTGAACATCTAACCTAGCTGTAATTTTAGGTCATGTTAGAGAAATATATTTGCTAGAAGTTTGGAGAATACTTTAAATATTGGCTGGTTTTTTTCACACAGTGATGTTAACTAGTCAAGTGCCCATTCTTCCAACATACATCATTCGTAGAGGTCACGCGTCAATGGTGAGAGCACTGTGTATTGTGTATAGGAAAACGGACAGTAACTGCAGTATGAGTAGCGATGTGCTGTGGGTATTGGAGATGAACTAGTTAGCGTCATATATCAAAAAGTATGAAAGCTCTGATTTTAGTACTTGCTCTATGTTTCAATTACTTATTCTTTTCAAGATATCTGAATTTTGAATCCGGTACAAGCTTTAATAACGGGGGAGCATGCATTTGTATGAGAAAGGAAATCTATCATTTTATCCAAACTCCCGTGTTATTCCAATGCACATTTTGCTTCACGGGCCGCCCTGACTTGGTCGCGTTTGGAAGAGGAGTGACACGAAACCGTAATAGGTACAAATTTAGTTCTTTCTGTCAATCAAGTATGGTTTATTTTCTACATGTCAATTTTTAAATTATTAGCATAGTCCTTATAATAACGGTGGAGCGCCTTGCTGAGTAAATGATAGCAAACCAGTGCAAAATCCCCAAAACCCAGTCAGTGGAGCTCTACCCGTACATGTCAATAGCGTCATTATCGATTGGATTAGTCGACCGTAGCGGACAATTCGAATGCTCATTGGATTAATATTATCACGTGGTAAGAAATGTGCATTGGACAATCGATTACTATAATGGTTTAGTACTGCATATTTTGGTTTAATCTTCACTAAGCGGGTTTATGGCTGAAAAGGTCACGGAGAATTTGCCGTGGACAAAACTGCACTACGTATTGCTTTCAGTGTTAGGGACTGTGCAATAATTATCAGCCATGGGGAGGGTAAAATAGGGGCAAAGATTTTTGGTCGGCCGAGAGAGGGAGGGCAAGCAATTTTTGGCAAACATTTAAGAGATACTTTTTAAATAAGCTAAAATAACACGCTCTAAAAAGGCCAGGAAACGGTAGAGAAACGTTCAACTCAAATATACAAAATTTCCTGCTCGACGCTCGCATCATATATCGAGACCATTTAAAGTTATTAACAAAGTGGAAACATACAAATTTGGCATGTACAAAGGGGGAGATATTTTGGGAGGCCAGGGGCAAGCAATTTTTGGTAGGCCGAGCGAGAGGGGGTAAGTAAATTGTTGGCAGGCCATTTAGAAATTTTACCCCCTGCTCATAATTATTGCACAGCCCCTTATTGCTTTTAGGTAGGCTTATGGGTGGTCAGCGGGGAGCATGACCCAACGGTGTTTGCACTGACATATAAGCCAAATAAAGCTGACACATAAGAGGAATTTTATGGGGTATATCCCAGATCACTCCTCCCTACGCTATACTTTTTACCCCATAATTTCCATCATTCTTCAAGCCCTGCCCTCTATCGGGGGCTAATTTGTAGTTTTAGTTTTATCAACATAAAATGTTATCAACAGTAAATTTACAGTTATTTACGGTGAATTTGATTAATATCTCTCGCAACCTACCACGTGACAAGCAAAGGCAGAAAACGTACCATATTTTGGTATTTAATTTGCCTAAAACATTAATGTGTATTAATAGCGCTCAATTGTTGTTAACTGCATGTTATACATACAGAAATCCGACAATAAATAGGCCTCTACATGGACAATACATTATATCGATTTTGACTCGCCGGACACGTGCTCGTATATACACGTGTGTCAGTACATTTCCATGGTCAATATAATACTATAGTGGTTAATAGGGTTCTGGTCAAGTTTAAAATAATTTAGTTCGAATATCATGCCTCGTTCCAAGTATGCTGCGTTTGTCCTGTACTCCAGTTAGTGCCATTTGCCACTTAAATAATGGGAATGCATCGTAGCGTGAACTGGTTTTGACAAGTATATATATATACTCTTGGAATTGGTATGGTGAAATGCTTGGTTTATAAATAACTGTGAAAAGCAGCACGTCTGTACAAACATTACAAAAAAGTTTACCCACAAAATTATTATAGTAATAAAATAATCTGATTCAAGGATAACCTGAAGTTAAAGAGTAAAGGGCCACAGAGACTCCGACTATTCGACGTAGAATACCGTATTCGATCACACCACTCCACGCCATACATAAATTCTCCCAGTCACATTTCCTTCCCCAATATGAAATTTAAAAAAAGGAAAAATTAAGTTTGGCAGAGGCGGGGTTCGAACTCACGGCGCACCGCTCTAGATACTCCATGAGCCTAGCGCCTTAGACCGCTCGGCCACTTGTTTTGTTGGTATCCAGTTGAAACTTATTTGAACATATAATCGCAACTTCAACATAGGCCTACCACGTGACAAGCAAAGGCACAAAAGGCGCTATTGGATGATTTTGGAGTTAGCATCTAGTTTTCCTACAATAGTGGAATCAATGTTTTTTGGCATCCTTACACCTCAAAGGATAACACTAGAATTGGTTCCATTGTTATTCCCCCTTATACTTCCCACGAGGGGTCGAATGTCATAGGGCCAAAATCATATATGGGTATTTCTCTGAAAAGGTGTACTATTTGAAGATAGGCAAATATGAATTTGAAAATGATTATAACAATGTTTCCTTTACATATCTGTAAGGATGTAAGTCTCTAGTGCATGAAAACAATATTTGGCGCAATCTTTAGGGCGCCCTCTATATTATAGAGGGCGTAATCTGCAGGTTGTGCCAGGTGAGCATCATCTCCGTCACATTTAGGCCAAAAAGGAAATAAGGACAAAAAATTGTTAAAACTCTTAATTATGAGTTTTATGGATAACTTGTAAGTTGCTTGATTCATGTTTGCTTTTTTCATTTAAAAAAAATATGATTTTGTACTTTCGTCATTTAGTTGGGACAATGAGAAGCAGACTGTACGGAAAATGTCATGTCTGTTAGTATTTTTTTATACAAACTTAAGTATATTCATAATTTTGCTTGAAATAACTAAATAAATTTCTATTGACATAGTAAACACATACAATATCAATTACATTTCCAAATAGTAAATTCCATGTTGTCTGGGTCAAAGGTCAAATAAAGGTCAACAACAATTGTGATGGAGATGACAATGCTGTGATGGAGATGATAGTGATGTGACGGAGATGATATTCCTACACAAATTCCTATAGAGAATCATCTCCGTCACAGACATTTGATTTCAGTAATGTTTTCACACTACTTGAAAATTAAATTCATACAGATGACAAGGTCTAGAATTGGTAAGCATTTTCTGATAAACTAAACTGGACTTCGCTGTATCTCAAGATCCGGTGATGTGATGGAGATGATGGTGATGTGACGGAGATGATATTTCTACACGAATTCCTATAGAGAATCATCTCCGCCACGGCAAATTGTGACGCCAACTGATGTAGCGGAGATGATGGTTCAGACATTGCTTACGATTAATAGCAGGGTTAATCTTACCCATGTGTTACATATCACCACAACAGCTTGTGGGACATATTCAACCATCATTATTTTCCGGAAAATTTCAACAATAAGACTTATATGAAATTGATCAGAAACGTTTGGAGATGATGTTGAATAAAGGTACGCGCGTGTATACTTGAAGATACCCTCAAAATTGGCAGGAAAAGAGTGCCAATGTGAACCTATTCCGGGTTGATGTTTTTCGTCGTCTGTAAAAGGCAGCGTACAGGGTCAAATTATTGACCTCTGATATTTGGTCTTCACCTCCAGTCGTTTTGATGCCAATGTGACGGCAATGATGCAAAACCAAGGGACAACAATTTTTTGACACAAATTTTTGAATTATTCCATAATATTGACTTAAGAAGTGGTTTTAAACATTTAAACCTTCTTAGACATGATATTTACCCCAGTCAGTGGTAATTTTCACTTCCCACACTTGCTCACAAAAATACTACAAAATCACTAAAATTCGGTGCGTGACATCGGGACATGGGGTTTTCAGGGGGGTCGTCAGATATTGAAGAATTTGTTGACTCCAAGAAATTAATTTTTCTCCACTTGGATGTTCTTAACTATTTTTATACATACAAAAGTCCATGACTAAGCCAAAAAAGAAAAAGAAAATCCGCTTTTAAAACTTTTATGAGCGCCGAAAGTCGCGGGACTTAAAAGTTACTCTTTTCAGAGAATCACCCATATGTGTCATATTGCACTAGGGTGCTTAGTTCAGGAGTAAATAAATTGAAAATGTCAAACAGGGTGGCCCACCAAAATTTGTTCAAGTTTCAGCCCCCCATGTTGAAAATCTCCCTAAGCCAAGAACTGACAACCAGTTTTGCCAGTCACGAACGAGTCAGGTTAGCTAAGAGAGCATTGACTCTTAGCCCGCCTAGCTATAGCGCGAAACTGTTTCATGATGGAAAGCCTTAAGGGTGGTCTTCACCCTCGAATTATGAAAACTTTTGGGTGTCATAACTGCTACATTGTTGGTCTAAAGAATATAAAAGTATACATTTTGGCATTTGTGTAAAGAGTAGGTCTATTAAATAAGTGTGTTAATATACCGTACCCCGCAAGTAGTAAGACCAAATACATCCTAATCAAGGCAAAGTCACGCTTTAATCCAATATGTTCACGAGTTTGTCCGTGAAACTGGATGGAGATTTACTAACACTACAGTTTCTGTCTTTTGCCAATATTTTAATGACTTATCGTTCACCTTATACGCTTTTCATTAAAAAAAAGATTTTTATTAATTGGTCAGGATGACTGATAATGCCTGAAAACGACGGTGACAAAAGTAAAATAACATTACATTTCACTTACTACTACTTTGACCACTGACGCCAAGAAATAAGGTTGCAATTAAAAATTGAAGCATCGTCATAATCCTGCGCCTTAACGTCATTGTTCTTATTATTACTGATCTGAGCGTTAAGGTGCATGTGTTGTGGAACTCGTTTGGTGCTGGACGCAGAGAATCTGAGCACATATAAATATCCTTCTAATTTACACGTCAAACCAGTTCGTGGTCAATGATGGTAGAAAGTGGCTTCAAACAACTCTTGTTGCCTATATGCGAAGCCATACACCGCACAATCAATGGTCCTTCGATCCTTGTATATTATGTATATTATTCCTCAGTACGCATGGCAAGCAATCTGGTTCTGAATATTAAGACAGCTACACAGTACATTTAATCGACATTCTTCGCCAGTTTATAATTACAAAAGTTTCAGTTCTGGTCTTTTTTTAAATTTTCAAAGCAGCATTCTTTATCAGATTCAGACCTTCTAAATGTACAAGTCGAATAAAATCCCGAAACTTTTTATACGCCAAATGTGTATGTTCGTGTTTACTGACTCCTTACTTACTGCAATACACTGAAGCGTTGGACACGCACACTTCAGCAGTAAGTAACGGCACAGTGAGTCCAGCAATAATAGGTTTTCTCAGTTTATTTAACACAATTTTCGTTATGGCCTGTTAAGTTTGAATTCGTCCGTAAAATTTGGAAGTGTCGTTATAGTGAAACCGTCATGCGCAGCAAAGTTCCAAAAAAATGTCAGGGGGTTCTTCCAAAAAAGAAAAAAATAAGTGACGGGTATTTGGCCACATCGACTCCTTTTTAGAACACTCTCTCGCTGATTTTTCACTTTTTCTAATATGTGACCCGGCAGCACATGAGCCGTAAATTCCCTAAATTGTATTCTGAGTTACGGTGTAAAATGTGTACGAAGGTCGTATTCATCGGTAACTTAAGCTGGCCCGACATCTGTCTCATTTTGATAGTCAAAAACTAATCAATAATCCTATTGTTGAAGTGGATAATAAGCTTCTACCTTAGATGGCTATAGAACTTTTAATAGCTCTGGTCTTTGTTTGCTTTTGCTAAATCCTGTTCAAGTGGTGGGTTACCAGGCATTGTATTTTGTACAGGTATGCACAACCCAACGCTCTGCAGGGTCTATTGTTCTATTGTTTCCGATTAGAGCGCTGACATATTGGAAAATGTTGCCAATCAATATTCATGAGAGTGTACATATTCAACGTCCAGATTTCGAAATTGGCTGACTTGTGTTTGGCAGGTGTGAACTACATCTGACTGGGCGTTTTACAGGGGTGAATCTGCCCCTCCCCAACCCCCCCCCCCCTCCCTTCTTTGGGTACGCCACTATTTCTATACCAATCTCTTTCTTAACATAAAATTAAATGGAAATTTCTTTAAAACAACCTTTATAGGCATATACTTATACTTACATTTATACATATAGACCACTTGGCATCTGACGTCATTGCCCGGCAGTATGCGCGCGAGTTATGGCAATTTCAATTGTTCTTTGCCCTGCAGTGTGCGTACGCATCGTAGTCTGCTAAGGGCACGTGCATTTTAAATCGGCCGCCACATTTCATATAGTACAGGAAAGCCATTGAACAGTGTAGCGACTCGTTCGAGCATATCGATAGACGAGTCCCTCGCCTTTGTTGATAAACAGTGATGTCAAGTGGTCTATAGCGATTGCCATTATAGTGTAATATAGATATATACTGCGCAAATAAAGTATCCTTACACTTGGAAAAATAATCACAATTTCAAAATTGGACAATATTGGGTTAAATTGGGTTTTTTTAATAGATCTAATCCTGCACATTATGACACCAGATTGAATCCAATGTGACTTCAAGAAGTAAAGTTACAAGCAATTGAATAGACGAAGGTCCAGTTTTGAAAGTGACAAACTGGCCTATACAAGGCGCATAAAGATTCCAACAAGCGAAACAAAGAGACAACACAGTTTCTTCAATGAAGCGTTATTTAGAGCAGTTTTAATTTCAGTTTTTACTTCTCTGTACTTTTCATAACTTTCATTTTATTTGTGAGTTTTTGTTTCCTTTTTTCCTTTTGTTTTAAATCAGAGCCAAACGCATAAATTAGCCATTCACCACCCTCAAACCAAATGTCTAGTCTGTGGAGTTTTGAATAGGCCAGTTTGTCACTTTCAAAACTGGACCTTCGTCTAATCAAATGCTTGTAACTTTGCTTCTTGAAGTCACATTGGATTCAATGTGGTGTCATAATGTGCAGGATGATGTAGTGCATCTATTAAAAAAACAAATTTACCCAAATATTGTTCAGTTTGGGAATTGTGATTATTTTTCCAAGTGTAAGGATATTTTATTGGCGCAGTATATGTATATGGCCGCCTTCATGCATTCTAATGTGTAATCGATCAGCAAGAGCAATCAATTTATTTAAATGAAGCGCTTAAAGTCAGGTGGGTGGTAAAGATGATTGCATCGACAGCTAAAGCCTCCTTTTAGACTTCAGACCCACACAAACACACATTTGGGATACGTGACAACAATGGTACCACTTTACACATGACTGCCCTTACACATGACTGTATTGTGGTCACTTATTGATACTCGCCTGTTGCGTAGAGCGTTATAGACGAATCCAAATACACGCATTCCTACACCTGACTAGCAGCCTTTAGTTGGGTCCCCGTCGGCTACAATGCCTCATTTCAAATATATAGTTTTAGTTTTGGTTTTGGTTTTGGTCACGTGGTTTCCTATTGTCCTGCCTAACCACTTGAATCACAAGATATCGATCTCTTTGTTTCTACCTTTTGTTTAAAACTAAACATTTGTGACAGGTAGTTTCGGTTTTGGTTTCAGTTTCTTATAAGTGGTGTGACGAATAAAATTACAGGATTTTCGAGTTACCTGATCTAAGTATACAAAAGAAATGTTTAAATTTCGCAGTGCAATATTCACGAGCAGAGAAGTCGAACAAAACAGTCTACATTTGAAAGCATTGATTTAGTTTGAAAGCATTGGCTTGAGACTACGAAATAGCCTAAGCTGATTTCACTGTGAAAGTATATAGACCATCGAAATATTTGCATTCGACATTACAAAAGGGCCACTACTGTAATTGTATAGGTGCTATAAACAAAATCGATTCATGTCCTTAATCCCATGTACCAGAATCGATGGAAGGCCATTATATGACCTCTAATAACCTAATGACTTTTACTGAAGCAATTTTTACTGCAAAAAGAAGAAGATAGAGGGGAGAAGATTGGGGTGTGTGTGTGGGGGGGGGTTGAAGGGCAAGGGGATATGGGCCGGGGAGAGAGAAACATATGAGAGAGAGCATTGGAAGTGAAAGAGAAAGGGGCGGAGAGCTCGAGATGAAGATATCGAATGTAGGGGAGGAGGAGGGGGAAAGGGGTAATTTAGGAAAGAGGTGGTTATATAGGGAGGGAGCCCCCTCTTAAAGAGGTATGGGTTGTGCTTCCGGGGATAATAAACTAATTCATAATCAAATCATCTCCATGCATCGTTTATGTTTCATACAAACAAACAAATTCCCCACCCCACCCCATCCTTCAGTATACGCGCATGTATATGATTTCTAGGCCTAGAACTCGTGAGTGTAATATGCCACCTACCTTCGACAGAGAGCATCAACTGTCGTCCGCGGGATAGATTTCCGATATCAATCATGATAATAATTAAGTTAGCACAATAGGCTATTGTATACTTCTGGTTATATACCCTATACTGTGTCCTCCCAGCATAATAGTGTTATGATTGCAGATCAGATCAGCTCTACTTTTTAATCCCTTGATTTTTGGTTTCTGAACAAAAGAGAAACCAAAACTATATATTTGAAATGAGGGAATGCATCCAAAATGTGAAATGATTCGACCTTGGCGGAAATTTTAAACTGCATTCCATCACCCGTTTTACACCTCCCGCGAAAACACAGGTAGACAAAAGATTGATTTAAATTTACAACACAATATAGTTCCAACAGTTGTGCAAATAAAACCGCCTTACACCTAGAGAAGGTCGAGGAGGGTTAATAGAATAATACAATAGAGATAATTCCGCAGGTAATCCCGTCGCATCTATTCATAGATGTACAAATGGATGAACAAAAGGACATGTATGAATAGATGCGACAGGATTACCTCTACTGTATATATTATTCTATTAACCCTCCTCGTCTTTGCATCTTCTCTAGGTGTTAGGTGGCTTTTATTTGCACAATCGGGCGCTCAAAACACCAGGTTGGTGCTAGCGGGAAACCAAAGATGGCCGACCAAATCCTGACCATGACTTGGCTCGTTGTATTCGTCTATATAGATGAATCCTACACTTGACTAGCAGCCTTTAGTTGGGTCCCCGTCGGCTACAATGCATCCAAAATGTGAAATGATTTGGCCTTTTGCGGAAATTTTAAACTGCATTCCATCACCCGTTTTACACCTTCCGCGAAAACACAGGTAGACAAAAGAGTGATTTAAGTTTACAACACAATATAGTTCCTACAGTTGTGCAAATAAAAGCCGCCTTACACGTAGAGAAGGTCGAGTAGGGTTAATAGAATAATACAATAGAGATAATTCCGCAGGTAATCCCGTCGCATCTATTCATAGATGTACAAATGGATGAATAAAAGGACATGTATGAATAGATGCGACAGGATTACCTTTATTGTATATATTATTCTATTAACCCTCCTCGTCTTTGCATCTTCTCTAGGTGTTAGGTGGCTTTTATTTGCACAATCGGGCGCTCAAAACACCAGGTTGGTCCTAGCGGGAAACCAAAGATGGCCGACCAAATCCTGACCATGACTTGGCTCGTTGTATTCGTCTATATAGATGAATCCTACACTTGACTAGCAGCCTTTAGTTGGGTCCCCGTCGGCTACAATGCATCCAAAATGTGAAATGATTCGGCCTTTTGCCGAAATTTTAAACTGCATTCCATCACCCGTTTTACACCTTCCGCGAAAACACAGGTAGACAAAAGAGTGATTTAAGTTTACAACACAATACAGTTCCTACAGTTGTGCAAATAAAAGCCGCCTTACACGTAGAGAAGGTCGAGTAGGTTAATAGAATAATACAATAGAGATAATTCCGCAGGTAATCCCGTCGCATCTATTCATAGATGTACAAATGGATGAAGAAAAGGACTATGTATGAATAGATGCGACAGGATTACCTCTGTTGTATATATTATTCTATTAACCCTCCTCGTCTTTGCATCTTCTCTAGGTGTTAGGCGGCTTTTATTTGCACAATCGGGCGCTCAAAACCCCAGGTTGGTGCTAGCGGGAAACCAAAGATGGCCGACCAAATCCTGACAATGACTTGGCTCGTTGGATTCGTCTAAATGATGCCGGATCAGTGACCAATTTAATGTTGAACCCCTTTGTTCGAAACAATGGTACCACTTTTATGAATAGCCTGTGGCAACTTCTAATCGGTATCAAACGAACAAAGCATTATATAATATATTGCGACTCTATTTCTTTTGAAAGCTCTTTGTGCATAACCAAAGGGCTGCATCGTTCATTGTTCTATTGTGTTTTATTGTGACATATTGGAAAATGTTGCCAATCAATAATCATGAGAGTGTACATTCAACGTCCAGTTTTTGAAATAGAGGGTATTCATTACTACGTCATTGATGTGATTGCTCATGCATAAAATTCCTCCACATAGGTTGTTTAGCTTAATCGGGAGAGTGACCTCTTGAAATGATGATCACAGTTATCTTTGAGTTATTACAGTGAGGCCCACGTACAATGTTCAACACAAAGTGAACAATGCTATAACTTGGAGGACAAACAAACCAACACCGCCAAATTCGACTGACATGTGTACAACGTGGGAAGCTATGGGGAAATTGAACACTTGTTGTCTGATCATGCATGTGTTTATGGTTCGGGTAGCGGTTACTTAGCAACTCTCGTTCCGCTTGGGTTTATTGCATACACTCTATTGGGTGACTTGCGCTTGGCAGGTGCGAAATACATCTGACTGGCCTCTTTAATTATGTAACACACAACGGCATTGTTGTCATCGAATGGCTGCTTAGTGCTGTTATGTGTTAAGTTTCTATAATAATTGTTCTTTTCTTTCTCTGTACTTATTCATTCTTTACTAGGCCTACACTAACAGTATCACTCCCTCGCTCTCCTTCTCTCTCTTCCCTTCTTCCCCCTGTTTCTTTCTTTTTGTCCTCTCTTAATCTCACTGTCATTCCAATAATATGTCCTTATCTTTCTCTTATGTTATTTCTTTCTCTTCATTTTCCTCTTTCTCCCTTCCTGTAGACCCCCCTCATTCTCCATATCCCTCCTACACTCTTCCTCCCTCATCCCCTCTCAAGACTTCTCACAGGTAGAAGCTGCCCCTGCCCCCCCCAACCCACCCCTTTGGGTACGCCAATATTTCTATGCCAATCTCCTTCTTAAAATAAAATTAAATGGAGATTTGTGAAAAAAAAACACTTTATAGGCCTATACTTATACTTACATGTATACGCAGCGATTACCATTATAGAGTACTATAGAAATGTGGACCCGGCAGCCTTCACATTCTGATGTGTAATCGATCAGCTGGAGCATTCAGTTTATTTAAATGAAGCGCATGAAGTCAGGTGGGTGATAAAAAAGATTATATCGACAACTTAAGCCTCCTTTATAGACTTCAGGCCCGCACAAGCGCACATTTGGGATACGTGAGTACAATGGTACCACTTTACACATGACTGCCCTTACACATGACTGCATTGTGGTCACTTTATTTATACTCGCCTGTTGTGTAAAGCGTTAATATGATGCCGGATCAGTGACCAATTTAATGGCGGAACCTCTTTGTTCGAAACAATGGTACCACTTTTATGAATAGCCTGTCGCAATTTCTAATCGGCATCAAAGGAACAAAGCATTATATCATCCATTGCTACTTTACGACTATTGAAAGCTCTTTGTGCATAACCAACAATTAACAATGACTTTCTTAAACCTCGTTGACTTGGGGGTGATTTGAAATGACCGCCAATTATGACTGTTTGATATTTATTGCCAGCAATGTGGAAAAAGAGACACATGTAAAAACGTAAAAAGCTATAATTTAGTTGAAGGAGCAAAGTTTAACAAACCATAACCCCGGATATCGTTTGAAGTCAAATGATATACCATTTTTAAGTTTATGATGTTTATTTTTTAAACATGAAATAAAACAAAATTGACCGGGGGAGGAATTTACGGCTCATTCGCTGTGAACCTAATAACCTCAGTTTAAAGGAGGTCTCCGGTAATTACAACATTATACCTTAGGCCTAAAAATAGTTTGATTGGCGTAATCCGACATAGGCCCAGTTTCGAAAAAAGTTCACGGTCGAAGTTAAGGCCTATAAAAATCAAAAACCTTATACTAAAAGACACAATTTCATACCTAATTTAACATCAGGGTTTTTTTAATGTTTATCCAAGCACTGTGTTTTTAACTGACATTTCTGAAGGGGAAAATGGTTTATATTTGACCGAGAAAATTTATTTAATAGCAAAAATGTGTATCTTTGAATTGTGCTGATTTCAACATGTATCGATTGACTTTTAGCGCGACTATGCATAACAATAGAAGCTGGTGACTAAAGTTCCGAGTGCATATACTTTCATAATCTTAATACAAGTTCAATAATCATTGTTTAGGCGATGAAAAAACCTGTTCTACGTGCCCTATTGACTTAAAAACTGTTTAAGTACCAACACGTATGAACATTCATTCAAATAACAAAAGGTTAATTTCACATATATTTATTAACAGTCTCTTCTATCTTATATACAAAACATAAAGATGTTTTAAAGCTCTAAGAAAAATAAGAAAAATATAAATATACAATTATTTCAGTTGCACATACACACTTAACGACAAAGAATAACAGACAATTATTTCAGTTGCATACACATTTAACTACAAAGAATAATATATAGACGATTATTTCAGTTGCATAAGTACATATACTTTTATAATGAGACACAAGCTCTTATTGTTAAGGTGATGAAAAAATATTCTACGTGCTCTACCGACTCAACGTTTGCGTTTTGGGAATTACGTTTTAGCTGTATGGAAGTTTGTTTGTTTTTTACCAAAGTAGATCGATTTTGACTTAAAATTCTTTGGAAAAAAGATAAGAACATTTTCAAAATATATCTGCAAAAATTGTTCAAATTTTCTTGAAAACTTTCAAGCTTGCTAGAAATCACAGATCTGCGATTAACCATATTTCAGAAAAGAAGTAAGAATCAAACAGACCGCCATCCGCCCGCCCGTAGAACATCGCCTTGTCTTAATATTATTTACAAATAATTATTATTATATTACGCGATATATTATTACGAATTAGGTTTTTCATAAGGTATTAAAATATTATTGCAATTATGTAATTATAAAGTACTATTAGGTTTTTTTTAAAAAGATGCATCCATTCCCATTTAACGAAGTTTAGTATTTTGAATGGCGTTGTGGGGCTATACATATAAACATTATTGCACACTAACGTTAGTTACGTTTATCATTTTAGGTGACGCGTTATACAAGGGATAATACTTATTTATTAGGGATCTATGCTTGAAGTAGGGGCATATTGCAGTAGCTAACATGTAGGCTATAATGCTGGTTTCATATTATCATACAGCTGCTTACCGGTGAGCGGCGTGCCGCTTGGTCGGTCCATGAAGCTACAAGTTTCATGTTCAACCTGCAAGCGGCACTCACCAAGCAGCAAGCCGCTCAGCGGGAAGCGGCATGACTCTATAACCAGCGTCGCTCTTTGGTCATTGGCTGTCAGAGCGGCAACGATTTGCCGCTTTAGGAAAGGCGGTAGAGTGATCGATATTTTCGACTTGCCGCTGGTTATCGCGGGCATTGCTGACGTAAACGTGGCAATCGTCATGACATTCTGAAACCAGCATGATGAGCATATAATTACATTAAACAATTTACAAATACAAAGGAATTATGATATTTTTACCAATCTGACAAAAGCCACTAAATTCAAGTGTACGCAAACTCTTCAAATTCTAGAATAAATCTGTTGTTAGTTAAAATCGTTTACTGTAGAGGTGATACATTGGACGTTTTATACATTAGGCTATACAAAAAGCAAATAATAACAAAATGTCATTATAAAGTTAAAACAAATTTCACCATTCAGTGCTGGTTATGGTCCAAGGAAAATTCGGTCGATCCTTCATGTAATTATATATTTCATGTAAGCATTAAACCCTAATCCTAATCCTAACCCTAATCCTAATCCTAACTGTAATATCGACGGTTAATCGTTTGTCGACAATCGTCAAAGCGATACGTTTCTCGTCGCCGATATGCATTGAGCGATTTTTACAAAATGCAGCTCAAGTTCACTGTACTGGCGATAATCATTTTGCAATGTAAGTATTTATTCCTTGATGGTACGTATTTGTTACTTAGCCTTCAAACCGATGTAGCTTGGTAACATAGTTAAAATAAAAAGTTTTCTCCACCAAAGGCTGGGTTTGCGTCTTCCACAAGGACTGGGTTCATTGAGTCTTCCAAAAACACTGGATTTACCAAGTCTTCCACAAAAACTGGGTTTACCGAGAAACCCTTTAAGAAACAAGCATAGACACAAAATATGATCAAAATTTAAGTCTACGTTATTTTTTGCAGAAACTATCAATACTTCAATAATAATGCCAGCATCTTCATGTAATCATCACATCAATTCTTGTTGTCAAACCAACCTTCGTGGCTCATAATAAGCCATGTAACACAAACTACAAACTGTAAACATGATATACTGTTACAATTGCACCAATGTTAAGATATGGGTTTCTTACATCTAACAATACCAAAATAAGTACGCAGACCGAACACATAATGTCACTATGACGTCATAAGGCAAATGTTGTTTGTGGCTAAATATTCGAAGTTTTTATCTTCATGTGAAAGGAAAACAAAAACTAATTCATAAACATCATTTGGTTGACTTCGCCATCACCCCTTCCCCGTGTTAATTTTTAATGGTCAGCCCAACTCCCGGGTAAGACGCTAGGGGTAAACATTATTGAATCACTAAAACAAATGAGCACAAAGGATTATCCACAATTAGCTTAAGTCGTTTGGGTATAAGCACAAGCGGTGTTTTTATGCCGAATGAAAAACCTTAGAGGGGTACTTTTGATCAAAATATCAGCTCCAATTTTTCACAGTTTTGGAACATTCCTCAGAAACTTTTAAGTTTCACGATTAAATCTTCACGATTTAAAAATCGTGAAGATTTGTGAATAAAAAACTCCCGAGTGTTTAATTGCCCAGTATCTCGGCTGTTATACAATCTTAATGGTCTTAAATATCTTAAATATCCCTAAATAAATATTAGTTCATTACAATTTTCCTCTGACGATTTAACATATGGACATACGGGCTGGACTTTTAGATGAACCATATACATGATATAAAACCCCATATAAAACCTTATGTCTATTATGTACGATCTGTATACATAGTGTGACCAGTAATTCAACAACTCTTCCTATACCTTTGTACATGAGCCAAGCGTTGTTAATCCGTGATGAATCCACAGTCCAGTAGCGTATACGCGAACGCAAGGTTACGCGTACGCGTAACGCATGAGCGCGTAAAATTCGTCATGTCTGGAATCAGAGGGCTGACAGTAAATTTCGCTGATCCCTCCTGCTTTTCTCCTATGTCGATTTAACACACGATTCCCGCTGTTGTTTTTGTTCCAGTTTAGCTCCCCCCGTACACGCATGGAGGTCGCCATTTGAGGTTTTAGCACCCACTTTAGCACCCGGCTACCATGGCTACGCATTCAGCATCGCGTACAGTACGCGTTCCCAACTGTCAATCATTGGGGGTCAATCACCTCGAGCTTGACAACGATATCTGAATAGACTATCGCCAAGTCTTACGTGTATGCGCGAAATTTAGGTTAATTTTCGTGATTGAAACAGTATTTTTCTTTTATAAATCTTGACCCGGAAAGCGGGATTGTTGGTTGATTTAATGTATTTGATAAATTAGGTTCATGGATGCGCTAAAAATATAATTAAAAGTATTAAAAGCTGTTCAATATTTGAAAAAATCCCGTTGATGCAGGAAGCCGCGATTTTATGGGTTATTTTCATTACTGCAACGCGGAGCACGGGCGCGATGCAGCCGGTAGAAGTCGCGGTAGTGTTCCAGGCCTACGCGATGGCAAGGTAATGGCTGCTTCCATAGTTGTATTACTTTTTATATAGATTGACACTTCCCAATTTATTTATTCCCCGCTGGAATGTATGCGTAAACATGAACAAGATCTCTTTGGCAGTTGCAGCTAAATACATGAAATAATACCGCTTTATTCTTTAATTTTATTGCTGATATCAACAGAGAAATACCGCGATCTTCTTGTAAGGTTTAGTGGCAATGACAAACGGACATTCCAAATGAAAAAATCATGTGAATTAGATATCTTTAGCCAAAAAGAAACTTTTTCTCAAGGTCATATCTTAAATTCCTGTCCATCAAAATGAACCAAAATAACATACATGATTACTTCAATATTCTACTCCACAATACATGTCAAAACCAAGCAGTTGCCTAACTGACACAACAGCAAAATGCACTGACATGGAACAGCTTCCTGGACCACATGTCATATCCCATTTGACGTGTGTGTAAAGTCATTGTAATAGCAATGTGGTCTCAGGATTGCCTTACAAAAATACCACACGTACCCAACGAACATAAACACACCCCGATATGGGCGAGGCGAACACGGACACATATGCCCGTGCACCCCAACACTCACTCACGAATACCCTCATTTGTTCCACATGTGCCTGAAACTCAATGTTGCCGAAATGTCCAGGCTGTGACATGTGATACAGCAAACGTTTGCATATGCCAGTGCATTTTTTTAGTTGTGTCAGTAAGGTAACCATTTGGATATTGACATGTCATTGGAGTCGAGTATTGAAGTAATCCTGTGTGTAATTTTGGTTCATTTTTAAGATATGACCATTTGAGCCCTGTTTAGTAAAACGTTTTCCCTCTCCCTGGTTAATGGTATACGGGGATGTGCCAAGGTTTTAGGGTACCTTTTCAGCAATTGTGGTATATCGACGGGTGGGTTTTCAGTGGAGACCAATGCGCCCATGCACTGATGGGTGACAAAAACAGCAAAAAGTAAGTATAGAAAGGTGTCGTGGCACATCCCCATAATTTTTTTTTTCGAAAAACCACCCCGGGTGGAATTTTATTTTGCCCAAAAAGTGCTTGATTATTCACTTACTCTCTCATACGGACTTGGAAGATATACGGGTGTGAATACCGGTGTCACAAGCCTACGGTAACATACACACAGCATGACCAAAAGAGCTAATAGCATAAGATTGACAAGGCCAATAAGAATCCACACCCAGGGTGGTGCTGGTGTTCTCGCTGAAAGATAAAAATCATTGATATCAAGTTGAATAATTTTACTGATTAAATGTAGTGGCAATAACTGAGATTAGATTAGATTAGATTAGATTAGATTAGATCAGATTAGATTAGATTAGAGATTAGATTACATTAGATCAACATCATTATGGTCATGTCATGATCATCATTATGATCATCATCATGACAATGATCATCATTATGATCATCATCATGAGTATCATCGTAATCATCAAGTACAACCCAATTTTAGGCTTAATCAGCTACGATCGATATCATCCTAATGTATACAGATGCTTTTGAGTCATTTTCAACTTTAATTTCACATCTTTTACAAAACATTCACTTTTACAGCATTTTAAAGCTTTTTTGGATATAAAATGTATCTATTTATGACAAAATTGGTGGCGCTATTTAGTTACTGGAAATTACTCTTTCAAGCTTTCAATACAAAAATTCCTTTTATTTTTTGATGAAATATGTTTATAAAATTTCTTTGTTGCTTGTTTCACCTATTCCATCTGTTTTAATGGCAGTAATAATCACCTACCCCTTGCAAATTAAGAAATATGATTTACGATAAATAGCGCCACCTATAGTTTGCATTTACTTAATAATGAAGCCAATTCTATATACATCAAACAACCGTGGCTAGTTGTCGATAATATTGGCAACTGATGTTGAAAGTTTTTGCATCTGTATCCTATGCACATTGTATGATAATATAATCATTGAAAAAAATACCATGATAATTCTTACTTTTGAAACAATTCACAATTGATCAACTATTGCTTTCCCTACTCCCAATGGTTTCAAAATGTTCAACGTGGTATCAAAAATTAAATATAACTTTAAAGAAATGATTCGTTACCATAAATATTGAAACCAACCAAAACCTATCCAATCCTATTCAATGTGACTTATTTGCTGTATTTACTAATATAGGTAACAAAATGTCCTAGATATTGCGAACTATTTTGAGATTCTTATAACAAGACGAACAAGAATTTTTCTTTAAAAAAGACAAGTTCACGGATCAAACTTTCAACTAAGAATTATTGTAATTGCCCAAAGGTTTCAATAATTGTACACACATTATATTCCTTTTCCACGTGTCCATGGGATCCAAGAATGTCCAAGGGATCCAAGACTATTAAAAGCAATACAATCCCACTCATGTGCGTTTTTACAACGATGTATATGTGACCTGATACCACGAAATGACGAAAAGTTTGAAGTTTCGAGACGCACAGCGTCATCATCCCTATATCTTTGTGTCAGAAATTGCCATGATAGTAGGGCGAATCAACAGCACGGTATAGCGATTTTGTTCCGCCGTGATTTTATGGTTTCGAGATAAAGGCCAAGTACTTCAGGCAAAGTATAAACTCCACCTGTACCTTTACAAACACCACCTGTGTACGATAGGTACGTAACGTTTCTATTTCACACATGCTCCGCTGCTGAAATCACGATCTGAGTATACTTATAACCCTGTTTAACATGTTTAACGTTTTTAACTCATGGCAATTCGATTTTACTTTGGCCCGTTTATGTTTTCAAGACGCAAATAAGCGGTGCAATGCGCAGAGTTAAGGTTGTCACACTCTTTGAACACACATATTCATGTGCAAGCCTCAAAATATGGTTTGTTCAGAAAAAATTACAACGAAATATTTTCAAGGAATAGAGAATTTATATACACCGCCATACATGTGGCCTATCTAGCGTGGAGGTATATAGTTGATCACACAATTCATTTCAATTAAAAGGAATGCGATTATATCATCTATAGAGACTATGTCAATAGAAGTTTTATTGTCCGACATTTAGCAATAGGATAATCAATAACGGCCTTGATATTTTGAAAGACAGCTGAGCTACAGCAATTAGTTTGTAGCCAATGAGATACCAATACCAATCGCTTCCCGCGTGCACAGTTATTTTTGTGACCTGAGCTGCTGGTGGAGCATTTATAGACCGATCGTCTCACTGTAATTTATTACCTGAGGTATACCGGTAGACAGTGAGCGTGTTTATAGTGGGAGCAGATGTGCGGTACATTGCGGTACAATTTCTACCCGGTTAGAGATTATCCGGATACTTGCCCACTATAAACACTAGCAGTATATGTATGTACGGTACATCGATATCCTTCTAAACCGAAGGATATTGTGGCGAGATATTCCACTATAAACACACCAGTATAAATTGTGTGCGGTATTACCGGAAGTGGGAGCTTCTTCATGATGCGTAGGATGCGCGCAGGACATTCGGAACGATTCTCACCCCCAAAAGTTATCATAACAAAAGCTACATGTTCACCGCCATGATCATATTGTTGAATGGGCTGTTTATAGCTCGCGCCACAATATTTACACATTCCCCGTGTGACCTCGGGGTCATTGCAAATGTACGATAATGTTAGTTGGTATATAATTTGTGCGGTAACTGTGTCTCACTATAAACAGCAAGGGTATCGGTATATATACAAGGATTATCGTATACGGTATACTCAAAATGCGGTATATTCACTATAAACACGCTCAATGTGAGACGTCCTGCCTGACTGAGTTGAAGTTCTTTGTTTGCCGAGCACCTTTTAAGGCTTGTTAAAACAAGCCAGCAGTATGTCATTCGTGAATGGTCTACCGTGTCCCCATTCACATAGGACATACTCACATACTACTGGCTAGTAGCTTGAACAAGTTTGTGTGAAGCAAACAAAACCAACGCAGTAGCAAGGGCGTCTCGAAACTGCCAACTTGCGACTTTATATTCATTTCGTGTAGCAGGTCGTATTGTAATTTTACCTTGACGAACTCTTTGTTCACATAGATCCCCTTCAAATCCTTCCCGGCATCTGAAATAAATAAAAGTAGGAAGTGAAGACCTGAGCGCAAGAAGATCGTAAGTCCACTTGGCTCCTCAACATGTATACACAAAAGCTGCGTATAGTCATGGTATAGTTTGGTAATGTTTTATACATGTTCAGGGGCCAAAACAAATCTTTCACAACCTTTCATATTGTTTTCACCCTGGAACATCTATTAAACATTATAAAACCATAAGAAACTATACGTAATTTTAGTGTATACATGTTGAGGGGCAAGGTGGACTTACGGTCTCCTTGCGCTCATGTCTTCAAGAATAGGATGTCTTAAGAAACAGGTGCATGCAGTGACCGTGCACCATCTAGGTTAATGTTTATTCAGTTTATTGAATGAACAGCATGTGAATACTTATTCTCACGTTGAATATTTGATGTAAAAAGTATTCGGTATCTAATCTATTTCCATCTATTTCAAGTCATATTTTAACTTCTAACGGATGTTTGTGACATCAAATGTTTAAGCTTTCTTCACCAGACATCAATTGATTTTACGTCATAAAACATTCGTTAGAAGATATAAATGAATGAAACAGATTTCGATATGGAGTATATCTGCACATACAGCTGGGGACGCTGGTTCCAATAAAAGCGTTCAGAGCGACTTTCTAACCATTGAGTGTCACCTAGTCTTTGTCAAAGACCTCGCGATCATAAGGGGCGAGCGGCGAAGCCGCGACAGCGAGTGCTGCGCTCACACTACGGTGCTCCAGGCAGAGCCTTGTTGAAAGGCTAAGTGTCACCAATATAAATTCAGCCAGCCTTGTGGGTCGGCAGGATGTTTCAGGGTTGGTCGAGTTGTGATAAATAGACAGTTGCTTGTGCACCTATTAGGTGAAAAATGTTGACCCTCCTAAGGGGGGGGTGGGGGCTGAAAAAAAGGGGGGGGGGAATCGCGATGAAATGTTTTTGCATTAGGCCCCCCTAACAAGTGTTTATGAACGGTCCCGATAGAGAGAGTTCATTTTTGGTTTGTATTTTGTATTTTATTGCAGAGTAAAGATTCTAAACCACAAACCTGCATGTAGTATTTGTGCCATCCTCTTGGGTGAAACATATGCCATTATTCAAACACGTGTTAACAGCACAAAATCCTGTAGAATTAATATAAAACGTACAGTAAAAGAAATGGGTATACTATGCACAAATTATCTTTACACTTGGAAAATAATCCATAATTTTAAACCTAAACAGTATTTTATATTGCGCATTTTGATACCTCTTCGGATCGTTATCCTTTTATTGACATGTCCCGTAAGCTCTCCAAAGGTTTACGATCTGCAATTTGGATGCGATGCGGTTCTGCATGGATTATTATAATGAACAATTTGAGACTATTTTGGTAAAGATCGGAGCATTTTTCAGTTTTTGACCCCTGTGTGGGTCAAATTGTGACCTTTGACAAAAAGCGTATGTCACAGATAGATATTAGAGTATACTTTTTTGGATCGCCATACATAATTTGGGAAAATTTTCAACAGCATTTGAGCAGTTTGAATTTTGACCCCTGTGTAAACTTTGACCCGCCATATCTCAAAATACTCAATGCTGACAGAGGTTAAGTAAACTTATTTTTGAAGTTGATGGTCTTGGGAAGCAATATCCACCAAAAACAAAACGATGGACATCAAAACAAGCTTCTGTGGCAAAATTGAGTTTGGCAGCCGGACTACCTCTCACGGTGTGGATACGTTTCAGGGCTTCATTTAGAGCTAATAATAAAAAACAATAATTTTTACATAAATGTAGAGTTGATGTGCTAATTCCTGTTTCTAATTGGAGACTGTACAATAATTATGAACCAGGGGGTTAAATTTCCGAACGACATGCTTAGCCTGCCTAAAATAGCTTGTTACCATCCCCGGCCTGCCGAAAAATGTTTGCTCCTACCTATCTTTGCACATGCCAAATTTTTAGGATCCAAATTTGCAAACCTGAAATGATCTGATATTCCAAGCGCAGCGAGCAGGATATTTTAACCCTTTTCATAAGCTTTTAAAGAGTGTTTTATTTAAAAGGCGCCCAATTAATGTGTGCAAAAATTACTTACCATCCCTGCTTGTCTTGCCCAAAATTCTTGCCACACCCCGCCCCACCTTCCATTTTACCCTCCCCAGGGATTATAATTAATAATAAACAGCTCCTTATGTTATAATGTTTACAACCATGTGGCTTATATAAGTGTTTCAGCCTGGTTACACCTCAGGTTGATTGAGGATTTCATTTCTACATTTAGATGTTTAAACCCTAGGGTTTAGACCTGGACTACTCCCCCATTCCAGATAAATACAAAACTATTTTTTGATTAAAAAATAGTATCCTGTTTTGCCAAATGAAACATACCTAAATCCTAATCCTTTAGATAGTCCTAACTGGCAATAAAAGTCAAATTTTAATATTTTTGCAATTTGAGGGAAAATTGTCCAAAAACATGCAATTTTGCATGTTTTCTTGCGATAATTGCGGTTTAAGGAGGAAAAGAAAACAATTAAAGGGACCCCTCGTAACCTCCGTAGTTAGACTAGTCCTATGTCTAACTTGTTTTGTGCATACGGACCCGAGAAGTGAATGCCCGACGTCGAAACTTGGCTTTTAACAATAATACTATAAACTTACGCATCCCCGACGGAGTTTCGCAATTGTTTCCAATGAATCCCTCTGGACACCTGTAATTGAAATTTATAATTAATGTGAATTTTGTATATTAAATATATTTCAAAGATTAATGTCTTCATTCAAAGTTACCTAATAATCGAGTCGTTCGAAGAACAGTATGTCAGTTTACAAAATGATCTTAAACTGATCATATACGGCACATATTATATCCAAAGCATGATAACGCCCTCTGTTGTTATTAACTTAACTGCGTATATGCAACGTATTCAAGAAATTTCTTACACCATAGAATATAAAAACTAGTAAAATACCTCAATGAGGTATGATGAAGGTTGTGGAAGAATCGGCCGTAAAAACAAATGCGCTCGAAGACAATGACAATATTATTCAAGGTTGCCCCGCAGGGCTACAAAATAATAAAGAATTTGCCAGAGAGAAGACATCCTTGAGAGGGCATTCTATTCACGTGGATTATTTTCCACCGCAAAAAGATCACGAAGTTTGGTGCTTTGCAAGTGAAGAGTGTCCACACTATCGACTGATTACGTAACTGTTATGATTTATTAGTTTTTCAATGCAATCGCCTCGACCCATTAGTGTAGTATTATCAAAGTACTTGGATAGCAATCCGGTGAGTTCAATGAACTACGAACATTGAATTCTTTCATTTCGGATGTAATTTTATCCAGTTTTTTTTTTAAACTTCCAAAGAAATTCACTTTGTTTGGCAATTATGATTTTGAATTTCCAAATCATACACATACGCACAAACATCTCCGGTACATTTTATTAGTAATGTTTAAACGCCCAAAACGCATTGTGCATTATACGCATACTATTCAAAATGCGATACGTGTGCGAACACAGTACGCGTATATGACAAACAAGTGTGCTTACGCACAAACATGCGTAGTACATAATTAGCCTCTCGTTATAAAAGGTCGGCAGACCTTGCTCGTCCTTCAACATGTTTGAGGGGAGTATGCCGATTTAATTTGGTTACGTAAGGTATCCTTTCAAAGCAAACACTATGGACCACAAGAGCCTCGTCCAATGGCACAGTCCAATAACCACAATTGCATAATCATAGTGCAAAATTTGACCTCAAGTGGCAGAGTATGAGTTTTTGTACCCAAATCTTCAAAGGTCATTCAATGAATGTACACATGTATTGGGGTATAAGAACTTCCCCTGATAGATGAGAATGTTGTGGATCTTAATGAAATGAACCGGGAATTGTTTCATTGTAAAAGTTCTAATGTTGTCCTCGAAAGAGACAGTTATATATGCTTCGCTATGCATCTGTGTGTTAAAACAGGCTACCATTGCAAAATATTATGAAGCGAGAAAAACGTGCGTCTGGTTGTACATAACACGCGGGCAAGACAGGCAAAACAATAATGTAACATTAATGTTTCACAT
Organism: Amphiura filiformis; assembly: GCF_039555335.1. NCBI lineage: Eukaryota > Metazoa > Echinodermata > Ophiuroidea > Amphilepidida > Amphiuridae > Amphiura > Amphiura filiformis. The sequence goes on along the minus strand of NC_092645.1, from coordinate 33,337,892 downwards.
TCCTTCCCCCTCCATATCAATGTTTAAGCAAACACTTGACTAAACGTCATTTAATTTGAAGGTTACTACTTGTTTATAAAGAATGCAAATGAAGTGCTCAAACCTAAACATTTTCCTAACACCCCATCCTCCCCTCCCCTTCCCCACCAATCAATGTTGGGTTCTATTAGGCTCCCGTGACCAAACAAATTAGGATTCAAAATTGCAGAGTCCGAACACGGAGGCTATTCATAAGACCCAAGTCAACATTGTTACGGGGAGGAGGGGTCGAATATGGTGCGTGGTCCTCAAGTGTCCCAAGACTAGTTTCCGTACTTTGCGTTTTTTTACAATTTCCTTTCCGATGGTAATGACATTTTTAAAAAAAAAAAAAAAAAATTGACAGTGATTCGTCGTCATCATTAACATTATCACCACCATCATCATCATCATCATCACCATCATCACCATAATCATCATCATCACTACCATTGTCAAAGGAATACATTTCTTAAATCACGTTTTTAAACTTCGAGCCTAGTTTGCCACCAAAAAATATCAACTACCAGATAAGGCTCAAATAAAAATAAAGTGAACTATTTACAGTCCATTTAAAAACAAATTTGTTTTAGATAATGATTTGGAAATTCAAAATCATATTTCCAACACAAAGTGAATTTCTTTGAAGTTTAAAAAAAAAGTGGATTTAATTACATCCGAAATGAAAGAATTCGGTGTTTACGCCATAATACCGATATATACACTTCTGTATCGGGAACTCAAAGGTGGTGACCTGTGATATGATACTACAACAACCGTTTCACAGGTCAATGATTTTTTTCCGCCAGATGATCAGTAGGGCTGATGATGCGTTCAGGATTGGACGTGAAAATTTCCCATTCAAAAATAGTAAATCCAGTTGACAAGATTATTGTTCAATTGTTCATTATTGAATCATTTTAGTACTCTGTACAGATGACGTGTTACCCTAATAACATAGAAGCCATTATATTACAGATTACAGGCTACCCTGGTAACATACGACCGAGCTAAATAAGATGTAATCACTCAACATAAAGATAATACACATTTAAATGCAAAAGATTGAAAACCACAATTATTCTACAATTATTCCATCCAAACATTCATGTATTGCTCATTTTTGTTAATTGTTTGCTAAGTTTCAACTTCGTATCGTAAAAGCAACAAACTTGTGAGCGCAAGACGAACGGCGTGCAAAGATCGACTAACTTTTTTTGAACTTATTGTAAAAAAGAGATATCACGGTTGTTTGATGGCATGTAAAACTGAGTCATTTTAAAGAAAGGTTGAACAATGATGGCGCTATTTATCTTAAATCTTGATTGCATCTTTAGAAGGGGTAGAAACTTGTATAATGGTATAAGAACATGAAGGGGTAGAAACTTGTATAATGGTATTAGAACATGAGCAAAATTACTAACAAATGAAAATGGAATTTTCGAAACGCTTTCTATCTTGAAATGTAAGGTATAACTCTTATTATTTGGCTAATTTTAATTTTAAATATATGTAAATAGCGCCCTCAATTTGCACACAAATGTACAAATTACCACAAAAAGCAGAAAAAGATGAATAATTTAATACAGAAACGAAAATGTATGTTAAAAATTGCTACAAAAAATATATGTTTATAATACAGTTTATAAGTGTGATAGCTGTTGGTATTATTCAGGTCTAGAATTATATAATGTTTTGTTAGAAAACTTAATAAATGAGCACATCAAACAACAGTGATATATTGACAAATTAAATACTGCACATCTGAATAAAATATTAGATGTGTCAAATTAATGAAGATGCCCATTTAATAGGGAGGGGGCAGTGACGAGTGCCATGGTTTTTATTCTAAGGAGACTGATAGCTTATCAGAGAAAAAAAAGTAAGTAAATAATACTACTTGTACAATTGGACGTTAAATAATAAAACAAAGAAAGAACAAACTTACGAGCAAACAAAATTTTGATCATCTAATAACAAACATATTCCTCCATTCTCACATAGGTTAACAGGACAAATTGTTTCTGAAAAAAAAAATTAAAAACCAAAAAAAACACCGATTTTCATACGATTGTATTTCAGCAACACGTAAAGAGAATACACTCCACCCACGCTCACACAAATGTATATACAGGGTGTCCCAGAATGATCTGTACCGGGAAAGATGGAATTTTTTAGGTATGAAGGGCGTGTTGAATGGTCATATTGTTTTGCATTTTAAGTTATACATATATTTAGCTTTCTCAGATTTTTTTAGATTTTAAAAATTTGATGTTTCTAGTAGATGTTATAGAAGATTGCGTAAAAATGGTGAATTCTAAGTTTTGACAACGCAACCTATTTTGAAACATTACTAACCGTTCAGCACAAAGTTATTTAGAAAAAGTTATGCAGGTATTTTGGTTGTGCCCTGTTCATATTTCCACTTAATAGCCGATATCTATCTATTATTTATGACGTTACGAAGCAAGCATTATATGGAATTAAGGATGTGTGGCCTAATCCCATTCTCTCTTTGGCGGTAGTTTTAAATATAGTTATTGTGGTGTGATGTCCATGTCATTTGAAATGCTTGCAGAGATCGAACTGCTTGTGGTACAGAAAAGACGGCTCCTCAATTTACTGTGCAGCAACGTGGATTTCTTTCAAAAACTTACTGGCAAACCGGCAGCTATGTTGAGACGCAAAGAAGATTAATTAGACGATAGTGTATAACGTAAAGAAGTTTGACGAGCACGGAACTGTCAGGAATCGGCAGAGTGAAGCTTCAGGTGCTCGTAAGACTGTAAGAACTTGAGCGAACATTGCCGCTGTCCGGCAAGCTTTAAAGCCCAACCCGGGGCCCAACCCCAACAGTAGTTGTCGTCGAAATGCTGTGCCAAACATCCCACGTTCTTCATTTAATCGTATCGTGCCATTTTTCAAAGGTATGCGAGTCGTTTTTCATCGATTTTACATTATTGCATGCCACGCCAAAACAAATAAAGGTAGCGTGCTGAAATTAACAGAATAAGTAGGAGACATGTCCAACATTATAATGCTGGTATCAAAAATATATACACTGCCCGTCTTCTATTTTTAGTTATTTTCGCAAACACGGTACAAATCATTCTGGGACACCCTGTAGTAATTAAGTATTGTTATGCAAAAGTTTATTCTACAAACCATATACTTTCAAACCTTGCTTGATTTATCGTTGTTAATGAGTTTATGTAAGTGTTCAGGTGTTTCAGCCCTCCTACAACATAACTCAAGAACCACAGGGCATACAAAAGTATATCTGTGATATTTGAATTCTTCTGCACACTCGCAATGAAATGAGCAATGCGATTTTTGCCAAAGCTGACTACCATTCGCCAGATGCTGTGAACTACAAAATTGCAACACTTTAAAATAGTGTCAAACATTAACTAGGTCAATTAATAATACAAACTAACCGCCATTGCCGCCGAGTATCACATTCTGGCAGTAAGTACCGTAAAATCCATTGAGGCACCTGTGAAAAAAGGAAAGTTATAGTGATATCACATGATTATTAACCCTCTCTGAACGGGTGCCGACATTTGCATGACCATATTTGGAATCAGCATAAAAAATGAAAGATGAGTACAAACAAGTCCAGTATTAGTTCAGTGGCTAGTGAGATTATTCGCTGTCGTAGTGCATGTTACAATATGACCGTTGCCAGGTCAACTGGATCACGATTTCTTTGTTACGAACCACTGATCGAAATGATCACAACACAAAGTCTATGGCATATCAAAATTCGGAACAGGTGTATGAGCCCAGGCTTGGAGTAGTAACCAATGGTTACTAACGTGCACTACGACAGCGAATACTAGACGGTTGAGTGCATAGCATCATAAGAACTGCGTGAGATCTAGAAAAAAGTAAACGTCTGTGATTGGTTTTTGTCAAAACCTCAACTGTTGACTTCATCCAATCAGAAATTTTTTGATATCGAACGAAAGCTAACACTCTCCAAAAAAAGTAGGTAATGGTGAATCCAACGGACGAGGACACAAAACACATCAAGGATCAATAAATGATACAAGAGGATACCTTGAATAAGAACAACAGGAAAGAAAAAAGCAAGGTACACCAACTTGATGTGGGGAAACAAGTAAAATGCAGACTAGACAGTATGCAGGGGGACAAAAAACAGCAAATGTAGGCAGAAGAAGTAGGCAAAGTTCGATAGCCAAATTTTACCAGTTCAAGGCCCACAGAAGTAAGTGCTGAACCTGCAAAACAACAAGGATCAATGGTAATACAAAACTGCACTAGAACAAGTGATGAAAATCACTGTGCATATAAACAGACACGCTTAACCAAACATCCAGAGTAGGCACAAAACAGGCAAAGTTCGATGGCCAAAATTGCCAATTCAGAGCCCACAAAAGTGTCAGGAAAACAGTACACTGGAAGTGATGAAAATCACTGTGTACATAGCAGTCAAACACAGAACAGACAAAAAACAACCGACGTTTCGAGCAGATAAACTGCTCTTCTTCAGGACAGACAACAAAATATAAAGAAAAAAAAAAAAACTACATGCTGTAGTTTAAAAACAAATTCAAGTCAAAAATTGAAGGCAAGTTCAAGTTGAAATAAGTAGCAAAAAAGACAGCAAACTCAGAGCAAAATAAGTTGTGTCTTCTCTCATGTGTATTGACAAACCCCCAAAGACTGACACTTTCATGCGAAAGAAACTTGAGAAAGACTGGATCTCTAAACTTCAGACAACCCAACCACTTGGCTTAAATGTTAAAGATTAACATGCCAGTGTATCTTTAGGCCTATGGATCTTGTTAGCATTTATTACTGGACCTACATGTAGGCCTTTATGTTTGATGTGTCAATTCACATTTGGCTTTCTTATTGTAGGCCTCGTTGTTTGCTAATATTTTTCCAGCTTTTAGCAGTCCCTGTATCACTACCTATTTTGGCATATTTCATGTCAATTTGCAACGGTATTTCACTGTGCTTTGGTTTTAGTGATTTTTGGCTTTATCACTTTCATCCGCAGGCCTATATCTGTACATGCACTGAAATTAAATTTTATCATGCATGGACCACATGCTTTCTTACTTTCTCTGTTTTTCTACCTCCCCTTCTGTTCAGTATGCATATTACACTTTAATATGTGAGACCTTCATTGACTTGTGTTTTATCCAGCAATTTTGGCTTATTTTTCACTATACATGTATTGTGTAGGTCTATAAACATTATTTGTTCTTTATTTAATATGCATTACTTTTCTCATAATATTGCAGTTTGAGTGACATTAGTCCACTTATCCTATCTATTCATTCTCTACAACCTCTATTGATTGCGACCCCACTTGACATTCACTTCCTGTCAATTAGGACAATACCCTATTGTCCTGTGGTGGTGCTTATTTACATATAGTGTTTCCCAGTCTAACTTTGTAGTGAATTTGCTCTCAATGAGAGAAGACACAACTTATTTTGCTCTGAGTTTGCTGTCTTTTTTGCTACTTATTTCAACTTGAACTTGCCTTCAATTTTTGACTTGAATTTGTTTTTAAACTACAGCATGTAGTTTTTGTTGTTTGCTTTATATTTTGTTGTCTGTCCCTGAAGAAGAGCAGTTTATCTGCTCGAAACGTCGGTTGTTTTTTGTCTGTTCTGTGTTTGACTGCTATGTACACAGTGATTTTCATCACTTCCAGTGTACTGTTTTCCTGACACTTTTTGTGGGCTCTGGAATTGGCAATTTTGGCCATCGAACTTTGCCTGTTTTGTGCCTACTCTGGATGTTTGGTTAAGCGTGTCTGTTTATATGCACAGTGATTTTCATCACTTGTTCTAGTGCAGTTTTGTATTACCATTGATCCTTGTTGTTTTTGCAGGTTCAGCACTTACTTCTGTGGGCCTTGGAACTGGTAAAATTTGGCTATCGAACTTTGCCTACTTCTTCTGCCTACATTTGCTGTTTTTTGTCCCCCTGCATACTGTCTAGTCTGCATTTTACTTGTTTCCCCACATCAAGTTGGTGTACCTTGCTTTTTTCTTTCCTAACACTCTCCCCTAAAAACATTATTTTACACTAGGTCGACAGATAACGCAATTCAATGTTATCCAAGCACATTTTTTGACCAAAATGTAGGTTTTAAAAGTCAAAACCTCAAGTGTTCCTTAGCATATTTTTCGAATTTTATGTCATTAAATGAAAGAGTAAACTCAAGTTATATTGGCCATATACTAGCTTCATTAGAATGAGCAATGGCCAATTCTCTTTAAATTGCAAATCTTGTGCAATCTTGTTAAATCTGACTGATTTCGCCTGTTTTGTCATACGGTGTAAATTCAATGAACTATGACTTTGCTAAAGAGCGATTACAAAATACTGCATTGTATTGTATTGTATTGTATTGTATTGAATTGTATTGTATTGTATGCGCCGGTATCCACTCCTCAAAATATTGGACCTGCCAGTCGTCTTTCCCACGGTAGAGGATACTAGTTGTCAAAATAAAAATTCCTATCGTTTATTCTCTAAGAGAATACTGGAAGACAATATGGTAAAAGGCACAAAGCAAAATGTTCTGTCACACATTGTTAGCTTATTGCAAATTTCTATTATTTGGTGACTCGATTGCTTTTGCGCTATGTAGTTACTATTGTTATGTTTACCTTTATTACTGTAGATCATACTCGGGTGTGTAAACAGTATGAATATCTTACCAGTCCAGCCTTTAAAATCCTAATTATGTCTATTATTGTTTATTTATAAACTTACTCGCAGGCGTATGTGGCGCTAGTTGTTGGAACACAGCTACCTCCATTCTGACAAATTGTACCTGGGCAAAATCCTGAGAGAATATTTAATGAGAGAAAATTTCTTTGAACATCAGAATAATGATGGTGGTGATGATAATGATGATAATGATAATGATGATGATGATGATAATGGTGGTGATGATGATGATGATGATGATGATGATAATGATGATGATGATGATGATGATGATGATGATAAGTTGGGTGAATGAGGATGGCCATAATGAGTATAATAATCTTTTAACACGTTATAAACACGTTATAAACGCTCTTTGATTTGGTAAAAACGTAATAACATTTTATTGTCCAGTTATATAATGGTCACCACAAAACATGTTATATTAAAAAAAAACCTATAACATAACACTTAAAATATTTTCAAAATGTTATTGAAAAATATGTTTTGGCAAACATTTTTGAAATATTTTGTGTTATGTTTGATATAATGTTTTCCAGTAAGTTTTCCGAAATTTTTTTAAAATGGTGGTATACTCTTTATATACCATATATTATATAACCCGACATTTAAACGTTTTGTGTTTACTGGGGTGGTATCTTTGTTTATTTGTTAGTGTCGCTGTTTACTTTCATAAAGGGTTCGTGAGCCTACCATCAATAAAAACAGATTCGAGAATGAGCCTTATCGTCGAATCTCCGAGGAATTGACCAGGTCTGATGTTACTCATGAAGGCTTGACCGACCTCAGTGGGCCCTGTTGGAGATAGGTCATCAATAGATACGTTGTACTGTACACCTATACCGGTTCCTTCATCAGACAGACCGATCACATTGACACCGACAAACCCTGGGACATCTTGGAAGGTTGACGTCATTAGCTACGAGGAACAATGTGACATATTATACTACATGTATGTTACTGAAGAAGTATGGGTTTAAAAGAATAGACTATATTCTATTTGAAATACTCATTCTAGTTGTGAAAGATATAGGTAAAGCCATACAAAGGGAATAATTATGTGTTCCAAAATATTTAATCATAGTTCCATTTATGGAAGACTTTTCATAAATCTACCATACCGGAATAAGACAGATTTCAAATGGAATCGTCCAATGAGCATAATGTGAACACCCCGGGGGTGAACACACCCGGCCGTCTTGTGTGTTTCTTTGCATTCAGGGTGTAGCTCAAATAATGTTACAATTTTAAATAATTTGTTTGGACTAGAAGAAAATAAGGGACATTGAAAATATTTTTTGTTGGTAATGTGTGGCATAACTTCGGGCAAGTCATGAATTTTTCTAAAGTGGCAGTCAATTTACTGGGGTATGCTCAAATTCACCACACAATTCTATACAATGAGCCATAGACAATAATCCCAATCGCCATTGTAACTTTTTTGGGGGGACACTTCACTTTGACCTCTGACATATCGGGGAAATTGCTCTAATTTTTATTCTTTTATTTATTATTGTAATAATGTTATCATTAACAATATTCTAAGTAATTAATCTATATCATATTCATATTTTTTAAACAATGTTCTAATAAAACATTTTAAGTAATATTTTGTATGCCTAAAAACCCATTTTCTCGATAATTCAGAGGTCACTGTGGTGTCTGCACGTTTAGGGCCACAATGAGTTGGATAGAGGATAAATGAGAAAGCTCATGATCTTACAACCTTCCGATAGATAGCCTAGCACACCAAACTACATGACCACCCTCGAAGTGTAGGCTAATACTATAGCCTTCTACAGGGTGGACTAAGGATAACCACCATTTCCCTTCTCCTCTGTTCATCCGCCAATGGACTGCCGTTGACTTTGGAGGTCGTAACTCATCCGCCTTCACTACCGATGCTAACTACTGATGCTGGCTCGCTAGATCCACCGTTGGTATTCGCCATAACCCTGGCTAGGGAGGCTAAGGGGTACCCAGGGCACTGCCCCCACGTCTACGGAAAGGGGAGGGGTGTCTCACTGTCCCTCCACGGGCTGCCTTAAAAAGGGTCCCGTGCGAGCCCTAATGTTTTAAAATTTATTGTTACATGTTTTAATATACACGCTGTATAAGGTAAAAATACATAATATTGTATTAATAAAGTCTAACCTCATCTTCTATAAGGGCTTTCCAAAAAACGTATTCCGCTGATTCTGGATCATCTAGTGATGCACTATATTCAACAGGTTTACCGTCATGTTCAACAAACACGAATTGTCCCATTACATTTTTGACACCTATGACATAATTACATAAAAATTACAATTTCAATAAATTTAGTTTTTCATAAGATATTTAAATTATCTGTCAGACATTATTTTATGTGTTAATAAACCATCACTCGTGATATGTTTAGGGAAGCGCCCATGGCTAGAGTACGAAATTTTACATTCAAATTCATTAACATTCAAATTAACTATTTGAAACAAAAGATCATCGGAAAACTTACTTTTGCAAACGCCTTCAAGCAAGGCGTAACCGGGAATCCTACATCGACAACTGTAACTCCCAAATGTATTATCGCATTGGACGGACACGTCGGTGCACATAAACGAGCATTCGTCAATATCTAAACAAAAAAACAGACCAAGAACATGAAAGTAAGTATGACTCAAAGAATTTTGATCCATGAGAACATTTTAGAGGTGCTTTTCATAATGCGTGATTCAGTAGCAGCCAACTGTCATTCCTCATACGGTTAATATTTATACTAAGGAGTTTCCGGACAAATTGCCGTACATCTGCTCTCACTATAAACACGCTTATAGGCTAAAAAAATAATGCTATGTCTCAAAGCCCATGGCAGTTTAAAAAACGAATGCGGAATGCGTTTTTTCTAAAGATTTTTATTTTATTTTATTTTATTAAAGATTTTTTTCAACTTAATTTTGAGTTAACATGTAATTTCGAGTGTTCAAAAGTACACAGCATAAAACTGTAATTGATTTACACAATTGAAGTACAAATATCAGTTGCTCTATACCTAACAATACGAGTATCGAATCAAGTCAATTTCCTTCAAAATATGACTCAGAATTTTATGATTTTAACTGAAAAAGGAGGAAATAAAAAATGACATAGGATTATTTTTTAGCCTAAGTATATATATATATGACCATTGACAATTGGGGAAGTGTATCGAAGAATTCACAACAGGCACACTATAAACAGTAATATGTTAGATAGTTTTGTATATTTAACTAATTTGTTTTGATTGATTTTTATTTCACCAATATCACTGTAAGTCAGAGTTCCCGAATCGGAGTTCATTACCTTCTTCGCATAATTCTCCTGTGAATCCATCCGCGCAAATACATAATTTGCTTCCGGCACACACCCCGCCATTCTTACATTTTTTTTCGCATTCAACTAGAGGGATTGAAAGGCATAAAATAAATTAAAACGAAGATAAATATTGTCACAGAGAAGATACGAAAGGTGACGCCCAAAATGTTACACTTTAACCTAATTCCCGCGGGATGGCTTGGTTGAGGCGCCGTGGCTGAGGACGGTTAGGGTTAACTAACGTAGACAAAAATCGGTGCCATCGTGTTGTGCACTTGGGCAAAGGTACTTTACCCCACTTGCCTCTCTCTACCCAGGGGTGAAATGGGGAGCCGTTAGGAATATTGTCCATTGAGCGCCACCCAAAGGTATGAGCATGCTTTGGGCATTGTATGGGAGCTGACATATTCTAACAACAGCGGAATAAATGTAAAGCGCTTTGATACACGTAAAAGGCGATGTATAAATACCAACATTTATTTACAAGAGGCAATAATGAGGTAATTGAGAGGTAATAAATTACCAACAAGTTATTCCTTTGATGCCGAATATATTGCCGACAATCTATTCATAAAAGTAGTACCATTGTTTTGAACATGAAATTTTTAACCGACCCGACAGTATATTAAGGGTACAACTTGTAGGAATAAAGACCAAATGAACATATTCTTGTTTATGCCATAATATTGTATTTGTGCAGTTCTTTTAATTTGAGAAAATAAACTAAAAAGCGCTCTGTACTTTTCGTACTGATCATACTATAGATGATCTGATCAGACTATAATGTTCTGATCACACTATAGATTGGGATGACATGTCACGTCATTGGTATACAATCGTCTGTATTATGCCTATTGTTCCTTGCCGGAAATATGCGCGCGAATCATGTTGTGTTCAGGGCCCGTGCTTTCAAAACAACCGCCACGTCACAGTAAGACCATTGAACAGTGTAGTGGGCGCGTTCCGTTCTGCAAGCATGTCAGTAGACCAGTCTCGTTGCGCCTCATTAACATGTCAGGTACGTTATAGTTCGAATCCTTTGTTTGAAATCAATAGAAAATAGTTGCAAGTCATCACTGTGGGAGTTTCCAGCTTTAGCCCTACCGGGTCCGGTAGGGCTGAGGCCAAACTCATATAGTGAGGAATTGCAACTAATGGTGTTCCAATATACTGGGTGTCCCAGAAAAAAAATTACCGAGTGAATAGAATTGAACGTAAGTCAAGAAATAGACACCAAAATCAAACAATTGTAAATGTAGCGTATAGCCTATTTTATTGTGCATTACATACGAAAATTACATTTAATTCGGCTGACTGATTGCGAAGAAATTAACGGTTACATAATTCGCGCATCAATACGAGTACAGTTCATTCCAAGTTTGATCAACTGGCGCTTTTTTCATACTTGCTCACCGCTTCCTAAAGTTTGTGTATTTTATTAAATTTTTATGTAATTCATGCTTTCGCTGAAGATGCATAACAGATTGTCCGAGAAAATTTTGATTTCTGCAATTGGAAGCTTTCCAAGTTTAATTCTTTAGGTTGTTATACTTTAACTTTCCGAAGAATATTAAGGGAGGACAGTTTTTATGGTCTACTGAGCTCAGCAATGCTTTGCTGTCTTCGATAGCGCATTGTATCGGAGAGGTACCTGGCTTTTATCAAAGCCCAAACCCATTAAAGCCTGTAGCAAACTCTTTTAGGCTCCGCTCAATTGACAACTCTGCTCCGATACAATGCATTGACCAAAATATCGATCGAATCAATTTTACGAACATGCTTGAATTAACAACCCCTTGAAACCTAATTAAACCACTTTATGTAAACATAAACTTACACACATTATTTACTTTCTATTGACCGCATACACGACCGGGACATGCTTATTTAATGACCACTTGAGTAATTGATGAGTGGGTCGTTATGTACTTACTGAACACAAAGGAAATTGATTTTGGTTTTACCATCGACCATGTTTATAATCCGATAGATATCAGCAAACTTGTATACTGTTCGCTTGTTCCTATCGAACGCTCTAGCGTACATGCATTTTCGAAGACAGCAAATCATTGCTGAGCTAAGTAGACCTTAAAAACTGCCCTCCCTAAAGGCAAGAATGGCAATAATCAAGTGCCTTACGTGTGATTTTGATACCATGCAATATTAATGTTGAAGTTTTAAAAGATTTAAACTTTGCATTACAATTTCTTGGAAATATTCCAAAAGCATTAATTTGTGTGAGGCATTTTTTAAGCCAGCTGAACTTCTTTATGCAATAATTCTTTATGTAACATTTATATCAACATTAACAAAAAAAGATTTACAAGTACTGAGCATCATCTTACATGCAAGATTTCATTTTCAATATCGTGCAGGTTTTCAAATTTGAACAAAACCTAATTCAATGTTTTGCATAAACGAGGAGCACGTGTGGCCGAGTGGATAAGGCGCCCGACTCATAATTCATAGGTTGCGAGTTCGAGCCCCGCTCGTGCCAACGTGTTGTGTCCTTGGGCAAGGTACTTTATCCTAATTGCCTACGGGGATGGGATGGGCTTGGATGGTTGTATACTTATTTGTTTCAATGTTGCAATATTGGCGCTGATTAAGCTGCTGCCTGCAAAATTGCATTGGTGTCTGTTCAAATGTGTTTAATGTAAATTCTAGCAATTTGACCTGCGGGTCACCATTAGAGTTTGAAATAAAAACCTTCCAAACACATTGTTTAAAAAGAACGGAAAGGATTTCACCGAACAAAACATGAAGCCGCATTGTGCTGAATGATCTTTCTTTCAAACTTGGAATGAAGTGAATTGCGTTATATAATCGCTCATTTCTTCGCAATCAGTCAAACGATTCCCGTAAAATTAGCGTTTAAGATGCAGAAGAAGATGGGCTACACTCTGATTTTTAGAATTTTGGATTCTGATGTCTGTTTCTCGACTTACGTCCAAATTCATTCACCCGGTATTTTTTTTCTAGGACACCCTGTATAATGGCCCTGCAGGGCAAGAAAGCAAGGTGAATGCGTAAACTGAACTATCACTGCATTAATGCGCTTAATATTAGCACTCTAAGACTGTTGTACAATGCTTCATATTACCACTTTAGTAGAGAGATTGGGTTGTCTTACCATCACCTTGTTTAAATGTATTTTAACTCAATAATAACTCCCAATAACGTCATGTAAAATCAATCTGGAGAAGCAAAACATCTTTTGTTTCTATTTTCTCATAAAAAAAATGCCATTACTACTCTAAGACTGTTGTACAATACTTAATATTAACACAATGTGTATTACCAAAATTAAGTCTCTCTAACATAGAGAGACTGGATTGGTAATACACTTTGTATACACATTGTGTATACAATCCCTGACCCTTGTTTCCTGAGGCAATAGTTAGTAATCAAACTTACAATTGTCATCAATAATCGTTACATTGACGATATTCCGTTTGCACAATTCCTCTGGCACATTACTGATGATCCTAACTGAAAATACTTCCGGTAGCTCGTTTTCATCGTCATTAATAATAAAAATGCTCACGCATGCCTCGGTTTGATCTTCGTCAAAAGAAACCTCAGCAGATGATATTGATATATAGTCGCTAATGCCCTCACTAGATGTCGAAACTGCAGTGCCGTCTATAGTATATAGTGCTGAAAAATGCAATGTTTTGAAAATATTGCCTTTTAATCTTTTACTGGTTCTAATCTAATGAAAAAGGAAATATATGCTGGTAACTAACAAAGAAGATAATGTACTTTTACTTGGGAGGTAGAACACGTGTAATTGCTCTTACCAACAGAAGACTGCGAATGTAAATTCCCGGAGCGTACGATAGTTAGATCAATCTTAGTGGCGGATTCAGCTACAGAATAACTAGCTTCAGCAAAGCAATACATTACTGAAATATAACATAAGCATGTGGCATAATTTAATATCATATTGATTTGATTTTTTAAGAAAATAATCGTATTAATCAAAGAACAAATTGTGAAAAGTAAAGTACACAAAATTCCATCTGTTTATGAATTATATTTAAATTGGTAAACAAGAAGATGAATAAAATCTTCAGTGGGAAACGGGGTCCTATTTATTATAATTGAAGACCGAATTAAAAAGACTAGTTTGCGTATGATGTCCTGTCAACCAGACCAAAAATGTTGTACTGCGCTGGTCAGCAACCAATCACGTCGCGCCTTTGCCCTGACGTCAGACGCAAACTAGACTTTTTAATTTGGTCTTGAATTATAAAACGGCTCTTTTCATAGCCACCGTCTCTTTAGATATGGGTAATCTTCAAAATTGTATAGACTATGATATCATTCGGAAAGGGGCAGAGCTTTAAAAAGTTTGTCCTGAATGAGTCAGAGCTAATCCTGGCAAAAACTAAACCGTTGACACCCTCAATTTGTAAAATCGTGCAATATGAATACACACATTATAACTTGATTGTATTTATCCTAATTTGCCTGACCATGGCATCTATTTTTAACCAAAAAAACATTTTCATGTGAAAATGTACATTTACGCATTGGGAAATGTGCGATCAAGTTTAAACTATTGTATAAATTAGTCCAATAAAGAGCTCAGTGCTTGAAGAATGAGGGAAATAATGGCATAAATATTAAACGAATTCAAATACATATTAATATATTTTCTCATTTGTAGATTGACCATATAAGGCAGTTTAGTTGGGATACCAGGTTGCCTGAACACACCCAGGCATAACCAAAGAATCCGCTAGTTATCATGATTATGTCGAAAATTAAATTATACCATCGTTATCTTCGATTGTTACTTCAGCTACACTCGGTAATCCTATTATTGCCCCATCTTCATCTCGTAACACAAGATGGAATGATTCCTGGTGTTCAACCACGTTATCATCCTTTATACCCAACATGAAGGTAAACATTGACTCGGAAGGATCGTCACTAGCACCGAACACCACGTGTCTAATGATTGGTTCATAGTCTTTGTTGGCCTTAGCTGTTGCAGTTTCGCTGGTTGACACAACATCTAAAACAGAAACACAAAAGCAACATTTATTTTGAATCTTTGTCATTTTGACCAGCGAGGGTTTTCATTTACTCAATTTAAATTGACATTATATCATTGTAACCAAAGAAGAATCTTCCTCCTACTCGTTCCTGCTCCTAGTAGCAGTCAAGTTAGCTCAATCGATAAGGCGTTCGACTATGGTGCGAGAAGTTGCAAGTTCGAACTCTGGCGGTGCCTAGTACGCTCTCGTGGAAAAAAGCTTGAAATTCTCTTGGACAAGGAACTCACTGCTAATTGTCTCGTTGTAACCCGTATGAAACTCGGGGAGCTGATCCTGGTTGCGAGGATGTCTAGGGTGTGCGCTCTTGTAGCAGCAAAGTCCCTGAATTGTTGTTATTAATGGTCTGAATGTTAAATGGTAAATAGTAAAAGTCGTAACTCGCTCTCAGAACAAGTTACGCAAGCAAAGTTACAATTTGATCAATAAAATTCAGATTAATTTTTCACGCTCGTTTTCCATTAAACCACCACCACCGGAGACCGAAACCATGATATCCTTCACAGAGAAGAGTACCTATAATTCAAGACCGAATTAGAAAGACTAGTTTGCGTATGACGTCCTGTCAACTATGCTGTACTGTGCAGGTCAGGAACCAATCACGTCGCGCCTTTGCTCTGGCGTCAGACGCAAACTAGTCTTTTTAATTAATTCGGTCTTTGATAAAAGCAACCGCTCCACACTTTACATTAGGACAAAAAAAAAATATTGTTGTGTTGCCCTCAAGTGGAAATATCGTAAAGTCGGGTCGGGCGGTCGGATTTCTTTTTTTTTTTTTTTTTTTTTTTTAACCTTCAGATTTTGAAAAAATCCCCTCAAATATTAAATAATGCTTCTTCAATTAGGGGACATTTGTCAATTTTGACTTCTGGATACCTGTTAGACATCAATTAAAGACTAGTCTTTTAATATAATATTAATTTTAAGTGAAAAACATTGATTTTTTGAACAAATCTGTAAAAATCATCATTCCCAAAAAAAAAAAAAAAAAAAAATTGCGACCCTGATTTTTCAGGATTTAGGACCGGACGGTTGAGGGCAACACAACAATTTTTTTTTTTTTTGGCCTTACTGTAAGTATTCCTTACCTACGCTTACGACCCTGTTGGAGTAGCCCCGTCGGATGACACTTATATTTACTGTCGGAATACCTTCGACAACAGAATAGGATGTATCTCCGAATGCAATCTCAGCTGAAAGTCAAATAGAATTGAAAAAGTTATTTCCGCGGTACACCAAATCTGTGTAATTGAACATGTCAAGTGGCTGCAGCAACGGTCCTCTACAACTACAAAATTCACACCAGCTTGTGCTCACCGGATCTGAAAGCACTGCTACTAAAGCCATTTGTAGTCAGAAGACCTACAGGCGCCAGCTTGACCCTGCTTTGTCATGCTCTCACAGTAGGGTTGGGCGAATCTGAACTTTTTTTACAAAAGTGATTTAAAACGAGTTGTTTCTATGGCCAAATTTAGCGTAGAACACAAATCCGTCAAAATTTTTGACCTCCGATGACGTTTGACCCCCCTACTATTCAAAAATTTAAAATGGCTGCCAAAATAACATATTTTTGCTTGTTTGTGGCATATTTTAGTAGATACATAGCTTCAATGTGTCTTTTTATATGTTTTGGAGGTTAAGAAACACAAATTTGACACTTCTGAGATGATTATCTGTATCCTGCACAAGTTTAGTCGCCAAAAATTCAAAATGGCTGCCAAAATGACGTCATTTTGCTTGTAATAGCATATTTTAGTCCATACATGACTTCAAATAAGTCTTTTTTATATGTTTTTGGATCTGGGAGCACACCTTTGACACTTATAAGAAGAATTGGAGTACCCTGTATGAGTTATCAGTTGCCAGATATTCAAAATGGCTGCCAAAATGATGTCATTCTGCTTGCAATAGCACATTTTGACAGATACATGGCTACAAATATATATTTATCTATGTTTTGATGTAGGGGTACACAAATTAGACACTTTTAACATAATTAGCAGTAACATACACGAATTATGAGTTGCCAGAATAAAAATACCATCCAATTTTGTTGAAGAAAACTGCTGAAATCTACTTCTCTAAGGAGTAGAAATATAAACAGGGTTAGTTCACATGTGCTTAATATGGTATGTCATTGCATTTGTAATTTCTACTGTGACAACCTGCATTTTGTATTTTACAATAGGATATTTTTCAACAAAGTATCAATATATGCTGACAAGTTTGGTTCTGGATACACATCATTTTGAATGGATTGTCTCAGTTCTTCACCACTTTCTACAATGCGAACATCAAATTTAGCCAATTCTGCTTCATATTCTAGATTTAACACTTTTGTCGACATAGCTGTCTCTGTCATCTATTCCCAGGATATCCATCAATGGGAAAATGAAAGCACCAATCAGCTGAGAATATTTTTCAATGCAGGAACCAATTTCTGTACGTGGACACCATCTGCCAAGTCTATGATGGACACTGCCGATGACACTAGAATTCCTTCGCAATCTCAGCAATCCTACCAAATCTATTTGATATGAAACCTTTAAAGCGATGCCTTGTGTCTCCATCCATGACGTTTATTCATTATAGAGGGATATGGAGTGAGCTGCATGACTTGGAGATAGTAGCTTCGAATAAGGGCCAATGTTATGGACACTAGATCCACGTGAGGTGAACACTTTCTCTACGGCAGTCATGTTTAGCAGCTTCTGAACACCAATTTTCTGTTCAATGTTTCGGAGACTTTATCAGCTGCATGATCTGCGCATTGTGGTGGGTCCACGTCGATCAGTTCAAACCCGTCAGACATTCACACCACTTATTAGCCATGCTGATGTACGCCAAAAATGGAAATGGGCAAGAAGAAGTTCTGACAGTGTTTCAGATGCAATTACCCGCAGACGGTTAAATATCAAAGCGACTAACACTCGTGAAGAAAACAGAATTGAAAATAAGGAAACTTGCTAGAACCATGAAACTTCTAGATGCATGTACTGTGATACATGATTCTATCAATATCCTTGCACACTTAACTGAAAAACAACAACTTGGCAAAATCAGGGTTACAGTAGCCCCAGATATTCATCAAATGCGACCAATGAAAGTCGACAGTAGATTCAAATGGTGAAATTTTCGTGTGAAGAACTGTGACAATCCATTCAAAATGCAAAGAAACCAGAATCAAACTTGTCAGTAGATATTGGTGCTTTAGAGAAAATATCCTAGTGTAATACAAAATGTAGGTTACTCTCAGTTACTACAGCTGTAGAAATTACAAATGCAATGAAATGCCATGTAAACACATGTAATTTCCTGCTTATATTTCTACTCCTTAAGAAGTAGATTTCAGCTGTTCTCTTCAACAAAATTGGGATGATATTCAGTGCTGGCAACTTATTATTCGTATATGTTACTGCTAATTACCTTAAAAGTGTCTAATTTGTGTTCCCCTACATCAAAACATAGATAAAGACATATTTGTACCCATGTATCTGTCAATATATGCTATTACATGCAAAATGATGTCATTTTGGCGGCCATTTTTAATATCTGGCAACTGATATCTCATACAGGGTACTCCAAATCTTCTTATAAGTGTAAAAGTTGTGCTCCCAAATCCAAAAACATATAAAAAGACTTATTTGAAGCCATGTATCTATTAAAATATGCTATTACAAGCAAAATTACGTCATTTTGGCGGCCATTTTGATTTTTTGGCAACTAAACTTGTACAGGGTACAGATAATCATCTCAGAAGAGTTAAATTTGTGTTCTTCAACCCCCAAAACATATAAAAAGACACATTGAAGCTATGTATCTACTAAAATATGCTATTACAAGCAAAATGACGTCATTTTGGCGGCCATTTTGATTTTTTGGCGACTTAACTTATACAGGGTACAGATAATCATCTCAGAAGAGTCAAATTTGTGGTCCTCAACCCCCAAAACATATAAAAAAACACATTGAAGCTATGTATCTACTAAAATATGCAACAAACAAGCAAAAATATGCTATTTTGGCAGCCATTTTGAATTTTTGAATAGTAGGGGGGTCAAACGTCATCGGAGGTCAAAAATTTTGGCGGATATGTGTTCTACGGCAAATTTGGCCATAGAAACAACTCGTTTCAAAAAAAATATGGTGATTCGCCCAACCCTACTCACAGCACCAATTTCTAGAACCATATCTACTGCCAGGACCTTCATTCACACTGCTGTGCAACACCCTACAAGAGTGCATAAGCATCTTATGTCACGTGTCTGATGCTTTACTGTACCCCTTCACTCTAGTTGTTCCTA
Source organism: Amphiura filiformis (assembly GCF_039555335.1). Taxonomy (NCBI): domain Eukaryota; kingdom Metazoa; phylum Echinodermata; class Ophiuroidea; order Amphilepidida; family Amphiuridae; genus Amphiura; species Amphiura filiformis. Next base: position 33,318,451 of record NC_092645.1, on the reverse strand, counting down.
AGCTGCTGTGAAACACCAACTGGTTGACCCATGTGGTTGTCTTTTATAGTGCCTAGGTGCCTATAAGTTCTTGCCCTGTGTCATTCCTCAAGGGCTATTATTTACTCTACCATTTTATGAAAAAAAAACAAATCTAGACGGGATAATATACCGCATCCCTTTGTTCAAAAAATGACAGCTACGACTCAGGACTATAATGGTAAAAAACTATCACATGGAGAGGCTGGTGGTAAAAGTGATAAATGGCAATCAACCAATGAACTGTCTAGAATTTATGTATGAGTGATATAATAAAGTATAGCTTACTGTCACAATCTTCAATCACAATCGAAGTACACTGCATCAAACCAAGAAGCCCCAGACTTCCTCGAGACGGATTATCTAAGCATAATTCAAATCTCTCTTCTCCTTCAATGCGCTGATCTAGTGGACTAGCTGATATGGTAATGTTTTCCCGTGAAACCCCAGCAACAAACAGTACTTGTTGACTGTGAATCGGTATATAGTCATAGTCTCTGATTGCTGTCGCGTCTGCTGTGCGCAAATCTAAAATTCAGATGAAAACATTTTAAATTAAAATGAAATGACATGTAACAAGAAATAAACGGTTCAGATATGAGTTTGAGCAACGCCACCATGTAATGTGCAATTCACCCGCTACTGACTTGAAAATATTCCGCTATAATGCGTTAGCTCCAGTAAGTTTCTTTCTTACTTTTGGTGAGGTTCAAGTATTTTACAGGTTCAGTGGCTCATCAGGGTCAGTTGTTTGTTTTCGACAAAAAAGAAAACATTTCCTGGTGTGAATCATTTCGGCCCTGTGTTACCGTGAAAATTGCGCATAAAGCGCAAAACATATTTCAATTGCGCACTATTTGTACCCAAAATATGGGTAACATTTTGTATTTACCAAGCAAATGTTCAATTCTATACTATGGGGGTGGGTTAGGGGTGACATTTTCTTTTGGGCTGGCTTTTAGAGGGTTGGTGGGGTTGAGCTAATAAATCAACTCATTTGTTTTTGTGCAACCCCCTTACCCCAAGCAAATACCACAGTAATTAGCTCTGGAGCTTATTTAACATACCGTCAGAAAATGAGCAGAAAAAAAATGGTGTGGCTCATGCAAGATTTAATTCTTAATAATAAAAATATCCTAATCCACAAAATTCTTCTTAAATACCATTAATTCTCTATATTGCACACAATTGTTTATGCAAAACTAAGCAATATCAATCATAATTTTCTCATACATGAAACACTCACAGCGAAAAGACATCATTAACAATAAAGGTTGTGCATATACGGTATCATACCGTAAGTATGGCCGCGGACAACTCAAATGCAATCAACAAAGCATGATTGCAATCTATATACCACGACAGTTCGTCTCACACACATAACAAATGCACTACGATCAAATAGGTTGATGACAACATTTGATTGGATGGACTGCCCTGCGCCATGATTAAGGTGAATAACACCGGTTCAAATCCTTTGTTTGGAGCCAATTCAATACAATACAATACAATACAATACAATACAATACATAGAGCATTTGCGCCATTTCCATAAGGCTCAGAGCGCTTACAAATTAAAATACCTTAATACTACAACTTAAAACTACATTTTGAAGGTGCATCTTAAAAATAATACAAATTACAATATCAATAAGAACATGTTATGGGAACAAATAAGTTTTAAGCGCTTTTTTGAATGCATTTGTTGATGAAGATTGTCTAATATAGACAGGTAGCTTATTCCACTCTTTTGATGCAAAAACTGTAAAAGTTCTATCACCAGCTAAGACTCTAGTCATGGGATAGTCAAGACGAAGATAATCATCACAAGATCGGAGTTGTCTCTTAGGAACATACAATGATAAGCAATTTGACAAATATGTTGGTCCTTGGTTATGAAGACATTTATATACAAGCAAAAGTAATTTGAAATAAATAATTGCACGCACAACCTCTATAAAAGGTAGACGATTGAATCCCCAAATGATCAAAATTCAAACATATGATGACCTGAGACTTTTCTTATATTAAACCACTGCAGCTTAAAAACCTCAAAGCACGCCCTCCTTTGGGGGGGCTGATGGAAACACACATGTAGGGTGGAAAATCGATATCCAGCTGAAGAATGCAGGGGAACTTTTCATCAAAACTGTTAAATAATGGTAGAAACGTATAATCGCTGCATATTACTCTGAAATTTGCACATTATGTGGCTTGGTATTTGTCAGTAATTTTTAAGCACCTTTTTAATATGCCATTCTTTTAGTCCCTTCTTTTTTTTTCAAGCTCTGCCCAGCTCTAATCAGTGGTAAAACGTGTTCTAAAATGTACCTTTTAAATATCACCCCGAGGTTTAAACGTTTTCTGACAACCTTTTCTGTCCTTTTTCGAATGTTTTCGAAAATGTTTCGTGTTTGCTGGAAAGGGTGTCGCCTTATGCCCGAGGATAACAATGTTATAATTTACTTACCAACCGAGTCGTCCTGGGATAAGACACCCACGCGTAGCACAGTAACTTCAACCGAAGAGCCTTCTTTTAAAACATACACAGGTTTTGCAAATCCGAAATCTATAATAATTGAATTTTTTTACAAAAATTAAAACATCATCTACCTAATTTTGGGGCATTGTTTTGTCTGTTTATGGCCAATCTATTAAATGTTTGATATGTTTCTCAAATACTTCAAACGTATCAAAATACAAAAGTAATTTTCTGCGCTTTGAATATTAAGTTCGGACAAAATGAGTAATTTTCTGACCTAGGAAGTTGGAAACATGACATATGATATTTACAAGTTTATGATATCAATAACAAATTTAAGCAAACTCATTATACATTTCATCTCTTTCATCTCCTGATGATACAAAGTTAATCTAATACTTTCTAAACATAAGGAATTGACAATTTACCTGTACTTTGGATGTTGCATGTCGCACCAGTAAATCCAAAGGGGCATAAGCACTGACCACCAGCTATACACACGCCATTGTTATCACAGGCAGGCTCACAAACTGAAAGTAACCAGAAACAAGGGAACGAAATAGTTCATCACGTCCGTCCAAAGATTCATTCCCAAGAGTTTAGTGTAGCACTAAATATAGTGCCTCAGTCAGAAATCTTTCACAAGTTGTACCCCACCCCACCCCACCCCCCTAAAAAGCCACAACTACGAAAATAGTCAGGGGCTGATTTCACTTTCACTTCCAGATTTCATATTCATATTCATGAATGACTATTCTTCAACTCGTGCAATGTGTTTTCATATGTCGTGCAATATATTCGTGTACGTATGATGGTCCTGAGAAACCAGATGGACAGACGCAGGTATTTCCAGACACGCACATACCACCATTTTTACAGGAGGGATGCACTCTGCAATACAAATACACGTAGATTTGTAAGAATTTGCGGAGTTATGTTGAGATGAAGATAAGGGTAGTATAACAGTGACTATATTGACCGTACACAAACATATTATACGCACCATATTATATAAAAGGATTCGAAACATGAGATGAAGATGGAGGTAGATAATAATTGTTAGGCATATCACTTCACAAATAAGCGCAGCAGAAACACGTTATTTAATGTTTCTACATGAATGAGGTTTATTAAAGCATCAAAGATTAAAAAAACGGAATTGAAGTCGATCAATTGTGATGTAGTGTCAATTTTAAGATGCTCATAAATGGAATAAAAACCTGCCACAAATGGCTATAATGACAAAATTGGCACATTTCGAGATTTTGAAGGTTTATTTGGACGCTTGCTTGAAATTTAAATATCACAGGTTAAATCCCTATCTTTCCTGACTTCGTTAAAGAAAACATTGAATAATTATAATAAATTAACCAAATTTTATTATTATAGCAATTTCGGCCAATCTGCAGACAAATTAAAGCTAAAAAAATGACTAAGTTCAGCTAATTAATATGCAAAATTGATGCCAATAGAAAACCGTACATGATATCAGGGTGCGGTTTTTTTTGCACACATGTGAATAGAAAGTTCTTTCAATTAATAACAAAAAACACACAAAAAGTAATTAATTATGCAAATTAGCTAATTACCGCTAATTATGTATTCATGATATTATGATGTAAATTAGGCATGAGTAATTTTGGTTTTTTTATCCAAAATTTAATTAAAGTCTATTCATTAATCATCAATTTGTCAAGTATGAACCTGTTATGATGTTGAATAACGAAACTGCAGTTAATTACTTAAATATAATACAAAAAATACAAAGTTTGACATTTTGATGGTGTCTGGAATAGAATTTTCATTTTTTCTGTAAACATGGTATGTGTCACCATTGCTCAAAGCCAAATCCGAAAAGTAAAAATAAAAATTCATTTGCAATGATACTTTAAATTAATATAACATTTTGTTATCTGAATTACCAAGGGAGGACAAATGGTAAAAGGAACCGCCATTCCACTGTGCCGCGTATACAAAATAGTGTGGTCTTGGACACACACACTGGGTTAGAGCTATTATGGTTTGGAAAACTACTCCCTACAAGATTTCTTTGATAATGTTATGTTTCAATTAGTTTTCCTCAAGTGTGGGATAAATGAAACAATTGGGATAAATGAAACATATGAAGAAATTAATTTTTCGACATGGGTGTTTTCTAAAATTGGTCAACTTTGAAGCGCGCGCTTTTCAATTCACTGTTATGCTTGCATGCACAGTGTGGCAGAATTATTGTGCAGCCTCTGTGACATCCCTGATAATATTGTATTGACCAGCTTCCAGAAACAATTTACGCAGAAACCGAAACTACGTCGTCGTCGACGTGTACACCATGTTTGATACGTTCCAATGGCGCCCGAAATGATTTTACAATCTTATGTAAACTTATATTATACACCAAAATGACCATTAATATTGTAAAATGACTCATCACGTGATCCAAAATAATAGAAACCGTCTTTGTTTACGTGTTTTTCTCTTATCAAATTTCTATTGAAAAGGGAAGGACGGTTAAAACAACATTAATTTAGTTTGCTTTTTTACACCTCATTGATTCCCCCTAGTTTTGACTTTAGTCATGTAAACAATTTTCATAAATAAATAATAAATTGATGTCGCTCAATTCACCTGGATCTGGCATATTGCACGATGGGCCTGAGAAACCAGATGGACAGACGCAGATGTGTCTCCAGTCACACAACCACCACCGTTTTCACAGGAGGGGATACACTCTGCAAGACAAATACATACAGATTTGTAAGAATTTGGGGCATTATTAATATAAATAAAAGAAAGAAGACATTGATATTTTTCAATTCACCTGGATCTGGAATATTGCACGATGGGCCTGAGAAACCAGAAGGACAGACGCAGATGTCTCCAGTCACACAACCACCACCGTTTTCACAGGAGGGAGTGCATGCTGTAAAGCAAATAAATGTGAGTTCATGAGGATTCGGGACATGATCTAGAGATTGAAATGAGAGTAGGATAATATTGACCATTTCCGTATTACCCAAACACTACGTCATCGACACTTCTCGAACGTGCGCATTAACAAAGCGATTAGATAGTTTGGATTTTCTTCCAATAATAATGTCGGTAAATTTCGGATGATGTCGGTAAATTTAGGTAATTTCCAAAATTGCTTTAATATAAATAATGGAAAGACGACATTGATATTTTCCAATTCACCTGGATCTGGAATATTGCATGATGGTCCTGAGAAACCAGATGGACAGATGCAGAAGTCTCCAGGCACGCAAACACCACCGTTATCACAGGAGGGAGTGCATTCTGTATAGCAAATAAATGTGAATTCAAAAGGATTAGAAACATATTTTTTGAGATGAAGATGGAGGTAGAGTAATATTGTATTGACCAGTTATCAGAAACAATGTCGTCGTCCATGGGTATGTTCCAATATGGCGTCTAAAATGGTTTTACAATCTTATATAAACTTGCGTATTTTTCCCTCCAAAGTACCGTTCACCATGACTCACAGATATGTACAAACATTATGCACCAAAATGACCGCTAATATGGTAAAACGGCTCCTCACGTGATCCAAAATGATAGAAACTATCTTTTCGTATTTCTCTTATCAAATTTCCATTGAAAGGGGAAGTACGGCTAAAACACAATTTATTTATTTTGCTTTTTTGCACCTCATTGTTTTGACTTTAGTCATGTAAACAATCTCCATAAATACATTGATGACATGACATGTAATATCTCCCAATTCACCTGGATCTGGAATATTGCATGATGGGCCTGAGAAACCAGATTGACAGACGCAGATGTCTCCAGTCACACAACCACCACCGTTTTCACAAGAAGGGATACACTCTGTAAGACAAATACATGTGGATTTATGATAATTTGGCCGTTATCTTGATACGAAGATGAGAATACGGAAAATTCACCAAGCCCAGTGCATAAGTCAAGATAATCGAGTTGGGCATTTTGGTGGAGAGTCCGCCGGCCTAGTCGACACCAAAGTGCACACACTCATAGTCAAGTGTGATTATCTTGACGTATGAACAAATGCAAAGTAATTATATATTATACCCTTCGTAAAAACAATATATATTTTAATTCCTGATATTCTGTTTTTAAGGTAACAATTCTGGTCACAGACTCAGTCGCGTACGATAGTCTATTGACAACAACTAACTCGCGCTCTCAAATGCCAGTAGAACTGGGTCATGCATGTTATGTGCGTTCCATATTTGGATATGAAGAGGAAGGCGGTACCATTTCATAGTGCAGTTACGTCCACGGCAAATTCACCGTGACCTTTCCAGCCATAAACCCGCTTATTGAAGATTAAACCGATATATGCAGTATTAAACCATTATAATTATAGTAATCTATTGTCCAATGCAAATTTATTACCACCTGGTAATATTAATCCAATGAGCGACCGAATTGTCCGCTACGGACGACTAATCCAATCGATAATGGCGCTATTGACATGTACGAGCGGAGCTCCACTGACCGAGTTTTGGGGTATTTTTCACTGGTTTGCAGCTGTTTGCTGTCATTTACTCATCAAGGAGGACCACCGTTATTATAAGGACTATGCCAATTATTTAAAGATTGACATGTAGAGAATAAGCCATACTTGATTAAAAGAAACTACTAAATTTGTACCTATGACGGTTTTATGACACCAATCTTCCAAATACGACAAAGCCATGGCTGCCCGGTGAAGCAAAATGTGCATTGGAATAACACGGCGAGTTTGGATAGATGGTAGGATTTCTTTTAATAAAATGTATGTTCCCCGTTATTAAAGCTTGTACCGGGTTGAAGATTCAGATATTTGGAGAGGAATAAGTAATTGAAACATAGAGCAAGTACTAAAATCATAGCTTTTATACTTTTTGATATATGATGCTAACTAGTTCATCCCCTATAGCTACAACACAGCGCTACCAGTAGGGTTCAATTGCCTATTGTGAGTGCCCCTGTGTTGTGTGCATACATGTAGTTAACAATAAATGCATGATGTTTCTTTAAAACTTGCAATTCTGTTACATTATTACGAGGGTCATTCAAAACGTTCTACCTTCATCATTGTATCTCTTTATCTTACGGGTCAGGATATTGAAATTACCCATGGTTATACTCTTAAATCGTGGCTTTAAAATAATTTATAAAAAAATATTTGATTAAAATGTGTTGATTAAAGTGAATATAGATTTGGTACGTCAGAAACAGTCTGAAAAATATATGCTAATTTTGATTAGAAATATTGCCAACATCTACCCGGAAATCATTACGGATTTATTTCTGAAAATGATTAAATTGTTTTATTTTTGTTCAATTTTGCACAACAAAACCGATATATGTTCAAAAAGGCCTTCGTATTGACCATTTTCCATAGGTTTTGATTTCTATCGGGTGAGCACTTGTTGGTTCAAGTCATATTAATTGGTTCATTTGTTAAAATCAAATAAGTCTTATGCAAAGTTTTTGTATTTTGTAAATGCACAACATATTATTAACAAACTGTTTATCTTATTTCCACCTCAAGATGCATCCATTGCTTAAAATAAGACGTAATTACGAATGACCCTTAAACGTGGTCTAGTCAAAATCTGGCAAATTTCAATAACATTTGTGTGTCTGTTGATTCGATGTTTTCTTCTCATATAAAACTTTTTGTTTTGAAGTCCTAAAGCATGTCAGGGAGCTTAAATGGGATCAAAATATTTATCCTGAGTAAGCAGTTTCACAACCGCACTTTGAAAACATTTATATGGTCATTATTCAAAGCTACAATATTATGCTTACTAAACTTTTGGCTTCCGTTTTAACTGTTTCCGATGTAACAAATCTGTATTCGCTATAACCAACATATCTTAACCAAAAATCACATTTTCCTGATATAACTTTTATATTGTAGCTTAGATTTAAGAGTATAAGATATCACACCACTAAATAAATCCCCATAAAGATGTGTACTAAATTTGCCTCAAGAAAACGTCGTTTTTTCTTCGCAAGAGCGACTCAGTTCTTAGCGACAGCTATGATGGTTGAAATCAGCCCTAGCCTGATCCCTCTGACTGGGAAAAATATTGGTTGACCGTCATTATTTTACCTACAAAATCATGCCAGTGTTTCTGTATAGAAAAGACTACTTAAATCATTAAAAAAATACTCGACCTCTCCCATTTGTGGTACACTTGCATGATTTGATATTACTAACCATGACCAATCCAAATTTAGCCAAAGTTATGCAAATTTCTCCTTATTTTAATGCTTAGTTTAGGCCATCCATGGGTTTTTCTGAGAAATGCATTCAGGACACACAACCGTATAATAATCATTAGCAATTTCAAATGCCTGGTAAGTAGGATAATAGAGATGTGTGGATGGAGGTAGAACTTTTTGAATGACCCTCGTGTTAACTCCTTTTACCGTGTTGCTATATATTTGCCTCCGGGCCGAATGGGTGCATTCCCCTCAACAGGTGGAGTGTAGCCTGCAGCCCCCCCCCCCCCCCACCACAACCACAACCCTTGCATACGCTACTGCAGCGACTTTCAATAGTTTCAATAGTAATTGCCTGACTTTGATTGTAAGGGGGTGTATTTCTAGACACGAAGCGCATAGCATTATTGTGAAGCAACAGGCATGCAGCGTTATCTAGCATCAGAACGTGACATCTTGCTTGCTTGCTTATGTCGACTTGTCTAGTCGGACTCCGCTGATGGCTCTCCACACAACTCTGTTCTGCATGCAGTTCCTAATGTCTTGTCTCTCTAGTCCAGTATCCTCGATTAGTTGCTTAATGTAGTCCTTCCGTGGTGGTCTTTTGCCATGCGTAGGCTGCCACAGCAAAACTCTGGAAGCTGCCTCTGTTTCACTTCTGGCACAGTGTCCAGCAAATCTCAGCCTTTTTGTTTTCAGCCTTTCGGAGATTGGGAGAGATTGCCGTACATCTCCTTATTGGTGGTGAGCAACTGCCAGGTAACACTAAGTGCTTTTTTCAGTAGTCTTGTGTAACAACCACCAAGCGCCTTCCTAAACTTTGATGTAATTGTCAGGTTTCTGCACCATACATCAGAACTGATTCGACTGTGGTGGTGAAAAGCTTGGTTTTAAGATTTCTAGACAGGCTGCTCTTCCATATCTTGCTCATGCTATTGCAGGCCCTCCATGCCTGGGCTTTCCTGATGTTAAAATCCTTTTCACTGCTGCCAATCCAAGCCCCAAGGTATTTGAAATCGTCAACTACTTCAAGCGCTCTTCCCTCAAGTGTTCGGATTGGGGATGCAGCCATATTGCAAACCATTGCCTTGGTTTTCTTGGCCTTCATGCTGAGACCGACTCAGTAATAAGTGCTGTAGTCTCAACAAGATGTAGTAGCTCTTCGGCATCACTGAGACTGTCGGCCAATAGTGCTATGTCATCAGCGAAGTCGAGGTCTGTAATTGTTTGCGGGCCTATCCTCCGACAGAACGTGACATAAACCGATTCTATTGTCATGCCTCGTGCAGTATTATATAAAAAGGGGGGGTCGAAGACTCGATTTACAGAAATAACAGGACTGTTTTCAATACAAATAGGCACTACAGGTGTATAGCTAATGTAATAATAAGCTGATTCATCATGCCACCAATAATTAACCAGACCTTGCGTGTGTATTTTGTTGTTGTTGTTGTTGTTGTTGTTGTTTTCATTATATAGGCTTTCTTGAGCCGAGTTGAAGTAGATCGCTTAGCACCCTATAATAAAGTATGCATTTACTGAGCGATTAACATTCTCTGCACCACATTTGTAATCTCCTGCACCGTCTTTTTCAAGATGCATTCATTAATATTCCCTGTGCGTAGCCATGTAAAACCATCAGGCTTATTTTATGTACTACCGGGTACAGTTTTAGCACTTGATTGCAACTGGAAAATTGGCAATTAATAGAACTTTTCTCAAAAAAAGTTGAGATTTTTATACCACTGGAAACCTCTGGTTACATAATATTTAAGTATCAAATATTTCTTGCATATTAATTCGTTTAGCAAAAATATCGTGATTTCTCAATTTACCTGGATCTGGAATATTGCATGATGGTCCTGAGAAACCAGAAGGACAGACGCAGAAATCTCCAGTCGCACAAAAGCCACCGTTATCACAGGAGGGAGTGCATACTGTAAGACATATCAATATAAATTCATAAGGATTCGGGGCATGATCTTGAGTTTAAAATGAGAGTATGATAAGATTGACCAGTTTGGTATTTCCCGAAAACCGTTGCAAAGAAACCGGAATTACGTTATCGTCTCTACTGAACAACAAGAATTAATAGGTACATTTTCACGGGAAAATTTTCTGGACACGTGACACATATGGGCGCAGACATATTAGCATTATGGAATGTGACCCCGAGCACAGCGGGTGGTCTTCCAATGTATTTGAATAGGAGGAATTCCTCCTTTGATGCAAAATAAGTAACTTGTCGCAAGCTAAAATATTATGGTAAGAGTTTCCGTAGATAAATATTTTTTCCGTAGGTAGATATTTTTGATATTACGTTTTGATGATACTGTGAAGAAATTAAGATTGCATGATATTCAATAAATTTGCAATACACGAATTTGCTATATCGAAATTGCGGCCAAGAATACTATTCCAAATCAAAATTACTAAGACTTGAATAGCGAGGTCACCGCCGGGGGTCAGAGATCAAGCTCGAGGTTACACTTACATTGATACGCATTGGTCACGTGTCCAGAAAATTTTCCCGTGAAAATATACCCATAATGTTGACTGCTGAATTAGCGAAAGGGTCACTTTATTAATATCAAATTTGAAAACACGTGCAAGATGGTATGATGTCAAAATAGATTAGAATAATTCTATTAAAATCAGAACGACACGACGCCTTCGTTAAGGTCGTCGTTTTCACCTCATTATGACATTTTTGTTGTAATATTATCAAATTTCATCCGTAGGGATCGGTTTTATAGTAAATATTTGCCTTACCTAATTGTAAATTCAACTGTAACTTCTTAATGCATGAAATAATGACAAACATCACTTACTCGTTGTATCATCATCTTTGATGCAAATAGTCGTCGTAATGAGGCAAGGTGCAAGGCTCCCTGTTGAAGCAGCTGTAAGAGTTACTTCAAAGCATTCGGTTTCTTCAACATCCGTGTCTCCGACTATAACTACGTCAAACGTGTTCTCGTTTACACCGCTTCCCAATGTAACGTCACTCGGCAATGTATAGTCACTGCTTTCTGTATTGATGTTTTGCAATAAACCAATAGCTAGAAGAAAAATACAGATTAATGAAAGTAAATCTGAAACCATCATTGGCACGAAAATGTTGTTAAAAACTAGACCCTTTCGCTTAGTATTTTATGTTAAAACACTATCAAACAACATTCTCTATGACAAGTTCAAATAAACTTGTTCTTGTTGCATTCACTTACTTATTGTTGAAGCTGCGGTTCCGTCTCCAGTTCGAACTACATTGACTGCTAGATTTTGGTTTGCATCACTTTCTACGACACAGTAAAAATCTCGTTCAAATTTGTAAACACCTGCATTGAGAAGATGGTATGATGCCAAAATATATTAGAATATAATTTATTAAAATAAGAACGACACGACGCCTTCGTTAAGGTTGTCGTCTACATATTTCACATCACCAAATAATGTCTCTTGAGGCCTTCCGTCCCGATTTGTAGTGTGTTTATATTGTGAATACTGAGACAAACCTATCAATCAATACTAAAAACCAAACAAATTGGGCAGAATTGATGAAAAGTTTGTGCCATGTTTTAAATGTATGCTTGAATCTGAGCGTGTGCCAAAATTGAGAAAGATTCTGGGTTTTTATTCAGATGCTTAATTTATTTTTCAAGCCGCAAGCTTCAGTAAAATCACGGATGGTGCTATTCTGAAATGGGGCGAACTAATTTGATAGTCTTTGCATGGCGAAGAACTATTTGTTTGTGGGGCATCTGAAAAGACTGCTTTAAGATCACTGAAATTGACCAAGTTCCAAGACTAAAAAGTATATTTTGGGGTATGATGCTTCAAAATGGTATATTTTCTCTCATTATGACATTTTTGTTGTAATATTATCAAATTTCATCCGTAGGGATCGGTTTTATAGTAAATATTTGCCTTACCTAATTGTAATTTCAACTGTAACTTCTTAATGCATGAAATAATGACAAACATCACTTACTCGTTGTATCATCATCTTTGATGCAAATAGTCGTCGTAATGAGGCAAGGTGCAATGCTCCCTGTTGAAGCAGCTGTAAGAGTTACTTCAAAGCATTCGGTTTCTTCAACATCCGTGTCTCCGACTATAACTACGTCAAACGTGTTCTCGTTTACACCGCTTCCCAATGTAACGTCACTCGGCAATGTATAGTCACTGCTTTCTGTATTGATGTTTTGCAATAAACCAATAGCTAGAAGAAAAATACAGATTAATGAAAGTAAATCTGAAACCATCATTGGCACGAAAATGTTGTTAAAAACTAGACCCTTTCGCTTAGTATTTTATGTTAAAACACTATCAAACAACATTCTCTATGACAAGTTCAAATAAACTTGTTCTTGTTGCATTCACTTACTTATTGTTGAAGCTGCGGTTCCGTCTCCAGTTCGAACTACATTGACTGCTAGATTTTGGTTTGCATCACTTTCTACGACACAGTAAAAATCTCGTTCAAATTTGTAAACACCTGCATTGAGAAGATGGTATGATGCCAAAATATATTAGAATATAATTTATTAAAATAAGAACGACACGACGCCTTCGTTAAGGTTGTCGTCTACATATTTCACATCACCAAATAATGTCTCTTGAGGCCTTCCGTCCCGATTTGTAGTGTGTTTATATTGTGAATACTGAGACAAACCTATCAATCAATACTAAAAACCAAGCAAATTGGGCAGAATTGATGAAAAGTTTGTGCCATGTTTTAAATGTATGCTTGAATCTGAGCGTGTGCCAAAATTGAGAAAGATTCTGGGTTTTTATTCAGATGCTTAATTTATTTTTCAAGCCGCAAGCTTCAGTAAAATCACGGATGGTGCTATTCTGAAATGGGGCGAACTAATTTGATAGTCTTTGCATGGCGAAGAACTATTTGTTTGTGGGGCATCTGAAAAGACTGCTTTAAGATCTCTGAAATTGACCAAGTTCCAAGACTAAAAAAGTATATTTTGGGGTATGATGCTTCAAAATGGTATATTTTCTCTCATTATGACATTTTTGTTGTAATATTATCAAATTTCATCCGTAGGGATCGGTTTTATAGTAAATATTTGCCTTACCTAATTGTAATTTCAACTGTAACTTCTTAATGCATGAAATAATGACAAACATCACTTACTCGTTGTATCATCATCTTTGATGCAAATAGTCGTCGTAATGAGGCAAGGTGCAATGCTCCCTGTTGAAGCAGCTGTAAGAGTTACTTCAAAGCATTCGGTTTCTTCAACATCCGTGTCTCCGACTATAACTACGTCAAACGTGTTCTCGTTTACACCGCTTCCCAATGTAACGTCACTCGGCAATGTATAGTCACTGCTTGCTGTATTGATGTTTTGCAATAAACCAACAGCTAGAAGAAAAATACAGATTAATGAAAGTAAATCTGAAACCATCATTGGCACGAAAATGTTGTTAAAAACTAGACCCTTTCGCTTAGTATTTTATGTTAAAACACTATCAAAAAACATTCTCTATGACAAGTTCAAATAAACTTGTTCTTGTTGCATTCACTTACTTATTGTTGAAGCTGCGGTTCCGTCTCCAGTTCGAACTACATTGACTGCTAGATTTTGGTTTGCATCACTTTCTACGACACAGTAAAAATCTCGTTCAAATTTGTAAACACCTGCATTGAGAAGATGGTATGATGCCAAAATATATTAGAATATAATTTATTAAAATAAGAACGACACGACGCCTTCGTTAAGGTTGTCGTCTACATATTTCACATCACCAAATAATGTCTCTTGAGGCCTTCCGTCCCGATTTGTAGTGTGTTTATATTGTGAATACTGTGACAACCCTATCAATCAATACTAAAAACCAAACAAATTGGGCAGAATGGATGAAAAGTTTGTGCCATGTTTGAAATGTATGCTTGAATCTGAGCGTGTACCAAAATTGACAAAGATTCTGGGTTTTTATTCAGATGCTTAATTTATTTTTCAAGCCGCAAGCTTCAGTAAAATCACGGATGGTGCTATTCTGAAATGGGACGAACTAATTTGATAGTCTTTGCATGGCGAGGAACTATTTGTTTGTCGGGCATCGGAAAAGACTGCTTTAAGATCACTGAAATTGACCAAGTTCCAAGACTAAAAAAGTACATTTTGGGGTATGATGCTTCAAAATGGTATATTTTCTCTCATTATGACATTTTTGTTGTAATATTATCAAATTTCATCCGTAGGGATCAGTTTTAGAGTAAATATTTGCCTTACCTAATTGTAAATTCAACTGTAACTTCTTAATGCATGAAATAATGACAAACATCACTTACTCGTTGTATCATCATCTTTGATGCAAATAGTCGTCGTAATGAGGCAAGGTGCAAGGCTCCCTGTTGAAGCAGCTGTAAGAGTTACTTCAAAGCATTCGGTTTCTTCAACATCCGTGTCTCCGACTATAACTACGTCAAACGTGTTCTCGTTTACACCGCTTCCCAATGTAACGTCACTCGGCAATGTATAGTCACTGCTTTCTGTATTGATGTTTTGCAATAAACCAACAGCTAGAAGAAAAATACAGATTATTGAAAGTAAATCTGAAACCATCATTGGCACGAAAATGTTGTTAAAAACTAGACCCTTTCGCTTAGTATTTTATGTTAAAACACTATCAAACAACATTCTCTATGACAAGTTCAAATAAATTTTTCTTGTTGCATTCACTTACTTATTGTTGAAGCTGCGGTTCCGTCTCCAGTTCGAACTACATTGACTGCTAGATTTTGGTTTGCATCACTTTCTACGACACAGTAAAAATCTCGTTCAAATTTGTAAACACCTGCATTGAGAAGATGGTATGATGCCAAAATATATTAAAATATAATTTATTAAAATAAGAACGACACGACGCCTTCGTTAAGGTTGTCGTCTACATATTTCACATCACCAAATAATGTCTCTTGAGGCCTTCCGTCCCGATTTGTAGTGTGTTTATATTGTGAATACTGTGACAAACCTATGAATCAATACTAAAAACCAAACAAATTGGGCAGAATGGATGAAAAGTTTGTGCCATGTTTGAAATGTATGCTTGAATCTGAGCGTGTACCAAAATTGACAAAGATTCTGGGTTTTTATTCAGATGCTTAATTTATTTTTCAAGCCGCAAGCTTCAGTAAAATCACGGATGGTGCTATTCTGAAATGGGACGAACTAATTTGATAGTCTTTGCATGGCGAGGAACTATTTGTTTGTGGGGCATCGGAAAAGACTGCTTTAAGATCACTGAAATTGACCAAGTTCCAAGACTAAAAAAGTACATTTTGGGGTATGATGCTTCAAAATGGTATATTTTCTCTCATTATGACATTTTTGTTGTAATATTATCAAATTTCATCCGTAGGGATCGGTTTTAGAGTAAATATTTGCCTTACCTAATTGTAAATTCAACTGTAACTTCTTAATGCATGAAATAATGACAAACATCACTTACTCGTTGTATCATCATCTTTGATGCAAATAGTCGTCGTAATGAGGCAAGGTGCAAGGCTCCCTGTTGAAGCAGCTGTAAGAGTTACTTCAAAGCATTCGGTTTCTTCAACATCCGTGTCTCCGACTATAACTACGTCAAACGTGTTCGCGTTTACACCGCTTCCCAATGTAACGTCACTCGGCAATATATAGTCACTGCTATCTGTATTGATGTTTTGCAATAAACCAACAGCTAGAAGAAAAATACAGATTAATGAAAGTAAATCTGAGACCATCATTGGCACGAAAATGTTCATGTTGTTAAAAACTAGACCCTTTCGCTTAGTATTTTATGTTAAAACACTATCAAACAACAATCTTTATGACAAGCTCAAATAAACTTGTTATTGTTGCATTCACTTACTTATTGTTGATGCTGCGGTTCCGTCTCCAGTTCGAACTACATTGACTGCTAGATTTTGGTTTGCATCACTTTCTACGACACAGTAAAAATCTCGTTCAAATTTGTAAACACCTGCATTGAGAAGATGGTATGATGCCAAAACATATTAGAATATAATTTATTAAAATAAGAACGACACGACGCCTTCATTAAGGTTGTCGTCTACATATTTCACATCACCAAATAATGTCTCTTGAGGCCTTCCGTCCCGATTTGCAGTGTGTTTATATTGTGAATACTGTGACATGAAATAATGACAAACATCACTTACTCGTTGTATCATCATCTTTGATGCAAATAGTCGTCGTAATGAGGCAAGGTGCAAGGCTCCCTGTTGAAGCAGCTGTAAGAGTTACTTCAAAGCATTCGGTTTCTTCAACATCCGTGTCTCCGACTATAACTACGTCAAACGTGTTCGCGTTTACACCGCTTCCCAATGTAACGTCACTCGGCAATGTATAGTCACTGCTATCTGTATTGATGTTTTGCAATAAACCAACAGCTAGAAGAAAAATACAGATTAATGAAAGTAAATCTGAAACCATCATTGGTACGAAAATGTTCATGTTGTTAAAAACTAGACCCTTTCGCTTAAAATTTTATGTTAAAACACTATCAAACAACATTCTTTATGACAAGCTCAAATAAACTTGTTATTGTTGCATTTACTTACTTATTGTTGAAGCTGCGGTTCCGTCTCCAGTTCGAACTACATTGACTGCTAGATTTTGGTTTGCATCACTTTCTACGACACAGTAAAAATCTCGTTCAAATTTGTAAACACCTGCATTGAGAAGATGGTATGATGCCAAAACATATTAGAATATAATTTATTAAAATAAGAACGACACGACGCCTTCATTAAGGTTGTTGTCTTCATATTTCACATCACCAAATAATGTCTCTTGAGGCCTTCCGTCCCGATTTGCAGTGTGTTTATATTGTGAATACTGTCACATGAAATAATGACAAACATCACTTACTCGTTGTATCATCATCTTTGATGCAAATAGTCGTCGTAATGAGGCAAGGTGCAAGGCTCCCTGTTGAAGCAGCTGTAAGAGTTACTTCAAAGCATTCGGTTTCTTCAACATCCGTGTCTCCGACTATAACTACGTCAAACGTGTTCGCGTTTACACCGCTTCCCAATGTAACGTCACTCGGCAATGTATAGTCACTGCTATCTGTATTGATGTTTTGCAATAAACCAACAGCTAGCAGAAAAATACAGATTAATGAAAGTAAATCTGAAACCATCATTGGCACGAAAATGTTCATGTTGTTACAAACTAGACCCTTTCGCTTAGTATTTTATGTTAAAACACTATCAAACAACAATCTTTATGACAAGCTCAAATAAACTTGTTATTGTTGCATTCACTTACTTATTGTTGATGCTGCGGTTCCGTCTCCAGTTCGAACTACATTGACTGCTAGATTTTGGTTTGCATCACTTTCTACGACACAGTAAAAATCTCGTTCAAATTTGTAAACACCTGCATTGAGAAGATGGTATGATGCCAAAACATATTAGAATATAATTTATTAAAATAAGAACGACACGACGCCTTCATTAAGGTTGTCGTCTACATATTTCACATCACCAAATAATGTCTCTTGAGGCCTTCCGTCCCGATTTGCAGTGTGTTTATATTGTGAATACTGTGACATGAAATAATGACAAACATCACTTACTCGTTGTATCATCATCTTTGATGCAAATAGTCGTCGTAATGAGGCAAGGTGCAAGGCTCCCTGTTGAAGCAGCTGTAAGAGTTACTTCAAAGCATTCGGTTTCTTCAACATCCGTGTCTCCGACTATAACTACGTCAAACGTGTTCGCGTTTACACCGCTTCCCAATGTAACGTCACTCGGCAATGTATAGTCACTGCTATCTGTATTGATGTTTTGCAATAAACCAACAGCTAGAAGAAAAATACAGATTAATGAAAGTAAATCTGAAACCATCATTGGTACGAAAATGTTCATGTTGTTAAAAACTAGACCCTTTCGCTTAAAATTTTATGTTAAAACACTATCAAACAACATTCTTTATGACAAGCTCAAATAAACTTGTTATTGTTGCATTTACTTACTTATTGTTGAAGCTGCGGTTCCGTCTCCAGTTCGAACTACATTGACTGCTAGATTTTGGTTTGCATCACTTTCTACGACACAGTAAAAATCTCGTTCAAATTTGTAAACACCTGCATTGAGAAGATGGTATGATGCCAAAACATATTAGAATATAATTTATTAAAATAAGAACGACACGACGCCTTCATTAAGGTTGTTGTCTTCATATTTCACATCACCAAATAATGTCTCTTGAGGCCTTCCGTCCCGATTTGCAGTGTGTTTATATTGTGAATACTGTCACATGAAATAATGACAAACATCACTTACTCGTTGTATCATCATCTTTGATGCAAATAGTCGTCGTAATGAGGCAAGGTGCAAGGCTCCCTGTTGAAGCAGCTGTAAGAGTTACTTCAAAGCATTCGGTTTCTTCAACATCCGTGTCTCCGACTATAACTACGTCAAACGTGTTCGCGTTTACACCGCTTCCCAATGTAACGTCACTCGGCAATGTATAGTCACTGCTATCTGTATTGATGTTTTGCAATAAACCAACAGCTAGCAGAAAAATACAGATTAATGAAAGTAAATCTGAAACCATCATTGGCACGAAAATGTTCATGTTGTTACAAACTAGACCCTTTCGCTTAGTATTTTATGTTAAAACACTATCAAACAACAATCTTTATGACAAGCTCAAATAAACTTGTTATTGTTGCATTCACTTACTTATTGTTGATGCTGCGGTTCCGTCTCCAGTTCGAACTACATTGACTGCTAGATTTTGGTTTGCATCACTTTCTACGACACAGTAAAAATCTCGTTCAAATTTGTAAACACCTGCATTGAGAAGATGGTATGATGCCAAAACATATTAGAATATAATTTATTAAAATAAGAACGACACGACGCCTTCATTAAGGTTGTCGTCTACATATTTCACATCACCAAATAATGTCTCTTGAGGCCTTTGCAGTGTGTTTATATTGTGAATACTGTGACATGAAATAATGACAAACATCACTTACTCGTTGTATCATCATCTTTGATGCAAATAGTCGTCGTAATGAGGCAAGGTGCAAGGCTCCCTGTTGAAGCAGCTGTAAGAGTTACTTCAAAGCATTCGGTTTCTTCAACATCCGTGTCTCCGACTATAACTACGTCAAACGTGTTCGCGTTTACACCGCTTCCCAATGTAACGTCACTCGGCAATGTATAGTCACTGCTATCTGTATTGATATTTTGCAATAAACCAACAGCTAGAAGAAAAATACAGATTAATGAAAGTAAATCTGAAACCATCATTGGCACGAAAATGTTCATGTTGTTAAAAACTAGACCCTTTCGCTTGAAATTTTATGTTAAAACACTATCAAACAACATTCTTTATGACAAGCTCAAATAAACTTGTTATTGTTGCATTCACTTACTTATTGTTGAAGCTGCGGTTCCGTCTCCAGTTCGAACTACATTGACTGCTAGATTTTGGTTTGCATCACTTTCTACGACACAGTAAAAATCTCGTTCAAATTTGTAAACACCTGCATTGAGAAGATGGTATGATGCCAAAACATATTAGAATATAATTTATTAAAATAAGAACGACACGACGCCTTCATTAAGGTTGTCGTCTACATATTTCACATCACCAAATAATGTCTCTTGAGGCCTTCCGTCCCGATTTGCAGTGTGTTTATATTGTGAATACTGTGACATGAAATAATGATAAACATCACTTACTCGTTGTATCATCATCTTTGATGCAAATAGTCGTCGTAATGAGGCAAGGTGCAAGGCTCCCTGTTGAAGCAGCTGTAAGAGTTACTTCAAAGCATTCGGTTTCTTCAACATCCGTGTCTCCGACTATAACTACGTCAAACGTGTTCGCGTTTACACCGCTTCCCAATGTAACGTCACTCGGCAATGTATAGTCACTGCTATCTGTATTGATGTTTTGCAATAAACCAACAGCTAGAAGAAAAATACAGATTAATGAAAGTAAATCTGAAACCATCATTGGCACGAAAATGTTCATGTTGTTAAAAACTAGACCCTTTCGCTTAGTATTTTATGTTAAAACACTATCAAACAACATTCTTTATGACAAGCTCAAATAAACTTGTTATTGTTGCATTCACTTACTTATTGTTGAAGCTGCGGTTCCGTCTCCAGTTCGAACTACATTGACTGCTAGATTTTGGTTTGCATCACTTTCTACGACACAGTAAAATCTCGTTCAAATTTGTAAACACCTGCATTGAGAAGATGGTATGATGCCAAAACATATTAGAATATAATTTATTAAAATAAGAACGACACGACGCCTTCATTAAGGTTGTCGTCTACATATTTCACATCACCAAATAATGTCTCTTGAGGCCTTCCGTCCGGATTTGCAGTGTGTTTATATTGTGAATACTGTGACATGAAATTATGACAAACATCACTTACTCGTTGTATCATCATCTTTGATGCAAATAGTCGTCGTAATGAGGCAAGGTGCAAGGCTCCCTGTTGAAGCAGCTGTAAGAGTTACTTCAAAGCATTCGGTTTCTTCAACATCCGTGTCTCCGACTATAACTACGTCAAACGTATTCGCGTTTACACCGCTTCCCAATGTAACGTCACTCGGCAATGTATAGTCACTGCTATCTGTATTGATGTTTTGTAATAAACCAACAGCTAGAAGAAAAATACAGATTAATGAAAGTAAATCTGAAACCATCATTGGCACGAAAATGTTCATGTTGTTAAAAACTAGACCCTTTCGCTTAGTATTTTATGTTAAAACACTATCAAACAACATTCTTTATGACAAGTTCAAATAAACTTGTTATTGTTGCATTCACTTACTTATTGTTGAAGCTGCGGTTCCGTCTCCAGTTCGAACTACATTGACTGCTAGATTTTGGTTTGCATCACTTTCTACGACACAGTAAAAATCTCGTTCAAATTTGTAAACACCTGCATTGAGAAGATGGTATGATGCCAAAACATATTAGAATATAATTTATTAAAATAAGAACGACACGACGCCTTCATTAAGGTTGTCGTCTACATATTTCACATCACCAAATAATGTCTCTTGAGGCCTTTCGTCCCGATTTGCAGTGTGTTTATATTGTGAATACTGTGACATGAAATAATGACAAACATCACTTACTCGTTGTATCATCATCTTTGATGCAAATAGTCGTCGTAATGAGGCAAGGTGCAAGGCTCCCTGTTGAAGCAGCTGTAAGAGTTACTTCAAAGCATTCGGTTTCTTCAACATCCGTGTCTCCGACTATAACTACGTCAAACGTGTTCGCGTTTACACCGCTTCCCAATGTAACGTCACTCGGCAATGTATAGTCACTGCTATCTGTATTGATGTTTTGCAATAAACCAACAGCTAGAAGAAAAATACAGATTAATGAAAGTAAATCTGAAACCATCATTGGCACGAAAATGTTCATGTTGTTAAAAACTAGACCCTTTCGCTTAGTATTTTATGTTAAAACACTATCAAACAACATTCTTTATGACAAGCTCAAATAAACTTGTTATTGTTGCATTCACTTACTTATTGTTGAAGCTGCGGTTCCGTCTCCAGTTCGAACTACATTGACTGCTAGATTTTGGTTTGCATCACTTTCTACGACACAGTAAAAATCTCGTTCAAATTTGTAAACACCTGCATTGAGAAGATGGTATGATGCCAAAACATATTAAAATATAATTTATTAAAATAAGAACGACACGACGCCTTCATTAAGGTTGTCGTCTACATATTTCACATCACCAAATAATGTCTCTTGAGGCCTTCCGTCCCGATTTGCAGTGTGTTTATATTGTGAATACTGTGACATGAAATAATGACAAACATCACTTACTCGTTGTATCATCATCTTTGATGCAAATAGTCGTCGTAATGAGGCAAGGTGCAAGGCTCCCTGTTGAAGCAGCTGTAAGAGTTACTTCAAAGCATTCGGTTTCTTCAACATCCGTGTCTCCGACTATAACTACGTCAAACGTGTTCGCGTTTACACCGCTTCCCAATGTAACGTCACTCGGCAATGTATAGTCGCTGCTATCTGTATTGATGTTTTGCAATAAACCAACAGCTAGAAGAAAAATACAGATTAATGAAAGTAAATCTGAAACCATCATTGGCACGAAAATGTTCATGTTGTTAAAAACTAGACCCTTTCGCTTAAAATTTTATGTTAAAACACTATCAAACAACATTCTTTATGACAAGCTCAAATAAACTTGTTATTGTTGCATTCACTTACTTATTGTTGAAGCTGCGGTTCCGTCTCCAGTTCGAACTACATTGACTGCTAGATTTTGGTTTGCATCACTTTCTACGACACAGTAAAAATCTCGTTCAAATTTGTAAACACCTGCATTGAGAAGATGGTATGATGCCAAAATATATTAGAATATGATTTATTAAAATAAGAACGACACGACGCCTTCGTTAAGGTTGTCGTGTACATATTTCACATCACCAAATAATGTCTCTTGAGGCCTTCCGTCCGGATTTGCAGTGTGTTTATATTGTGAATACTGTGACATGAAATTATGACAAACATCACTTACTCGTTGTATCATCATCTTTGATGCAAATAGTCGTCGTAATGAGGCAAGGTGCAAGGCTCCCTGTTGAAGCAGCTGTAAGAGTTACTTCAAAGCATTCGGTTTCTTCAACATCCGTGTCTCCGACTATAACTACGTCAAACGTATTCGCGTTTACACCGCTTCCCAATGTAACGTCACTCGGCAATGTATAGTCACTGCTATCTGTATTGATGTTTTGTAATAAACCAACAGCTAGAAGAAAAATACAGATTAATGAAAGTAAATCTGAAACCATCATTGGCACGAAAATGTTCATGTTGTTAAAAACTAGACCCTTTCGCTTATTATTTTATGTTAAAACACTATCAAACAACATTCTTTATGACAAGTTCAAATAAACTTGTTATTGTTGCATTCACTTACTTATTGTTGAAGCTGCGGTTCCGTCTCCAGTTCGAACTACATTGACTGCTAGATTTTGGTTTGCATCACTTTCTACGACACAGTAAAAATCTCGTTCAAATTTGTAAACACCTGCATTGAGAAGATGGTATGATGCCAAAACATATTAGAATATAATTTATTAAAATAAGAACGACACGACGCCTTCATTAAGGTTGTCGTCTACATATTTCACATCACCAAATAATGTCTCTTGAGGCCTTCCGTCCCGATTTGCAGTGTGTTTATATTGTGAATACTGTGACATGAAATAATGACAAACATCACTTACTCGTTGTATCATCATCTTTGATGCAAATAGTCGTCGTAATGAGGCAAGGTGCAAGGCTCCCTGTTGAAGCAGCTGTAAGAGTTACTTCAAAGCATTCGGTTTCTTCAACATCCGTGTCTCCGACTATAACTACGTCAAACGTGTTCGCGTTTACACCGCTTCCCAATGTAACGTCACTCGGCAATGTATAGTCACTGCTATCTGTATTGATGTTTTGCAATAAACCAACAGCTAGAAGAAAAATACAGATTAATGAAAGTAAATCTGAAACCATCATTGGCACGAAAATGTTCATGTTGTTAAAAACTAGACCCTTTCGCTTAGTATTTTATGTTAAAACACTATCAAACAACATTCTTTATGACAAGCTCAAATAAACTTGTTATTGTTGCATTCACTTACTTATTGTTGAAGCTGCGGTTCCGTCTCCAGTTCGAACTACATTGACTGCTAGATTCTGGTTTGCATCACTTTCTACGACACAGTAAAAATCTCGTTCAAATTTGTAAACACCTGCATTGAGAAGATGGTATGATGCCAAAACATATTAAAATATAATTTATTAAAATAAGAACGACACGACGCCTTCATTAAGGTTGTCGTCTACATATTTCACATCACCAAATAATGTCTCTTGAGGCCTTCCGTCCCGATTTGCAGTGTGTTTATATTGTGAATACTGTGACATGAAATAATGACAAACATCACTTACTCGTTGTATCATCATCTTTGATGCAAATAGTCGTCGTAATGAGGCAAGGTGCAAGGCTCCCTGTTGAAGCAGCTGTAAGAGTTACTTCAAAGCATTCGGTTTCTTCAACATCCGTGTCTCCGACTATAACTACGTCAAACGTGTTCGCGTTTACACCGCTTCCCAATGTAACGTCACTCGGCAATGTATAGTCGCTGCTATCTGTATTGATGTTTTGCAATAAACCAACAGCTAGAAGAAAAATACAGATTAATGAAAGTAAATCTGAAACCATCATTGGCACGAAAATGTTCATGTTGTTAAAAACTAGACCCTTTCGCTTAAAATTTTATGTTAAAACACTATCAAACAACATTCTTTATGACAAGCTCAAATAAACTTGTTATTGTTGCATTCACTTACTTATTGTTGAAGCTGCGGTTCCGTCTCCAGTTCGAACTACATTGACTGCTAGATTTTGGTTTGCATCACTTTCTACGACACAGTAAAAATCTCGTTCAAATTTGTAAACACCTGCATTGAGAAGATGGTATGATGCCAAAATATATTAGAATATGATTTATTAAAATAAGAACGACACGACGCCTTCGTTAAGGTTGTCGTCTACATATTTCACATCACCAAATAATGTCTCTTGAGGCCTTCCGTCCGGATTTGCAGTGTGTTTATATTGTGAATACTGTGACATGAAATTATGACAAACATCACTTACTCGTTGTATCATCATCTTTGATGCAAATAGTCGTCGTAATGAGGCAAGGTGCAAGGCCCCTGTTGAAGCAGCTGTAAGAGTTACTTCAAAGCATTCGGTTTCTTCAACATCCGTGTCTCCGACTATAACTACGTCAAACGTATTCGCGTTTACACCGCTTCCCAATGTAACGTCACTCGGCAATGTATAGTCACTGCTATCTGTATTGATGTTTTGTAATAAACCAACAGCTAGAAGAAAAATACAGATTAATGAAAGTAAATCTGAAACCATCATTGGCACGAAAATGTTCATGTTGTTAAAAACTAGACCCTTTCGCTTAGTATTTTATGTTAAAACACTATCAAACAACATTCTTTATGACAAGTTCAAATAAACTTGTTATTGTTGCATTCACTTACTTATTGTTGAAGCTGCGGTTCCGTCTCCAGTTCGAACTACATTGACTGCTAGATTTTGGTTTGCATCACTTTCTACGACACAGTAAAAATCTCGTTCAAATTTGTAAACACCTGCATTGAGAAGATGGTATGATGCCAAAACATATTAGAATATAATTTATTAAAATAAGAACGACACGACGCCTTCATTAAGGTTGCCGTCTACATATTTCACATCACCAAATAATGTCTCTTGAGGCCTTCCGTCCCGATTTGCAGTGTGTTTATATTGTGAATACTGTGACATGAAATAATGACAAACATCACTTACTCGTTGTATCATCATCTTTGATGCAAATAGTCGTCGTAATGAGGCAAGGTGCAAGGCTCCCTGTTGAAGCAGCTGTAAGAGTTACTTCAAAGCATTCGGTTTCTTCAACATCCGTGTCTCCGACTATAACTACGTCAAACGTGTTCGCGTTTACACCGCTTCCCAATGTAACGTCACTCGGCAATGTATAGTCACTGCTATCTGTATTGATGTTTTGCAATAAACCAACAGCTAGAAGAAAAATACAGATTAATGAAAGTAAATCTGAAACCATCATTGGCACGAAAATGTTCATGTTGTTAAAAATTAGACCCTTTCGCTTAGTATTTTATGTTAAAACACTATCAAACAACATTCTTTATGACAAACTCAAATAAACTTGTTATTGTTGCATTCACTTACTTATTGTTGAAGCTGCGGTTCCGTCTCCAGTTCGAACTACATTGACTGCTAGATTTTGGTTTGCATCACTTTCTACGACACAGTAAAAATCTCGTTCAAATTTGTAAACACCTGCATTGAGAAGATGGTATGATGCCAAAATATATTAGAATATGATTTATTAAAATAAGAACGACACGACGCCTTCGTTAAGGTTGTCGTCTACATATTTCACATCACCAAATAATGTCTCTTGAGGCCTTCCGTCCGGATTTGCAGTGTGTTTATATTGTGAATACTGTGACATGAAATTATGACAAACATCACTTACTCGTTGTATCATCATCTTTGATGCAAATAGTCGTCGTAATGAGGCAAGGTGCAAGGCTCCCTGTTGAAGCAGCTGTAAGAGTTACTTCAAAGCATTCGGTTTCTTCAACATCCGTGTCTCCGACTATAACTACGTCAAACGTATTCGCGTTTACACCGCTTCCCAATGTAACGTCACTCGGCAATGTATAGTCACTGCTATCTGTATTGATGTTTTGTAATAAACCAACAGCTAGAAGAAAAATACAGATTAATGAAAGTAAATCTGAAACCATCATTGGCACGAAAATGTTCATGTTGTTAAAAACTAGACCCTTTAGCTTAGTATTTTATGTTAAAACACTATCAAACAACATTCTTTATGACAAGTTCAAATAAACTTGTTATTGTTGCATTCACTTACTTATTGTTGAAGCTGCGGTTCCGTCTCCAGTTCGAACTACATTGACTGCTAGATTTTGGTTTGCATCACTTTCTACGACACAGTAAAAATCTCGTTCAAATTTGTAAACACCTGCATTGAGAAGATGGTATGATGCCAAAACATATTAGAATATAATTTATTAAAATAAGAACGACACGACGCCTTCATTAAGGTTGTCGTCTACATATTTCACATCACCAAATAATGTCTCTTGAGGCCTTCCGTCCCGATTTGCAGTGTGTTTATATTGTGAATACTGTGACATGAAATAATGACAAACATCACTTACTCGTTGTATCATCATCTTTGATGCAAATAGTCGTCGTAATGAGGCAAGGTGCAAGGCTCCCTGTTGAAGCAGCTGTAAGAGTTACTTCAAAGCATTCGGTTTCTTCAACATCCGTGTCTCCGACTATAACTACGTCAAACGTGTTCGCGTTTACACCGCTTCCCAATGTAACGTCACTCGGCAATGTATAGTCACTGCTATCTGTATTGATGTTTTGCAATAAACCAACAGCTAGAAGAAAAATACAGATTAATGAAAGTAAATCTGAAACCATCATTGGCACGAAAATGTTCATGTTGTTAAAAATTAGACCCTTTCGCTTAGTATTTTATGT
The DNA here is from genome assembly GCF_039555335.1 of Amphiura filiformis. Lineage (NCBI taxonomy): Eukaryota > Metazoa > Echinodermata > Ophiuroidea > Amphilepidida > Amphiuridae > Amphiura > Amphiura filiformis. The sequence continues at coordinate 33,290,546 of NC_092645.1, read as the reverse complement.
TAAAACACTATCAAACAACATTCTTTATGACAAACTCAAATAAACTTGTTATTGTTGCATTCACTTACTTATTGTTGAAGCTGCGGTTCCGTCTCCAGTTCGAACTACATTGACTGCTAGATTTTGGTTTGCATCACTTTCTACGACACAGTAAAAATCTCGTTCAAATTTGTAAACACCTGCATTGAGAAGATGGTATGATGCCAAAACATGTTAACATATAATTTATTAAAATAAGAACGACACGACGCCTTCATTAAGGTTGTCGTCTACATATTTCACATCACCAAATAATGTCTCTTGAGGCCTTCCGTCCCGATTTGCAGTGTGTTTATATTGTGAATACTGTGACATGAAATAATGACAAACATCACTTACTCGTTGTATCATCATCTTTGATGCAAATAGTCGTCGTAATGAGGCAAGGTGCAAGGCTCCCTGTTGAAGCAGCTGTAAGAATTACTTCAAAGCATTCGGTTTCTTCAACATCCGTGTCTCCGACTATAACTACGTCAAACGTGTTCGCGTTTACACCGCTTCCCAATGTAACGTCACTCGGCAATGTATAGTCGCTGCTATCTGTATTGATGTTTTGCAATAAACCAACAGCTAGAAGAAAAATACAGATTAATGAAAGTAAATCTGAAACCATCATTGGCACGAAAATGTTCATGTTGTTAAAAACTAGACCCTTTCGCTTAAAATTTTATGTTAAAACACTATCAAACAACATTCTTTATGACAAGCTCAAATAAACTTGTTATTGTTGCATTCACTTACTTATTGTTGAAGCTGCGGTTCCGTCTCCAGTTCGAACTACATTGACTGCTAGATTTTGGTTTGCATCACTTTCTACGACACAGTAAAAATCTCGTTCAAATTTGTAAACACCTGCATTGAGAAGATGGTATGATGCCAAAATATATTAGAATATGATTTATTAAAATAAGAACGACACGACGCCTTCGTTAAGGTTGTCGTCTACATATTTCACATCACCAAATAATGTCTCTTGAGGCCTTCCGTCCGGATTTGCAGTGTGTTTATATTGTGAATACTGTGACATGAAATTATGACAAACATCACTTACTCGTTGTATCATCATCTTTGATGCAAATAGTCGTCGTAATGAGGCAAGGTGCAAGGCTCCTGTTGAAGCAGCTGTAAGAGTTACTTCAAAGCATTCGGTTTCTTCAACATCCGTGTCTCCGACTATAACTACGTCAAACGTATTCGCGTTTACACCGCTTCCCAATGTAACGTCACTCGGCAATGTATAGTCACTGCTATCTGTATTGATGTTTTGTAATAAACCAACAGCTAGAAGAAAAATACAGATTAATGAAAGTAAATCTGAAACCATCATTGGCACGAAAATGTTCATGTTGTTAAAAACTAGACCCTTTCGCTTAGTATTTTATGTTAAAACACTATCAAACAACATTCTTTATGACAAGTTCAAATAAACTTGTTATTGTTGCATTCACTTACTTATTGTTGAAGCTGCGGTTCCGTCTCCAGTTCGAACTACATTGACTGCTAGATTTTGGTTTGCATCACTTTCTACGACACAGTAAAAATCTCGTTCAAATTTGTAAACACCTGCATTGAGAAGATGGTATGATGCCAAAACATATTAGAATATAATTTATTAAAATAAGAACGACACGACGCCTTCATTAAGGTTGTCGTCTACATATTTCACATCACCAAATAATGTCTCTTGAGGCCTTCCGTCCCGATTTGCAGTGTGTTTATATTGTGAATACTGTGACATGAAATAATGACAAACATCACTTACTCGTTGTATCATCATCTTTGATGCAAATAGTCGTCGTAATGAGGCAAGGTGCAAGGCTCCCTGTTGAAGCAGCTGTAAGAGTTACTTCAAAGCATTCGGTTTCTTCAACATCCGTGTCTCCGACTATAACTACGTCAAACGTATTCGCGTTTACACCGCTTCCCAATGTAACGTCACTCGGCAATGTATAGTCACTGCTATCTGTATTGATGTTTTGTAATAAACCAACAGCTAGAAGAAAATACAGATTAATGAAAGTAAATCTGAAACCATCATTGGCACGAAAATGTTCATGTTGTTAAAACTAGACCCTTTCGCTTAGTATTTTATGTTAAAACACTATCAAACAACATTCTTTATGACAAGCTCAAATAAACTTGTTATTGTTGCATTCACTTACTTATTGTTGAAGCTGCGGTTCCGTCTCCAGTTCGAACTACATTGACTGCTAGATTTTGGTTTGCATCACTTTCTACGACACAGTAAAAATCTCGTTCAAATTTGTAAACACCTGCATTGAGAAGATGGTATGATGCCAAAACATATTAGAATATAATTTATTAAAATAAGAACGACACGACGCCTTCATTAAGGTTGTCGTCTACATATTTCACATCACCAAATAATGTCTCTTGAGGCCTTCCGTCCCGATTTGCAGTGTGTTTATATTGTGAATACTGTGACATGAAATAATGACAAACATCACTTACTCGTTGTATCATCATCTTTGATGCAAATAGTCGTCGTAATGAGGCAAGGTGCAAGGCTCCCTGTTGAAGCAGCTGTAAGAGTTACTTCAAAGCATTCGGTTTCTTCAACATCCGTGTCTCCGACTATAACTACGTCAAACGTGTTCGCGTTTACACCGCTTCCCAATGTAACGTCACTCGGCAATGTATAGTCACTGCTATCTGTATTGATGTTTTGCAATAAACCAACAGCTAGAAGAAAAATACAGATTAATGAAAGTAAATCTGAGACCATCATTGGCACGAAAATGTTCATGTTGTTAAAAACTAGACCCTTTCGCTTAGTATTTTATGTTAAAACACTATCAAACAACATTCTTTATGACAAGTTCAAATAAACTTGTTATTGTTGCATTCACTTACTCATTGTTGAAGCTGCGGTTCCGTCTCCAGTTCGAACTACATTGACTGCTAGATTTTGGTTTGCATCACTTTCTACGACACAGTAAAATCTCGTTCAAATTTGTAAACACCTGCATTGAGAAGATGGTATAATGCCAAAACATATTAGAATATAATTTATTAAAATAAGAACGACACGACGCCTTCATTAAGGTTGTCGTCTACATATTTCACATCACCAAATAATGTCTCTTGAGGCCTTCCGTCCCGATTTGCAGTGTGTTTATATTGTGAATACTGTGACATGAAATTATGACAAACATCACTTACTCGTTGTATCATCATCTTTGATGCAAATAGTCGTCGTAATGAGGCAAGGTGCAAGGCTCCCTGTTGAAGCAGCTGTAAGAGTTACTTCAAAGCATTCGGTTTCTTCAACATCCGTGTCTCCGACTATAACTACGTCAAACGTGTTCGCGTTTACACCGCTTCCCAATGTAACGTCACTCGGCAATGTATAGTCACTGCTATCTGTATTGATGTTTTGCAATAAACCAACAGCTAGAAGAACAATACAGATTAATGAAAGTAAATCTGAGACCATCATTGGCACGAAAATGTTCATGTTGTTAAAAACTAGACCCTTTCGCTTAGTATTTTATGTTAAAACACTATCAAACAACATTCTTTATGACAAGTTCAAATAAACTTGTTATTGTTGCATTCACTTACTTATTGTTGAAGCTGCGGTTCCGTCTCCAGTTCGAACTACATTGACTGCTAGATTTTGGTTTGCATCACTTTCTACGACACAGTAAAAATCTCTCGTTCAAATTTGTAAACACCTGCATTGAGAAGATGGTATGATGCCAAAACATATTAGAATATAATTTATTAAAATAAGAACGACACGACGCCTTCATTAAGGTTGTCGTCTACATATTTCACATCACCAAATAATGTCTCTTGAGGCCTTCCGTCCGGATTTGCAGTGTGTTTATATTGTGAATACTGTGACATGAAATTATGACAAACATCACTTACTCGTTGTATCATCATCTTTGATGCAAATAGTCGTCGTAATGAGGCAAGGTGCAAGGCTCCCTGTTGAAGCAGCTGTAAGAGTTACTTCAAAGCATTCGGTTTCTTCAACATCCGTGTCTCCGACTATAACTACGTCAAACGTGTTCGCGTTTACACCGCTTCCCAATGTAACGTCACTCGGCAATGTATAGTCACTGCTATCTGTATTGATGTTTTGCAATAAACCAACAGCTAGAAGAAAAATACAGATAAATGAAAGTAAATCTGAGACCATCATTGGCACGAAAATGTTCATGTTGTTAAAAACTAGACCCTTTCGCTTAGTATTTTATGTTAAAACACTATCAAACAACATTCTTTATGACAAGTTCAAAAATAAACTTGTTATTGTTGCATTCACTTACTTATTGTTGAAGCTGCGGTTCCGTCTCCAGTTCGAACTACATTGACTGCTAGATTTTGGTTTGCATCACTTTCTACGACACAGTAAAAATCTCTTTCAAACTTGTAAACACCTGCATTGAGAAGATGGTATGATGCCAAAACATATTAGAATATAATTTATTAAAATAAGAACGACACGACGCCTTCATTAAGGTTGTCGTCTACATATTTCACATCACCAAATAATGTCTCTTGAGGCCTTTCGTCCCGATTTGCAGTGTGTTTATATTGTGAATACTGTGACATGAAATAATGACAAACATCACTTACTCGTTGTATCATCATCTTTGATGCAAATAGTCGTCGTAATGAGGCAAGGTGCAATGCTCCCTGTTGAAGCAGCTGTAAGAGTTACTTCAAAGCATTCGGTTTCTTCAACATCCGTGTCTCCGACTATAACTACGTCAAACGTATTCGCGTTTACACCGCTTCCCAATGTAACGTCACTCGGCAATTTATAGTCACTGCTATCTGTATTGATGTTTTGCAATAAACCAACAGCTAGAAGAAAATACAGATTAATGAAAGTAAATCTGAAACCATCATTGGCACGAAAATGTTCATGTTGTTAAAAACTAGACCCTTTCGCTTAGTATTTTATGTTAAAACACTATCAAACAACATTCTTTATGACAAGTTCAAATAAACTTGTTATTGTTGCATTCACTTACTTATTGTTGAAGCTGCGGTTCCGTCTCCAGTTCGAACTACATTGACTGCTAGATTTTGGTTTGCATCACTTTCTACGACACAGTAAAAATCTCGTTCAAATTTGTAAACACCTGCATTGAGAAGATGGTATGATGCCAAAACATATTAGAATATAATTTATTAAAATAAGAACGACACGACGCCTTCATTAAGGTTGCGTCTACATATTTCACATCACCAAATAATGTCTCTTGAGGCCTTCCGTCCCGATTTGCAGTGTGTTTATATTGTGAATACTGTGACATGAAATAATGACAAACATAACTTACTCGTTGTATCATCATCTTTGATGCAAATAGTCGTCGTAATGAGGCAAGGTGCAAGGCTCCCTGTTGAAGCAGCTGTAAGAGTTACTTCAAAGCATTCGGTTTCTTCAACATCCGTGTCTCCGACTATAACTACGTCAAACGTGTTCGCGTTTACACCGCTTCCCAATGTAACGTCACTCGGCAATGTATAGTCACTGCTATCTGTATTGATGTTTTGCAATAAACCAACAGCTAGAAGAAAAATACAGATTAATGAAAGTAAATCTGAAACCATCATTGGCACGAAAATGTTCATGTTGTTAAAAACTAGACCCTTTCGCTTAGTATTTTATGTTAAAACACTATCAAACAACATTCTTTATGACAAGCTCAAATAAACTTGTTATTGTTGCATTCACTTACTTATTGTTGAAGCTGCGGTTCCGTCTCCAGTTCGAACTACATTGACTGCTAGATTTTGGTTTGCATCACTTTCTACGACACAGTAAAAATCTCGTTCAAATTTGTAAACACCTGCATTGAGGAGATGGTATGATGCCAAAACATATTAAAATATAATTTATTAAAATAAGAACGACACGACGCCTTCATTAAGGTTGTCGTCTACATATTTCACATCACCAAATAATGTCTCTTGAGGCCTTCCGTCCGGATTTGCAGTGTGTTTATATTGTGAATACTGTGACATGAAATTATGACAAACATCACTTACTCGTTGTATCATCATCTTTGATGCAAATAGTCGTCGTAATGAGGCAAGGTGCAAGGCTCCCTGTTGAAGCAGCTGTAAGAGTTACTTCAAAGCATTCGGTTTCTTCAACATCCGTGTCTCCGACTATAACTACGTCAAACGTGTTCGCGTTTACACCGCTTCCCAATGTAACGTCACTCGGCAATGTATAGTCACTGCTATCTGTATTGATGTTTTGCAATAAACCAACAGCTAGAAGAAAAATACAGATTAATGAAAGTAAATCTGAGACCATCATTGGCACGAAAATGTTCATGTTGTTAAAACTAGACCCTTTCGCTTAGTATTTTATGTTAAAACACTATCAAACAACATTCTTTATGACAAGTTCAAATAAACTTGTTATTGTTGCATTCACTTACTTATTGTTGAAGCTGCGGTTCCGTCTCCAGTTCGAACTACATTGACTGCTAGATTTTGGTTTGCATCACTTTCTACGACACACTAAAAATCTCGTTCAAATTTGTAAACACCTGCATTGAGAAGATGGTATGATGCCAAAACATATTAGAATATAATTTATTAAAATAAGAACGACACGACGCCTTCATTAAGGTTGTCGTCTACATATTTCACATCACCAAATAATGTCTCTTGAGGCCTTCCGTCCCGATTTGCAGTGTGTTTATATTGTGAATACTGTGACGTGAAATAATGACAAACATCACTTACTCGTTGTATCATCATCTTTGATGCAAATAGTCGTCGTAATGAGGCAAGGTGCAAGGCTCCCTGTTGAAGCAGCTGTAAGAGTTACTTCAAAGCATTCGGTTTCTTCAACATCCGTGTCTCCGACTATAACTACGTCAAACGTGTTCGCGTTTACACCGCTTCCCAATGTAACGTCACTCGGCAATGTATAGTCACTGCTATCTGTATTGATGTTTTGCAATAAACCAACAGCTAGAAGAAAAATACCGATTAATGAAAGTAAATCTGAAACCATCATTGTCACGAAAATGTTCATGTTGTTAAAAACTAGACCCTTTCGCTTAGTATTTTATGTTAAAACACTATCAAACAACATTCTTTATGACAAGCTCAAATAAACTTGTTATTGTTGCATTCACTTACTTATTGTTGAAGCTGCGGTTCCGTCTCCAGTTCGAACTACATTGACTGCTAGATTTTGGTTTGCATCACTTTCTACGACACAGTAAAAATCTCGTTCAAATTTGTAAACACCTGCATTGAGAAGATGGTATGATGCCAAAACATATTAAAATATAATTTATTAAAATAAGAACGACACGACGCCTTCATTAAGGTTGTCGTCTACATATTTCACATCACCAAATAATGTCTCTTGAGGCCTTCCGTTCGGATTTGCAGTGTGTTTATATTGTGAATACTGTGACATGAAATTATGACAAACATCACTTACTCGTTGTATCATCATCTTTGATGCAAATAGTCGTCGTAATGAGGCAAGGTGCAAGGCTCCCTGTTGAAGCAGCTGTAAGAGTTACTTCAAAGCATTCGGTTTCTTCAACATCCGTGTCTCCGACTATAACTACGTCAAACGTATTCGCGTTTACACCGCTTCCCAATGTAACGTCACTCGGCAATGTATAGTCACTGCTATCTGTATTGATGTTTTGTAATAAACCAACAGCTAGAAGAAAAATACAGATTAATGAAAGTAAATCTGAAACCATCATTGGCACGAAAATGTTCATGTTGTTAAAAACTAGACCCTTTCGCTTAAAATTTTATGTTAAAACACTATCAAACAACATTCTTTATGACAAGCTCAAATAAACTTGTTATTGTTGCATTCACTTACTTATTGTTGAAGCTGCGGTTCCGTCTCCAGTTCGAACTACATTGACTGCTAGATTTTGGTTTGCATCACTTTCTACGACACAGTAAAAATCTCGTTCAAATTTGTAAACACCTGCATTGAGAAGATGGTATGATGCCAAAACATATTAAAATATAATTTATTAAAATAAGAACGACACGACGCCTTCATTAAGGTTGTCGTCTACATATTTCACATCACCAAATAATGTCTCTTGAGGCCTTCCGTCCCGATTTGCAGTGTGTTTATATTGTGAATACTGTGACGTGAAATAATGACAAACATCACTTACTCGTTGTATCATCATCTTTGATGCAAATAGTCGTCGTAATGAGGCAAGGTGCAAGGCTCCCTGTTGAAGCAGCTGTAAGAGTTACTTCAAAGCATTCGGTTTCTTCAACATCCGTGTCTCCGACTATAACTACGTCAAACGTGTTCGCGTTTACACCGCTTCCCAATGTAACGTCACTCGGCAATGTATAGTCACTGCTATCTGTATTGATGTTTTGCAATAAACCAACAGCTAGAAGAAAAATACAGATTAATGAAAGTAAATCTGAAACCATCATTGGCACGAAAATGTTCATGTTGTAAAAAACTAGACCCTTTCGCTTAAAATTGTATGTTAAAACACTATCAAACAACATTCTTTATGACAAGCTCAAATAAACTTGTTATTGTTGCATTCACTTACTTATTGTTGAAGCTGCGGTTCCGTCTCCAGTTCGAACTACATTGACTGCTAGATTTTGGTTTGCATCACTTTCTACGACACAGTAAAAATCTCGTTCAAATTTGTAAACACCTGCATTGAGAAGATGGTATGATGCCAAAATATATTAGAATATAATTTATTAAAATAAGAACGACACGACGCCTTCGTTAAGGTTGTCGTCTACATATTTCACATCACCAAATAATGTCTCTTGAGGCCTTCCGTCCGGATTTGCAGTGTGTTTATATTGTGAATACTGTGACATGAAATTATGACAAACATCACTTACTCGTTGTATCATCATCTTTGATGCAAATAGTCGTCGTAATGAGGCAAGGTGCAAGGCTCCCTGTTGAAGCAGCTGTAAGAGTTACTTCAAAGCATTCGGTTTCTTCAACATCCGTGTCTCCGACTATAACTACGTCAAACGTCTTCGCGTTTACACCGCTTCCCAATGTAACGTCACTCGGCAATGTATAGTCACTGCTATCTGTATTGATGTTTTGTAATAAACCAACAGCTAGAAGAAAAATACAGATTAATGAAAGTAAATCTGAAACCATCATTGGCACGAAAATGTTCATGTTGTTAAAAACTAGACCCTTTCGCTTAAAATTTTATGTTAAAACACTATCAAACAACATTCTTTATGACAAGCTCAAATAAACTTGTTATTGTTGCATTCACTTACTTATTGTTGAAGCTGCGGTTCCGTCTCCAGTTCGAACTACATTGACTGCTAGATTTTGGTTTGCATCACTTTCTACGACACAGTAAAAATCTCGTTCAAATTTGTAAACACCTGCATTGAGAAGATGGTATGATGCCAAAACATATTAGAATATAATTTATTAAAATAAGAACGACACGACGCCTTCATTAAGGTTGCCGTCTACATATTTCACATCACCAAATAATGTCTCTTGAGGCCTTCTGTCCCGATTTGCAGTGTGTTTATATTGTGAATACTGTGACATGAAATAATGACAAACATCACTTACTCGTTGTATCATCATCTTTGATGCAAATAGTCGTCGTAATGAGGCAAGGTGCAAGGCTCCCTGTTGAAGCAGCTGTAAGAGTTACTTCAAAGCATTCGGTTTCTTCAACATCCGTGTCTCCGACTATAACTACGTCAAACGTGTTCGCGTTTACACCGCTTCCCAATGTAACGTCACTCGGCAATGTATAGTCACTGCTATCTGTATTGATGTTTTGCAATAAACCAACAGCTAGAAGAAAAATACAGATTAATGAAAGTAAATCTGAAACCATCATTGGCACGAAAATGTTCATGTTGTTAAAAACTAGACCCTTTCGCTTAAAATTGTATGTTAAAACACTATCAAACAACATTCTTTATGACAAGCTCAAATAAACTTGTTATTGTTGCATTCACTTACTTATTGTTGAAGCTGCGGTTCCGTCTCCAGTTCGAACTACATTGACTGCTAGATTTTGGTTTGCATCACTTTCTACGACACAGTAAAAATCTCGTTCAAATTTGTAAACACCTGCATTGAGAAGATGGTATGATGCCAAAACATATTAGAATATAATTTATTAAAATAAGAACGACACGATGCCTTCATTAAGGTTGTCGTCTACATATTTCACATCACCAAATAATGTCTCTTGAGGCCTTCTGTCCCGATTTGCAGTGTGTTTATATTGTGAATACTGTGACATGAAATAATGACAAACATCACTTACTCGTTGTATCATCATCTTTGATGCAAATAGTCGTCGTAATGAGGCAAGGTGCAAGGCTCCCTGTTGAAGCAGCTGTAAGAGTTACTTCAAAGCATTCGGTTTCTTCAACATCCGTGTCTCCGACTATAACTACGTCAAACGTGTTCGCGTTTACACCGCTTCCCAATGTAACGTCACTCGGCAATGTATAGTCACTGCTATCTGTATTGATGTTTTGCAATAAACCAACAGCTAGAAGAAAAATACAGATTAATGAAAGTAAATCTGAAACCATCATTGGCACGAAAATGTTCATGTTGTTAAAAACTAGACCCTTTCGCTTAAAATTGTATGTTAAAACACTATCAAACAACATTCTTTATGACAAGCTCAAATAAACTTCTTATTGTTGCATTCACTTACTTATTGCTGAAGCTGCGGTTCCGTCTCCAGTTCGAACTACATTGACTGCTAGATTTTGGTTTGCATCACTTTCTACGACACAGTAAAAATCTCGTTCAAATTTGTAAACACCTGCATTGAGAAGATGGTATGATGCCAAAACATATTAGAATATAATTTATTAAAATAAGAACGACACGACGCCTTCATTAAGGTTGTCGTCTACATATTTCACATCACCAAATAATGTCTCTTGAGGCCTTCTGTCCCGATTTGCAGTGTGTTTATATTGTGAATACTGTGACATGAAATAATGACAAACATCACTTACTCGTTCTATCATCATCTTTGATGCAAATAGTCGTCGTAATGAGGCAAGGTGCAAGGCTCCCTGTTGAAGCAGCTGTAAGAGTTACTTCAAAGCATTCGGTTTCTTCAACATCCGTGTCTCCGACTATAACTACGTCAAACGTGTTCGCGTTTACACCGCTTCCTAATGTAACGTCACTCGGCAATGTATAGTCACTGCTATCTGTATTGATGTTTTGCAATAAACCAACAGCTAGAAGAAAAATACAGATTAATGAAAGTAAATCTGAAACCATCATTGGCACGAAAATGTTCATGTTGTTAAAAACTAGACCCTTTCGCTTAAAATTTTATGTTAAAACACTATCAAACAACATTCTTTATGACAAGCTCAAATAAACTTGTTATTGTTGCATTCACTTACTTATTGTTGAAGCTGCGGTTCCGTCTCCAGTTCGAACTACATTGACTGCTAGATTTTGGTTTGCATCACTTTCTACGACACAGTAAAAATCTCGTTCAAATTTGTAAACACCTGCATTGAGAAGATGGTATGATGCCAAAATATATTAGAATATAATTTATTAAAATAAGAACGACACGACGCCTTCGTTAAGGTTGTCGTCTACATATTTCACATCACCAAATAATGTCTCTTGAGGCCTTCCGTCCCGATTTGCAGTGTGTTTATATTGTGAATACTGTGACACACCTATAAATCAATAATAAAAACCAAACAAATTGGGCAGAATTGATGAAAAGTTTGTGCCATGTTTTAAATGTATGCTTGAATCTGAGCGTGTGCCAAAATTGAGAAAGATTCTGGGTTTTCATTCAGATGCTTAATTTATTTTTCAAGCCGCAAGCTTCAGTAAAATCACGGATGGTGCTATTCTGAAATGGGGCGAAATAATTTGATAGTCTTTGCATGGCGAGGAACTATTTGTTTGTGGGGAATCTGAAAAGACTGCTTTAAGATCACTGAAATTGACCAAGTTCTCAGACTAAAAAGTACATTTTGGGGTATGATGCTTCAAAATGGTATATTTTCTCTCATTATGACATTTTTGTTGTAATATTATCCAATTACATCCGTAGGGATCGGTTTTATAGTAAATATTTGCCTTACCTAATTGTAAATTCAACTGTACTTCTTAGAACATGAAATAATGACAAACATCACTTACTCGTTGTATCATCATCTTTGATGCAAATAGTCGTCGTAATGAGGCAAGGTGCAAGGCTCCCTGTTGAAGCAGCTGTAAGAGTTACTTCAAAGCATTCCGTTTCTTCAACATCCGTGTCTCCGACTATAACTACGTCAAACGTGTTCGCGTTTACACCGCTTCCCAATGTAACGTCACTCGGCAATGTATAGTCACTGCTTTCTGTATTGATGTTTTGCAATAAACCAACAGCTAGAAGAAAAATACAGATTACTGAAAGTAAATCTGAAACCATCTTTGGCACGAAAATGTTATTAAAAACTAGACCCTTTCGCTTAGTATTTTATGTTAAAACACTATCAAACAACATTCTCTATGACAAGTTCAAATAAACTTGTTATTGTTGCATTCACTTACTTATTGTTGAAGCTGCGGTTCCGTCTCCAGTTCGAACTACATTGACTGCTAGATTTTGGTTTGCATTACTTTCTACGACACAGTAAAAATCTCGTTCAAATTTGTAAACACCTGCATTGAGAAGATGGTATGATGTCAAAATATATTAGAATATAATTTATTAAAATAAGAACGACACGACGCCTTCATTAAGGTTGTCGTCTACATATTTCACATCACCAAATAATGTCTCTCGAGGCCTTCCGTCCCGATTTGCAGTGTGTTTATATTGTGAATACTGTGACATGAAATAATGACAAACATCACTTACTCGTTGTATCATCATCTTTGATGCAAATAGTCGTCGTAATGAGGCAAGGTGCAAGGCTCCCTGTTGAAGCAGCTGTAAGAGTTACTTCAAAGCATTCGGTTTCTTCAACATCCGTGTCTCCGACTATAACTACGTCAAACGTGTTGGCGTTTACACCGCTTCCCAATGTAACGTCACTCGGCAATGTATAGTCACTGCTTTCTGTATTGATGTTTTGCAATAAACCAACAGCTAGAAGAAAAATATAGATTAATGAAAGTAAATCTGAAACCATCATTGGCACGAAAATGTTGTTAAAAACTAGACCCTTTCGCTTAGTATTTTATGTTAAAACACTATCAAACAACATTCTCTATGACAAGTTCAAATAAACTTGTTATTGTTGCATTCACTTACTTATTGTTGAAGCTGCGGTTCCGTCACCAGTTCGAACTACATTGACTACTAGATTTTGGTTTGTATTACTTTCTACGACACAGTAAAAATCTCGTTCAAATTTGTAAACACCTGCATTGAGAAGATGGTATGATGCAAAAATATATTAGAATATAATTTATTAAAATAAGAACAACACGACGCTTTCATTAAGGTTGTCGTCTACATATTTCACATCACCAAATAATGTCTCTTGAGGCCTTCCGTCCCGATTTGCAGTGTGTTTATATTGTGAATACTGTGACATGAAATAATGACAAACATCACTTACTCGTTGTATCATCATCTTTGATGCAAATAGTCGTCGTAATGAGGCAAGGTGCAAGGCTCCCTGTTGAAGCAGCTGTAAGAGTTACTTCAAAGCATTCGGTTTCTTCAACATCCGTGTCTCCGACTATAACTACGTCAAACGTGTTCGCGTTTACACCGCTTCCCAATGTAACGTCACTCGGCAATGTATAGTCACTGCTTTCTGTATTGATGTTTTGCAATAAACCAACAGCTAGAAGAAAAATACAGATTACTGAAAGTAAATCTGAAACCATCATTGGCACGAAAATGTTATTAAAAACTAGACCCTTTCGCTTAGTATTTTATGTTAAAACACTATCAAACAACATTCTCTATGACAAGTTCAAATAAACTTGTTATTGTTGCATTCACTTACTTATTGTTGAAGCTGCGGTTCCGTCTCCAGTTCGAACTACATTGACTGCTAGATTTTGGTTTGCATTACTTTCTACGACACAGTAAAAATCTCGTTCAAATTTGTAAACACCTGCATTGAGAAGATGGTATGATGCCAAAATATATTAGAATATAATTTATTAAAATAAGAATGACACGACGCCTTCGTTAAGGTTGTCGTCTACATATTTCACATCACCAAATAATGTCTCTTGAGGCCTTCCGTCCCGATTTGCAGTGTGTTTATATTGTAAATACTGTGACATGAAATAATAACAAACATCACTTACTCGTTGTATCATCATCTTTGATGCAAATAGTCGTCGTAATGAGGCAAGGTGCAAGGCTCCCTGTTGAAGCAGCTGTAAGAGTTACTTCAAAGCATTCGGTTTCTTCAACATCCGTGTCTCCGACTATAACTACGTCAAACGTATTCGCGTTTACACCGCTTCCCAATGTAACGTCACTCGGCAATGTATAGTCACTGCTATCTGTATTGATGTTTTGCAATAAACCAACAGCTAAAAGAAAAATACAGATTAATGAAAGTAAATCTGAAACCATCATTGGCACGAAAATGTTCATGTTGTTAAAACCTAGACCCTTTCGCTTAAAATTTTATGTTAAAACACTATCAAACAACATTCTTTATGACAAGCTCAAATAAACTTGTTATTGTTGCATTCACTTACTTATTGTTGAAGCTGCGGTTCCGTCTCCAGTTCGAACTACATTGACTGCTAGATTTTGGTTTGCATCACTTTCTACGACACAGTAAAAATCTCGTTCAAATTTGTAAACACCTGCATTGAGAAGATGGTATGATGCCAAAATATATTAGAATATAATTTATTAAAATAAGAACGACACGACGCCTTCGTTAAAGTTGTCGTCTACATATTTCACATCACCAAATAATGTCTCTTGAGGCCTTCCGTCCCGATTTGCAGTGTGTTTATATTGTGAATACTGTGACACACCTATAAATCAATAATAAAAACCAAACAAATTGGGCAGAATTGATGAAAAGTTTGTGCCATGTTTTAAATGTATGCTTGAATCTGAGCGTGTGCCAAAATTGAGAAAGATTCTGGGTTTTCATTCAGATGCTTAATTTATTTTTCAAGCCGCAAGCTTCAGTAAAATCACGGATGGTGCTATTCTGAAATGGGGCGAAATAATTTGATAGTCTTTGCATGGCGAGGAACTATTTGTTTGTGCGGAATCTGAAAAGACTGCTTTAAGATCACTGAAATTGACCAAGTTCTCAAACTAAAAAGTACATTTTGGGGTATGATGCTTCAAAATGGTATATTTTCTCTCATTATGACATTTTTGTTGTAATATTATCCAATTTCATCCGTAGGGATCGGTTTTATAGTAAATATTTGCCTTACCTAATTGTAAATTCAACTGTACTTCTTAGAGCATGAAATAATGACAAACATCACTTACTCGTTGTATCATCATCTTTGATGCAAATAGTCGTCGTAATGAGGCAAGGTGCAAGGCTCCCTGTTGAAGCAGCTGTAAGAGTTACTTCAAAGCATTCCGTTTCTTCAACATCCGTGTCTCCGACTATAACTACGTCAAACGTGTTCGCGTTTACACCGCTTCCCAATGTAACGTCACTCGGCAATGTATAGTCACTGCTTTCTGTATTGATGTTTTGCAATAAACCAACAGCTAGAAGAAAAATACAGATTACTGAAAGTAAATCTGAAACCATCATTGGCACGAAAATGTTCATGTTGTTAAAAACTAGACCCTTTCGCTTAGTATTTTATGTTAAAACACTATCAAACAACATTCTCTATGACAAGTTCAAATAAACTTGTTATTGTTGCATTCACTTACTTATTGTTGAAGCTGTGGTTCCGTCTCCAGTTCGAACTACATTGACTGCTAGATTTTGGTTTGCATTACTTTCTACGACACAGTAAAAATCTCGTTCAAATTTGTAAACACCTGCATTGAGAAGATGGTATGATGCCAAAATATATTAGAATATAATTTATTAAAATAAGAACGACAAGACGCCTTCGTTAAGGTTGTCGTCTACATATTTCACATCACCAAATAATGTCTCTTGAGGCCTTCCGTCCCGATTTGCAATGTGTTTATATTGTGAATACTCTGACAAACCTATAAATCAATAATAAAAAACCAAACAAACTGGGCAGAATTGATGAAAGGTTTGTCCCATGTTTTAAATGTATGCTTGAATCTGATCGTGTGCCAAGATTGGGAAAGATTCTGGGTTTTCATTCAGATGCTTAATTTATTTTTCAAGCCGCAAGCTTCAGTAAAATCACGGATGGTGCTATTCTGAAATGGGGCGAAATAATTTGATAGTCTTTGCATGGCGAGGAACTATTTGTTTGTGGGGCATTTGAAAAGACTGCTTTAAGATCACTGAAATTGACCAAGTTCTAAGACTAAAAAGTACATTTTGGGGTATGATGCTTCAAAATGGTATATTTTCTCTCATTATGACATTTTTGTTGTAATATTATCCAATTTCATCCGTAGGGATCGGTTTTATAGTAAATATTTGCCTTATCTAATTGTAAATTCAACTGTAACTTCTTAGTGCATGAAATAATGACAAACATCACTTACTCGTTGTATCATCATCTTTGATGCAAATAGTCGTCGTAATGAGGCAAGGTGCAAGGCTCCCTGTTGAAGCAGCTGTAAGAGTTACTTCAAAGCATTCGGTTTCTTCAACATCCGTGTCTCCGACTATAACTACGTCAAACGTGTTCGCGTTTACACCGCTTCCCAATGTAACGTCACTCGGCAATGTATAGTCACTGCTTTCTGTATTGATGTTTTGCAATAAACCAACAGCTAGAAGAAGAAAATACAGATTAATGAAAGTAAATCTGAAACCATCATTGGCACGAAAATGTTCATGTTGTTAAAAACTAGACCCTGTCGCTTAGTTTTTATGTTAAAACACTATCAAACAACATTCTCTATGACAAGTTCAAATAAACTTGTTATTGTTGCATTCACTTACTTATTGTTGAAGCTGCGGTTCCGTCTCCAGTTCGAACTACATTGACTGCTAAATTTTGGTTTGCATTACTTTCTACGACACAGTAAAAATCTCGTTCAAATTTGTAAACACCTGCATTGAGAAGATGGTATGATGCCAAAATATATTAGAATATAATTTATTAAAATAAGAACGACAAGACGCCTTCGTTAAGGTTGTCGTCTACATATTTCACATCACCAAATAATGTCTCTTGAGGCCTTCCGTCCCGATTTGCAATGTGTTTATATTGTGAATACTCTGACAAACCTATAAATCAATAATAAAAACCAAACAAACTGGGCAGAATTGATGAAAGGTTTGTCCCATGTTTTAAATGTATGCTTGAATCTGATCGTGTGCCAAGATTGGGAAAGATTCTGGGTTTTCATTCAGATGCTTAATTTATTTTTCAAGCCGCAAGCTTCAGTAAAATCACGGATGGTGCTATTCTGAAATGGGGCGAAATAATTTGATAGTCTTTGCATGGCGAGGAACTATTTGTTTGTGGGGCATTTGAAAAGACTGCTTTAAGATCACTGAAATTGACCAAGTTCTAAGACTAAAAAGTACATTTTGGGGTATGATGCTTCAAAATGGTATATTTTCCCTCATTATGACATTTTTGTTGTAATATTATCCAATTTCATCCGTAGGGATCGGTTTTATAGTAAATATTTGCCTTATCTAATTGTAAATTCAACTGTAACTTCTTAGTGCATGAAATAATGACAAACATCACTTACTCGTTGTATCATCATCTTTGATGCAAATAGTCGTCGTAATGAGGCAAGGTGCAAGGCTCCCTGTTGAAGCAGCTGTAAGAGTTACTTCAAAGCATTCGGTTTCTTCAACATCCGTGTCTCCGACTATAACTACGTCAAACGTGTTCGCGTTTACACCGCTTCCCAATGTAACGTCACTCGGCAATGTATAGTCACTGCTTTCTGTATTGATGTTTTGCAATAAACCAACAGCTAGAAGAAAAATACAGATTAATGAAAGTAAATCTGAAACCATCATTGGCACGAAAATGTTCATGTTGTTAAAACTAGACCCTTTCGCTTAGTTTTTATGTTAAAACACTATCAAACAACATTCTCTATGACAAGTTCAAATAAACTTGTTATTGTTGCATTCACTTACTTATTGTTGAAGCTGCGGTTCCGTCTCCAGTTCGAACTACATTGACTGCTAGATTTTGGTTTGCATCACTTTCTACGACACAGTAAAAATCTCGTTCAAATTTGTAAACACCTGCATTGAGAAGATGGTATGATGCCAAAATATATTAGAATATAATTTATTAAAATAAGAACGACAAGACGCCTTCGTTAAGGTTGTCGTCTACATATTTCACATCACCAAATAATGTCTCTTGAGGCCTTCCGTCCCGATTTGCAATGTGTTTATATTGTGAATACTCTGACAAACCTATAAATCAATAATAAAAACCAAACAAACTGGGCAGAATTGATGAAAGGTTTGTCCCATGTTTTAAATGTATGCTTGAATCTGATCGTGTGCCAAGATTGGGAAAGATTCTGGGTTTTCATTCAGATGCTTAATTTATTTTTCAAGAGGCAAACTTCAGTAAAATCACGGATGGTGCTATTCTGAAATGGGGCGAAATAATTTGATAGTCTTTGCATGGCGAGGAACTATTTGTTTGTGGGGCATTTGAAAAGACTGCTTTAAGATCACTGAAATTGACCAAGTTCTAAGACTAAAAAATACATTTTGGGGTATGATGCTTCAAAATGGTATATTTTCTCTCATTATGACATTTTTGTTGTAATATTATCAAATTTCATCCGTAGGGATCGGTTTTATAGTAAATATTTGCCTTATATAATTGTAAATTCAACTGTAACTTCTTAGTGCATGAAATAATGACAAACATCACTTACTCGTTGTATCATCATCTTTGATGCAAATAGTCGTCGTAATGAGGCAAGGTGCAAGGCTCCCTGTTGAAGCAGCTGTAAGAGTTACTTCAAAGCATTCGGTTTCTTCAACATCCGTGTCTCCGACTATAACTACGTCAAACGTGTTCGCGTTTACACCGCTTCCCAATGTAACGTCACTCGGCAATGTATAGTCACTGCTTTCTGTATTGATGTTTTGCAATAAACCAACAGCTAGAAGAAAAATACAGATTAATGAAAGTAAATCTGAAACCATCATTGGCACGAAAATGTTAAAAACTAGACCCTTTTGCTTAATATTTTATGTTAAAACACTATCAAACAACATACTCTATGACAAGTTCAAATAAACTTGTTATTGTTGCATTCACTTACTTATTGTTGAAGCTGCGGTTCCGTCTCCAGTTCGAACTACATTGACTGCTAGATTTTGGTTTGCATCACTTTCTACGACACAGTAAAAATCTCGTTCAAATTTGTAAACACCTGCATTGAGAAGATGGTATGATGCCGAAATATATTAAAATATAGATTATTAAAATAAGAACGACACGACGCCTTCGTTAAGGTTGTCGTCTACATATTTCACATCACCAAATAATGTCTCTTGAGGCCTTCCGTCCCGATTTGCAGTGTGTTTATATTGTGAATACTGTGACATGAAATAATGACAAACATCACTTACTCGTTGTATCATCATCTTTGATGCAAATAGTCGTCGTAATGAGGCAGGGTGCAAGGCTCCCTGTTGAAGCAGCTGTAAGAGTTACTTCAAAGCATTCGGTTTCTTCAACATCCGTGTCTCCGACTATAACTACGTCAAACGTGTTCGCGTTTACACCGCTTCCCAATGTAACGTCACTCGGCAATGTATAGTCACTGCTATCTGTATTGATGTTTTGCAATAAACCAACAGCTAGAAGAAAAATACAGATTAATGAAAGTAAATCTGAAACCATCATTGGCAGGAAAATGTTCATGTTGTTAAAAACTAGACCCTATCGCTTAGTATATTATGTTAAAACACTATCAAATAACATTCTTTATGACAAGTTCAAATAAACTTGTTATTGTTGCATTCACTTACTTATTGTTGAAGCTGCGGTTCCGTCTCCAGTTCGAACTACATTGACTGCTAGATTTTGGTTTGCATCACTTTCTACGACACAGTAAAAATCTCGTTCAAATTTGTAAACACCTGCATTGAGAAGATGGTATGATGCCAAAATATATTAGAATATAATTTATTAAAATAAAACGACACGACGCCTTCGTTAAGGTTGTCGTCTACATATTTCACATCACCAAATATTGTCTCTTGAGGCCTTCCGTCCCGATTTGCAGTGTGTTTATATTGTGAATACTGTGACACGAAATAATGACAAACATCACTTACTCGTTGTATCATCATCTTTGATGCAAATAGTCGTCGTAATGAGGCAAGGTGCAAGACTCCCCGGTGAAGCAGCTGTAAGAGTTACTTCAAAGCATTCGGTTTCTTCAACATCCGTGTCTCCGACTATAACTACGTCAAACGTGTTCGCGTTTACACCGCTTCCCAATGTAACGTCACTCGGCAATGTATAGTCACTGCTATCTGTATTGATGTTTTGCAATAAACCAACAGCTAGAAGAAAAATACAGATCAATGAAAGTAAATCTGAAACCATCATTGGCACGAAAATGTTCATGTTGTTAAAAAGTAGACCCTTTCGCTTAGTATTTTATGTTAAAACACTATCAAACAACATTCTTTATGACAAGTTCATATAAACTTGTTATTGTTGCATTCACTTACTTATTGTTGAAGCTGCGGTTCCGTCTCCAGTTCGAACTACATTGACTGCTAGATTTTGGTTTGCATCACTTTCTACGACACAGTAGAAATCTCGTTCAAATTTGTAAACACCTGCATTGAGAATATGGTATGATGCCAAAATATATTAGAATATAATTTATTAAAATAAGAACGACACGACGCCTTCATTAAGGTTGTCGTCTACATATTTCACATCACCAAATAATGTCTCTTGAGGCCTTCCGTCCCGATTTGCAGTGTGTTTATATTGTGAATACTGTGACATGAAATAATGACAAACATCACTTACTCGTTGTATCATCATCTTTGATGCAAATAGTCGTCGTAATGAGGCAGGGTGCAAGGCTCCCTGTTGAAGCAGCTGTAAGAGTTACTTCAAAGCATTCGGTTTCTTCAACATCCGTGTCTCCGACTATAACTACGTCAAACGTGTTCGCGTTTACACCGCTTCCCAATGTAACGTCACTCGGCAATGTATAGTCACTGCTATCTGTATTGATGTTTTGCAATAAACCAACAGCTAGAAGAAAAATACAGATTAATGAAAGTAAATCTGAAACCATCATTGGCACGAAAATGTTCATGTTGTTAAAAACTAGACCCTATCGCTTAGTATATTATGTTAAAACACTATCAAACAACATTCTTTATGACAAGTTCAAATAAACTTGTTATTGTTGCATTCACTTACTTATTGTTGAAGCTGCGGTTCCGTCTCCAGTTCGAACTACATTGACTGCTAGATTTTGGTTTGCATCACTTTCTACGACACAGTAAAAATCTCGTTCAAATTTGTAAACACCTGCAATAAGAAGATGGTATGATGCCAAAATATAATAGAATATAATTTATTAAAATAAGAACGACACGACGCCTTCGTTAAGATTGTCGTCTACATATTTCATATCACCAAATAATGTCTCTTGAGGCCTTCTGTCCCGATTTGCAG
Source organism: Amphiura filiformis (assembly GCF_039555335.1). NCBI lineage: Eukaryota > Metazoa > Echinodermata > Ophiuroidea > Amphilepidida > Amphiuridae > Amphiura > Amphiura filiformis. Next base: position 33,268,759 of record NC_092645.1, on the reverse strand, counting down.
TGTGTTTATATTGTGAATAATGTGACATGAAATATTGACAAACATCACTTACTCGTTGTATCATCATCTTTGATGCAAATAGTCGTCGTAATGAGACAAGGTGCAAGGCTCCCCGTTGAAGCAGCTGTAAGAGTTACTTCAAAGCATTCGGTTTCTTCAACATCCGTGTCTCCGACTATAACTACGTCAAACGTGTTTGCGTTTACACCGCTTCCCAATGTAACGTCACTCGGCAATGTATAGTCACTGCTATCTGTATTGATGTTTTGCAATAAACCAACAGCTAGAAGAAAAATACAGATTAATGAAAGTAAATCTGAAACCATCATTGGCACGAAAATGTTCATGTTGTTAAAAAGTAGACCCTTTCGCTTAGTATTTTATGTTAAAACACTATCAAACAACATTCTTTATGACAAGTTCATATAAACTTGTTATTGTTGCATTCACTTACTTATTGTTGAAGCTGCGGTTCCGTCTCCAGTTCGAACTACATTGACTGCTAGATTTTGGTTTGCATCACTTTCTACGACACAGTAAAAATCTCGTTCAAATTTGTAAACACCTGCATTGAGAAGATGGTAAGATGCAAAACTAATTAGAATATAATTTATTAAAACAAGAACAACACGACGCCTTCATTAAGGTTGTCGTCTACATATTTCACATCACCAAATAATGTCTCTTGAGGCCTTCCGTCCCGATTTGCAGTGTGTTTATATTGTGAATACTGTGACATGAAATAATGAAAACATCACTTACTCGTTGTATCATCATCTTTGATGCAAATAGTCGTCGTAATGAGGCAAGGTGCAAGGCTCCCTGTTGAAGCAGCTGTAAGAGTTACTTCAAAGCATTCGGTTTCTTCAACATCCGTGTCTCCGACTATAACTACGTCAATCGTGTTCGCGTTTACACCGCTTCCCAATGTAACGTCACTCGGCAATGTATAGTCACTGCTATCTGTATTGATGTTTTGCAATAAACCAACAGCTAGAAGAAAAAATACAGATTAATGAAAGTAAATCTGACACCATCATTGGCACGAAAATGTTCATGTTGTTAAAAACTAGACCCTTTCGCTTAGTATTTTATGTTAAAACACTATCAAACAACATTCTTTATGACAAGTTCATATAAACTTGTTATTGTTGCATTCACTTACTTATTGTTGAAGCTGCGGTTCCGTCTCCAGTTCGAACTACATTGACTGCTAGATTTTGGTTTGCATCACTTTCTACGACACAGTAAAAATCTCGTTCAAATTTGTAAACACCTGCATTGAGAAGATGGTATGATGCCAAAATATATTAGAATATAATTTATTAAAATAAGAACGACACGACGCCTTCGTTAAGGTTGTCGTCTACATATTTCACATCACCAAATAATGTCTCTTGAGGCCTTCCGTCCCGATTTGCAGTGTGTTTATATTGTGAATACTGTGACATGAAATAATGACAAACATCACTTACTCCTTGTATCATCATCTTTGATGCAAATAGTCGTCGTAATGAGGCAAGGTGCAAGGCTCCCTGTTGAAGCAGCTGTAAGAGTTACTTCAAAGCATTCGGTTTCTTCAACATCCGTGTCTCCGACTATAACTACGTCAAACGTGTTCGCGTTTACACCGCTTCCCAATGTAACGTCACTCGGCAATGTATAGTCACTGCTATCTGTATTGATGTTTTGCAATAAACCAACAGCTAGAAGAAAAATACAGATTAATGAAAGTAAATCTGAAACCATCATTGGCACGAAAATGTTCATGTTGTTAAAAACTAGACCCTATCGCTTAGTATATTATGTTAAAACACTATCAAATAACATTCTTTATGACAAGTTCAAATAAACTTGTTATTGTTGCATTCACTTACTTATTGTTGAAGCTGCGGTTCCGTCTCCAGTTCGAACTACATTGACTGCTAGATTTTGGTTTGCATCACTTTCTACGACACAGTAAAAATCTCGTTCAAATTTGTAAACACCTGCATTGAGAAGATGGTATGATGCCAAAATATAATAGAATATAATTTATTAAAATAAGAACGACACGACGCCTTCGTTAAGATTGTCGTCTACATATTTCATATCACCAAATAATGTCTCTTGAGGCCTTCTGTCCCGATTTGCAGTGTGTTTATATTGTGAATAATGTGACATGAAATATTGACAAACATCACTTACTCGTTGTATCATCATCTTTGATGCAAATAGTCGTCGTAATGAGACAAGGTGCAAGGCTCCCCGTTGAAGCAGCTGTAAGAGTTACTTCAAAGCATTCGGTTTCTTCAACATCCGTGTCTCCGACTATAACTACGTCAAACGTGTTTGCGTTTACACCGCTTCCCAATGTAACGTCACTCGGCAATGTATAGTCACTGCTATCTGTATTGATGTTTTGCAATAAACCAACAGCTAGAAGAAAAATACAGATTAATGAAAGTAAATCTGAAACCATCATTGGCACGAAAATGTTCATGTTGTTAAAAAGTAGACCCTTTCGCTTAGTATTTTATGTTAAAACACTATCAAACAACATTCTTTATGACAAGTTCATATAAACTTGTTATTGTTGCATTCACTTACTTATTGTTGAAGCTGCGGTTCCGTCTCCAGTTCGAACTACATTGACTGCTAGATTTTGGTTTGCATCACTTTCTACGACACAGTAAAAATCTCGTTCAAATTTGTAAACACCTGCATTGAGAAGATGGTAAGATGCAAAAATATATTAGAATATAATTTATTAAAACAAGAACAACACGACGCCTTCATTAAGGTTGTCGTCTACATATTTCACATCACCAAATAATGTCTCTTGAGGCCTTCCGTCCCGATTTGCAGTGTGTTTATATTGTGAATACTGTGACATGAAATAATGAAAACATCACTTACTCGTTGTATCATCATCTTTGATGCAAATAGTCGTCGTAATGAGGCAAGGTGCAAGGCTCCCTGTTGAAGCAGCTGTAAGAGTTACTTCAAAGCATTCGGTTTCTTCAACATCCGTGTCTCCGACTATAACTACGTCAATCGTGTTCGCGTTTACACCGCTTCCCAATGTAACGTCACTCGGCAATGTATAGTCACTGCTATCTGTATTGATGTTTTGCAATAAACCAACAGCTAGAAGAAAATACAGATTAATGAAAGTAAATCTGAAACTATCATTGGCACGAAAATGTTCATGTTGTTAAAAACTAGACCCTTTCGCTTAGTATTTTATGTTAAAACACTATCAAACAACATTCTTTATGACAAGTTCATATAAACTTGTTATTGTTGCATTCACTTACTTATTGTTGAAGCTGCGGTTCCGTCTCCAGTTCGAACTACATTGACTGCTAGATTTTGGTTTGCATCACTTTCTACGACACAGTAAAAATCTCGTTCAAATTTGTAAACACCTGCATTGAGAAGATGGTATGATGCCAAAATATATTAGAATATAATTTATTAAAATAAGAACGACACGACGCCTTCGTTAAGGTTGTCGTCTACATATTTCACATCACCAAATAATGTCTCTTGAGGCCTTCCGTCCCGATTTGCAGTGTGTTTATATTGTGAATACTGTGACATGAAATAATGACAAACATCACTTACTCCTTGTATCATCATCTTTGATGCAAATAGTCGTCGTAATGAGGCAGGGTGCAAGGCTCCCTGTTGAAGCAGCTGTAAGAGTTACTTCAAAGCATTCGGTTTCTTCAACATCCGTGTCTCCGACTATAACTACGTCAAACGTGTTCGCGTTTACACCGCTTCCCAATGTAACGTCACTCGGCAATGTATAGTCACTGCTATCTGTATTGATGTTTTGCAATAAACCAACAGCTAGAAGAAAAATACAGATTAATGAAAGTAAATCTGAAACCATCATTGGCACGAAAATGTTCATGTTGTTAAAAACTAGACCCTATCGCTTAGTATATTATGTTAAAACACTATCAAATAACATTCTTTATGACAAGTTCAAATAAACTTGTTATTGTTGCATTCACTTACTTATTGTTGAAGCTGCGGTTCCGTCTCCAGTTCGAACTACATTGACTGCTAGATTTTGGTTTGCATCACTTTCTACGACACAGTAAAAATCTCGTTCAAATTTGTAAACACCTGCATTGAGAAGATGGTATGATGCCAAAATATATTAGAATATAATTTATTAAAATAAGAACGGCACGACGCCTTCGTTAAGGTTGTCGTCTACATATTTCACATACCAAATAATGTCTCTTGAGGCCTTCCGTCCCGATTTGCAGTGTGTTTATAATTATTGTGAATACTGTGACATGAGATAATGACAAACATCACTTACTCGTTGTATCATCATCTTTGATGCAAATAGTCGTCGTAATGAGGCAAGGTGCAAGGCTCCCTGTTGAAGCAGCTGTAAGAGTTACTTCAAAGCATTCGGTTTCTTCAACATCCGTGTCTCCGACTATAACTACGTCAAACGTGTTCGCGTTTACACCGCTTCCCAATGTAATGTCACTCGGCAATGTATAGTCACTGCTATCTGTATTGATGTTTTGCAATAAACCAACAGCTAGAAGAAAAATACAGATTAATGAAAGTAAATCTGAAACCATCATTGGCACGAAAATGTTCATGTTGTTAAAAACTAGACCCTATCGCTTAGTATATTATGTTAAAACACTATCAAACAACATTCTTTATGACAAGTTCAAATAAACTTGTTATTGTTGCATTCACTTACTTATTGTTGAAGCTGCGGTTCCGTCTCCAGTTCGAACTACATTGACTGCTAGATTTTGGTTTGCATCACTTTCTACGACACAGTAAAAATCTCGTTCAAATTTGTAAACACCTGCATTGAGAAGATGGTATGATGCCAAAATATATTAGAATATAATTTATTAAAATAAGAACGACACGACGCCTTCGTTAAGGTTGTCGTTTACATATTTCACATCACCAAATAATGTCTCTTGAGGCCTTCTGTCCCGATTTGCAGTGTGTTTATATTGTGAATAATGTGACATGAAATATTGACAAACATCACTTACTCGTTGTATCATCATCTTTGATGCAAATAGTCGTCGTAATGAGGCAAGGTGTAAGGCTCCCCGTTGAAGCAGCTGTAAGAGTTACTTCAAAGCATTCGGTTTCTTCAACATCCGTGTCTCCGACTATAACTACGTCAAACGTGTTTGCGTTTACACCGCTTCCCAATGTAACGTCACTCGGCAATGTATAGTCACTGCTATCTGTATTGATGTTTTGCAATAAACCAACAGCTAGAAGAAAAATACAGATTAATGAAAGTAAATCTGAAACCATCATTGGCACGAAAATGTTCATGTTGTTAAAAGTAGACCCTTTCGCTTAGTATTTTATGTTAAAACACTATCAAACAACATTCTTTATGACAAGTTCATATAAACTTGTTATTGTTGCATTCACTTACTTATTGTTGAAGCTGCGGTTCCGTCTCCAGTTCGAACTACATTGACTGCTAGATTTTGGTTTGCATCACTTTCTACGACACAGTAAAAATCTCGTTCAAATTTGTAAACACCTGCATTGAGAAGATGGTAAGATGCAAAAATATATTAGAATATAATTTATTAAAACAAGAACAACACGACGCCTTCATTAAGGTTGTCGTCTACATATTTCACATCACCAAATAATGTCTCTTGAGGCCTTCCGTCCCGATTTGCAGTGTGTTTATATTGTGAATACTGTGACATGAAATAATGAAAACATCACTTACTCGTTGTATCATCATCTTTGATGCAAATAGTCGTCGTAATGAGGCAAGGTGCAAGGCTCCCTGTTGAAGCAGCTGTAAGAGTTACTTCAAAGCATTCGGTTTCTTCAACATCCGTGTCTCCGACTATAACTATGTCAAACGTGTTCGCGTTTACACCGCTTCCCAATGTAACGTCACTCGGCAATGTATAGTCACTGCTATCTGTATTGATGTTTTGCAATAAACCAACAGCTAGAAGAAAAATACAGATTAATGAAAGTAAATCTGAAACCATCATTGGCACGAAAATGTTCATGTTGTTAAAAACTAGACCCTATCGCTTAGTATATTATGTTAAAACACTATCAAATAACATTCTTTATGACAAGTTCAAATAAACTTGTTATTGTTGCATTCACTTACTTATTGTTGAAGCTGCGGTTCCGTCTCCAGTTCGAACTACATTGACTGCTAGATTTTGGTTTGCATCACTTTCTACGACACAGTAAAAATCTCGTTCAAATTTGTAAACACCTGCATTGAGAAGATGGTATGATGCCAAAATATATTAGAATATAATTTATTAAAATAAGAACGGCACGACGCCTTCGTTAAGGTTGTCGTCTACATATTTCACATACCAAATAATGTCTCTTGAGGCCTTCCGTCCCGATTTGCAGTGTGTTTATATTGTGAATACTGTGACATGAGATAATGACAAACATCACTTACTCGTTGTATCATCATCTTTGATGCAAATAGTCGTCGTAATGAGGCAGGGTGCAAGGCTCCCTGTTGAAGCAGCTGTAAGAGTTACTTCAAAGCATTCGGTTTCTTCAACATCCGTGTCTCCGACTATAACTACGTCAAACGTGTTCGCGTTTACACCGCTTCCCAATGTAACGTCACTCGGCAATGTATAGTCATTGCTATCTGTATTGATGTTTTGCAATAAACCAACAGCTAGAAGAAAAATACAGATTAATGAAAGTAAATCTGAAACCATCATTGGCACGAAAATGTTCATGTTGTTAAAACTAGACCCTATCGCTTAGTATATTATGTTAAAACACTATCAAATAACATTCTTTATGACAAGTTCAAATAAACTTGTTATTGTTGCATTCACTTACTTATTGTTGAAGCTGCGGTTCCGTCTCCAGTTCGAACTACATTGACTGCTAGATTTTGGTTTGCATCACTTTCTACGACACAGTAAAAATCTCGTTCAAATTTGTAAACACCTGCATTGAGAAGATGGTATGATGCCAAAATATATTAGAATATAATTTATTAAAATAAGAACGGCACGACGCCTTCGTTAAGGTTGTCGTCTACATATTTCACATACCAAATAATGTCTCTTGAGGCCTTCCGTCCCGATTTGCAGTGTGTTTATATTGTGAATACTGTGACATGAGATAATGACAAACATCACTTACTCGTTGTATCATCATCTTTGATGCAAATAGTCGTCGTAATGAGGCAAGGTGCAAGGCTCCCTGTTGAAGCAGCTGTAAGAGTTACTTCAAAGCATTCGGTTTCTTCAACATCCGTGTCTCCGACTATAACTACGTCAAACGTGTTCGCGTTTACACCGCTTCCCAATGTAACGTCACTCGGCAATGTATAGTCACTGCTATCTGTATTGATGTTTTGCAATAAACCAACAGCTAGAAGAAAAATACAGATTAATGAAAGTAAATCTGAAACTATCATTGGCACGAAAATGTTCATGTTGTTAAAAACTAGACCCTTTCGCTTAGTATTTTATGTTAAAACACTATCAAACAACATTCTTTATGACAAGTTCATATAAACTTGTTATTGTTGCATTCACTTACTTATTGTTGAAGCTGCGGTTCCGTCTCCAGTTCGAACTACATTGACTGCTAGATTTTGGTTTGCATCACTTTCTACGACACAGTAAAAATCTCGTTCAAATTTGTAAACACCTGCATTGAGAAGATGGTATGATGCCAAAATATATTAGAATATAATTTATTAAAATAAGAACGACACGACGCCTTCGTTAAGGTTGTCGTCTACATATTTCACATCACCAAATAATGTCTCTTGAGGCCATCCGTCCCGATTTGCAGTGTGTTTATATTGTGAATACTGTGACATGAAATAATGACAAACATCACTTACTCCTTGTATCATCATCTTTGATGCAAATAGTCGTCGTAATGAGGCAGGGTGCAAGGCTCCCTGTTGAAGCAGCTGTAAGAGTTACTTCAAAGCATTCGGTTTCTTCAACATCCGTGTCTCCGACTATAACTACGTCAAACGTGTTCGCGTTTACACCGCTTCCCAATGTAACGTCACTGGCAATGTATAGTCACTGCTATCTGTATTGATGTTTTGCAATAAACCAACAGCTAAAAGAAAAATACAGATTAATGAAAGTAAATCTGAAACCATCATTGGCACGAAAATGTTCATGTTGTTAAAAACTAGACCCTATCGCTTAGTATATTATGTTAAAACACTATCAAATAACATTCTTTATGACAAGTTCAAATAAACTTGTTATTGTTGCATTCACTTACTTATTGTTGAAGCTGCGGTTCCGTCTCCAGTTCGAACTACATTGACTGCTAGATTTTGGTTTGCATCACTTTCTACGACACAGTAAAAATCTCGTTCAAATTTGTAAATACCTGCATTGAGAAGATGGTATGATGCCAAAATATATTAGAATATAATTTATTAAAATAAGAACGGCACGACGCCTTCGTTAAGGTTGTCGTCTACATATTTCACATACCAAATAATGTCTCTTGAGGCCTTCCGTCCCGATTTGCAGTGTGTTTATATTGTGAATACTGTGACATGAGATAATGACAAACATCACTTACTCGTTGTATCATCATCTTTGATGCAAATAGTCGTCGTAATGAGGCAAGGTGCAAGGCTCCCTGTTGAAGCAGCTGTAAGAGTTACTTCAAAGCATTCGGTTTCTTCAACATCCGTGTCTCCGACTATAACTACGTCAAACGTGTTCGCGTTTACACCGCTTCCCAATGTAACGTCACTCGGCAATGTATAGTCACTGCTATCTGTATTGATGTTTTGCAATAAACCAACAGCTAGAAGAAAAATACAGATTAATGAAAGTAAATCTGAAACCATCATTGGCACGAAAATGTTCATGTTGTTAAAAACTAGACCCTATCGCTTAGTATATTATGTTAAAACACTATCAAACAACATTCTTTATGACAAGTTCAAATAAACTTGTTATTGTTGCATTCACTTACTTATTGTTGAAGCTGCGGTTCCGTCTCCAGTTCGAACTACATTGACTGCTAGATTTTGGTTTGCATCACTTTCTACGACACAGTAAAAATCTCGTTCAAATTTGTAAACACCTGCATTGAGAAGATGGTATGATGCCAAAATATATTAGAATATAATTTATTAAAATAAGAACGACACGACGCCTTCGTTAAGGTTGTCGTCTACATATTTCACATCACCAAATAATGTCTCTTGAGGCCTTCCGTCCCGATTTGCAGTGTGTTTATATTGTGAATACTGTGACATGAAATAATGACAAACATCACTTACTCGTTGTATCATCATCTTTGATGCAAATAGTCGTCGTAATGAGGCAAGGTGCAAGGCTCCCCGTTGAAGCAACTGTAAGAGTTACTTCAAAGCATTCGGTTTCTTCAACATCCGTGTCTCCGACTATAACTACGTCAAACGTGTTCGCGTTTACACCGCTTCCCAATGTAACGTCACTCGGCAATGTATAGTCACTGCTATCTGTATTGATGTTTTGTAATAAACCAACAGCTAGAAGAAAAAATACAGATTAATGAAAGTAAATCTGAAACCATCATTGGCACGAAAATGTTCATGTTGTTAAAAACTAGACCCTTTCGCTTAGTATTTTATGTTAAAACACTATCAAACAACATTCTTTTATGACAAGTTCATATAAACTTGTTATTGTTGCATTCACTTACTTATTGTTGAAGCTGCGGTTCCGTCTCCAGTTCGAACTACATTGACTGCTAGATTTTGGTTTGCATCACTTTCTACGACACAGTAAAAATCTCGTTCAAATTTGTAAACACCTGCATTGAGAAGATGGTATGATGCCAAAATATATTAGAATATAATTTATTAAAATAAGAACGACACGACGCCTTCGTTAAGGTTGTCGTCTACATATTTCACATCACCAAATAATGTCTCTTGAGGCCTTCCGTCCCGATTTGCAGTGTGTTTATATTGTGAATACTGTGACATGAGATAATGACAAACATCACTTACTCGTTGTATCATCATCTTTGATGCAAATAGTCGTCGTAATGAGGCAAGGTGCAAGGCTCCTGTTGAAGCAGCTGTAAGAGTTACTTCAAAGCATTCGGTTTCTTCAACATCCGTGTCTCCGACTATAACTACGTCAAACGTGTTCGCGTTTACACCGCTTCCCAATGTAACGTCACTGGCAATGTATAGTCACTGCTATCTGTATTGATGTTTTGCAATAAACCAACAGCTAGAAGAAAATACAGATTAATGAAAGTAAATCTGAAACCATCATTGGCACGAAAATGTTCATGTTGTTAAAAACTAGACCCTATCGCTTAGTATATTATGTTAAAACACTATCAAATAACATTCTTTATGACAAGTTCAAATAAACTTGTTATTGTTGCATTCACTTACTTATTGTTGAAGCTGCGGTTCCGTCTCCAGTTCGAACTACATTGACTGCTAGATTTTGGTTTGCATCACTTTCTACGACACAGTAAAAATCTCGTTCAAATTTGTAAACACCTGCATTGAGAAGATGGTATGATGCCAAAATATATTAGAATATAATTTATTAAAATAAGAACGGCACGACGCCTTCGTTAAGGTTGTCGTCTACATATTTCACATACCAAATAATGTCTCTTGAGGCCTTCCGTCCCGATTTGCAGTGTGTTTATATTGTGAATACTGTGACATGAGATAATGACAAACATCACTTACTCGTTGTATCATCATCTTTGATGCAAATAGTCGTCGTAATGAGGCAAGGTGCAAGGCTCCCTGTTGAAGCAGCTGTAAGAGTTACTTCAAAGCATTCGGTTTCTTCAACATCCGTGTCTCCGACTATAACTACGTCAAACGTGTTCGCGTTTACACCGCTTCCCAATGTAACGTCACTCGGCAATGTATAGTCACTGCTATCTGTATTGATGTTTTGCAATAAACCAACAGCTAGAAGAAAATACAGATTAATGAAAGTAAATCTGAAACTATCATTGGCACGAAAATGTTCATGTTGTTAAAAACTAGACCCTATCGCTTAGTATATTATGTTAAAACACTATCAAATAACATTCTTTATGACAAGTTCAAATAAACTTGTTATTGTTGCATTCACTTACTTATTGTTGAAGCTGCGGTTCCGTCTCCAGTTCGAACTACATTGACTGCTAGATTTTGGTTTGCATCACTTTCTACGACACAGTAAAAAATCTCGTTCAAATTTGTAAACACCTGCATTGAGAAGATGGTATGATGCCAAAGTATATTAGAATATAATTTATTAAAATAAGAACGGCACGACGCCTTCGTTAAGGTTGTCGTCTACATATTTCACATACCAAATAATGTCTCTTGAGGCCTTCCGTCCCGATTTACAGTGTGTTTATATTGTGAATACTGTGACATGAGATAATGACAAACATCACTTACTCGTTGTATCATCATCTTTGATGCAAATAGTCGTCGTAATGAGGCAAGGTGCAAGGCTCCCTGTTGAAGCAGCTGTAAGAGTTACTTCAAAGCATTCGGTTTCTTCAACATCCGTGTCTCCGACTATAACTACGTCAAACGTGTTCGCGTTTACACCGCTTCCCAATGTAACGTCACTCGGCAATGTATAGTCACTGCTATCTGTATTGATGTTTTGCAATAAACCAACAGCTAGAAGAAAAATACAGATTAATGAAAGTAAATCTGAAACTATCATTGGCACGAAAATGTTCATGTTGTTAAAAACTAGACCCTTTCGCTTAGTATTTTATGTTAAAACACTATCAAACAACATTCTTTATGACAAGTTCATATAAACTTGTTATTGTTGCATTCACTTACTTATTGTTGAAGCTGCGGTTCCGTCTCCAGTTCGAACTACATTGACTGCTAGATTTTGGTTTGCATCACTTTCTACGACACAGTAAAAATCTCGTTCAAATTTGTAAACACCTGCATTGAGAAGATGGTATGATGCCAAAATATATTAGAATATAATTTATTAAAATAAGAACGACACGACGCCTTCGTTAAGGTTGTCGTCTACATATTTCACATCACCAAATAATGTCTCTTGAGGCCTTCCGTCCTGATTTGCAGTGTGTTTATATTGTGAATACTGTGACATGAAATAATGACAAACATCACTTACTCCTTGTATCATCATCTTTGATGCAAATAGTCGTCGTAATGAGGCAGGGTGCAAGGCTCCCTGTTGAAGCAGCTGTAAGAGTTACTTCAAAGCATTCGGTTTCTTCAACATCCGTGTCTCCGACTATAACTACGTCAAACGTGTTCGCGTTTACACCGCTTCCCAATGTAACGTCACTCGGCAATGTATAGTCACTGCTATCTGTATTGATGTTTTGCAATAAACCAACAGCTAGAAGAAAAATACAGATTAATGAAAGTAAATCTGAAAACCATCATTGGCAATGAAAATGTTCATGTTGTTAAAAACTAGACCCTATCGCTTAGTATATTATGTTAAAACACTATCAAATAACATTCTTTATGACAAGTTCAAATAAACTTGTTATTGTTGCATTCACTGACGTATGGTTGCAGCTGCGGTTCCGTCTCCAGTTCGAACTACATTGACTGCTAGATTTTGGTTTGCATCACTTTCTACGACACAGTAACAATCTCGTTCAAATTTGTAAACACCTGCATTGAGAAGATGGTTTGATGCCAATGATATACCACCGAGATCTACATTTATTAAAATAAGAACGGCACGACGCCTTCGTTAAGGTTGTCGTCTACATATTTCACATACCAAATAATGTCTCTTGAGGCCTTCCGTCCCGATTTACAGTGTGTTTATATTGTGAATACTGTGACATGAAATAATGACAAACATCACTTACTCGTTGTATCATCATCTTTGATGCAAATAGTCGTCGTAATGAGGCAAGGTGCAGGCTCCCCGTTGAAGCAACTGTAAGAGTTACTTCAAAGCATTCGGTTTCTTCAACATCCGTGTCTCCGACTATAACTACGTCAAACGTGTTCGCGTTTACACCGCTTCCAATGTAACGTCACTCGGCAATGTATAGTCACTGCTATCTGTATTGATGTTTTGTAATAAACCAACAGCTAGAAGAAAAATACAGATTAATGAAAGTAAATCTGAAACCATCATTGGCACGAAAATGTTCATGTTGTTAAAAACTAGACCCTATCGCTTAGTATATTATGTTAAAACACTATCAAATAACATTTTTGACAAGTTCAAATAAACTTGTTATTGTTGCATTCATTTACTTATTGTTGAAGCTGCGGTTCCGTCTCCAGTTCGAACTACATTGACTGCTAGATTTTGGTTTGCATCACTTTTACGACACAGTAAAAATCTCGTTCAAATTTGTAAAACACCTGCATTGAGAGAAGATGGTATGATGCCAAAGTATATTAGGAATATAATTTATTAAAATAAGAACGGCACGACGCCTTCGTTAAGGTTGTCGTCTACATATTTCACATACCAAATAATGTCTTCTGAGGCCTTCCGTCCCGATTTTACAGTGTGTTTATATTGTGAATACATTGTGACATGAGATAATGACAAACATCACTTACTCGTTGTATCATCATCTTTGATGCAAATAGTCGTCGTAATGAGGCAAGGTGCAAGGCTCCCTGTTGAAGCAGCTGTAAGAGTTACTTCAAAGCATTCGGTTTCTTCAACATCCGTGTCTCCGACTATAACTACGTCAAACGTGTTCGCGTTTACACCGCTTCCCAATGTAACGTCACTCGGCAATGTATAGTCACTAAGCTATCTGTATTGATGTTTTGCAATAAACCAACAGCTAGAAGAAAAATACAGATTAATGAAAGTAAATCTGAAACTATCATTGGCACGAAAATGTTCATGTTGTTAAAAACTAGACCCTTTCGCTTAGTATTTTATGTTAAAACACTATCAAACAACA